>NC_044307.1:1288588-1899901 GCF_007474595.2 Lynx canadensis | reverse complement strand
TAAGATCTCTCAGCAACTCTCAAATGTGCAATACAGTATCATTAGCCATGGTCACCATAGGATACATTACAGCCTCCTCCCTTATTTATTTTGTAACTGCAAGTTTGTATCTTCTGACCACCTTCACCCATTTCACCCCCTCCCGCCTCCGGTGACCACCAGTCTGTTCTCTGTGTCTGAGTTTGGTTCGTTGTTCTTTAGATTCCACATATCAGTGAGATCATATGGTATTTGTCTTTCTGTGTCTGACGTATTTCACTTAGCATAATGCCTTCAGTGTCCATCCAGGCAAATGACCAGATGTCATTCTTTTTTATGGCTAAGCAGTATTCCGTTGTATTTACATACCAGTTTCCTCATCCAACCATCCCCTGATGGACACTGTGGTTGTGCCGGTGTCTTCGCTACTGTGTGTAATGCAGCCACATCATGTTGCAGATCTCTTTCTGAGCTTGTTTTCTTTGCCTTTGAAAGTGAGATTTCTGGATATGTGGTAGTTCTATTTTTATTTTGTTGAGGAACTTCTATGCTGTTTTCCATAGCAGCCATTCCAATTTACATTCCCACCAACAGTGAACAAGGGATCCCTTTCCTCCACGTTCTGTCAGACCCTTGTTATCTCTTGTCTTTTCGATAATAACTATCCTAACAAGGGTGGTTTGGATTTACATTTCCCTGACGGTGAGTGATGTTGAGCACTTTTTTTTTAACGTTTATTTTTGAGACAGAGAGAGACAGAGCATGAATGGGGGAGGGTCAGAGAGAGGGAGACACAGAATCCGAAACAGGCTCCAGCCTCCGAGCTGTCAGCACAGAGCCCAACGCGGGGCTTGAACTCAGGGACCGCGAGATCATGACCTGAGCCAAAGTCAGCGGGTCAACCGACTGAGCCACCGAGGCGCCCCTGTTGAGCACTTTTTTTTATGTACCTGTTTGCCATCTTTACATCTTTGGGAAAATGTCTATTCAGGTCCTCTGCCCATTTTCAAATTTTTAAATCAGTTTGGATTTTTCTTTTTCTTTTTCTTTTTCAATCGAGTTGCATGGGTTCTTTATACCCAGGCACATACCCCAGAGACACTGCAGCTTTAGTTCCGGACCACTGCAGTAAAGTCAAATGAATGTTTTCGCTTCCCAGTCGTATAAAAGTTGTGTTTACACTATACTGAAGTCTATTAAGTGTGCAATAGCATTGTGTCTACAAAAACCACATAGATGCCTTAATTTAAAGATCCTCTGTGGTTAAAATGTGCTAACCATCATCTGAGCTTTCCACACGCTGTAACCACTGACCACGGATCACCGTAACAAATAATACTGAGCAGGGTGAAATCAAAAGGTTGACAACGTTGAGACAATTACCAAAACGAAGTGAGCGAATGGTCACCACCTTCGCTTTGGGGGGAGAAAGGCGGTGTCTGTGACGTGCGGTAAAACGAAGCCTGCGGGTATTGGGGGTACTGGTCCCCATCAGACACGTGATTTGTAAATCTTTTCTCGCATCCAGCAGGTTGCCGGCCCTGCGCCCCCAGCGCGGAACCGGGCATGCACCCGGTTTTCGTCCCGGCTTCGGGCCGTGTGGCCGCCCCCCACCCCCAGGTCGTCGGCACCTGGGGAAGTTTCGGCGGGGGGAGGGGAGGGGGGCAGGGCGACCTCCCCAGGCGGAGCCCCGAGAGCGAGGCGGGCCTGCCCTGTGCGTTAGCGACCCCCATCCGTGGCTTCCCGCTTGGACGAGAGGCGCTTCTGCTCTCGGAGCGATTTTGCGGCCGCGAGCCCCGCCCCCACCAGCCTCTCAAACTCGCATGCGGCCGTCAGTCTGTGAAGCGGCGGGGACGGACCCGGGGGAGGGCTCACACCTGGTGGGGGAGGAACCCGGGGGGGGGGGGGGAGGGCGCGCCCCTGGCCGCGCGGAGGGACCCGGGAAAGGCGCACACCTGATGGGGAGGAACCCGGGGGGCGGGGGGAGGTGGGGGGAGGAACCCGGGGGGCGGGGGAGGTGGGGGAGGAACCCGGGGGAGGTGGGGAGGGCGCACCCCTGGCCACGCGCGGACCCAGGGAAAGGCGCACGCCTGGTGGGGGAGGAACCCGGGGGTGGGGGGAGGAACCCGGGGGGCGGGGGGAGATGGGGGAGGAACCCGGGGGGGATGTGGGGGGGGCGCACCCCTGGCCGCGCGGAGGGACCCAGGGGAGGCGCACACCTGGTGGGGGAGGAACCCGGGGGGCGGGGGAGGTGGGGGGGCGCGCCCCTGGCGGCGCGGAGGGACCCGGGGGAGGGCGCACACCTGGTCGGGGGAGGAACCCGGGAGGTTGGGGGAGGAACCCGGGGGGCGGGGGGAGGAACCCGGGGGGCGGGGGGATGTGGGGGGGGCGCGCCCCTGGCCGCGCGGAGGGACCCGGGGGAGGGCGCACACCTGGCGGGCGGCCCTGCGGCCTGGGGTTAGGGAGGGGTGTTGGGGGGGTCGTCACCACGCGGCGGTGCGGGGCTTCGGCAGCCTGCGGAGAGACCCCCCCCCCGCCTGCCCGGGGGAGCGGGTTCGGCGGCACCGCCCGCAGTTCGCGCTCCCGCGGCCTCTGCGCTTTCCCGGGAAGGCGCGGAGCTGGGGCTCTGAGGCGGCACCTGGTGGTCGCGGGGCAGAGGCGCGGCCCGCGGGGGGCGAGCACTTCCGTGCACCTGCGCCGGCGCGCCCGCGTCCCACGTGCTGGGCTCGGTCGTGCGCGGGAATTTCCGCCAACGGGGGGACGAAGCT
This sequence comes from Lynx canadensis, assembly GCF_007474595.2. NCBI lineage: Eukaryota > Metazoa > Chordata > Mammalia > Carnivora > Felidae > Lynx > Lynx canadensis. The sequence goes on along the minus strand of NC_044307.1, from coordinate 1,897,154 downwards.
TCCCCACCCCAGCTCGTCCGTGTGTCCCCGCTCATCCGGTGTCCCCTCCGGAGTCTAGTGCCTCGTGTGCGGGGATCGCATCTGGCGTATTTTGCCATGTGGTCAAAATATATTTTTTACGGAAAATGTTAAAGTTTTTTTCTTTTTTTTTTTTAATTAGTAAACTCTACCCCCAACGTGGGGCTCGAACTCAGAACCCCTAAATCAAGAGTCGCTTGGTCTCATGACCGGGTCAGCCGCACCCCTACGTTTATTGTAGAAATTTTTACACACAAAACAACAAGGAAACCTATAAAGCCTCCAAGTGCCTCTCCCGCCCTCTCCCTCCCAGCCCCCCTGGCTATACCATTTTCCTCCTATACTGTAAGGAAAATCCAGGTATCATTATTTATTTTATCCATAAAGATTCCAATGTGTAAGAGAAGAGAGGTGGGACTTTTAAATATCAGCACTGCGTATTTAGTGGGCATGTCTAGTAGGGGGAAAGTGGCTTCTTCAGATGTCTTTGTTTTATTCTTTTTATTTTGATCATGTGATAATTTTCTTAGAATGGCCTTTTAAGATTTATTTATTTATTTATTTATTCATTCATTCATTTATAAAGTTGTGAGAGAGAGAAGCGTGAGTGGGGAAGGAGCAGAGAGAGGGGAGACACAGAATCCGAAGCAGGTTCCAGGTTCTGAGCTGTCAGCCCCGAGCCCGACGTGGGGCTGGAACTCATGAACCATGAGATCATGACCTGAGCCGAAGCCAAGAGTCAGATGCTCAACGGGCTGAGCCACCCACGTGCCCCTGTTTACTTTTTCAACGTTTACTTATTTTTGAGACAGAGAGGGAGATGGGGAATCCGAAGCAGGCTCCAGGCTGTCAGCACAGAGCCCCACCTGGGGCTGAAACCCACAATGTGAGAACATAACCTGAGCGAAGTCGTGAGCTCAACCAACTGAGCCACTCAGGCTCCCCTAGAATCGGGTGAACAATTCCATTGCCCAAAGTTGGTAGATAGAGGTTTGCTTACATCATCGGCAGGACCATTTCCTTTTAAAGGATCAAAGTTAAGGGCACCTGGGTGGCTCAGTCGGCTGGCTAAGCCTCTGACTTCAGCTCAGGTCATGATCTCACAGTTGGTGAGTTTGAGCCCAGAGTGGGATTCTGGGCTGACAGCTCAGAGCCTGAAGCCTGCTTCAGATTCTGTGTGTGTCCCTCTCTCTCTGCCCCTCCCTCACTCACACTCTTTCTCTAAAAAATGAATAAATGTTAAAAAGTTTTTGAAACGAATGTAAGGGATCGATGTTAAATACTGATTTTATTAATTTGAACATAATCTGCAATATTCTTCAGGAACAGAGTCACCTAGATGTTCATGCTCATAGTGATGTGTGATATCTCCCTCCATTTCCCTGCTGTCATTGAATACCTTACAATTGCCTCCTTAAAGTCTCCTTTCCCTGGATTTCATTTACTCTTTACATTTAGCCTGGGTCCTTTTTCTGTCAAAACACTTTCTTCTCAGAAGCTTGTACTTGGATCTTCAGGTTTCAAGACCAACCTGCCACCCTAGCTAAGAAGACATCTACAAATACAAGAGTGTCTTTATTCCAGGTAATATGGATTCAAACAAATTGGTTATCAAAGCTTTTGTGAGATTGGAAGTTTTCTTAAACATTTTCCCTATTCTTTTGAATAAATTAAACACATACAATTGTGCAGTATTTAAATAAATTGTCAAAAGAAAAACAGAATCAGGGGTGCCTGGATGGCTCAGTCGGTTGAGCGTCTGACTTCACTTTGGGTCATGATCTCCCCATCCGTGAGTTCGAGCCCCACTTCCCCCACTTCGGGCTTTGTGCTCACAGCTTGGAGCCTGGACCCCGCTTCAGATTCTGTGTCTCCCTCTCCCTCTCTGCCCCTCCCCCACTCGTGCCATGTCTCTGTCTCTCAAAAATAAATAGACATTTAAAAAAAAAAGAAAGAACAGAGTCATTAAAGCTGGAAAACAAACCAAGAATCAAACGATCTCCTGGTGAATTAGATATATCACACACACACACACACAAAAGTTCCAGAATCTTTACCCTTGGTAATTAAAATCTTGACTAGGGAGTCAACCACTCATTATGGATATAAATCTGATAATTTTTACAGTCTTCTAAAAAGCTAAATTCTTCAGCAAACTCTTTGCCCTTTGCCCAGGGTTTGCCTGGGGCCGAGGGCGCCCCAGGGAGGAGGAACTCAAAGGGGAGCTCAAAGGGGAAAGCTCTCAGCATCAAACCTCGAGTGGTTGCCCTGCAGGCCCTGCCAGTGTGCATCTGAGTCAGCTGCAGGTGTATCTTGGATATATATCTTGGATGTGGTCTTTCAGAAATATTAAACAGACTGTATTCGTCCTCTGCTTGTGAGGCTTCAACACGTTCCCATTGTAGTTGGGGTAAAATTTCAAATCCTGAACATAGTCAATGCCTTGGTCACATGACTTGGCCACACTGTCCCCAGTGGGCTCGCTTTCCCCACTGTCTCCACTGCTTACTGGGTCTGGCTCACACTGGCCTTCTCCCAAGCTTCCTGACCACGACCCCCCCCCCTACACACACCTCTCACTCTGCCCGGAATACCCCTCACTTCACTTGCCCCTGCCTGTCCCGACACTGCCCTAATTTTATACTAAATGTCACCTACGCACCTAAAGGGTATCTGTTCAGAGCCACATTCCCTAATCTCCCAGTGAACGTGAATTCCCCCATGCGATTGTTCTCATGCCACTCTGTACATTTTTCCTGTCGCCTAACAAAATTTGTGGTCATGTACTTACGTGTGTTCTTTGTTTAAACGTCTGTCTTCCCCCTGACAGTGTACGCTGTGCACGGGAAGAGAAAGGACACTTGTTAAATAGTTGTTGAGAGAACAGAGGCGTGGACGGCAGGTGCTGTGATTTCATCACGCTCGGAGTTCGAGTTCGTTCGGTGGATTTGCGGCAGTCTCTCCTCCTCCTGCAACTACACAATATTAATTAACAGGATCAACATCAAACACACGTCCCAAGCTTGAACCGTGAGTCCCCACACTGCTCAGTGATTGAGCGTTATCTACACACGTAGGGAAGGAGAGAAAACCAGAATAACAGGCACAGAGGACCTGAGACCATCTGAAGGATGGTCATGGGGGAAAAGGGTGGAGACACAGGGTTAACGCAGGGTGCCTGGTGGAAATCCCACTCGGACCCTGTTTGAGAGCAGGTAGTGGTCAAATACCTTCCCGAAGATCAAATGCTCCCCCTGAGGAAATGAAAACTGCAACCCGGATCCCCACTGAGAAGAGATGGGGAAGTGGAGCCCATCCTCTGTGGTTGGGTGAGAAACAAGAAATGGGTTTAGGACTCTGGTGGGAAGACAGCCCAGGCAGGAGCACAATTCACTGTGCTATCAAATATAGTGAGAAGGCTGTTTCCCACTGTCCTGAAGACGTCTACAGGACCCGACCTCTTACAAGTGGCGTCCACCAGCTTGATCTGTAAGATGTTAAGATGAAACTCCTTCCTATCATATATAAAGATCGTTGGTAAACCTAGTGGCCATTTCTTTGTGTCTTCATTTCTGAGCAGCATTTGGCGCTCTTCCCCGTGCTTCAGCCTTTAAATACTTTGTTTAAATTTATCTTTACCTTTTAAAACGAAATCACTTGGGGTGCCTCGGTGGCTCAGCTCTTGATCTCAGGGTTGTGAGTTCAAGCCCCAGGTTGGGTGTGGATCCTTCTTTAAAATAATGAAATTGTTAAGTAACATATGGTTAAAGAAAAAGTGAAATCTTGAGAAACCTTTAAGAAAGAACGTTGAAAAACTCAGCTGTTAACAATTGACATACATCCTTCAGGACTTTTTTTTTTTTAATTTTCATATCAGAGACTTTTCAGAAATGGCAAAAGGCTCGTGCCCAGTATATAAAAATAAATGCGAAATAAATTTTGAAAATATTGGGATATGTTAAAAACTCTTCAGCTAACTCGTTAAAAAGAAATGCACAATTGTTGTGTGATGCTTAATAGATACGTAGGTGTAGGTGTAAATACTTCTGTGAGGGTAACGTGGAAAGTCGAAGTTTGGGACCTTGATAAAATTGATGCTGCAGCTGAATGGCCCTCACTGATATTAAATATCTAAACCAGGGTGCTTGGCTGGCCCAGTCAGTAGACTGTGTGACTCTTGATTTCCAGGTTGTAAGGTGCAGCCCCACGTTGGGTGTAGAGATTACTTTAAAAAATAATAAATATCTGGGGACACCTGGGTGGCTCAGTAGGTTAAGCATCCAACTGTTTGCTTCAGCTCAGGTTATGATCTCAAGGTTCAGTTCATGAGTTCAAGCCCGACATGGGGCTCTGTGCTGGCACAGTGAAGCCTGCTTGGGATTCTCTCTCTCTCTTTGTGCCTTCCCCGCTCGTGCATGTGCTTGTGAGTCCTCTCTGTCAAAATAAATAAATTTTAAAAAATTAAATAAAACCCCCTTTTAAAAAAATAATAAATATCTAAACTCATTTTATCACCTAAAATGAAACACAGTACCAAAACAATACAAAAATGCTATACATACAGTTCTACAATTTGCCTTAAGAAAAAGTAATTGGGAAAATATTTGTCAGTTACTACATGTAGCTCTGTGTTGTTCTTATTAATGACCACAGACTCCTCCAATGTTATGCTTGATCATAAAATTATTCCATTTGTTAGGCATTGGGCAGTCTCTAATATTTAACTATCAGAAGTAGCCCTCCACTAAAATGTATGTAATGTGTGTGGTTGTGTATTTTTTCACACTAGTGTTGGTATTTCTCTAGCAGAATTCTCTACTAGTGGGCTGACTGTTGGGTTAAGGAAGGGTATGAACTTTGTAAATTTTAATAGGTCTTATGCAATTGTCCTTCAGGGTGGTTGGACCCGTTAACACCTGCATGGGCAGTATTTCAGAAATCTGAAGTGGGAGTAGGGGAGGGAGAATGAGGTTTTAAGTGTCCTATCCCCATGTACAAGTTAGCTGGTACACTTCAGTTATGTTCATTAACCATCTGATTTTCTTCTGTCCATTGACCATACCTGGTGGGGTTTTTTAATTTTTTTTTTCCTACCGGGTTTTCTTTTTCTTGTTGAATACAATTTCATGTAATTAATTATTAGTTTATTTATTAGTCCAAAACAACTTACAGTGTCAAAGACTTACACAATTACTGTTTGCAAGATAATTTTCTAAGCATTTTATTGATATTAACTAATATTCATCACAACCTTATGATTAAAAAAACAAACTAGGATTATCAACCCAAGAGGTTTAATTAATTGAAAATATCCTTTCTAGGTATCTTGACTCTGATGCTCAGAGTTTGAGTTAAATGTAGAACATTTCATCCTGCATTTAACTGCAGTTACTGTTTGCTTACCCGGCATTGCTGGACGGGGATGATCAGAACGCACACACCATTCCCTGCCCTCCAGCTGAGGGAGGGTGGTGTCCATGCCGCTCCCCCCTCCCCTGGGAATCGTTCTGAAGTTGCTGGTGGCAATGGGGTTGCCCTTGACTCTCTGAAGAGCGAGTGTCCCCGCAGAGGAACGGGAACGACGGTCCCATTTAGCGGCGTGGATGCGGTAGCCCAGGTGGTAGTTTCGTGCTGACCGGAGGGATTCTGAAATTCGGAGACCGCGGGGAGAGAAAACCACTCCCCGCAACACAGCTGAGAACAGAGCTAAGAGATTGCACAGGGAGGGAAAGAAGCGCCAACATTTTGGCGGAAAAAGCACATCTTCCCCCAAAGCTCTGCACTAAGTAAGCACCAGACCCAAGAGTGCGGGAGGAGGGGGGGGGGCAGATGAGAAGTGGGGGCCGCAGTCAGAGACGCTCGGGACGGAGCCACACCTGCACCCCGCCCTGCAGGACGGACCGCGACAGGTGAGCGCACCTGGTGCCCAGCCGGATGGGCCTCCCCGCACGGACCTCCCCGCGCCCGCCTCCCGCACGGACCTCCCCGCACGCTCGCCTGCCCGCTTCTTTCCGAAGCCCGTTCTCGCCCTTGTAGGTCAGCGCCCAGGCCTGGTTCCACCTGCTGGCGGGTGTTTGCCCCCCGCGCCGGGGCCGTGGGGTCTGTGTCCTTTCAGACACTTGACTCGGACCGGGTGTGGCGAGCAAGCCAGGGAAGGGCGACCGGACGCATTGGGGGAAATCCTGGAGTGCGGCGGGGAGGAAGAAATAGAACAGCCTGGGTTCCCGTGCGACGAGGTGGCCGAGTGGTTAAGGCGATGGACTGCTAATCCATTGTGCTCTGCACGCGTGGGTTCGAATCCCATCCTCGTCGGCTGGCTTTCCTTCCGGTAGTGTCGCCCTTCCCAAGCGATGCGTAAGCGTCCTCTTTTGCCGAGTTAATTCCTCACTCTCCACCCAGTGGAGTAATTCCCTCTAATCCCGCCCCAGCCCTCCTTCCCTGCCTTTTCAGGAGCTCTGCTCCTGCTGGAACCTACTTTGTCAGTTGAGTTAGTGGATTCACGTTTCAGCCCCCCACCGAATTTGCATTCCCTGACAAGTTCTGCTTAGAAAGGATTCCCCACTAAGGAAACGACTGAATAATTGAGCACCAGAGAAACATGTTGCCTAACAAAGAGGAACTGATACAATCGTGTGCCGAGTAACACTGTAACACTGGACCTCACGGTTTATTTAAGGCATTTTCAAACTAATGTTATCTCTACTGCAGTTTTCATCTTATTTATAGTAACTTTAAAAGCAACCGTTATTTCCTAAGGATTCCTGTCTTTGACAAGGAGGGATATGAATTCTTAGAGGTATGACCAAACTAAAAGTCACATTCCCAGTTAGGGCTAAAGATTTCTTCCTGAGGGGAGCAAAGGAAATGTTAGTCTTGTGTAGTTTCTTTCTTTTTTTTTTTTTAAATGTTTTTATTTATTTTTGAGACAGAGAGAGACAGAGCATGAGCAGGGGAGGGTCAGAGAGAGAGGGAGACATAGAATCTGAAGCAGGCTCCAGGCCCTGAGCTGTCAGCACAGAGCCTGATGCGGGGCTTGAACTCATGGACTGTGAGATCATGACCTGAGCTGAAGTCGGACACTCAACCGACTGAGCCACCCAGGCGCCCCTGTCTTGTGTAGTTTCTACTGTGATTTCCATGTTGGCAGAACTTTGGGGGGTGGGGGGATAACATATTTCTTCATTTAATTATTTCCATTTTTCCTAAGACACATGCTTTTTCTTTATTTTTATCTTTTTGACTAATTGACTTAAGGAAGCTCTACGCCCAACGTGGGGCTTGAACTCACAACCTCAGGGCTGTATGCGCTACCCACTGAGCCAGCTGGGCACCCCTATTATTTCCATTTTTGAGAAGTTCTACAGCCACATGATACAAAAAGTATAAAAAGCTATACAGAGAGTTTGGTCACCATTTACCGTCCCCACCAGCAGGATGCTATTAGCCCTCGTGTATCCTTCCAGAAGCAAAGTATGCATGTGTAATATTAAGTTGTCAAGATATATCATTGAATGAAAAAGAACGTCGTGCAAGACAGTATGATGATGCCTGTAAAAAGCAGTCCTGTATCTATATCTGAATAGATACACCATTTTGCACGTGTGTGTATCTGCATCCGTGTATAAATGTCTAGCAAGGCTGTGCTGGGCTGCACGGTGTGTGCATTTGTGAGATATTGCTATTTTTCCTCCATGGGGGTTGTACTGATCTACACTCACCACCAGCAAAGTGGAAAGCAGACCAGACCACTCAGGCTTGTGCAGCCCTATAAGGGGGTGGGGGGGGGGGTTGTTATTTCAACAAGCATTATCACATCATCTAAATGGAGACACAACCACACACAGTGAGAAGGAAATGTTTAGGAATCCCGAGCTCTCATACACTTGGTGGCCTTGGTTTATCACAGAATTTGCAGGTAACTACGGGCCGTTTATCAAGTGGACTAAATATTTAAGATTTAATGGAATTTAGGGATTGATGAGGTTGAACCTTTGTGTGGTTTGAGGGTAGAACTCCTTTGACTGTTTTATTAGAATGAAGTTTTTAGAGGTCTAGGTCAGAGGTCTGGATCGGATCACCGGATTCAAAGCACTCACCTGGCATTGTTGTGGTTTCCAGTGCGTCTCCCCCAAGCAATAGCATCGTCATCCCCGGGAAAGCTGCTAGAAATACAAACCCCGGGGCTGGGGCCCAGTAACGCGCGTTTCTCAAGACCTGCAGGCAAGCTAATTTGTGCCACAGCTACTTCTGTTTTGTTTCAAAACGCGGCTGAGACCTGGTTTCTTGGTGCCCATCTTTTCCTCCCCAGGACCCACGTCTCTCCCATCCTTCCAACATCAGCATGATGAGGTTTATCCTGAACCTTCGCGGCTTTGCCTGGTTTAGTGTCTCCCAACCCCTACTGTGGGCCATGTCCTAGGACCCACAGGGCGAGCTAATGTGGCGCGAAAGACATCCGCCCAAAGCATCAGGGACAAACCTGTCAAACGACAAAATCCGTTTTATCGAATCAATGCAGCGACGGGAGACCCCAGAGGAACGAGCGATGCGTTCCAACAAGGGGGGGTGGGTGGGGGGGGAGGAATGGCCTTTGTTGGGATCTGAATTCCCTGGAGCAGGGCTCCGAGGAGCCTGGGGGACGGAGGGAGTGGGGGGAGCTGGTCGGTGCCTGTTTCCGGTAGGATTCTCGTGGGCGACAGGGCACTGTCATCAGAGGGCAGCGGGGCCGGGCGTGGTGGAGGCAAGAAGCCCCTTCCACCCCTGCCGCAGGTGGGCCCGCCGGTGGGCCTGTTTCCGATGAGTGGCCCGCTTAGTGCACTTTCGTCTGGCAACCCTGATGGAGCGCTGGCAGGCCGGGGTCGGGGGCCGGGAGTCCCCGGCCAAGGAACACCCCCCCCACCCCCACCACCACCACTCGAGGACGCAGCTCAGGGCTCCGAGACGACGTTGTCGCTCCCTGAGGCTGAGTCAGCGCCCGCGCAAGCGGAGACCGGACGCCAAGGCCGCAGCGTGCACCCGGGTCCTGGTTTGTGACCCTTGCGGCGCTGCTCCCGGCCGGTGGCGCCTACTCAGGACGTCCGCTCAGGACACGCGCCGGAGGGGGTTTGGGCCAAGCAGAGGCTGGAGCGCAGCTGGAGGCGGAGACAGGCGGGAGGACCAGGTGGCCTGGGGTCCGGCTTGAAGTCGCTGTCACCCACGTCCGGTGGGGAGGGAATTGCCTTTGGGAGGGCAAACTGGAGGGTTATTGATTATCGCCACTTAAAAAGTAGATCTCAAGGGGCCTGGGTGGCTCAGTCGGTTGAACGTCAGACTCTGATCTCACCTCAGGTCATGATCTCAGCTCTTGCGCTCCAGCCCCACAATGGAATTCTCTCTGTTTCTCTCTCTCTTTCTGCCCGTCTCCTGCTCTGTCTCTCTCTTCATATATTGTTGACTGACCAAAGATATGGAGAAAGAGGAAATCAATTTCTCTACACGTGAGTCTAGGTATTTAATATAATGCCAATAAAAATCAACATAGAATTTGTTTTCAAACTGGGTAATTGCTTCTCAAGTTTATGTGAAAGTAACAAGCATTAATAGCCAGGAAAATTCAGAAAAGAGTAACAAGGAAAACGCAAGCCTCTGGGATTTTAAAACATATTACAAGCTACAGTGAACAAAGTACTGTAGTATAAACAGGATAGAAAATCCAGAAGTAGGCAATATCAATATTTAAGCATTTGATAAAAATGTCATCTCAGGTTACTAGAGAAAAGGTAAATCATTCAAGAAATGGTACTGGGACATCTGTGTAAAAATCTGAAGAAGAAGAAAAAAAGTAGAGTGTAGTCCGTACTTCACGTCTTACAACTGGATCATTTCCAGGTGGTTCAAAATTTAAGTAGGAAAAAAGTAAAACTGTGAAAGTACTAGAAAAAAAACTACATGAGAATTTTCTGTTATAGTCATCGCACAAAGAAGGCCTTTCTTATCACAGAAAACATAAAATTAGTAAATTTAACTAAAAAATTAAAAATTGTTGTAAACTAAAGCCCCCATAAAGAAAGTAGAATGGAAGGGCGCCTGGGTGGCGCAGTCGGTGAAGCGTCCGACTTCAGCCGGGTCACGATCTCGCGGTCCGTGAGTTCGAGCCCCGCGTCGGGCTCTGGGCTGATGGCTCGGAGCCTGGAGCCTGTTACCGATTCTGTGTTTCCCTCTCTCTCTGCCCCTCCCCCGTTCATGCTCTGTCTCTCTCTGTCCCAAAAATAAATAAAAACGTTGAAAAAAAATTAAAAAAAAAAAACGAAAGTAGAATGGAAATATTACAAATTATCACAAAGGTCTAATTTCCTTAGTATATGATGATTATACGAGTCAAGAGAAAAACGAGCACAAGTAGGAAAAAGGGAAAGGGTGTAAACAGAAAGTTCACAGAAAGGAAATGCACATGAATATTAATGTCTCATTTTTTCATAATTAAAATGCTTAGTTGACACTACAATAATATACCATTTTTTGCCTATCAGCTTTGCAAAGATAAAAAGTTTGGTGAAGATTTGGGGTGGCATCACTTTTAGATATTGTTAGAGAGTTGTAGTTTCCTTTTTTAATTTTGTTTCGATTTTTATTTATTTTGAGACGGAGACAGACAGCAGAGACGGGGCGGGGGTGGGGGGCGGCCTCCGTCCAGCAGGGGGCGCGGCCGTACACCCGGCGGGGCGGTGTCAGCTGCATCTGGAGGCTGGTTCTCACCTGCCGAGCCTCCAGCATCTCGACGGGCACCCCCTCCCCCTGCGGCAGGGGTTCTGGCCACACCGACCCATGGGATGGGCTTTGTCCACAGTGATGTGGAGGGCTGCACGCGGGGGACGGGCAGAACGCCTGGTGTGTGTGTGGTGTGTGTGTGTGATGTGTGTGTGTGTGTGTCTGTGTGTGTCTGTGTGTGTGTTGTGTGTGTGTGTCTGTGTGTGTGTGTGTGTCTGTGTGTGTGTGTCTGTGTGTGTCTGTGTGTGGGGGGCGCTGGCCGGGGGTTGAGGGGGCAGTGCGTCCTCTGCCTGGTCGGCGGGAGCCCCCGCTGCGCCCACCTCCCGGACGGGGCCGCGTTTACTTCTGGCTCCGTGCGTCCGGAGGCCCAGGCCCCCACGGGACCTGCGCGGCCGTGGTGACACCTGCCTGCCCCTTACTGGGCGAAGGAGAAACCGCTGAAGGTGTTTCGTCCTAAGCCATCGGTCATCTGGGGCAAACACCGTCTTCAGAAAATCTGAATTCGGAAACAGTTACTCCCAAGGATTTATGTGTTTATATATAATGAACACCAATATACGCACCTACATTTATAATTGTTCATTTTGCCATATTTGCTTTTTCTTCCTCTGCTGAAGTATTTCGAAGTAAATTATAGACATCATTACACCTTGAATACTTCGGTACCCATCTCTAAAAATATAAGGACATTTTCCTATGGATCTACGATATCATTATCAAACTCAACAGAAGAAAAAAATCACAGGGAGATTTTTTTGTAATGTTTCACATTTTTATTTAAGTTCTAGTTAGTTAACATATATTATAATATTAGTTTCAGGAGTAGAATTTAGTTATTCATCACTTACCTATAACACCCGGTGCTCATCGCAAGTGCCCTCCAGAGGGAGACTTTTCAACATTTGCCCTTTTATACTTCTTGTATTTTGATATCTGTTGCTATGTAACGTATTCATAGATAATACATTTTCAGCTAAAAATGAATTGAATGGGGGGCACTTGGGTGGCTCAGTTGCTTAAGCATCTGACTTTGGCTCAGGTCATGATCTTCGGGTTTGTGAGTTCAAGCCCCGCGTGGGGCTCTGTGCTGACAGCTCAGAGCCTGAAGACTGCTTCAGATTCTGTGTCTCCCTCTCTCTCTGCCCCTCCCCGCTCGCACTCTGTCTCTTTCTTTCTCAAAATAAATAAACATTAAAATTAAAAAAAATAAATTGAATGGGATCTTTATTTTTTTTAAATATTTTATTTTTAAGTAATCTCTACACCCAAGGTGGGGCTCAAACTCACAACCCCCAAATCAAGAGTCACACGCTCTACCTACTGAGCCAGCCAGACACCTCTGGATAGGATCTTTAATACTTAAAATTGACCAGAAAGCTATGGGGTCTGCCCAAGGTAGCATTAAAGGACAGGAAAGAAGGATTCACAAGAACCTAGCTGAAAGTACAGATCTGGGGGTGGGGTGCATCTGGGTGGCTCAGTGGGTTAGGTGCCTGACTCTTGGTTTGGGTTCAGGTCATGATCTCCCGGTTCATGAGTTCGAGCCCCACATCAGCCTCTATGCTGACAGCTAGGATCCTGCTTGGGATTCTCTCTCTCTCTCTCTCTCTCTCTCTCTCTCTCTCTGCCCCCCCCCACTCAGAAATTAATAAATAAACTTAGAAAGTAGACTGGGGGGAAAACACTTCATTTCAATGCCCAACTAAGTTAGGGCTGGTGTGAGCAGAGCTTTCATCAAGTCAATACCAAGATGGTGGGCATGGAAAGCCAATGGAAATCCAAAAAAAATGTATCGCTTTGAGCAGTTTGTTCTCTCCATTATAGAGAGAGTCAATGTAATCAACAGGTGACTGGCTGTTCCAAATGGAATGTTACATCATACCTAGGGTTCAGAATTGATTGGTGACATCCATAGAGCAGATGAGCTTGCCCACGTACTTACTGAAACTATCTTGGGTTAGGGAAAGTTCATATGGGACATCAATATTGTTATACTTGATACATTTTAATCCTCATACCAGCTAGTTCCCTCAATCTCTTTGTTACAGTTCTCCAAATCCTCTTCTCCATCTTCTTCTTGTTCTTCTCCCTCCTCCTTCTTCATTTTTTTTTTAAAGCTTATGACATAACCCACAAAGAGTCATATCCCAATATACCTTTTCCAAATTCAGGTAACGCTCAATGTTCTTGTAGTCAGCATTTCTTCTTGTTTGAGCTGAATCGTGGGTTTTTTAAAAAATGTTTATTTATTTTGAGAGACAGAGAGAGAGCATGAGCAGGAAGGGGACAGAGGAAGAGGGAGATAGCATCTCAAGCAGGCTCTGTGGTGCTTCATTGTCAAGGGGCTCAATCCCATGAACTGTGAAATCATGACCTAAGCTGAAATCAAGAGTCTGATGCTTAACCCGCTGAGCCACCCACGTCCCCAAGAATAACGTATTTGAACTGTATTCCAGTTAAAGGGAAGCTGGGAATTTGTGGCCATTATATAGTTTGTTGGAAAAGTTTGTACTGAGGGCTCTGGAAGGGAGGTGTGTTGAAGAGAGTGATCAGGATTTTGAGCAGATTTGCTTCATGCTGCTGCTCTTAATGATAACAGACTTATTGGATATTCAGAAAAAGTCAAAATAAAGGATGAAGCTTGTGTTTATTTAATGACCTTAGATGGCTAGGTTGAGGAAACCAACCGAAGAAATATATAGAGCTATAGTTTTGGAGTTAAAGCGCATCACAGAATTTACATTAACATTCAAGATACTTTCCTACTGCTGTAATTAGAATAAACAGTGAGGTTTTGGGGGTGCCTGGGTGGCTAAGTGTCTGACTTCTGCTCAGGTCATGATCTCAAGGTTCATGAGTTCGAGCCCCACCTCAGGTTCTCTGCTGTCAGTACAGAGCCTGCCTCATCTTCTCTGTCCCCCTCTCTCTGCCCCCCCCCCCCAGGCTGGCACACATGCTCTCTCTCTCTAAAATAAACATTAAAAATATTTATTAAATAATGAGGTTCTGTTAAAAACAAAACAAACATAATTTATGCAATACTATCATTCTGGTTGGCATGATAAAATTGATGGATGACTAGCTGTACTAATAATTATACTCTTTTGTACAAATAAAGCCAATTTATTTTGACAGATTTTGTATTACCACTAAAAATCCAAAAAAAACCTCTGTAGCAAAAAACAAAAGGAAGGAAGAAAGAGGAAGGAAGAAGGAAAGCAGAAGGAAAAAAGGTAGGAAGGAAGGAAGGGAGGAAGGAAGAAGGAAAGTCTATCAATGTATAGGGGCCTGGACAAATAATTGCAGTCTCTGTGCTTGATGTACTCAGCCAGCAAATGAGTCGGACCTACACGGCCAATAAAGAGGTCTAAGATACCTGAAGTGAAAACGTTAAAATAAGTGATAAAAAAAACACCTAAATGTAAAATAGCTTAGTGCTTGTCTATGCAGCTGCACGTGAGAAAGATCGGAAGTATACACGCAAATCCCAGCGAACCATGACAGCGGCGATCCCAGGGTAGGGGGACCTTAGTGACAGTATGGGATTTCACCTTTTACTTGGTTAATTTTGGCGTTGCTGAGGTTTTTTAAAAACCACAGGTAATATATTCTTTAAAAAAAAAAGTTTTAAAAATAAGTGTCGTCAAATTAATGACCTAGGATTCCTGCGCTTCAGTTTAAAACCTGCGCGGGGCGCACCTGCGGCCGCAGCTCCAACCACGTGAGCCGCGGGGAGGCTGGCGGCGGGCGGCGGGCGGCGAGACGCGGGATCCTAGAGCGGCCCGGAAGTGCCCCGGCCCCGAGCGCCCCCCGCGGCCGGCAGCCCCTCGGTGCGGCGCATTGTTCCGGCCGGCGCGCTCCCGCAGACGCCGCGTCGGCGCTCTCCGTCTGCCTGCGGCGTCCAGCTCCCGTGAGTCGGCGCCGGAACCCGGCGGGGCGTGGCTGGGGGTGGGGGGGCGGCTTGCGGAGGCGGGCCTCCGCCCGGGGAGGGGACGTCGCGCGGGCAGGGCCCGGGAAGGCCGACGAGGCTCGAGGGCCGCCACTGGGACGACGGCCGCAGGCTGGACTCGGCGGGGACGGCCTGGGCGGCCGGCCTCGGGGGCGGGGGAGGCACGCACGGGTGTAAGATGGCACACCCTCTCCTTTCGGTTCCGAAGCCGGTGAAGGGGCTTGGAGCGGACTGGCTTTCAGGCGCAGAACGTGTCCGTTGCCCTTCCGCTTCCTTTAGCCTCGCGATCCTCGCGCCCTGGAGCGCACCTGCGCGTTGGGAGCCCTGCCTCCCTCCCGCCCGAACCCCGGATCCGCATCCGTCCCCGCATACCCCTCCGTCCCGAGATCCGCATCTGTTCCTGGATCCTCCTCCGTCTCCGGATTCCCCTCCGTCCGGGGATCCCCACACACCCCGGGTTTCCATACACCCTGGCTCCGCAGCCGTCCCCGATTCGCATCTGGATCCCCCTCCACCCCAGATCCCCGTCCCTCCCCGGATCTCCACCACCCAGGATTCCATTCCCTGGACGTCCTGTCCACCCCCCCCCTGTCTTCCCCCCCCTCCCCCCGCCGCATCTGTCCAGCTGGAACTCAGCTGCGGGGCGGCACTTCCAGGTGACTGAGAGGCGCAGCCTGGCTGGGAGCAGACCGCTTCCCCCAGGGCCTCTGTGCTCCTGAGGACTGTCCTCACAGAGGGTTTGACCTTAGGCAACCTCAAATCGTGGTTGTCACCAACCTCAGAGGGTGACGTGAGCCTTAAATGTGGTCTCCTATCCGAAAGCGTGTTGTGGACTGCAGCGCAGCGCTGTTACTCTCAGTTTAATAAAGTTTTCAATAAATTTAGCTCAAAGGACAACCTGAAATGGAATGGTTTTCAAGATTGTTTTGAAACTCTAGCAAAGAGTCCAATGAGAGTTAGCTCATTCATTTATCAAAGGTAAGAGCAGTATTTTCATCTATTCTTTCTCTGATCTGACTTTGAAAAAACAAGTCTGAACTTTTTAACAATTCCGAGTGAATTGTGTGGTCCCTCTTTTCTCCATGAGCTCTGTAAGGTATCTTTATTGCTATTTCTTTACATTGAGAAACTGAGATTGAAGGACGATAAGAAATTGGCTGAAAGTCAATCAGTAATTGGTAAATGTTAGAACCATAATAGAATCCAGTTCTGGGTAACTTGAAAGCCTGTGATTTTTGCACATTATGACCTTATGTTTTCCATTATTCCCATCCTTTGGCACCAAATGACTTTACTTTCAGTGAAGAGGCTTGGGGTCTATGACAGTTGCTTATGGTTATCAGTGCCCATCTCTAGCTGTTGTCATTCTTCTATATAAACAGTGATTTTTACTGCTCAAGAGGGAACCTCTCAAGGTGCTCCTAAAACGACTCCAGCTGGAGGGTGCTTTGTAAACTATTCCAAGTCAGGATGAATACAGACTCAAAGGAGGTTTTGCCCATGGATGTACATGGTCCTGAGGCTTGGGAAGAACCGACCGTGAAGGTGGAGACGGAAAGTCGCCTCCAGATGCAGGAGTCCAGACTGAAACGTAGCAGTCCCCTGGCGAGGGAAGTCTTCCGAACGCGCTTTCGACAGCTGTGTTACCAGGAAACTCCTGGACCCAGGGAGGCCCTCACCCAGCTCCGTGAGCTGTGCCGCCAGTGGTTGAGGCCTCATGCCAGCACGAAGGAGCAGATCCTGGAGCTGCTGGTGCTGGAGCAGTTCCTGACCATCCTGCCCGAGGAGCTCCAGGCCTGGGTGCAGGAGCACTGTCCAGAGAGCGGGGAAGAGGCTGTGATTCTGCTGGAGGATCTGGAGAAGGAGCTCGATGAGCCACAACTTGAGGTAGGAAGGGAGATTGCGGGGAAGAGGTGTATGTGTGTCATCAAGGACCCTCGGATCCCTTGTTTTGTATCCCCGTGACTGACTCTGACCCTGACTCCGCTTCCTGCTGCTTTCTGGGAAGGGTTTCTTTAAAATTTTTTTTTTTTTCAACGTTTATTTATTTTTGGGACAGAGAGAGACAGAGCATGAACGGGGGAGGGGCAGAGAGAGAGGGAGACACAGAATCGGAAACCAGGCTCCAGGCTCTGAGCCATCAGCCCAGAGCCTGACGCGGGGCTCGAACCCACGGACCGCGAGATCGTGACCTGGCTGAAGTCGGACGCTTAACCGACTGCGCCACCCAGGCGCCCCTGGGAAGGGTTTCTTTAGACAGTTCACTTCTTCAGAAGTCAAGTGTCACCTCTCTGTTTCCAGATGGTAGCCTACGGACAGGGACGAGAAGTCTGCTCTAGAGAGACGGTGCCTCTAGGCGAGCAGACATCACTGAGCCTTCAGTCCCAGCCCGAGGAGCCCCAGCTCCCTCGTGACACTGCCCAAGAGTCCCGCCCTCCTGGAGAGACAGGTGAGGGATAGGACTTTCTGGTGTTGAACACATCCCCTCTCGTCAAGCAAAAACAAATGCAAAGTCCAGACCTGGGGAACCAGGGGCTCAGAAGTCCCTTTACCAGGTAAGGTCAGCACTACAGCTGCTGAGGGCCCAGCGTCCTCACTTTGTCCCCTTCCCTGCGTTCACGCTTCCCCTGTGAACCTCGCCTGTCATCTCTCTGGTTTTCTGGCACGTGGTACCTTAGGAAAACTTTCAGGAATCACCGTGGAGGGCAGCTTTAGAGAATGGGTATGATACATTCAAATCATGGCTTTGCGTTTTAGAAGCCGCTTGTACGTGGGCAGGTTTATTTAACCATTTGGTCCCAGTTCCCTCATCTCCAAAATGGGGTTGATAATAGCATTGCCTTAGTTCGCTTGGGCTGTCGTAATAGAATGACACACACTGGGTGGCTGAAACAGAAATTCATTTGATCACAGTTCTTGAGGCTGGATCTCCAAGATCAAGATACGAGCAGGCTTGGTTTCTGGTGAGACCTGCCTTCCTGGGTTGTTGACGGCCACCTTCTCGCTTTGTTCTCACACATGCCTTTCTGTGTATACGTTCCTGTTGGAAGAGAGAAAGAGAGTTCTGATGCTGTTACCTCTTATAAGGACATTAGTCCTATTAGATTAGGGCCCCACTCTTTTTTTTTTTTTAATTTTTTTTTTTTTTAATGTTTACTTTTTTTTTTTTAATTTTTTTTTTTTTCAACGTTTATTTATTTTTGGGACAGAGAGAGACAGAGCATGAACGGGGGAGGGGCAGAGAGAGAGGGAGACACAGAATCAGAAACAGGCTCCAGGCTCTGAGTCATCAGCCCAGAGCCCGACGCGGGGCTCGAACTCACGGACCGCGAGATCGTGACCTGGCTGAAGTCGGACGCTTAACCGACTGCGCCACCCAGGCGCCCCTAATGTTTACTTTTTGAGAGAGAGATTGACAGAGTGTGAGCAGGGGAGGGGCAGAGAGAGAGAGAGAGAGGAAGACACAGAATCTGAAGCAGGCTCCAGGCTCCGAGCTGTCAGCACGGTGCCTGACGCGGGGCTCGAACCCACGAACCGTGATGAAGTCCGACGCTTCACCGACTGAGCCACCCAGGCGCCCCATTTAGGACCCCACTCTTAATTACCCTAATTAATTTCCTAAAAGGCCCCATTTTTAAATATAGTTAGGGCTTCAACATGTGACTCTAGGGGGAGGGAGACAACACAATTCAGTCTAACAAGTATGTACCATAGAAGGTAGTTGCGAGCACAGAACAGACAACTGATGAAAAGCACTTGGCAGGCATTTTGCTTAGTATGTGGTAGCTGTTCTTCCAGGTCCCCCTTGCCCATTTGGGCTTACGTTTGCAGTATAAAGGGGTGAGGAAGGGGTGGGGAACGCGCAGTGGGTGGCAGACTGGACGGGGGGAATCCAGTGGAATCAGTCTGGCATCTCCTGGTGTGTCATTCAGTGGCGGGTGCAGGCCTGGGCGCTTGGGGCTGTGCCAGCTGTCGTCCTGTTCTCGCCCTCCCTGTCACAGCTGGCTCAGCTTCTGTCTGATTTCTCACCAGGACAGCGTAGCCTCTGCCGGACTATTTGTTAACTTTCTCACAGTCAGTCTGCAGTGGCGTCTGCTGTTTGCATTTTCACCTCATCAAAGCCCCAACTTCCCTTGCCTCCCTGCTTCCTGCCTCTAGTTCGTCTACCCTAGCAGTCCATGTAGTTATCATGGATTTCTGCCACTTGGAACATACCTCTTCATTTTAAAAGATTCTTTTTTTCATTAGTAAATGTGCTCTGCAGACCTTCCTCTGGCTCCGGTGACCTCATCAGATTAAATTCCTCTGGTTTCATGTTCCTCTTTTATGAGCATCTTCCCAGTCAATTCCTTTGTTTCTTTCTCCTCTCCATGAACTGGACTTTTTATTTTCCAGGCATGTTTCCCTTTCTTCTACCTTCAGGAAGCACATCTGAGTAGTCCATCCTCTCATCCATCCATTCCTCCATCCGTCTCTCCATCCCCTTCATCCCTCCCTTCCTTCCTCCCATCCATCTAGCCATCCATCCATCCTCTCATTCATCCATCCATTCCTGCATCCATCCATCCCCTCTTCCTTCCTTTTTCCCTCCCTTCCTTCCATCCACCCTTTTATCTATCCTTCCTTCCTTCCTTCCTTCCTTCCTTCCTTCCTTCCTTCCCTCCCTCCCTCCCTCCCTCCCTCCCTCCCTCCCTCTCTCCCTCCACCCATCCTTCCATCCTCTCCTCCATCCATCCCTTCATTCAGTCATTCATTAAGCATCTGCCATGGCCATAGGAGAATACACAGAGGACATACAAATCAAAAAGTTCTCTTCTAGGACTGTCAGAGCAGGTATATGTTGTACATGTAGGAAAAGCCAGTTTTGTTAAGCAACATAGTAAGTGTTTGAGATTACAAGGACCAAAAACCAATGTCCAGCTCTTCAATCTTTTTAAATTAAGCCGCATTTAAGGTTGCTGTATAGTACTGAGTTTGCTTTTCTTTCAGAATTCATGCTGATAGTAAAAAATCCAAATAATATAGGAGTTTGTATATAGTAAAACATGAAAGTTCTCCGAATTTTATTCCCCAGGAGTAGCCACACTTGTTAAATTGTTGTGTATTTTCCAGACTTTTTCTATGTTCGTGTAGAGTCTGTCTAGCTACAGGTCTACCTTTTGTCATGCAGTTTGTTAAAGAGGTGGTATAATAACCCCAAATAAAGAGGTGCGTTAGGGTGATACCACATGTGACAGTGCCTTGTAAGTCATGGAGGGCTGTGTAAGTGCTAATTATGAAAAAGGTGAGACATGTCTTTGCTTTCATTCTACCCGGTTTCCTTGTATATCTCAACTATAAATATGAAGTTTGGGCAGAAGGGCAGTACTGATCCCATTTGTGGTCCATTTCTTCTCTGCAGACACATTTCTGTTTTCCACACCTGTTGTCCTCCCCCAGCTAAAAGGAGCAGGAGAACCGTGGTCTGACAACAGAGGAGCCCTACAAGGCGCCTGTTCTGGTGCGTGAGCGACAGTACAATTAGATGGGGGAGAAAAAGCCGGATGTTTTGGCAAAAGGACGGGGGTCGGTGGGCGTTTTCCTGAGACTTTTCTGGGTTGCAGGGTGGGAATCTGTTGGTTCACAAGGTCCTTGGGAGCTTCCCAGGTGTCACCTGAGGCTGCCCCTTATGTGGGGGGCAGGAAGAGACCAGAGAAAGGGGGTAGATGGCAGTTTTAATAGGCAAAGGAGGCTTGTCCTGGGCATGGCAAAATGCGTAGATCTCGGCACCCGCCCACACATTTTACAAGTTTATGTAGAGGCTTTACCTGACTGCAGTCATGCGTGCTGTCCGGGTAGTCACTGTCTTTGGGGCAGCTTTTGGGAGCGGGGCAGGCAGCTAGAGCTCACGTTTCAAGTTCAGGGGAGGGGGTGAGGAGCTTTCGATTGTCCAGATCCAGCTCATGGGTCGGTTGGCTGTCTCGTAGTCTCGATGGCTTCCCCCAGCAGTCATGCCCAGGGAACCTGAGACATCCTGAAGATTCCACTGGGCTGTGCTCTGCTGTCTAGACAGTTTGGGTCTGTGTGTCTCCATTCCTGCCTTCAATTCCTTCAAGTCCGATTGGGTTGGTTGGACAAGTGTCCGGTGTGGGCCAGTTCCATCGGGTGCCGTGTGCCTCCCGTGCCCATGCCTGGGCCGGTCATTTGAGGCCACAGCAGCAGGCTCGGTTTCAGTCCTTTGTTTTTTATTCATTCAACAAATATTTATTGAATAACTGCCATGTGCCAGCCGTGACCCAAGGAATAAAAAAAAAGATCCCACTGTCATGGAGATTAGACTGTGGGATGGGGGAAACACATAGCACACAGACGGGGTGGCGATGCAGCGTGTCAGACGGTGGCCAGTGCTGTGCACCAGGCCGGGACTGGAGCGAGTCGGGGGCATCGAGGGCGCCGTGGGTGTGGCAGGCCAACCGCAGCCCTGGGTACAGGAACCAAGAAGGTGGGAACTGAGCAAACTCTAGCTGTTGTCTGAGCCCAGAGCTTTCCAGGCCGAGTGTGGAGCCAGTAAGGGCCTTGTGCTGGAGCCCACTGGGATGTGCCGGGTCACATCTGGGGTATTGCTGGGACACGCCTGGGATGTGCCTGGAGCCCACTGGGACAGGCCAGGTCATACCTGGGACGTGCTGGGACACACCTGGGATGTCGCGGATCTGACGGTTGTAGTACTTACTGTCCGATGCCCCCAGAAGAGTGGGAGCACTTGTTCCATAAAGGAGTGAATGAGCACATGGTCTCTTTGAGGCTCCGCACCCAAATCGGGGAGGGGTTCTAGGGGAAAACTAGGAGAAGGCACCCTGGCGTTGAGCTGCCCTCCCCGTGAAGAAGCCTGAGGAATCCTGTCCAGGCCCCTGCCCTGTCAGGAAGGACTGAGCCACATTCTGCCAGAGGGCAGCCTTCCCTGTCACTTGGAGGAAGGCTTCCGCATGGCCCTTCTGTTTCCAAGCTCCCCTCTGCTCTGTGACCTGGGGTCACACCAGGTGGAAGCAGTCTGCGGTTTCACGCGCACAGGGACCCTCCCGTGGGGTCGGAGCAGGTGACGCTGGCCTGGTCTCTTGTGTTTCAGATGGACCGAGCATGGCTGAGGACAGAGAAGTGGTGCCGAGGAAAGACTGTCCTAAGATAGCGGAGTCCCGCGGGGAAGTCCTTTCCGCACAGACCTGGGAGGAGGCACGCGGGGGGCCCGGGCCTGGACGGGGCTGGGCAGAGGGGCGCCGGGGCGGCCCCCCGGGGCGGGGATGGCACACGTGTGACGAGTGCGGCAAGACCTTTGCCCAGAATTCGGGCCTCACCCGCCACCGCAGGGTGCACACGGGCGAGAGGCCCTACGCGTGCGGCGAGTGCGGGAAGGCGTTCAGCCGCAGCTCGGGGCTGTTCAATCACCGCGGCATCCACGACGCGCACCGGCGGTACCGCTGCCGGGAGTGCGGGAAGGCCTTCAGCCAGAGCGCCGGCCTCATCCAGCACCAGCGCAGCCACCGGCCGGAGCGGCCGCACCGCTGCGCCCAGTGCGGGAAGAGCTACGGCCGGCGCTCCTTCCTCCTGGAGCACGAGCGCAGCCACACGGGGGAGCGGCCGCACCGCTGCGCCCGCTGCGGGAAGGACTTCACCCGCCAGTGCAACCTCATCCGCCACCAGAAGACTCACGCGGCCGCCGGGCCGCGGTGACTCTGGGGCGCGCCTGTCCCTGGTCTCGGGCCCGGCCCCCGGGGAGGGGAAGGCCAGGAAGCGTCGTCTTCTCGCCCCCTCCTCGCGTTTGGGAGCAGACGCTGAGCCGTGGTCTGGGCAAATCCGAAGAGGAAGCCTTGGGTGTTTGCACCTGCTGCTTCCGCGCCCTGGTTCTCCCCCTCCCCCGCCTGCTTCGCCCCGTCCCCACCCTGCTTCACCCTGTACTCACCCTTCTTGTTTACTCAGATGGCAGCTGCTGAACCTTCCTAGTAATGGAATAAATGGCGCTGCCGGGCCAATATGCCTGAAACACGTGCGTCCCTGTTTAATTCCATAAGGTCACATAGAGCCCTGCTGATGTTTTATGATACGTGGGTCTTCAGTGTCCCCAGGGCCAGTTCCTCTGCGCCCACTCCTTGTCCACCCCACCGCTTCCCCTGATGCGCTCAGTGTGCCCTTGGAACAGGGGCCACCGGGTGCAGGGTCTACCTACCCACGAGGGGCGGGGACACTGCACTGTCCTTGTCCCTTGTACGGATGCAGACGGGAAGACTCAAGTCCAGGCTCGGAGTCAAGGTTGAAAACCTGGACCTTTACTGTAGAATAATTTGAGCTCCTGAAAACGGTAGAGTTTTCACATGCTCTTAATTGGGTTCCCTAGTGTTGACATCTAACATCACGTAGTTAAACCCCTGGCTTCAGACTTTATCCTCAGTCTTTTGGGGTGTTGTGCTCCATGTTGGCAGTCTCTGGTCACCCGGAACCCCTTCGTGCCTGTCCATCGTCAGCACCACAGGTCACTTGTATCCCGAGTCCAGGGTCATGCCAGGGAATTGGATCATGTAACGTGCTTTTATTTATTTTTTTTTTTTAATTTTTTTTTTTCAACGTTTATTTATTTTTGGGACAGAGAGAGACAGAGCATGAACGGGAGAGGGGCAGAGAGAGAGAGGGAGACACAGAATCGGAAACAGGCTCCAGGCTCTGAGCCATCAGCCCAGAACCCGACGCGGGGCTCGAACTCCCGGACCGCGAGATCGTGACCTGGTTGAAGTCGGACGCTTAACCGACTGCGCCACCCAGGCGCCCCTGTAACGTGCTTTTAAAACAACCCTCTTAGATCTCCTGATCCTTCTTTTCTGTCGCTTGGCTGGGTCCGGAGAAACATTCCCCCCCTGAACATGTTGGGGTTTTCCTACGGTTCCACAGCTGGTGCAGCGGTTCGGCAGCAGCTCAGAGGACAGCTGTGTGGCCTTGAGTGTCTTCCTTCCAGGGAGCTGCCTTCCCGGGGACGTGTCCCTGTGGGGAGACGAGGCTCCCCTCGTCCGGGCGGAACAGACCCGAGGCTCGCAGCTCCCTTATTCCCTCTTATGATTTCTCCACCGAGGCTGCAGCCCCATCTCTCTCCTTCGATCCGCTAGAGCGGACGTCCCCCAGGCACAGGAGCAGTGCCCTCAGTTGGCCAGGGCAGCCGGCCCTGGAACTGGGGATTCTGTCCTTTGCCTCCAAGGGAGAATTTCAGACCGAAGTGGAGCACAGTAGGGACCCCCGTGTCCTCAGCACCAGCTTCCACGGTTATGACTCGGGGCGCATTCTGCCTAGGGACACCTTCTCCACTTCCTCTGGGGGAGCTGGAGGAAGACTTACAATGTAGAGGTCGGTCAGGCTGAGATCCTTAAGTGGCTCTTCTGACTGAGCCCCTTCTCAGTCCGAGTCTCCCTCTCCTTTCTTCTTGTTTCTTGGGAAGTTGGATTTTAAGTCAAGACTCTTACGAACAGTTTCCCATCACAGGGAGAAAAACTACCTAACGCAGATTCCACGAAGCACCAGCTTGAGCCATTTCCCTCACTCTGTCATGGAAGGTTCTACTTCTGAGAAGGCCAAGGTGCGTTTCCACAGCATAGTAGGCTTGAAGGTAGGCCCTGGGATCGTTTGGTAGAAATGTTAGCATGAAATACAGACATGGTCTGAGGATTCGCTCCTGCTGATTATGTCAGTTGTCATAGAGTCTGCGGTCTTGTGTGACTTCAGACTCAAAGATTCAACTATGAAAGTAGCCTGTCCCCATCGCTTGTTATGTCTGCAAACCACGTGGTGCAGCGGGGAGGTTGAGGACCAGGAGCCAGGGCCCCTGGGATGGAGTCTCAGTGGATCCTGGAAGGTGGGGCCTTGGATAAGTCTCCTGGATTGGATTTTTGAGAAGCGGAGCCTGGGCAGGGATTCAGGTTCCGGGGGGGGGGGGGGGTGTCACTCGGAGAAGGAAAGGGCTGAGCAGGATGTGGTCTCAGTCCAGCTTTAGCCTGATTTGGAGGAAGGGCCTCTCGAACAAAACTTACCTCGTGTGCCGGCACTCACCGATCGAGGGCTGCCCTCACGGCAGTGGGGATGGGCGCGCTGGCCGGGCGAAGGCCAGGGCACAGAACCGCTGGCATCTGTGACTGCGCCCAGGCTCTCAGGGCCTGTTCCCGCCCCTTCGCAGGACTCTTCTGAGGAGCAGCAGACGGCAGTGGTACGGAAGGACACTGGGGTCCACAAAGTACACGTCAGATAAGGAGAAGGTGACGTGATTACTAAATGCGAACGTGATACAGAAAAGGAGGGTTGGACAGCAGTGAGAGACTTCCTTGTAAGTTAAGGTTTTTGTGGGACTTTTTCTTTTACCTCAGTTAAAAAAAAAAGATGTATTACAGACTGCTGTCACATGGGTTTAAAAGTAGATCAATACTGGGGCGCCTGCGTGGCTCAGTCAGTTGAGTGTCCGATGTTGGCTCAGGTCATGATCTCACGGTTCATGGGTTTGAATCCCACAACGGGCTCTGTGCTGACAGTGAAGGGCCTGCTTGAGATTCTGTCTCTCCTCTCTCTGCCCCTCTCCTGCTCTGTCTCTCAAAATAAATAAAAACATTAAAAAAAAAAAAAATACGGGGCACCTGGGTGGCTCAATCGGTTGAGCATCTGACTTTGGCTCAGGTCATGATCTCCTTTGTGGTCTGTGAGTTTGAGCCCTGAGTCGGGCTCTGTGCTGACACCTCTGAGCCTGGAGCCTGCTTCAGATTCTGCGTCTCCCTCTCTCTGCCCCTCCCCTGTTCACGCTGTGGTTCTCTCTCTCTCAAAAATAAACTTTTTTTTTTTTTTTTTTAAGTAGATCAATATTTGCATCAGGGAGCTGAGAAAAAAGTAAAGACTTGTGTCTGGAGTACAATTCCTCGTTTCCCGCACATGCGGTTCAGCATTTAGTTCGTGTGGAACATAAATCTGCGACAGTCTGTCAACTGAATCCATCTAGGAATGCTCCCATCCCGACCTCTTTTGTCCCCTGCTCGCGTGTACCTGTCGCAGTCGGCTGGGGCTGCCATCACTATGCGGCGAGGTGGGGGGGGAGGCTGGAAGTTCAGGATGGGGATGCTTGCAGGGTGCCGTCCCTTCTGAGCCTCCTTTTGGCTTGTCTGCTGGCTGCATCTTGCTCTGTCACATGAGCTCTGGGTCACATGAGCAAAAGGGGTCACATGAGCACAGAGCGAGATGCAGCCAGCATGACCCCTTTGTGGGGGGGGGGGGAGGGGGGATGGAGGGAGAGAGACAGCTTATCTCTAATAAGCTTATATTGCTGATACTAATGCAGCTGGTCCAAAATCATTTTTTAATATTTACCTTTGAGAGAGTGAGAGAGTGCGTGTGCGCGTGTGCATGAGTGGGGGAGGGCAGAGAGAGAGGGAAAGAGAGAGAATCCCAAGCAGGCTCCACACTGACAGTAGAGAGCCCAATGTGGGACTCCATCATGACCTGAGCCAAAGTTGAATGCTCAACCAACTGAGCTACCCAGGCGCCCTGGTCCAAAATCTTTCAGAGAATATTAGCCTAGTATCTCTTTTCCATCCTTTTTATTTTTACTTTTTCCCATCCTTTTGAAAAAAATTGTTTCCTTCGGATAACCTGTGTACAGAATTAGATTAATTATAATGCTTGATAGGAGTCATGGTCCACGAATGACTAACTACTTTATTCGTTTGGCAACTTAGGTAGTTAATTCAGTACTTAGCACTCATTAACATGCCATTAAACACAAACAAAACAGAAGTTAAGACCTTGAAAAACACCTGTGTTATCTGGTCACTTGGTACCCCTCATCCCGTACCTCAATTTCCCAATTAAAGGAACATCATCTTGAATCCTGATTTTATAATTTCTTGCTTTCCTATTTTTATACTTTTACTACATATGTTTTCCTACTAACTAGAGTTTTTATTTTAATTGATTTTAGTAACTCTATAAAATTTCCTGTGTTCAATCTTGTCTTTTAACTCCTCAGTGTAATCCGATTTTGTCTATTCTGATTGTCAGTTTATTTCTACCACCCAATTTTGTCTTTTCTGTTTTCCATGATTTTTAAAAAAATTTTCTCAGTTCCTGTTTTATGCTGCTTAGTTTGTATTTTCTTCTTTTTTCCCCCATTTACATGTTTGAAAATTTCACATTTTTAGTCTTTATTTTTACTGGTTACGTGTAAAATTTTAGTATGCCCACCTGACTTGTGAGATTATGAAACTGATCTCTATCTGTGCCCTTCTCCGTGATATTACGCAAAACCTGAATACCTCCTGTGAACCTGCTCCAGCAGCCCACACCACTGTGGATTAGTATTCTAGTTATGCTTGAGCCCAAATTGACCTTGTCATTATAATTGTTGTTGTTACTGGGCTTTTAATAGTCAATGACTAATTAGGTTTTCATGTGTGTGTTTTAACAAGTTGATTTTACTCACTGAGGCTTCCTTGGAGATTCATTTCTCTTCTCACTGAAGCATGTCTTTTGGTGGTTTAGCGGTGGTGAGTTCCCTTCGGCTTTGTGTGAACATGTTTTCTTTCCACTCTCCCCCTTGAATGTTGGTTTCCATGTATTTGCAGTGACAGAGCCCTCATTCACTCAGTCTGTGTAGAAGGCTTACAGTTTTTCTCTTTCAGTACTCTGAAGTGCTTCTTCCAACTTGAGATTTATGGCTTCCATCAAGTCGGGCAATTCTCAGTCAACATCCCCATCCAAATTCTCTCTCAGGAAATACCTCCTCCTGGCTCTCCCGTTACATGTATGCATTGGGCGTTCTCCCACTGTCTTCCAGGTTCCTCCTTCCCATTGTGTCTTGCTGATCTCTCTGTGATACATGTCTTCAGATCAGTCATATAGTTTACGTATTCTCCATGAGCTGTATTTAATGTGCTGTTTACTATATGTGATTTTCATCTCAATGCCTTTATATTTCGTTTCCTGATGTTTTATATGATTCTTTTTCAGAACTGTCTCCTGGTAAAATACATTTTACCATTTCCTTCAGATTATCATGTTATCTGAAGCTCTTAGGGAGCAGACTCTGCTATTCATTTCTACAGCCTTTTTCCAGGGTAAATGCTTACTCTGGTTTGTATTTTCTGCCATTGCTCATCCCCAGGAGGGATTCTTTTGATCTGTGGCAGCACCCTGTGTTGGAGGTTATGGAATTGTTGCTACGAGCTTGTTCTGTATTTACTTCTGCTAAATAACTCGAGGGTTTCCTGGACCCAAGACCATAGATACTGATTTCTGAATATATTAATTTTTGGAATTTCAGATTCCTGAAAAGCGGAGGTACTGTGAATTGTGATTACACTTTCTCACCTCCCCTCTTCTCTAATGGGCTTTAAACTTTATTCTTGGGCTTTAAACTTCCATCCAGAGGCTCAGGAGACAAGTCTTCTTAAGTCAGCACAGTTGTTCTTGCTTCTTGTAGGGAGTCTCATTTCTAGTTTCTTTTTGTCTCTTTTTGTTGTGTTTTAACATGTATCCACAAATTCCCTGACACCCCTCCCTTCCAGAGGTAGAGTCTAATCCCATTCTTCTTGAGTGTGAGCTGAATTTATCCTCCGGTTCAGAGATTTTTTTTTTTTCCTCACATGTGCCCAGTTTTCTAAGAAGCCCATCAAAAGCACTCTTCATTTTTGTTAACGGTGTTTTTCATCTCTAGCACTTTCGGGTTCTTTCCTAGGATTTCCATCTCTCTGCTGACATTGCCTATCTGTTCTTGCACACTGTCTGCTTTATCTGTTAGAGCCCTTAGCATATTTATCATAGTTATTTTAAATTTGTGGTCTGACCATTCCAAAATTCCTGCCGTGTCTTGTTCTGATGCTTGCTTGCCTTTTCGAACTGTGTTTTTTGCTGTTTGGTATGCCTTGTAATTTTTTTCTTGAAAGCTAGATAAGATGTACTGAGTAAAAAGGAAGTGCTGTAAACGTATATATATATTTTTTTAATGCTTATTTTTGAAAGAGAGACAGCACCCGAGCAGAGGAAGGGCAGAGAGAGACTGGAGACACAGAATCCAAAGCAGGCTCCAGGCTCTGAGCTGTCAGCACAGAGCCCGACGCGGGGCTCGAACGCATGAACCGCGAGATCATGGCCTGAGCTGAAGTTGGACGCTTAGCCAACTGAGCCACACAGGCGCCCCAGGAAGTGCTATAAAATGGCCTCGAGCAATGTGGTTGTGATGTGTGGGAAGCATTCTGTTATTAAAAACAAAACAGGGGGCGCCTGGGTGGCGCAGTCGGTTAAGCGTCCGACTTCAGCCAGGTCACGATCTCGCGGTCCGTGAGTTCGAGCCCCGCGTCGGGCTCTGGGCTGACGGCTCAGAGCCTGGAGCCTGTTTCTGATTCTGTGTCTCCCTCTCTCTCTGCCCCTCCCCCGTTCATGCTCTGTCTCTCTCTGTCCCAAAAATAAATAAAAAAAAAAAAACAGGCCCCAAATACAGTCACTTATGCTAAGTCCCACGTCACCAAACTGAGATGTAACTTAAATACAGTTCCGGCTCTCCTGGAAATGGAATATCAAATAAACTAGTCAATCAGGAATCACCTGGTCAGCACTAGTTAGGTAATATGCCTGGTAGATGCCCGTCATCCCCTAAAGGAAAGTGACCGTTCAATAACCAACCTGCTTTTTCTGCCCAGAGTAGCTCCCTTGTTCCCAGACCTTTCTTCCTTCAAGTCCTTCATTTTTACAGCTCCTCTCCATGCTTCCATCTGATGGGTGCGATGCTGCGCAATTCATGAATTGCTGAAGCCAGCAAGATCTTTAAAATTTACTCGGTTGAATTTGGCTTTTTATTTTTATTTATTTTTATTTATTTTTTAATTTTGTTTAATGTTTATGTCTGAGACAGAGAGAGACAGAGCATGAGTGGGGGAAGGGCAGAGTGAGAGGGAGACACAGAATCCGAAGCAGGCTCCAGACTCTGAGCTGTCAGCACAGAGCCCAACGCGGGGCTCGAGCCCACGAACTGTGAGATCATGACCTGAGCCAAAGTCAGTTGCTCAACCAACCGAGCCACCCAGGCACCCCGAATTTGGCTTTTTTTTTTTTTTTTTTTTTTTTTTTTTTTTTTTTTTTTTTTTTTTTTTTTTTTTTTCCTTTGTTGACCTAGTCTATTTATTTTTGGGACAGAGAGAGACAGAGCATGAACGGGGGAGGGGCAGAGAGAGAGAGGGAGACACAGAATCGGAAACAGGCTCCAGGCTCCGAGCCATCAGCCCAGAGCCCGACGCGGGGCTCGAACTCACGGACCGCGAGATCGTGACCTGGCTGAAGTCGGACGCTTAACCGACTGCGCCACCCAGGCGCCCCCGAATTTGGCTTTTTAATGCTAAAGTCCTTTGATTGGGTCTCAGTGAGTCTGTCTGGACTGAACTTCACAGGTATCTCTCAGTGTTCTCCTCTTAGATGGGATGCGGTAGTTAGAGTTGTTATTTCCCTTCTCCCACAAGGAAGGCTAGAGCGAGTTAAATTGGGTATTTCTCTTCCCCCAACCCAGTTAGGATCTGATAATACCCCAGAAGGTTAGGCTCTAGTTAACTGGTCTCCCCTGAAAGCAGGCCTGATTAAAAAGAACAGAGTGCTCTGTTTGTTTAAAAATAGTTCCTTTTCCTCTCCTCCAGCTGGAAGCAAAAGGGGATTTTTCTCCAGTATTTACTGTGGGAACCTGGTTGAGCTCCTGGAGGTAGAACACATAGTGTTGTGCAGGCATCGCTATGACTGGAGGCCTTAACTCCAGGCCTCCCTGGAGGTTGTAACTCTCAGAGTTGCGTTCATTGAGCTCCAGCAATTCCACCATTAATACTCAGGTTTTCCAGGAGCGCCTGGGTGGCTCAGTCGGTTAAGCGTCCTACTTTGGCTCCGGCCATGATCTCATGGTTTGTGAGTTCGAGCCCCGCGTTGCGCTCTGTGCTGACGGTCCAGAGCCTGGAGCCGGCTTCGGATTCTGTGTCTCCGTCTCTCTGCCCCTCCCCCACTTGTGCTGTGTCTGTCTCTCAAAAGTAAATAAATGTAAAAAAAAAATTTTTTTTTAAATTCAAGTTTTCCTGCCCCCACACTGGTGTCACACTGGTTTTTACACTTAGGTGTCTGCTTCCTAGACCTTCCCTCCCTGGATTCGTCTGATTGTCTCCAGTCTGGGCAGTTTGCCGTATCCCGCCCTCTCTTCTGATCCAGGAAGCGTTCCTGACTTTTCAGTCTGTGCAGCTCTTTCCATGTTAGGTCAGAGTGGTAACTTCCGGGCTCCTCACACTCAGAACCAGGAACCGGACATTATGTGTGAGCTGAGTGTAGCCACTGGCTTCTCACAACTAGACTGTGGTGGGGGCATCCAACTGCCTCTCGGTGCTTGCCTGGGGGAAGTGAGCTGGGTGGAGGGGCCCAGGTAGCACTGAGCCCTGCCGCTGGCCCGCCGTGCCGGCTAGGAATCCTCCAGTCCCAGTCAAGGATGACCGCAGCCGTGGCTGATACCTTGCCTGCAACCTCACGCAAGACCCTGAGCTACAATTACCCACTTAATGTATTCTTGAGTTACTGAACTACAGAAATAGTGAAATATAATAAATGCTGTTTCAAGCCACTGAGGTTTGAGGGAATGTGTTATTCAGAAATAGCTCATTCACTGCCTTACTGATGGCCGGCGTCCAGGTACGGTAGCTCAGAAAGTTCCCGTAGCACCATTCCACAGCCTTGCATGGTACCTGCAAGCTCCCTCCTTGTTTCTGGCACCTGGAAAATCTCCTGTTCTTTCTTTTGAGCTCAGCTATTTAAATTTTCTCTTGTTATACTTTATCATTTACTTGTGTCGGTTGGCCATGTTAACATATGGTGATTTTCTATAAAATTATAAATTACTAAAATTCACTCCTGAAAAGATAGAAAGTTTAAAGAGACTGCATATTTCTTAGAATTAAGTTTGACTGAAAATGATAAAATAGTCCAAGTAATAGCAGCTTAAATAAAATTTCATTTATCTTTTTTGTAAAAGAAGGATAGAGACAGTTTGGGACTGCTATGGCAGCTGCCCTATATCATATAGGAGATCGATCGATCTGTCTACCTACCTATCTATCTATGTATCTAACTATCTATGTCAAGATATCTGCATATGTTTTGTTTTCAGGGATAGAGGCTCATCTTTTTCTGTTAAACCACCATGGTGTCTGGTGACATTTCTCGAGATCAACTTAGAGATCCAGTGAGGCTGCTAGATCTCCAGCAATCACATCTGCGGTATAAGAGTAAAGGAGTAAGAAAAGCAGAAGGAAAAATAAACGCCCAGCCTAGCTGAGTCAACTCCCCGTGGGCACTTCTCAGCAAGTGCCACAGGGCACTTCCACAAGTGCCCCACTGACTTAAACGCAGTCTCTGGGCCACAGCTGGCTGCTGGGGAGACTGCAAAATGTCCTGTAGTGGCACCGCGTCTAGATAAAATCAGGATCATGGGCGTGAGGAGGAAAGGGAAAGTGGACGCTGGGTGCACAGTGAGCAGTCTCTGCCATAGACCAATAACAGAACAAACACAAAACCCGTCACAGTTCTACCCCTAAGACAGCACCAGGTTCACTGAATTACACAGGAAAACCTGTAAACATTCTAAGGAACATGAAGCTGGTTTTATGTAAACTTTTATGGAGCGTAGAGAAAGAAAAGGAAGTTATTCCAAATTGGGGTTTTGTTTTCAGTGTTCTTGAGAAGTAATTGACATACCTCACTGTGTAAGTTTAAGCCAAGTTCTTTTTATACAGTAAGTATTACATTGATATTAAGACCTGTCAACGCTAGCACAGAGAAAACTGCCACTGAAATTTACTCATTAATATTAATTTAGTAATCCTAAGTAAATACTAGCCAAAAAGACCCACAGCATATTAAAAGAAGGATGGGCTATGACTGACAGAGATTTAATACCCATTATTAAAAAAAAAATTTTTTTTTTAACGTTTATTTATTTTTGAGACAGAGAGAGACAGAGCATGAACGGGGGAGGGTCAGAGAGAGGGAGACACAGAATCCGAAACAGGCTCCAGGCTCTGAGCTGTCAGCACAGAGCCCGACGTGGGGCTCGAACTCACGGACCGCGAGATCATGACCTGAGCCGAAGTCGGCCACTTAACTGACTGAGCCACCCAGGCGCCCCTTAATACCCATTATTAAACTAGGAATAAATAGTTACAAATTTAAATCTTAAAATAACTTCTGAATTGGCAGCATGAGGGGCTCCTGGACCCACTCAGGGTGAAACAGTCATAACTTGTGAAAACTACCTCATACGGTCTCTGGAAATTGTCCTAAGAGCATACAGCAAATGAGGAAACATTTATTCAAGAAAACCTACTAAATTTTGGTAAGAATACAATCTATGGCACGTTTTCTTTTTAAAGTTTACTTATTTTTAAGGGAGCGACAGAGAGAGTGAGCAGGGGAGGGGCAGAGAGAGGGAGAGAGAATCCTTAGCAGGCTCTACACTGTCAGCACGGAGCCCAATGTGGGGCTTGCACTCACAAACCGTGAGTTCGTGACCTGAGCCCAAACCGAGTTGGATGCTTAACTGACTGAGCCACCCAGGTGCCCCAACACAATCTATGGCACTTGTGCCATGAACTACTTTCTATCCTATCCCTATCCACTGGCTCAGCATGAGGGAAACTCCAATCTGGGTGGATATGTCCAAGAAGATGGGGGTACCAAGCAAAGGCTAAGGTACCACCCTAAGAGGGACAAGACATCAAAGTTTTATTTTTCAGAGACTAAATTCCAGGCAAGTGAAACCAAGTAAATCGAGCTTTTTCCTCCACCTGGCCCCCATTCATAGGGCAGAGGCTCTACTTCAGACACAGCAGGCTAAGAATACTGGAGCCCAGAAAGCCCTCACACAAGTTCCACGCATAGGACAGAGGTTCCGTGCTGGGAAGACTAGAGGCTACTGCCTGGCCCAACACCCTAATCATAATGCAGAAGTGTCACTGAGAGGAGTAGGTCACTGTCCCTGTCCTCAATTCTGGAGCAGCAGGGACTCAGAGATTTTTGCCCTGGGGAGGGGGTGGGTATAAGAGCAGAGGGCTTTGAGGCTCTCCCTAATGGAATGGACTATAGTTGGAACAGATTATGGGAAAGGTCAAGCCTAAAGGTATTCTCCAAAACAGTGTCGATTTTGGTAGTAAGCAATTTAAAGTAAGCTAACCATGAAAGCTAAATGATAATTCTTAGGCTGGCTAGTTTACCAAGGAAAACCAGGGAAAAAGACAAGTAAGGAGAGTCCTCTTGGGCTCAGAAAGAAACCTTACACATATTGGCCTCAAAAAGTATCCCTACAAAGGGCTTCAAATTTAATTGGATCACACTTGAATAATTGATGGCAAAAGGCATTGCTGAAAAGAATAGAGCAATCAGCCACCAATTAATGCTGCCTAACAGCAGGATGTGATACCCACAGAGACGGGTTGCTAAACCAAGAGGAGTGGGGAGATAGAGAGTCCTTCTAAATCACTGTCATGTCATATCCCATCGTGTATATACACTACAGTTTCGTTACCCATTCATCCATAAGTGGACACTTACATTGTTTCCATACCTTGACTATCACAAATAATGTTGTAGTGAACGTGGAAGTACATATATATTTTTAAGTGGCATTTGTCGTTCTTGGGTTTGTCTTTTGTTGTTGTTTGCTTTAATACATACTGACATGGAATTGCTGGATTATATGGTAGTTAGATCTTTAATTTTTTGAGGAACCTCCATACTGTCTCCATAGTGGCTGCACTGATTTACATTCTCACAAACAGTGCATGAGGGTTCCCTTTTCTCCACATCCTTGCCAGCATTAATTTGTCTTTTTTGATAATAGCCATTCAGACAGGTGTGAGGAGATATCTCATGATGGTTTTGATTTGCATTTCCATGATGATTAATGATGTAGAGCATCTTTTCGTGTGCCTATTGACCATCTGTGTCTTCTTTGGAAAAAATGGCTATTCAGATCTTTTAGTAGTTGGATTGTTGATGGGTTTACTTTGTTTGTTTTGCTATTGACTAGTATGAGTTATTTATGTATTTTGGATATTAGACCTTTATCAGATATGTTATCTGCAGATACCTTCTTCCATTCCATAGGTTGCCTTTTCATTTTGTTGGTGGTCTCCTTTGCTGAGCAGAAGCTTTTTAGTTTGATGCAGCCCTGCTTGTTTACTTTTGTTGCTGTTGCTTTTGGTGTGAGAGTCAAAAAAGATTCAAGACCTACATCAATGAGATTACTGCCTGTGTTTCCTTTAAGGAATTTTATGTTTCAAGTCTCACATTCAAATCTTTAATCCACTTTGAGTTAATTTTTCTGTATGGTACAAGATAGTGATCCAGATTCATTATTTTGCATGTGACCGTCCAATTTTCCCAACACCATTTATTGAAGAGACTGACCTTGCCTCATTGTATATTCTTGGCTCCTTTGTCATAAGTTAATTGACCGTATATGTGTGGGCTTATTTCTGGCCTATTTTGTTTCACTGATGTACATGCCTGTTTTTACACCAATGCCTTACTCTTAATTACTACGGTTTTGTAATATAGTTAGAAGGCAGGGAGCATGATGACTCCAGCTTTGTTCTTTTTTCAAGATGGCTTTGACTATTCAGGGTCTTTGATGGTTCCATACAAATTTTTAAATTGTTTATTTCCGTGAAAAATGCTATTGGAATTAAAAAAAAAATTTTTTTAATGTTTATTCTTGGGGGGGGGGGAGGGTCAGAGAAAGAGGGAGACACAGAATCCAAAGCTGAGTTGTCAGCACAGAGCCCAATGTGGGGCTCAAACTCACCAACCATAAGTTCATGACCTGAGGTGAAGTTGGATTCTTAACAACTGAGCTGCTTAAGTTCCACCGCCATTGGAATTTTAATAGGGATTTCATTGAATCTGTAGATTGCTTCGGGTAGTATGGACATTTTAACAAGATTAAATCTTCTAATTTATTAACATTGGATATCTTTCCATTTATTTGTACCTTCAATTTTTTTTTCACTAATGTCTTATAGTTTTCAGAATATAGATCTTTTACTTCCTTAAGTTTATTCCTGGGTATGTAAATCTTTTTGGTGTAATTGTAAGATTGTTCTCTTAATTTCTCTGATAGTTATTAGTGTATAGAAACACAATAGATTTTTGTGTATTGATTCTGTATCCTGTAATTTATTTCAGTTTTGTGTGCGTGTATGTGTATATATGTGTATATGTGTGTGTAGTCTTTAGCGTTTTCTATGTATATCATGTATACATAGAAATGTATAGTGCTGGGGTGCCTGGGTGGCTCAGTTGGTTGAGCATCCGACTTCGGCTCAGGTCATGATCTCACGGTTCGTGGGTTCGAGCCCCGCGTCAGGCTCTGTGCTGACAGCTCAGATCCTGGAGCCTGCTTCGGATTCTGTGTCTCCTTCTCTCTGTGCCCTGTCCCCGCTCATGCTCTGTCTCTCCCTCAAGAATAAATAAAACATTAAAAAAAAATTTTTTTTAATGTATAGTGCTTTCTATGTATATCCATGTATTATCTGTAAATCATGACAGTTTCACTTCTTTGTTTCCAATTTGGATGCCTTTTTTCCCCCTTTTTCATGCCTAATTGTTCTGGCTAGGACTTTCAATACTATGTTGAATAAAAGTGGTGAGTGGGCAGTCTTGTCTTGTTCCTGATCTTAGAGGGAAAGCTTCCAGCTTTTCACTTTTGAGTATGAGATTTGCTGTAGGCTTCTCATATATGGAATTCATTATGTTATATTCCCTTTACACCCACCTTGAGAGTTTTTATCGTAAAACATGTTAAATTTTGTCAGATGTTTTTTCTGCATCTATTGAGATGATCATATGATTTTGCTCCTTCATTTTGTTATGTCACGTGGTGATGTATCACGTTAACTAATTTGCAGATGCTGAACCATCCATGCATCCCTGGAATAAATGCCACTTGATCACATATACAATTCTGTTTATGTATTGTCGAATTTGGCTTGCTTATATTTTGTTTGAGGATTTTTGCATTTATAGTCAATAGGGATATTGGCCTGTAATTTTCTTTTATTATGCCGTCTTTGTCTGGTTTTGATGTTAGGGTAATGCTGACTTCATAAAAGGAGTGTGAAATTCCTTCCCCTTTTCCTTTCTGGAAGAATTTAAGATTGTTATTCTTCTTTGAATATTTGGTAGAATTCACCAGTAAAGCCATCTGGTCTTGGACTTTTAGTTTGTTGGGAAGTTTTTGATTACTGACTCAGTCTCCTTCATAGTAACTGTTTTGTTCAGATTTTCTATTTCATCAGGATTCAGTCTTGGTAGGTTATATGTTTCTAGGAATTTACCCATTCCTTCTAGGTTGTCCAAGTTGTTGGCGTATAACTGTTCATAGCAGTCTCTTAGGATCCTTTGTATATCTGTGGTATCAGTTGTAACATCTCTTTCATTTTCTGATTTTTTGAGTCCTCTCTCTCTTTTTGGGTAAGTGTAACCAAATGTTTGTCAAGTTTATCTTTTCAAAGAAAGAGCTTTTAGTTTCATTGATTTTCTATCTTTTTAGTCTCTATTTCATTTATTTCTGCTGTAATCTTTATTATTTTCCTCTACTGACTTTGGGCTTCATTTGTTCTTTTTCTAGTTTCTTGATGTGTAAAGTTAGATTGTTTGACACTTTTTGTTTTTTGAGGTAGGCACTTATCACTATGAACTTCTTAGAACTGCTTTTTGCTGCATTACCTCAATTATGGTATGTTGCATTTCTATTTTCATTTGTTTCAACTATCTTTTGATATTTCCTTTGATTTCTTCCTTGACCCATTAGTTGTTCGGTAGCATGTTGTTTAATCTCCACAGATTAGTGAATTTTTCAGTTTTCTTCATGTAATTAATTTCATACCAGTGTGGTTGGAAGATACATGATTCAGTCATTTTAAATTTGTTAAGACTTGTTTTGTGACATATGATCTATCTTGGAAAATGTTCCATGTGTTCTTCAGAAGAATGTGTACTGTTGCCTTAGGATGGAATGTTCTATAAATATCTGTTAACTCTGTCTGGTCTAACATTTCCTATCAGGTCGGTGTTTCCTTATTTTCTGTCTGGATGATCTGTCCATCAATCTAAGTCCCTACTATTATTGCACTACTATTTCTCCCTTTATTCCTGTTAATATTTGCTTTATATACTTAGGTGCTCCTATGCTGGTTGCCTAAATATTTAGTGTTACATCTTCTTGTTGGACTGACCCTTTTATCATTATGTAATGCCCCTCTTTATCTCTTATTAGTCTTTGTTGTAAAGTCTATTTTATCTGCTAGAAGTATAACTACTCCAGCTTTCTTTTGATTTCCATTTGCATGAAATGTTTTTCTATCCCTTAACTTTCAGTTTTGTGTGTCCTTACATCTATAGTGAGTATCTTGTAGTCAGTATACAGATAGGTATTGTCTTTTTATCTGTTCAGCCACTCTATGTCTTTTTTTTTTTTTTTTAATTTTTTTTTTCAACGTTTTATTTATTTTTGGGACAGAGAGAGACAGAGCATGAACGGGGGAGGGGCAGAGAGAGAGGGAGACACAGAATCGGAAACAGGCTCCAGGCTCTGAGCCATCAGCCCAGAGCCTGACGCGGGGCTCGAACTCCCGGACCGCGAGATCGTGACCTGGCTGAAGTCGGACGCTTAACCGACTGCGCCACCCAGGCGCCCCCACTCTATGTCTTTTGATTGGAGAATTTAGTCTGTTTACATGGACTTAAGGTAATTATGGATAGGTATATGCTTATTGCCATTTTATTGTTTTCTGGCTGTTTTTGTGGTTCCTCTGTTTCTTTCTTCTTTTCTTGTAGCCAAATTGGGTAACCAGACTGGGTATGAGCTCCTTTTTGGGTGACACCAAATATTACAGTCCCATGAGACCACGAATGTAAGCTCCCTGGCCTCCAGAGACAGGTGATCCAAAGGAATCCCAAGTAGCAGCCACAAAAATCAGGATACCAGATGCATGTAAAAGCTCCCTTATGAGAGATACTGTGCTCTGAAGCACAGTAAAGGAAGAATACAAAGATGGTGCCTGTTTCCCTCTCTGGAATGTTCCAGCAGGCTCCTAGATATGTATCGAGTTAGATGATTGCCCCTGTGGCCAATGTTTTAATATAAGCAAGTGAGCCTCCTTCACTTTCAATCTGGGTGCTATCAGCTGCCTCTGGGCCCTTGGAAGGGTGAGTCTGAGCACGTGAGTCCTAGAAGAGCAGTTTCTCAGATCACTTTAGTCTTGTGGGTCTTGGAACACAGGCCCTTGTCGGTTTTCAGATGTATGTTTTGGGGAGTTGTCTCTCAAGTGTATGTCTTAAAAGCTGTTAGGCCTAATGTGAGTTTGAGCCCAGTGCTCCTCACAAAGAAGCTCCAGGTTTTGAGTTCCTTCCCAGTTGTACGTCACTGTGCCAGGAGTGGGCTTTATGAGGGGATTCCGTCCCGGACTCTTCTATGTGCTTCAACATGTTTTTCTTCTGGTTTGCCCATGTGTAGTTGTCACTCAGCCAGCCTTTGTTTTTTAAGAGGAAATTGTTCCCTTGTAGCTGGACTCAATGTGTGGGAACAGGTGAGTTCAAAGTCTCCTCTGGAACCACCCGGAACTACAACCTCTGAGCACTTGTTTGTATAGGTGATCCTCACAACCCCGTGGGTAAGCTGCACCTTTTTTCCTTCTAAAGGAGAAAGCAGAGAAATAGTATTTCATAGGGTTATATGCTTCTTTACCAAAATTAAGAACATGTCTAGGAGGACAATTCATCAAAAGCTCTTTTCATAATAACTATTCATTCTACCCAAGTGGAAAAAAATATGTCTTAACCAGCCCCTCAACTCATGCAAAGGGAGAAAAAAGAAAATGGAAGACTGCATTGCAGCAGATGGAGGAAGTAAGTAGAATGGCTGACCAATCGACCCTAAAATTCATAAAAACAATTTTAAAAAGCACAGAAAGTAGCATTTTATTCTACTTTAAATATTGGTTATAGCTCAACTAAGTAACGTATTTTACTGGATCTAATTTCATCTAGACATAATTTTTTGACCACCTTTTTTCAATAGGCTAGTGTTGAAGCCACTTTATAATTCACTTTATAAACATACCTTTGCTTTATACAAAAGCAAGGTGTCCAAAAGACTATCAACAAGGTAATTTTTTCAGCTGAAATTACACAATACTGCCAGACAGATAATATCTTGATCACGTCAGTGGCTCTCTGGTACTTACTGAATAAAAGTTAAGCTCCTTGCTCTGGCCCCTACAATGTACCTACTTTAAACTCGCCCTATTTACTAAATCTGACAAACTCAGTCTTTCTAGCTCTGTCAAACATTACCCTATCCATGTGATAATAACAGCTCACAGCCAGAAGAAACCTTTTCCTCGCTGAGATTCCACACCCTTCAGCTCACCATTCACAAGGCATTTCTCATGGCACTGATTTATGTACATGCCTTATCAACTTTAGTATACTGAAACCCTAAGCCTAGGTATGTATGTATGTATGCATGTGCTTTATTTATTATTGGACACAGTAGGCACTTGAAAGTATTTTTCTACAATATGTCCTCCTCCACAGAAAAATATTTTAGGCTGGGAAGGAGCAGAAAGAATGAAAGGAGGCACAGTGGTCCCTTGTCAATCTCTATGACTTACACATGTACGCTGTCTAGTTTATCAAAAGCTTTCACATACATTTATCTCCATGACATAAACAAATACCAAAGGAAAATGAACAGTGTTTAAGATCAAGGCTATTAGGAAAAATTTAGAAAAAATAGAGAAAAGGAAATGGCTAGCTTTGCAAAAGTAACAAAAGGTTAATTTAAGGAAATTTTAAAAGGCTAAAACAGATTAAATGGAGAAAGTCCATAGAATTTTGGAAAGCTACAGAAGTTCTAAATTAGACTCCAATGAGCTGAAATGAAGACAATGAAAGACTCCAGAGAAGTGATACAGGGAGAGCCCCACGGTCTGCAGCGTCTCTAGTCAGTTTGCGGTGTTTCAGAGCACGAACCCAGAGAATACCACGTTGGTGACTCAACAAAACATGGTCTGAGATCCATGAGAAATGGAAACCATTTTTGGCACAGCTTGGAAAAGCCGGATGCTGGTGGCATCAGGAAGATGTTAAGTCTTTGAAGAACTCTGTAGAAGGTGATTTGGGTGAAAACAAGAGATATCACAAAATTCTTACTGTGGCTTCACATGTTGATACTTTGGATATTGTGGAGTAGGATTCCCAATGTGATTCTGAACAGATACATTTTCTCTGTCTACACTTGGGTTCCCATCCTCACTGGCTGCCTCTGACCCTATCTTCCTATCCCCAACCAACGCACCAGTTCTGAAAACATGAGTGAAATTTGTTATAAATATCTGGCATGACTCCTCTAACTTGGAGGAAGCTTAGCTGGTATAAGCTGTGGTGCAACTTGGCTCTGAATTGGGAGAGAGGCATACAGATGCTGCCTTAGCACTTTGTTAGGCCCAAGATAACTAAGAGGTGAGAAACAAGCTGTTCAACATCACAGGACTTCTATCAAAATTCATCATCATTTTGATCTGACTTGATCAATTCATTTATTTACCAGAACGTGAAAGGTTTATCCCATAAAAGGAGCAAAATTAATGTGAACAAATATAATACGGACCAAAGAATGGAGTTACATGGATGGAGCAATCTCACAAATCTAATTAGAAGCTGCTTAAGGCATTCTTACAAGTACTATGCTGGTGAAGAAATATGGATTCTCCCACCCCAAGTCTGACAACCCTATGTATTTGGTAATAAATACATTAGACCGACCCAGAATCTAGAACCTCAGAGAATTAGACACAAACACAAATAGCCTTAGAAAGTCCTCAGAAATCTAGACCACATCAGATTTTCAGAGTTATGGAGGTCACCTCACTGGTGTACTAAATAAACGTTTATAGCACCTACACACAAGGCACAGTGGGGAGTATAATATGGCACAGATCTGACCAACTGGTGAAACATTCGTTGTAGGCAAAATGGTCACAGCAGCAGCCCCCACATCAGAGCCATCTCGCCAGGAGACGTCATCAAGTGCTGGCTGGAGGTGGTCAGCCAGTCTGGAGGCCCATTTCAGTCCAGTAGGTGAGAACAATCATTTCATGTCCTACCTCTGCCAGACAACTCTCCCAGAGCCTCCTATCAAACAAGCTGTTTCCCAGCCACCTTCTAGAATGTAGAAGACAATGCATCCCTCCAGACTCGGCCTTCTAACACAAGATGGCATGTAGCGGTCAGTAAAGCCTCAGCCCAGTTCTGTGAGGAACGAACAACTCTGGCATGTACGACGTGGCTCACTGTGATAGAACTTTCTTTCCAACATGGCTCCTCCGGTGTTGAACAAGGTATGAAGTTCGGGTGAAGCCTTTCCCACATGTGTCACACTGATAGGGTTTCTCACCAGTGTGGATTTTCTGATGTTCGATAAGGCTTCTACTCCGAGTGAAACTCCTGTCACACTCGTCACATGTGTAAGACGCGGGAGCCTCAACGTTTTCCCACCGGCTTTCCACCCTCCCCTGACTCTCCCAGGTCTCTGCACATTCACGATCCTGCACATTTTTATCGCCGTGGATCCTCTGGTGTCTGAGGAGATGTGAATTCCGCCTAAAAGCTTTGCCACACGTGTTGCACTGGTACGGCTTCTCCCCCGTGTGGATTTTGTGATGCTCAAGGAGGCTGCAACTCTGGCTGAAGGTTTTCCCACACTCCTCACACTCGTAGGGCTTCTCCCCAGTGTGGGTTCTCTGGTGTTTGATGAGGTTTGAGCTGTG
Organism: Lynx canadensis; assembly: GCF_007474595.2. Taxonomy (NCBI): domain Eukaryota; kingdom Metazoa; phylum Chordata; class Mammalia; order Carnivora; family Felidae; genus Lynx; species Lynx canadensis. Next base: position 1,854,554 of record NC_044307.1, on the reverse strand, counting down.
ACTGAACACCTTGCCACATTCCTCACACTCATAGGGTTTCTCCCCAGTGTGGACTCTCTGATGGATGACGAGGGCAGAGCTCCCGATGAAGGTCTTGCCACAGTCTTCACATTCATAGGGTTTCTCCCCGGTGTGGATTCTCCTGTGTTTAGTCAGGCCTGAACTCTGAGCAAAACTCTTTCCACATTCGTGACAGTAGTGCCGCCTACTTCCTGTGGCGGTTTTCTGCTTTCTCGGGAACCTGCCCTCCTGTTCGCCAGCTTCGGTGCCTTCAGGAATCTGGGCAGTGTCTTCCCGCAGGGGGCGTGGTATTCCCCCAGCCTCCTGGACTGGCCGGACCTCGTCCACAGGCAGGGCCCGGATCTCGGCCTCTGTTTCACCACCTGAAATAACAAGTGGCCACACGTGGTCAGTGATGCCCTGCCACGCAGGAAAGCTGTGACCGCAGTTCCACATACGCGGGGATGAGGGTTTCCGTACAAGAACGAGGATGGGGACGAAGGGGAGAACGGGTGCTGGGGAGGAAGGAGACTGAGAACGGGCCTGGGGTCATTGGAAGCAGGGTGACGGGGGGTGGAGGAGGGTGGGAAGGACCGTGCTGGGGACACTCGCAGAGGCTCTAAGTCCTGAGGACGAAGGCAGGGCCCTGCACTGGGGCTGGACTCGAGGAGGGCTGGGCAGATGGCAGCGGTAAGCAGGCACGCGCGAGGACTTGGAAGTGTCCCGTGCGACACAAGGAGAGCAGGCACGTAGAAAGCGATCGTCAGTCAGGGACGGTCCTCTCGGCTCTTATCCCAGACGAAGACGGGGGCCCCGACACGACGGGCTTCGGTGCTGACAGATCTGAGCCAGAGCTCCTGCTGCACCACGGTCGAGCTGCACGAGCTCAGACGGGTCAGGCTGTCCCGTGTGTCCTGCACCCCGATCTCTAGCTCACTTCTCGCTCTCGCCCTACAGTCCCACGGCCCATTTCCTGAGGACACCCCAGCTCTCGTCCTGTGTCGGAACTAGCAACAGAGAGGGGACCAACGGTGACAGCCCTACTATGAGCCAGGCCTGTGCTCGGGGCTCTACCTGCCGTGTCCCACTTAACCCGGCCAGGACGCAGCAGGAAAGGGAAGGGAGCCGGGCCGGGAGGGTTAAAGATCGGGTCACGCACGTGGTTAGTAGCCGGGTTCAGAAACGGTGGCTCTGCACGCAGACAGAATTCAGACAGCGTCTTACAGCCCAGTAGGTTCTAACCGACAAAGGAAGCCGCGAAGGCCTACGACGCACCAGGCCCCGTCAGTCTTACCCGGGGAGGTCAGGCCGCCGGGGTTCTCCCGCCCTTCATCTCCGTGGAAGCTCCCCCGAGAGGAATCCAGCTGCGCCCAGCCACAGGACAAAGCCAGGGCCACGTCTTCCGTTTTCAGCAAGCCCTGAAACGGCACACGGGCCTCCTAGTTCCTCTTACCCAGAGTCCCTCCCGGAGCCGGGTGCTGCGCAGAGGGGCTCAGGCGGCGAGGGGCCAGTCCCTGAAGGCTCCGCAGACCAAGCCGGCGCGGCACCTAACGCTACTTCTCCCGGTCTTAAGTGACGGCTTCATCAACAAAACCACTGCGGAAGTAGAGTGACAGCACGTGAGGACAGGTGTCTCCACACAAGTGCTCCAGACACCGCTGTCTTCACACAAATACGCCAGTCGCCCGTGTCTCCACACACATAAGCCGGACACCCTGGTCGCCACACAAATAATCTGGACACCAGGGTAGAAGGTAAAAAGATTGGGAAAACGAAGGCCACGCCACTGCCAGGACCGGAACTGACCCCCGCTAGTGATGGTGGCTCGTGTGTATTAACAGTTATTCAGATACAGGGAAACGTGGGTCTGAAGTGAGGAAAGTCAGGGAAGCCGGTGGACACCACAGAGCCTCCAGGGCGTGAAGGACCGGGTAAGAAGTTCAATCCAGTTTAAGTACAGACCGTTGCGGTCGTGTGACTAGTTGAGACACGTGGGCGTGCCGTATCCGTCCCGGCAAGCTTAGGGACCACGTGCTTACCCCCCGGTAACAGGGCAGGAGAGCCAAAGAAAACCTTCGGAACAAAAGCACCGTCGCAACAAAAGCTTCAGTTTGCTTTTGCAGAATCGCCCTTACTGACGAAGAAGACCCCACTGAAGAAGGGGCTGGCCAAGGACACGGAGTAGGGGTCTGGGAAACGGCACCGAAGCTAGTCATGAAATAGGACGAGGCTCCCAACTAGGCACCAGGAAGTCAGACGGCGACAGACGACACTAGCATACACGAGAAAGTTGACGTCCCATCTGGCGTTTGGCTGGAGGATGCAGACGGGGAGGGGGCGACCCTCCCAGGATGCACCCCGGTAGCGAAGGGCAGGGAGGGGCTCCGGCTCACCTGGGGCTCTGGGGGCAGCCTGGCCGCCACCACTGCGTCTCCTCTGCAGCGCCCTCCCGGGGCAAGCCCAGGACCCTGGAGAACTAGGAAGGAAAGAAGCTCTGGGTGAGACGTCCCTGGCACTCAGCCTCCCTGGCCTGCGGAATCCAAGCTCAAACACTGGGCCTGGAACTTCGTACAGCGTGTGTCTCCCCAAAGGCCCGATCCCTACCCGCTCCAGTCCCGGGGCCCAGAGACCTGTGCTGTGCTCTGCCGACACACAAAATCTATGCAAAAACGGCAGGGTCCTTGGAAGGGATGGCGAGTTTAAACCACATAAAACAAGCTTTTCATCTGAAGATGCTCTGGGTTTTGCTTGCGAAGGGGAGAAAAGTAAGATTTCGGTTAAAATGCCTTTAGGGGTCAGTACGGGCTTTCTGCTTTGGTTTGGAAGAACTAGAGTCAAAATAAAGCTGGAACCAGAAGGCAGAAATGGGCATCTGCTTGTACAGAACTTGCTCGGCGTCCAGAAGAACCGGCGGTCTCCCTGGAGGAGGGAAACTTTACACGGAGCACAAAACAGCTGGTTTAGCTAGAGCCTGTGTTGGAAGTCAGGACTGCGTGTTGGCCGGCGTCTCAGTGCTGTGTGTCTTGGGACACGTTCAGGGCACGTGAGAAGACACCGCAGGACATACAGCCAGTCCTGTGGAGTAAATCCTGCTCTTTTCATAAGAGACCGAGGGTTTAGACATTGATACTCTAATCCGCGGTAGTCCTGCAGTCTGTGGGATATTCCGACGGGCTTTACAGAGTCTGTTCGTTTTCTTCTTGGCACTTACCACTACTGGAAGCTGTACTGTCGTGTGTATGTGCTGTCTTCCCCACTCGAATGTAAACCCCAGTGCCACCAGGAAGGACTCTGTCTCACCAGCGGCCGGTCCTCAGCACCAACCACACTGGCTACCACGTAGGAGGCATAATTACGTGTTAAATGAATGGGGAACCGATTCTTTCCAAACCACCGTTTGAAATTTCCCTTTCAGTCTCAAAGTAGAGTCCGTCAGTGATGGCCAAATAACGTCTCGGTCAGCGCCCCTATCAGATGATCGTCATGAAGCTGGCCGAAGTCTGCAGGTTCACGCGCCCAGAAGAGAACACTCACCTGTGCCTGGTAAGGCCCGTGATCCCAGAGATTCATGCTTGAGCAGAGCCCTCACCGGCTGGAACTGGGCACTCCGTGATCCGCGGGAAGGTGTCAGTGCTGCCATCTCGCAACAGACAAGCTCTTGGCCCTGGTCACCACCTGGGACCTAGAGGTTATTCATTCGTTTTCATTATTTGTCAGACATTTCTGGAGCACTTCCCATGTGCCTCACAGTTTCCAGGGGCACGAAAAACATTAACTCAGGTAACACAGACAACAACCTTGAGGTGGGTACCGTTACCGTGATCATTTCACCGATGAGGAAGCGAAGGCACACAGAGTGTAAGCAGTTTTCCCAAGGTCACCCAGCTAATAAGTGGCGGTGCTAGGATGGGCGCTCAGGCAGAGGGACCTCAGAGCCCGTGCTCTTTGCCATTACCAGGTGCTCCCACACTGTATACGTTGTGCTTTTACAAAGACTTTTGGGAACCGGTGCTGGCTCTCAAAATACTCCTATCTTATCTGACAAGTGAGGGTAAGATTTTTCTCATTTATAGGGTTTTGTTACTGGTTTTGAGAACCAAGAAAGAAGATCACAGAATGTGAAATCACCTAACGCGGGACACACGGTCTGTCCCCACTAAAAGGTGGCTTCCATGCATTTATGGACAACTTGCACTTGTCAAGTTACTTTCTCACGTGCAGCTCAGAACTCCCCACACCTTCTGTAATGACTGAGGAGGCTGAAGCTAAGAGACTTGAAACGCCTTCACTGTGAAGGGCTCGCGGGCAGTGGGCCCCAGTGCAGACCCGGATCTCCTGGTCAGTGGTTAGGAGGCTCCGGCTGCAGGCCCCTGAAGGAACGTTAACTGGTGCACAGAGGACACCACCTTACAACAGACTGGCAAAGCAAGAGGCGGGGAGATCAACCTGTTTTCCACCGGGGTGTTCTCTAGCCTGGGGTCCTTGGACTCCTCCCATGTGGCCCATGAACTTGGAATAGGAAAGGAGTAGTTTTATTGTTACCAGCCCCTAAGGGAACGTGGCCTTTCCTTCTATTAGAAATTGAAGGAGCGATCATGTGGCAAAAGCCACGGCACTTCGCCACCAATAGAAATTGCAGATGTTTTGGGGCGCCCGGGTGGCCCAGTTCGAGCCCCGCATCGGGCTCTGTTCTGACACCTTGGAGCCTGGATGGAGGCTGCTTTGGATTCTGTGTCTGCCTCTCTCTCTCTGCCCCTTCCCCGCTCATGCTCTGTCTCTCTCAAAAATAAACACTTAAAAAAATTTTTTTTAATTTTTTTTTCAACGTTTATTTATTTTTGGGACAGAGAGAGACAGAGCATGAACGGGGGAGGGGCAGAGAGAGAAGGAGACACAGAATCGGAAACAGGCTCCAGGCTCCGAGCCATCAGGCCAGAGCCTGACGCGGGGCTCGAACTCACGGACCGCGAGATCGTGACCTGGCTGAAGTCGGACGCTTAACCGACTGCGCCACCCAGGCGCCCCTTAAAATTTTTTAAAAAGAAAAATTGCAGATGCGTTCACACCACATTACGGCACAACGAACAGTGTCAGAGTCACTCATGCTTCTAACGACTTTGAAACCGCACCCGGGCTATTGGGCCTGTGCCCAGGTCTTACTGATTAGTGCAACATTTTTAAAAAGCGCACGCATAACGTTGTCACTAATTTGTTTAATGCAATGTATTTCAACATAATCGAGTTCTTCTGTGATCCTTCATGTATCTAAAACTTCTGTTACGAGGAGGGGCCCAGGGACTCCACCCGAGTGGCAGAGAGAGAGAGAGAGAAGTTCCGATGTTGACGGCACGCCCCGCCCTCGGCCCGAGACTTGGGTTAGAAACCGGGCTCGGGGCCTCTACCTGCGGTGTGGGCGCCTCCAGCTGTCTCTGCAGGTGCTCCAGGAGCACCACCACCTCGTCCCCGCTCTCCGGGTGCTGTCCCCGCACCCAGGCCTGGAGCTCGGCGGGCAGGATGGTCAGGAACTGCTCCAGCACCAGCAGCTCCAGGATCTGCTCCTTGCTGTGTATATCCGGGCTCAGCCACTGGCGGCACAGCTCGCGGAGCCGGCGCAGCGCCTCGCGGGGCCCCTCGGCCTCAGGGTAGCGGAAGCCCCGGAAGCGCCGGCGCGAGCGCTCGGGGCCGGGGCCCGGGCTGCCGGGCGCGGCCGTGGGGACGTCCTCCTCCTCCTCCTCCACCTTCACGGTCAGGATGCCCGTCAGCAGCCCCGGCCGCTCCTCTGCAGTGCCGGCATCCAAGGTCGCGCTCGCCTTCGACTCCCCGGCCATCCCGGACCTGGCGCTGGCGGACGGCCGCGCTTCTCGGGGCGGTTCCTCTGGTGCGTAAGTCGCTCCCTCGGCCTCCCGCGGCCGGAGCCGTCCTCCGCGCCCGCCCCGGGCCCCGCGGCCAGTCTCCACACCGCCGGCCGGAATCCGCGGGCGCCCTCGGCACGGGAGAGCCGGAGCGCGGGGCCGGAAGCCGGGCCGAGCCACTTCCTGGGCCCTCTAGGACGCGTCTCTTGGTGGCGGCCCGTTAACCCTTCGGCTCTCGGGCCGCCGCCGGCGAGACCGCGAGAGAGGACGGGGGGCTGTGGCTAATGCTTGGCTGAAGCCGACGTCTCACGTTGCAGCGAACGCGGGCCCGCTGGGCCCTCAGAGTTCTGGCCTGAGGCCTTCCCCCGCGGCCGCGGACGTCACTGGGCCAGGCTGGGAGAGCAGCGGCTGCACCTGCGCCTGACCAGCTCCGCCTCTCCTGCGAGGCCCGCCGGCGGGAAGGCCCTCCCCGCCTCTGACTTCGTCCCCACTTCCATGCATCCTTAACACCTTGTCCGCGTGAACCGCCACCAGCGGCATTGGGATCCTTCCTGCAAAAGCAACCCGAGATCCCCAACGGCCCCCACCAGTTACCACTTTCCATTTTCTGTGACCTCCCCTCGGGCAGCCAGGCTTGTGCTGCCCCCTGCTTCCAGACACTCCCGTGTCTTTGGCCAGGGGACCCTGTTCACTCCTGGTCGCTGTCTTCTTGTTCCTTCCAGTTCCCATTCACACTCTAGCACAGTGAAAGCTACACACTCTCAAGCCACATTACCTGGGCTCCTAATCCTGGCTTTATTTACCATTTACTAGCTGAGTGACCGCAGTTAACTATATAACCTCTCTGTGCCTGACTTTCTGAATCTATAACTGAGGATAGTAATAGTAGATAGGGATGGGAGCCGTGGGTGAGGTTTTTTATGTAAAGCTCTTAGAATAATGGCTAACCTGTAATAAGCTAGGCCTACCCTAAAACGGTAGGAAGCCCTGAGATTCCTTTGAGCCAAAGGCGGCTAGATTTTAAGCCAGAAGTGACAGCAGTTATTTTGCTGGACTGAGATGTCAGTGAGTCTGCTTTCTACTCAGAATGTAAGTTTGGTAGATGTTTTTTAAGTGAAAAAATATCATGGTAGTACCTTCCTGAGTTTTAATTCCTCAGTCTATCTCTTCTATTAATCTCCTGGCCTGGGCATGATTACCCAGTGGGCACACTCAGCTACCTCCACCCCTGCCCAGTCCTAGGGTCTGGCAGCTGCTCACCCCGGGGCCCCTGGTACTCAAGGGCAGCAGGTGCAACCGCTTCTCCAGTCTTACATTGGTTCCTGTGTAGACTGGGGTGCACATTTGAAAGTAAATGCCTATGCCTTTTGCTGTCAACTCTTAAAAAAGCCGTGTACCAGTGGACCCCTGCAGTTCAAACCCATGTTGCTCAAGGGTCAGCTGTTCTTCATTTAGTCCCATTGCTCCTGCCTTTATCAGGGTAAGAAACATAGGTTGTAGTCATAATACAACTGTTTGTTTCCTCTTCCCAACATACATTTCAGTAATCTGGAGCATATCCATGAGATAACTGCTGTAAAAACACTGTAAAATGTAAATCAGAGCACTGTGTGGAAGTGCAAATATGAGCAGCTGGAGGGGACTGTCAGGTCATGTAAGTGTCATTAGTGAATGACTGCTTTTGTTGCTTGGTGAGTAAAGGTGACCCGCATATTTGTAAAGGCCATAAGCAAATGTAATTTGGAGGGATGTTTAATTCCAGCTTGTCCTCAGAGTTCTATATAACTTGTGTGTTAGGAATTTCTTAGTAATAAGTATAGATTGTGACAAACTAATGTTATATGGTTACTGCTGAGATACCATAAGAATTATATTCCACCCCTGTGATCTGCCAAACAGAATTACCCTAAATCTAATCATGAGGACATTATCAGATAAATTCAAACTGTCGGACATTTTACAACACAATCACCCTGGACTCAGCAAAACTGTGTCAAGGAATATTTAAAAAGTGGATGTAGAAGTGTAGGTAGAGAAACTATTCTAGATTAAACAGACTAATAAGTAATCACAATAAAATGCATTTAAGGAAACTTGACTGAATTTTAATCCCATTTTAAAGACATTATTGAGGGGTGCCTGGGTGGCTTGGTCGGTTAAGCATCTCACTTCGGCTCAGGTTATGATCTCCTGGTTTGTGGATTGAAGCCCCACAGTGGGGCTGGAGACTGCTTCGGATTCTGTGTCTCAGACTCTGTGCCCTCCCCCATTTGTGCTCTGTCGGCTCTCTTTCTCTCAAAAATAAATAAACATCAAAAAATTTAAAGACTGGCACAAAAACAGACACACAGACCAATGGAATAGAATAGAAACCCCAGAACTAGACCCACAAACGTATGGCCAACTCATCTTTGACAAAGCAGGAAAGAACATCCAATGGAAAAAAAGACAGCCTCTTTAACAAATGGTGCTGGGAGAACTGGACAGCAACATGCAGAAGGTTGAAACTAGACCACTTTCTCACACCATTTACAAAAATAAACTCAAAATGGATAAAGGACCTAAATGTGAGACAGGAAACCATCAAAACCTTAGAGGAGAAAGCAGGAAAAGACCTCTCTGACCTCAGCCGTAGCAATCTCTTACTCGACACATCCCCAAAGGCAAGGGAATTAAAAGCAAAAGTGAATTACTGGGACCTTATGAAGATAAAAAGCTTCTGCACAGCAAAGGAAACAACCAACAAAACTAAAAGGCAACCAACGGAATGGGAAAAGATATTTGCAAATGACATATCGGACAAAGGGCTAGTATCTAAAATCTATAAAGAGCTCACCAAACTCCACACCCGAAAAACAAATAACCCAGTGAAGAAATGGGCAGAAAACATGAATAGACACTTCTCTAAAGAAGACATCCGGATGGCCAACAGGCACATGAAAAGATGTTCAGCGTCGCTCCTTATCAGGGAAATACAAATCAAAACCACACTCAGGTATCACCTCACGCCAGTCAGAGTGGCCAAAATGAACCAATCAGGAGACTATAGATGCTGGAGAGGATGTGGAGAAACGGGAACCCTCTTGCACTGTTGGTGGGAATGCAAGTTGGTGCAGCCGCTCTGGAAAGCAGTGTGGAGGTTCCTCAGAAAATTAAAAATAGACCTACCCTATGACCCAGCAATAGGACTGCTAGGAATTTATCCAAGGGATACAGGAGTACTGATGCATAGGGGCACTTGTACCCCAATGTTCATAGCAGCACTGTCAACAATAGCCAAATTATGGAAAGAACCTAAACGTCCATCAACTGATGAATGGATAAAGAAATTGTGGTATATATACACAATGGAATACTACGTGGCAATGAGAAAAAATGAAATATGGCCTTTTGTAGCAACATGGATGGAACTGGAGAGTGTAATGCTAAGTGAAATAAGCCATACAGAGAAAGACAGATACCATATGGTTTCACTCTTATGTGGATCCTGAGAAACTTAACAGGAACCCATGGGGGAGGGGAAGGAAAAAAAAAAAAGAGGTTAGAGTGGGAGAGAGTCAAAGCATAAGAGACTCTTAAAAACTGAGAACAAACTGAGGGTTGATGGGGGGTGGGAGGGAGGGGAGGGTGGGTGATGGGTATTGAGGAGGGCACCTTTTGGGATGAGCACTGGGTGTTGTATGGAAACCAATTTGTCAATAAATTTCATATATATTAAAAAAAAATAAAGCCAAACCAGACAAAAAAAAAAAAGTACATTTAAAAATAAATAAATATTAAATAAATAAATAAATAAATAAACAAATAAATAAAATTTTCTCCCAATTTTAGGCATTTTGCTTGATGCCAGAGACTTAAAAATAAAAAAAAAACATAAATTTAAAAAAAAATTAAAGACATTATTGGAACAATTGAGGAATTTTGAACATATCCTGCATATTAGATAACACTACCTAATATTTAATGATAATATTAAAGTTCTTTAGAATAATCATGGCATTGTGGTTGTGAAGGAGAATGTCCTTCTTAGAGATTGATTAGTGGAGTATTTACGGGTGAAGCATCATAATGTCTAACTTTCAGTGAGTAAGAAACACAATCTTAACAATTAGTGAATCTAGGTAAAGGATATGCCAGTGTTTAACTTTTCTGTAGGTTTGAAAGTTTTTTTTTTTAATATTTGGGGGAAATTTATGTAAAACAATTTTGAGAAATTTTGAGAAAGATCTTTCAATACATTTCTGTGCTCTATCTGAATGGATATTTGCTCATCTATAAGTAAAATTAAGAAAATAAGAGACTCTCACAACGAAAAGTTATGGTAGGCATTTATTTTTATTCCTATTGTCATATTTTTTACACCACTGCTTTCTCTACTAAATCAGAGGTCAACAAACTACTGCCTACAGACCAAATTGTTCCCCTGCCTGTTTTTGTATGGCCTTAGCAAGAAGTTTTATATTTTTAAATTATAGGGGAAAAATCAGAAGAAGAATAAAAGTTTGTGATATGTGAAAATTAAAGAAATTCAAATTTCAGTGTCTATAAGGAGTTTTATTAGAACACATTCATGTTCATTTACATATTGTCTATAGCTGCTTTCACTCTACAATGGTAGAACTCTAATTTAGCAAAATATTATTCCTCAAAAAAATTTTTTTTACTCTTAGGGTGCCTGGGTGGCTCAGTCAGTTAAGTGTCCAACTTCAGATCAGGTCATGATCTCACAGTTGGAGAGTTTGAGCCCCGTGTCAGGCTCTGTGCTGACAGCCTGGCACCTCCTTTGGATTCTGTCTCTCTCTCTCTCTCAGTCCCTCCTCTGCTCATGCTCTGTCTCTCTCTGTCTCTCAAAAATAAGTAAGTGTTAAAAGTTTTGGGGGGCGCCTGGGTAGCTCAGTCAGTTAAACATCCAACTTCGGCTCGGGTCATGATCACACAGTTCGTGGGTTCGAGTCCCGCATCACACTCTGTGCTGATAGCTTGCAGCCTGGAGCCTGCTTCAGATTCTGTGTCTCCCTCTCTCTGCCCCGCCCCCGCTCACACTCTGTCTCCCTCTCTCTCTCTCTCAAAAATAAACATTAAAAATATTTTAAAAAATTTATTCTTCCTGTTAGAAGACCTGTGTCACAAAAATGTATTTAATTATATATTTTAACAAAATTAACTTTTATTCAGTTTCTAATCAAATACTATAATACTTTATTTTCTTTCATTAAAAAACGTAAGTATTTACAATTTTATCAGTTTGGGAAGACAAACAGAATAAAAATGGAGAAAAGTGATCGAAAGACAAATTCAATGATAGAATAAATATAGCCTATTTAAATGCCTGCCTGGCCCTGTTGGCTGCTGCCGGCGTGAATTCTCAGCCTCAGAATTAGCATAGTTCAAAATCTCCTTCAGCTTCAAAACGTCCAAGGGAGAGATTTTGGTGACTTCAAAGAAGATCTGGTGAAAATACTTGGAATGCAGAGTCTCCAGCTTATTGCAAGGACACAAAATCAGCAGGATGTTCAACTGGTTGATCAAGGGGTGAAGATCAGAGGTCTTGTAGCCACTGTAATACTCCAGGGTAGGAGCCCAGTGTCTGAACTTTTTCACGTAGACGGCCAGGAGGAAGGAGTCAGCAGCTAGCTTGGAAGGGCTTTCCAGGATATAGTCCTATTCCTGCAGTCATCTCACAGATGAAGCGGCACGGGGTCAATGCCTTCGTGCTGGCATGGAGATACCTAGTATATCTGCACAGGAAGTGATAGGCGATGGGAATACTGATACCAAGTTTGAGAGTTTGCAGTTTGCCAACTTCCATGCATCTTGCTGATAAATATATAAAAATCTAATTTTATCTTATTCGATTTAATTTCCCACCTCATTTAGAGTCTTAGAATCAGGAAAGCACTTATACCTAAATTCTGATTTAGTTTTTCTGTCACTTTCCAAGTCTGTTAAATAACTGAGGTCAACTTAACTACAGATAACCAAGGTGATGGTAATGCCTATGTACCTTTTAAGCTAAGAGGGAAATGATCTTGCATGAAATGCTAGCCATTTCAGACAGTGAACACAGTATATGCATAAACTGGTTCCCAACCACAAAATTCCTGAAGAAATTAACCAAATTAGGAGACATCTACAAGACTGGGTTGGATGCTTCCCTGCATTTCAGGGGTAGAAACGTCTGTGAATTTTAAGAATTAAAATCATGCCTCTGGTCTTCACTTGGCTCAGAGGCTGGGCTTAAACTTTTTGATTCCAAAAGTTCTGGTGCTTGCTTCCAGTAGGAACAAGTGGGGTTTTGAAGTCAATAAACGTGCTTCCGCCATGAAACTGGTGGACAGGTTCCTTTCTAAGGGATCAACAAAAGGAGCACGAGAAGTAAGGGGCTCCCACCAAGGGGTGACGATAAAGAGGACCGAGGGGAGCATGGAGACTTGAAGGGTATCAAGATGGTTAAAGGCGAATACCCAAGAGGAGTAGGAGACGTTTGAACAGTATAAGGGTCACTGGCGCAAATTCCTCTATTTGTGTCCCCGAGGGCCAAGGGCAGCGCAGGCAAAGCGGAACCACGAGAGGAGCGGCACACCTCCACCAAATGCCCCAGCGAAACCTTACGGCCTGACGCCATCCGCCCTCGCGCCACGCCTTCGCCTACCAACCCACCGGAAGCGGAAGCCTTGCGGGCACCGTTGTGACGCGCCTGCGTGGGCACCGCTGCTGTGGCGCCTGCGTGGGCGGGAAGTGCCGGCCGTACGCAGTCTCCGTGGCCACTGCTCGGCGTTGGCCGTTTGGTCGCCGGTGGAGGCGTGGCTCATGGCCCCGGTGTCCCAGTCCCGCTATCCCGAGGACGCCGCCGGCTCTCGGAGGCGGCGACGCAGCTCTGTGGGGAGCCCGCCGTCCGCGCTGGCCGGATGCTTCCCTTGTGGAGGCCGCTCCCGCTCTCACTCCCGCGGCCGCGAGGGCCTCAGGCCTTCGTGGGGGGTGTCGGGCGTTGGCGACCCGAGTCCGCTGGGCGGATCTGAGTCTCGGGCACAGCCTTCGGGGCCCCGCAACTACGCGTTCTCGTCCTCTTCCGTCCACTCTGGCGGATACCGCTTCCATCACCACTATGCGGGCGACCTGCAGTGGGCCAAAGAGTATGAGAAGAAGGAGGAGAGCTATCGTCAGAGGTGGCTGAAAGAGAGAGAGAGGATTGGGGAGCTGGGAGCTCCTGAGGTGTGGGGGCTCTCTCCAAAGTTTCCTGAGCCGGATTCTGATGAACATACCCCAGTGGAGGATGAAGCGGTAAAGAGTCAGGAGACCAGCAGTTCAGATTCCAGCTCCGAAGAAAACGGGAATACCAGTCGTTCAAAAAGCAAGAAAAAAAGAAAGAAAAAGTCTAAAACGAAACATAGGAAACATTCTGATAATAGTGAGAGTAATTCAGACTCCGACATTAATTCTAGTTCTGATGATAAAAAGAGGGCCAAAAAAGCCAAGAAGAAGGAAAAGAAGAAGAAACACAGAGCAAAAAGAACCAAGAAAAAGAAGAATAAGAAGACTAAGAAAGAATCCAGTGATTCAAGCTTTAAAGATTCAGAAGGGGAGTTGCCAGAAGATACCTGGATTGAGCAGTCAAAGATTACAGATACCATGGATCCAATAGGCCCAGAAGCACCTGTAATACATATCTCTCAAGATGAGAAACCTTTGAACTATGGCCATGCTCTGCTCCCAGGTGAAGGTGCAGCAATGGCTGAGTATGTGAAAGCTGGAAAGCGAATCCCACGAAGAGGTGAAATTGGGCTGACAAGTGAAGAGATTGCTTCATTTGAATGCTCAGGTTATGTCATGAGTGGTAGGAGGCATCGTAGAATGGAGGCTGTACGACTGCGTAAAGAGAACCAGATCTACAGTGCTGATGAGAAGAGAGCTCTTGCATCCTTTAACCAAGAAGAAAGACGAAAGAGAGAGAATAAGATGCTAGCTAGTTTCCGAGAGATGGTGTACAGAAAGACAAGAGGGAAAGATGACAAGTAAGGACCTTGTGTTGTACAGTGGGACTTTAACAACAATTTTATGTAATCAAAACAATATGAAAAGACTTAACGGTGCTACTGTATCTATGATGTTAGAAAGTCCTTCAAGAAAAAGCTGCTGAGATCTGTATTTATTTTTAACTTAATACATGCACATGGTTTAAAAAATATTCAAGTGCTATAGTAGAAGTTAATAAAAGGTCTTTCACCCTAGTCGCTAATTCTTCTCCCCAAAGAAATCTTTTTGAGGTCTTTTATGTCTGTTCATAAGTTCTGTGTCTATGCAAGCATATTTCAGGATAAAGGCTGGAGAGATTAACCTGAGGGTTATTTTCCCTGTTGCTCTGATTTCTCTCTCTCTTGAAGGGCCTTATGGAGCCCTTCATTTGCCCCAAGGTAGACCAGAAGAACCCCAGAAAGAAGAGAGGATTCAATTGAATGTAGACTTCTGGTTGCAATTAACAGCTGGTGTTAAAGAGTAAAGATTTACTGGCTCATGAAATTGCAAAGTCCTCCGGGAGAATGGGTCTCGTGTGTGGCTTCTTGCGACTCTGGCTTTCTTCTTCATCATGGGCCATCTTCCTCCTTAGGCTAGTTTCCCTTAAATAATAAAAAGGCTGCCAAAGGTCCTGGATTTGATTATATACTTCCTGGTCCACCTCTGAAGAAAGAACATTTCTGTCTTGGCATTCCAAATAAGAGTCCTGAGAGTCACCCTAATTGGATTAGCTTAAGTTACATGCCCACTCTCAAAAAAATGTACTGTTGCCATGGAAATAGGCCCACTCCTGGAGCTGTAGGTATAGTCAGTTTATAGGCTACATACATGGGGAAGAACTGGAAGGCAGATAGGCAACCAAAAAAATGCCAAATATAGTTGTGAATGATTTCTAAAAACCAATACATGTGCTTTCAAGCCAAAATTTTGCTGAAGCTTGGTTTTGAATATTGGGGAATATCTGATTGGAGGGGACATAGGGTTTATCCATAAAATAGATATAAAGAAGAAAAGATGAAGGTCCATGGTGCTTGGGGTCTTCTGAAGAGTGGATTAGCTGCCACCTTAGACTAAGAGGACAAGGAAAGAAATGAGCAGGTATAAAGAAGAATGCAGTTGGTGGAGCTCATGAAAAGGAGATCAGATCAGGAGGGACCTCATGGACAACAGAGTTGACTAGCTAGCACCAGTACTGAAGAAGACTTTAGAGTGAGCTCCACTCATGGTCTATCATAAACCTTTGTTTTTATCCAGTGACATCTGCCTGAATTTTAAGATTTCATTTCATCACTAGGCAAACTACCTCATTTGAAAAGGGGGCCCTGTGGCACACCTGGGTGGTTCAGTTAGTTCAGTTAGCATCCGCTCCACCTCTTGATTTCAGCTCAGGTCATGATCCCAGGACTTGGGCCCCATGTCAGCCCCATGTCAGGCTTGGGATTCTCTCTCCCTCTCTGTCTGCCCCTCTCCCTGGCTCATGAAGTATCTCTTAAGAAGAAGGGGAAGTAGAAGCGAGGAGAAGGAGAAGAAAAAAAGAGTAAACTCCCTTTTCAAGGCTCAAGACCCTACTAAACCCCACAGAACCGAAGGTGAAGGGGTTCTAGAATCTCACAGGCAGTGTGATGTGGAAGGGCACTTTCGTCCTAGTAGATGACATTGACGCCGGACCACACTACCTTGAGAATTTCCCTAAAGAGGGTTGGGCAACACTACTAAAAACCAGTATTACATATGTATATTTCTATTTTTAGAAACAAACCATACAGCATTACATGCATGGACTTACACCTTGCATTTTTCACTTAATATATCTTGGAGATGTTGTAATCAGTGCATATAAATCTATCTTATTCTTTTTAATTAATGACTTTATAATATATTGAATGAAAGGACCATATTTTATTGGATGTTTAAGATGTTTCCTATATTTTGCAATTACACAGTATCATAGTGAAAATCTTTGTGGATATGGCCACCTAGAAGTGGAGTTCTTGGATCAAAAGGAAAATATTTATTAAGTGCTTTTCTTTTTTTAAATGTGTATAGTGTCTTCTTTTTTTAAGTTATTTATTTTGAGAGAGAGCACTGGGGCGGGGCAGAGACAATCCCATGCAGCCTTTGTGCTGTCAGTGCAGAGCCTGATGCAAGGCTTGAACTCATGAACTTTTGAGATCATGACCTGAGCTGAAACCAAGAGTTAGATGCCTAACCGTCTGAGCCACGCAGGTGCCCCTAATAGGTGCTTTTTATATACTAGGGACTATGCCAGGTGCTGGCTGTAAACCAGAGAGCAAATTAAGTTTGATCTTTGCCATCACAGAATTTTACATTCTACTGGAGGAGACAGGCCTTTAAAAAACTAACAGACAATATGTATTAATTGCAGTATGCTGTGAAGAAAATAAAGGACTAGAGACAGTAATTGGGGGACATTTTTGAAGGAGTGGTCAGGAGGGGCACCTGGGTGACTCAGTCGGTTGGGCGTCGGACTTCGGCTCAGGTCATGTTCTCACGGTTCGTGGTTCCAGCCCCGCGTTGGGCTCTGTGCTGACAGCTCAGAGCCTGGAGCCTGCTTCCGATTCTGTCTCCTTCTCTCTGGCCCTCCCCCACTCACGCTCTGTCTCACTCTCTCTCTCAAAAATAAATAAACATTTTTAAAAAAAATTTTAAAAAGGGTGTTCAGGAAAAGTTTACGAATGTCACGTGTAAGTTCTATGTGTTTTTACATTTTAATAGGATTGCAACATTGCTTTCCAAATAAAATTTACCAGTTCTCACACCTATATCATCAACAATATCGTACTTCTAAACCTTTTGATCTTTGCCAATCTGATGGGTGAAAAGTGGCATTTTATTTTTTTATGTTCATTTAAGAGCAAAGTTGAGCATCTTTTCATATATACACACATGTATATATACATGTATATATATACGTATATATATGAGTCCTATAATTTTTTTGGTGTGTGTGTGTGAAGTACTCACATAGGCTTTGTCCATTTTCCTACTGGCTTGTTGGTCTTATTAATCATAAGAATTCTTCAAATAATAAATTCTCTCTCACATGTCTTGAAAATATTTCCCCTCTTGTCTGCCTTCTGAATAGCTTTTCTGGGAAACACTTGATCATATTGTTCTTTAAGGCCTAAAGATTCCCTAATACTAGCCAATTAAATATCTTTGTCTTTTTCACTTGGCAGAAAGATGCAGCTGAGGAGCTGTGCCTTCTGAGAAGGCAAGGCAGAATTAGAGGGTTTTGCCAAAATGATAAAATACGCACAATGCAACACACAGTGCAATGCTCACAGCAGAGTTCCCATGACAGTATTCCGTGCCATCAGTAGGATTGACTTCCTGGTTAATGTTGTTATTAGGGTCCTGCCAATATATCTGCCTTAAAACAAGACTGTGAGATTTATAATTTGATTACAGATCATGTTGTCTCAGGGGAGCTAATAAAAGGCAGTAGAACTTTTTTTCCTTTTTAAGTAGTGTTGCCCAGAGTACATGGTTATGGGTTGTGGAATAGAAGAAAAACAGAACAACAAAAAATTTGTGTCATATTTAGGCTTCAAAAACCATCAGAATCATTGTTTACTAAACTCTACTCAAGGAGCCAGTTGAACAGATCAAATAGCTTGAATTAACCACCAGAGTTACACTGAGGGTTTTTATTTTTTTATTATTATTATTACTTTATTTATTTATTACTTTAAGAGAGAGAGTAAGGGGAGAGGGGCAGAGGGAGAGAGAGGGAGAATCTTTTTTTTTTAATTTTTTTTAACGTTTATTTATTTTTTTGAGACAGAGAGAGAGCATGAACAGGGGAGGGGCAGAGAGACAGGGAGACAGAGAATCTGAAGCAGGCTCCAGGCTCTGAGCTGTCAGCACAGAGCCCGACACGGGGCTCGAACCCATGGACCGTGAGATCATGACCTGAGCCATGACCTGAGCCGAAGTCGGACGATTAACTGACTGAGCCACCCAGGCGCCCCGGAGAGGGAGAATCTTAAGCGGGCTCCAGATCAACCTGAAGTCCAACTTGGGGATCAATCCCATGACCCTGGGATCATGACCTGAGCTGAAATCGTCAGATGCTCACCCGACTGAGCCACCCAGGCACCCCTACACTTAGTTTTATTCAGTACTGAGAAACAGCCCAAGAAAGCAAATTAGATTGGCTACTGCTGTTTAATTACAATCCATAAATTTTGTGAGACATCATTAATTTTACCATGAGCCATTATTTTATGACTTTGGGGGATTATGTAAAATAGTGTTTCACGAGATATAAAAACTCCTCCACTGGAATAAGGGGTTCTAATGAGGATTTCGCGGTAGATTTTCTCCTTTTCTTCACCTTCTCCTTCTTCTTTAGCACATGAGGAGATATTTTCTACCTATAGCTATAAGCAACTTAGGGAGTAAGAAATTATTAATTTGGCAAATAGCTGTCTTTTTATTCTTAACAAATTCAGAGGCATTTTTATGAGAATCCTTGTTAAGATTTCACAGTCAGTCTTGGGGGAGGGTTTTTTTTTTTTTTTGAGATGTATATGGTTTTGGCACATAAAGGTAGTATCCATCTATTCCTATTTTATTAGGAGTTTCCCCTTTTAATCAGAAATGCATGTCAAATTTTATTAAATGACTTATTAGCATTTAGGGATCATAGGATTTTTCTTTATTTGCCTATTAATAAGATGGTTTAAAGTTATAGATCTCCAGGCGCCTGGGTGGCTCAGTCTGTTAAGTGTCCAACTTTGGCACAGGTCACAATCTCGAGGTTCATGGCTTCAAACCCTGTGTCAGGCTCTTAGTTATCAGTGCGGAGCCAGCTTTGATTCCTCTGTCTCCCTCTCTCTCTGCCTCTCCCCGACTCTCTCTCTTGAGCATGTGCGCTCTCTCTCTGTCTCTCAAAAATAAATACACGTTGAAAAGAATTATAGATTTCCTAATATTAAACTATGAATTAAATTTATTGGACTCATTTGTAGGTTTTTGGTTGTTTGTACCACTCACTGGTCACATAATTTTCTATTTAAAATTCAGAATAATGATGGGGCACCTCGGTGGCTCAGTTGGTTAAACATCTGACTCTTGATTTTAGCAAGCCCTGTGTCAGGCTCCTCGTTGGCAGCACAGAACCTGCTTGGGATTCTCCTTCTCTCCCTCTCTCTCCCTGCTCGCACTCTCCCTCTCCCAAAATAAATGAATAAACTTTAAAAATTTCAGAATAATAATATCTTGCCGTATGGGTGGAAGCAGAGAGAAATGCAGAAAGCATCATTACAAAAAGATAACTGCTAATCTTATGCTATAGCATGGTAGCATGACTTGTAATGCAATTGTGCCTCTAGTGATCGTATAGAAAAGGAAACTTTTATTTTGAATATCTTAAGAATGGACCTGACGAAAACATACAGACCACCATTTTGTTTACAAAAATAAGGATAATTCTGGGGGTGCCTGGGTGGCTCAGTTGGTTGGGCGTCCGACTTCAGCTCAGGTCACGATCTCGCGGTCCGTGAGTTCGAGCCCCGCGTCGGGCTCTGTGCTGACAGCTCACAGCCTGGAGCCTGCTTCAGATTCTCTGTCTCCCCCTCTCTCTGCCCCTCCCCTGCTCATGTGCTGTCTCTGTCTCAAAAACAAATAGTAACATTAAAAAAATATAAAAACAAAAAAACAAAACTAAGGATAATTCTGGAAAATGAAAATCTCAAGTATGAAAATTGATTTTTGTTATCAGCAACATGTAGACTATCCTGGTAAAAGTAGCATTTTTATTTATTCTCATCTACATCTACCCCTTCCAAAAGATACAGACTACTTAAATTAAAAATGCGCACCTTGAATTTTGTAAAAATACTTTGTTAGCGTGCATTACTGGTTTTGGTTTTCATGGGATATTCAGTACAATGCCAATAATCTGAGCCTTGATACTATGAGTGACATTTAAGAAGCCAGTCATCGTAGGAGTTTGAAAGGGGCAGCAAATGAATTAAGATCTTTACTTCCTTTTTTAAAACTTTTATTTATTTGTTTGTTTATTTACTTATTTACTGAGAGAATATGAGAGGGGGAGGGGCAGAGAGACAGAGGGAGAGAGAGAATCACAAGTAGGCTCCATGCTGCCAGCACAGAGCGTGACATGGGACTTGATCCCACAAACCGTGAGACCATGATCTGAGCTGAAATCAAGAGCTGGGCTCTCAAGTGACTGAGCCACCCAGGCACTCCTATTTACTTCCTTTTTAAATTAAATTTTATAGTTATCCCTTATATAATTGGTGTAAAATATATAAGCCCTTCTTTAGAAAGAGAGAAAATCAGACATGAGTTTTCTGTTCAAGAAAAAATGTTAAGTTCTAATTAGTAAAATATTTGCATTCATTGGATTTGTTTGCCTTAGGAAGTTTAAAGTGAACGTATTTCATTGCTACTTTAAAAGATACTTCCAAGCTTCTGGCACCCAAGGAGGAAAGGGTAACTCTCCTTGTCACAATGAAAGGTGTTTTTTGTTTTTTCTTTTCTTCTGATCATTTCAATGCTGAAGACACTGAATAAATTACCTGTCATAAAACAATGATTAGTATGATATTTAATGCTTTTTCAAAACTATTAATTAATCAGACGTTTGTTTAGATCTTTAAAAGGACTTATCTCA
Source organism: Lynx canadensis (assembly GCF_007474595.2). NCBI lineage: Eukaryota > Metazoa > Chordata > Mammalia > Carnivora > Felidae > Lynx > Lynx canadensis. The sequence continues at coordinate 1,834,022 of NC_044307.1, read as the reverse complement.
CTCAAAGACTCTAAATACAGTTTTTGGTAAAATGAACAAGAGGGAATATTCTGTATTCTTCTGTAGAATTTTTGGTAAAGTGATATCTAATGCTTTTTCCCCTGAAACCTACATTCGTTGCAAAGTATTGTAGATTATCCTTTTACAGTAATAGACTTAAATTTCATTACCTTAAATACTCCAGTTCAAATACATTTTCATTGTTCAATTTAATCTTCAGATCTTTGCTACTATGAAAAAAGGGGAAAAACCCCATGCGTTGACCTTTTTTTTTTTTTTTTTTTGCCATTGTGTTTAACGACTGTTTAAATCGGGGAGAAATGGAAAAGTATGTGACCGTGTTTAATTTTTCCGTGTTTAATTTATGAAGCAGCAAAGTGGAAACGACGGCTCGTCAGGGAAACACTGAACTGGGCTAGCCTGTTTTTATTTGAAGGAAATTAAGTCCGGCTTAAAAAAGAGAAAAGCCCGCGCGCGCACCTGCACACCGCGGTAGGGCGGGTCGAGCCGGGCACCATCGAGCCGCGGTCCTCCGCGTGCCTAGAGCGGAAGCGACGTCGCGCTGGGGAGCGGGTGTCGGCGCTCGGCGCGTAGCGCAGACGGTGCCGGAGGGAGCGTGGCTGCGCCTGCTCGTCGGCTGTCGGGTGCGTAGCGTCAGTGCTGGGGCTCGGGAGGGCCTGCGGCCGAGACCGGGGGACGGTGGGGCCCCGGGTGCAGGGAAACGCTCGGCGACGAAGGAGCCGGGCGGGAGATGTCCGCTGAACTGGGCACAGCGTCGGCTGCACAGGCGTCGTCCCCTGAGCGCAGTTTTAAATCCCTATCGAAGGTAAGCCTCGGAGGCTGGTACTGGAGCAGAAACCTGAAGGACGCGGTGAGACCGATGTGGCCTTTGGGGGACGAGCTTTCAGGCAGAGGGAACCGCCTGCTTGACGCTCCGGAGGAGTAGCCAGGCCCCCAGGCCACCGTGGGCGGGGCTCAGTGTGCGGGGTGGTGTGGAGGTTTTGGGGGGCATCTGTAGTTGGGGACTCACGATGAGATGAGACCCGAGGGGCTCTTGAACCAGAAAAGTGGTCAGTAGCGGCCAGATTGCTGACCTACCCGGAAGGTGGAGCCAGCAGGCTTTGCTGTTGGAGCAGATGTGCATTGTGAGAAAGAAGGCAACGATCAGCCCAAGGGTTTGGCCTGCGGCTGCAAGAGCTACTGAAGGAAAGATCTGAGCTTGAGCTTTGGGACCTTGCGTCAGTTATTTAGCTGTCCGTGTCCCGGTACCTGGCTCTGTAGAGTGAAATTTGCACTCGTGTCTTGATGCAGTTGTGTGAGGATTAGATGCATAACTTCCGTAAAGTACATACAACAGTTATGGGGCGCCTGGGTGGCTCAGCCGGCTAAGCGTCTGACCGCCTCAGGTCATGATCTCGCGGTTCGTAAGTTCGAGCCCCGCGTCGGGCTCTATGCTGACAGCTCAGAGGCTGGAGCCTGCTTCGGATTCTGTCTCCCTCTCTCTCTGCCCCTCCTCTGCTCATGCTCTGTCTCTGTCTGTCCCCCAAATAAATAAAACATTAAAAAATTTAAAAAAGTACATGCAACAGTTGTGCTGGCTTATTGTTTCATGATGCTGAGACATGAAGGGTGTGTGGGCACAAATGAGAAAATTGGACGGTGAGGAGTGTTCCAGGAAGGAGTAAGACGTGGGAGGACCCAGGAACAGGAGAGCATTGAAAGTCTGAGGAACTGAAAGTTCACTAGTCATAAGAAAATTTTAATTTTTTTTTTTTTTTTGAGAGAGAAAGAGACCGAATTCAAGTGGGGGAGGGGCAGAGAGAGGAGACACAGAATCCGAAGCAGGCTCCAGGCTCTGAGCTGTCAGCACAGAGCGAGAAGTGGGGCTCGAACCCACGGACTGGGGAATCATGACCTAAGCCAAAGTCGGACACTTAACCGACTGAGCCACCCAGGTGCTCTGGATTTGACTTTTTGTATCTTAGGTCCATTTTTTGACCAAAAGAAAAAAACATATATGTATGTGTTAGCTGGGACTTACCACGCACACATCCTGGACTGTATAACAGCAAGCTGTATTTGGAGCCTAACTGGTTTTATAGCTCTTTTTAAACCCAGGAGCCATTTTTCACAATTCATTTAGATGTCTGTGTAATCCAGAACAATACTTTTTATTTTTGTGAAATCGACTGTTTTGAGGAGTCCGTGTCTTTTTTTGATAAGCTTCCTTTGGGATTTATCAGAAAGTCTCCTCATTATTAGATTCATGTTAAATATTTAGTGAAAATGCTGCATAAGTGATAAGGCAGAAGGTCAGTAGTTGTCTGTTGTTGTTGCCAGGCTTGCTCATTTGATTAGGTTTGTGGCTGCCAGACATCTCCATTTATTTCCCTTTGTAATTAATACACAGTTAGCATGATGATTCTTTGAGACCGTGAGAATGCCCTTGCACCCAGTTCTTTTGCCCAGTGCCTTTGCCCATGTGGTCCTTGATTCAGTTGGTTATTTCGTCAAGCTGCAAAATGGTGATTTTTCAGATGTGTTATTCCTGCTCTGTCAGCCGGCAATCTTCCGTAGAACAGAGTTTTCTCATTCTGTATGTGTGTTCCATTTTTAGGAATGGTTGCTTCAGAGAAAGAAAATTTGATAGCGATTATTGCAAATGTATAAGCCCAACCAAGGCGTGTTGCTGTTGTTATTATTGTTCCTACTACTGTTATTGTTTCCGTGACTCTTGGTTTTACATTTTCAGGAGGAGACCATCAAAAGGAAGTTTTCTGAGGCAGAGAGAGCAAACACGCGGACACTGGGGATGGCGACAGCGCCGCTCGGCGCCCGTTCCCCAGCGCCTCTGAATCTGAAGAAGGAGGTGCTTCGGACCATGGAGGGGGATCCCCACTCTACTGGGGAACAGGGAGTCCGGCCGCCGGGAGACGGCACAGGCCTGGGGCGGGAGCCGTTGTGCAAACAGTTCAGGCAGTTGCGCTATGAGGAGACCACAGGGCCCCGCGAGGCGCTGCGCCGGCTCCGCGAGCTGTGCCGCCAGTGGCTGCGGCCCGAGACGCACAGCAAGGAGCAGATCCTGGAGCTGCTGGTGCTGGAGCAGTTCCTGACCATCCTGCCCGCCGAGCTCCAGGCTCGGGTGCGGGAGCACCGTCCGGAGAGCGGGGACGAGGTGGTGGTGGTTCTGGAGGATTTGCAGCCAGAGCTTGGAGACGCAGGAAAGCAGGCGGTGAGGACCAGATGTGCCCTTTTGCAGGAAAGCAGGAGTTGGGACCTGGGGCCGGAGGCGAGGGCATGAGCTGGGCACCCGGGGAGGGCCTGCAGAGCTCCTGTTCGGGTTCTTTGCTGTCCGGTGCTCAGAGCCATTGGCTCGTCCCACGGCGTCACCTGCTGTCCCCTGGGAGGGACCGGCCGTGCTGCTTCCCCAGCCTCTTCTTTGTCCCCTGGGCTTTCTCCTCCTCCTTCTCACGTGGGAGTGTCTCTCTGAACAGCACTTTCCTCCTCAGCCCACAGGTCCCTAACTGTCCCTGCATGTCCCCGCATGTCCCTAGGACCCAGGCCAGGCTGAAGAGCAGACGATGCTGGCGGGGGCGGCAGCCCCGGTGGAAGCAGTGCGGGGGCAGCGCGCCCAGCTGGAGCGTGACGTTCTGGAGCCTGAAGGAGACAAGGGTAGGAAGCAGCTGCGTCTCGGGGCGGGCGAGAGGTGGGCATCGGCGTCCCTTCCGAGGCCCCGCTGTCGTGTTTGTCTTGAGGTGGCTCTGTCGAGGTGTGGTGTCCACGTGGTGGAGTTCACTCTGAGAGTTTGGTCCGTTTGTGTCCTCAGACAGGAAGACGGTCCGTGGTGCAGTCGCTGCCACAGTCAGGACTGGAGGACTCTCGTCCCCCCACATTTCCCCCCATCCTTTCCATGGTGTTTGTGTTCAGCCGAAACAGGACTTCTCCTGCCCTGGCCTTCTCCTTCCCTCCTTCACTGCAGGGGTGAATAAAGAAAGGACGGCTGGTTTCTCACCCAGCCCGTGCTCCATTGCTCATTTTTTCTTCTCTCCTTCAAATTACTGTATGATTATCACTTTTATTTCCAAATGTCACCTAGGTTGGTTTTTACTCTACTGTATTGTCTTCGTCATTGAAATCCGCCTTTCTTGTTTCTGTTGCTTACGTTTCTCCCCCTCTGTCCGGCCTTACAATCCTGCTTCCTGCTACTTGTGTCATCTCAGTGCTTCGCTGGGATTCTTACCTCTTGCTCCTTCTCCGTCATTTACACTGTTAGATTCATTAACGCTGTTCCCGTCCCTAAAACCCTTCAGTGAGCTGAGTTATGCTATTCTTTCTACATGTGTTTTTTTTATCATTTGAAAAATTCCATGATCAAAAGGAAGAAATAAAACCAAGAAGAAACCTACCACCTGCATGACTTCCAGCAGGCAGTGAGAGAGGCCTCCCTGGTAGTGGTGTCTATTGCCTTCTCAGCCTCACATCTATGAGCTTGACTTTACCAGTTTGCTTGAGACTTTTAGCACTGACGGTTCTGTGTCCTGGGAAACCCCTGAGTCCGTTCCCCTGTGGCCCCCTCACACCACGGGTCCCCTTAGTCCAGATGAATCAGGACGTTCCATCCCCCTGTGGTCCCATCACACCATGGGTCCCCTTAGTCCTGGACGAATGAGGATGGTCTGTGCCCCCGTGGCCCCATCACACTGCATGTCCCCTGAGTCCTGGACAAATCAGGACTGTCTTTCCCCCTGTGACCCTATCACACCGTGGGTCCCCTTCATGCTGAGCTACATTCTGTTTCCCACTTGCTCCTTGCTGTTTGTCTCCTCTGAGTTTCTCCTGCCACGTTTCTTCTGTCTGGAGTAATTTGTCCTCGCTTTCCCTAATTCGTACTCATCCTTCAGGGCCTTAGACCTCCCTTTCTCAACCTTCCCAAGGTCCCCCAAACCTGGACGACTTTTCTGGGGAAAAGGACCTGTGTTCCTAGAGCTCCAAGATTTCTCCCATTTGACCACGTCGTATCGTTGCTGGTTCATGTCTTTTTTTCCTCCTGCCAGAAAAGGGCAGGACATTGTTTTGTTTCCTGAGTCTGCTATGGCTCCTGGGTCGAACAGACCCTCAGTAAATGTTTGATGAATGGCTGATTGTGATTCTAAACCTTCTCTTACCTTCTTTCCACCTCCCCTGTTCAATTTCTGAGTCTGTTCAAAGGTCCGCCTAATGGAAATTTGCTGAGCAAAGTAGCTGAAAGAGAGGGGCCTGACTTTTGTGAACAGCCTTGCGGAAATGAATTTAGGCCCTGTCATCCATGATGGGCACTATTTGAAATGCGACAAGTAAATGCAGTCACAGTAGATCCTTGACGCTGTTCCTTGCTCTCTGGGTCTGTTGAAAATGCTATTTTACACTCAAAGTTCAAGTTATTTTCTGGTTTCAAGACATTCCCCTCTGTTTAGTGCTTATGTCGTTATATCATGGCTGGTAAAGGATCGCTCCTGTCTTCCTGTAACCCCTCCCTCCCCTGTGGGCGGCCTCCCTCCTGCAGAGGGCCCATACACACAAAGTGGCTTGTCCCGCTGAATCTTCCTGCCCCACACGGGACCCGCGGTCTCTGGCGGCTCCTTACCAGTCATCCACATCACACTGACGCTCGCATGCTCTCACCTTACACTGCCTGCTGCTTTCTGTGGCCCCCACTGATGAACTCGCATTGGCTGGTTATTCCTGCTGCTTACAATGGCTCCTGCCTGTCGTTCTCGCTTTGCATCTTTGTTCTCACTCCTGTCCTCTTCACCCGCCTGTGCCTGCGGGCCTGAGCTTAGATGTTATCGGCAGACATTGCTTACGGTCTTTCACGTACCAGAAACGTGAGCTAATTATCCCAGCACCGAGGTCCCCTGTCTTGTTGAACTGCACAGGAAGGCAGCTGCTGCTGTCCAAGGGTATCGGGAAAGTCCAAGACACTTTTGTCAACTTCATGTCACCCTCAAGGTCTTGTGGTCCAGTGGTTTTGATTCACTGGAGGACACTGAGCCCAGAGGGTTTAAATCACCTTTCTAAGATTACACAGCTAAACAGTGATACAGTGGGCATTGTGTCCACATTTCTTCATTTCTGGTGCTTTCCCTTGTGAGCCCCAAGGTCCTCAGTTGACCTCACTTTAAAAAAATTTTTTTTTAAATGTTTATTTATTTTTGAGGGGGGGGGGAGGGAGAGAGACCGTGAGCAGGGAGGGGCGGAGAGAGGGAGACCCAGAATCTGAAGCAGGTTCCAGGCTCTGAGCTGTCAGCACAAAGCTCGATGCGGGGTTCAAACTCATGAACTGAGAGATCATGACCTGGACGCTCAACCAACTGAGCCACCCAGGTGCCCTGACCTCATTTTTTTATACTCCAGCTGACAAACCATTTTGAAGAACGTATAGGCAGGCCTTTTAAGACTGTTTCCTTGTTTGCTAACTGTGTGCTGTGTATATCACATATAAAGTTCAAACCAATGGGAATAAGCTGCCTCCTACCACAATCCCCATCCTCCCCCGAGCAGCCACCGTTAACAGTTTCTTGTGTCCCCTTGCACGTATGTCCTGTGCAGACACACACAACCACAGCATTTCTACCAGCATACACGGCTTGCTTTAAATTTATTCCTCCTAGGGGCGCCTGGGTGGCTCCGTCGGTTGGGTGTCCGACTTCGGCCCAGGTCATGATCTCGTGGTCTGTGAGTTCGAGCCCTGCGTCAGGCTCTGTGCTGACAGCTCAGAGCCTGGAGCCTGTTTCAGATTCTGTGTCTCCCTCTCTCTCTGACCTTCCCCCATTCATGCTCTGTCTCTCTCTGTCTCAAAAATGAATAAACGTTAAAAAAAAAAATTTAAATTTATTCCTCCTAAATGCAAGTTCCTTTCCCAAAGCATCAAAAACCAAGTAATTGGTGATATATGTTTAATGTTTCAGGTGAGAAGACCAGGGTTGAGAACGGGAAGGTATTTGTAGAGACAGACTCTTGTGGAGGAGAGGAATCAGCCAGGAAAGTATCTGAAGCCGTAGAGCCTCGTTCTGAGGAATCTCACTTGGAAAGGCAGCGGGTCGAGCCCAAGGAGAAGCCCGAGTATAAATGCTCAGAATGTGGGGAGGGCTTCACCCGCCACTCGGACCTGGTCACACACGAAGGCGCACACACGCGAGGGGAGCTCTGTGAGTCTGCGGCGTGTCACAGTACTGGTCTTACTGGACGTCAGAAAACCCGCTCTCGAGAGAAAGGTCATCAGTGTCACGAGTGTGGGAAAGCCTTTCAGAGGAGTTCACACCTTGTCAGACACCAGAAAATCCATCTTGGCGAGAAGCCTTACCAGTGCAAAGAGTGCGGGAAGGTCTTTAGCCAGAACACAGGCCTCTTGGAACACCTCCGGATCCACACTGGAGAGAAGCCTTACCTGTGCATCCACTGTGGGAAGACCTTCCGACGCAGCTCCCACCTCAACCGGCACCAGAGAATCCACAGTCAGGAGGAGCCCTGCGAGTGCCAGGAGTGTGGGAAAACCTTCAGCCAGGCCCTTCTCCTCACCCACCACCAGAGGACCCACAGCCACTCCGGAAGCCATCGCTGTAATGAGTGTGGGAAAGCCTTCAGTCTGACTTCAGACCTCATTCGACACCATAGGATTCACACCGGAGAGAAGCCGTTCAAGTGTGACATTTGCCAGAAAGCCTTCCGCCTAAACTCCCACCTGGCTCAGCACGTGAGGATCCACAAGGAAGAAAAACCCTATGAGTGTAACAAATGCGGAGAAGCCTTCAGGCAGAGGTCGGGGCTTTTTCAGCATCAGAGATATCACCACAAAGACAGTATGGCTTGACGGGCGTCCTCTCTGCGGAGACCATCACAGACAGGATGTCGACAAGCAAACAGCACGTCAGGAAGAGTCACTGTGGCCAATTCTAGCCTCACAGAACTCGGGGGGGTGGGGGGGCCACACGGGAGGCTGTGCACATCCACTTGTCTCAGCCTTGGCCCATAGAGATCTGACCCTAGAGGGTACCATGGGAACAAGAGCATTCTTTACTGCAGGACTTCTCTGAGCCTTTAACATGGTAAATGCTTGATTGTGCATCTCCAGGTAGTAGAGAGCCTCATGATTGAGTTAGGGCTTTGAAGTCAGCAGCAAGTCACATATCCACAGATTTATAGGCTTAAACGGAACAAGAGCAGGTTGATAATTTTACATCTGGTGCAGCAACAATGCCTGTAAAATAAAGCTAATGACAATTGGAAATATACCACTCTTAAAGGTGTCTTAAAGTGCAGGTTTAATGATGGACATTTTCCCCCAGTGGTTTTACTAATCACCCCCTACTGGCATCCCCCCCCCACCATCTGCAGAAGCATTTTAGAAAGCAAAGATGATCTAATTTTACTATTTCCCACCCCTAGTCTTGCTACAATACTTCACTCATTCAGGTTAGAAATCCAGGTTAAACTGTGGGAGAGATTTTATAAGTCATGTGAATGAACAGTGCTGAGTGAATCCAGGTAGTAACTGTCTTGATACAAACTTCAGTGTCAGGAAAGTGGGTCCTCCGTAGACACTGTTTAGGAAATGGGGAAAGAAATTAGACTGTTTTCCTTTAATACTGATGATGCAGTTAAAAAATTTTTTTTTAATGTTTGTTTTTGAGAGAGAGCGCGTGAGCAGGGGAGGGGCAGAGAGAGAGGGAAACAGAGAATGCAAAGCAGGCTCCAGGCTCTGAGCTGTCGGCACAGAGCCCGACATGGGGCTCGAACACACGAACCGTGAGATCGTGACCTGAGCTGAAGTCTTGCGCTTAACCGACTGAGCCACCCAGGCGCCCTGATAATGCAGTTTTAAAATGTTGCTTGTTCTGGAATTCTTTGGAAGCGAACCGTAAAGTCAGCTGGGAGGAGATCATGATCTTTGTACTGTGAATACCAAAATGTCACGGAAATGATAAGAATAGTAAGCTTCAGGGAGTCCACTCATGAAGCATCGTCACTGCTTGCTGATCGGCAGTAGCTGCTTAGGGTGTAGTGTCTGGGAAAGACTTCTTAGTCTGCCACAGGAGTGAGGCCTCGTGTGTGGCTGAGGATCTATCTAGTTCAGCTGCATATAGATTACGGGAAAAAAGTAGGAGTGATTTCATGAAAGCTTGTTTTTCTCTCAGAATAATCTGGAGATAAGCAGTCCAGGACTGATAAAGTGGTTCCATGACACCGCTAGGGACCCTCCCTCTGCTTTTCTGTTCCAACATGCTAGTGCACACCATCGGCCCTTGAGGTGGTCACATGGTCCTTGGTGGTGCCGAAGCTCCAGTCATCCCATGCAAGATGCAGACAGGTGGAACACCAGATCCCTCGCAGTTAAGCCAGCCTTCTGCAAAAAGCGTCCTGTAAGTACATATGTCGCACGCCAAAACTTAGGAAAGGGAGTCTGGAGAGTGTCTTGTTCTGGGTTGCAGGGTGCCCAGCTGAAAATCAGCCTTCTGTCACTAAGAAGAAAGAGTAGCATGAAGGCCGAAACAGGCACTTGGCAGTCTTTGACCCACTTCCTTTCGTCCTGCATCCGGCTGTATGCAGGCCGACTGAGAGCAATGTCCTGGGGGACACGTACCATGTCCTGGGGGAAGACAGAATCTGTAGGAGAAGCAGTGCAACGTTTTAAAAATTTATTTATATTTTGAGAGAGAGAGAGCATGTGCAGAGGAGGGGCAGAGAGAATCCCAAGCAGTGCAGAGCCGGACACGGGGCTTGAGCTCATGAACCATGAGACTGTGACCTGAATGACCAAGAGTCAGACGCTTAACTGACTGAGCCACACAGGGACCCCAAAGCAGTGCAACTTTTTTTTATTAAAGAAATTTTTTTAATGTTTATTTTTATTTTTTTAACATTCATTTTTGAAAGGCAGAGAGAGACAAAGTGTGAATGGTGAGGGGCAGAGAGAGAGGGAGACACAGAAACAGAAGCAGGCTCCAGGCAGTGAGCCATCAGCACAGAGCCCGACACGGGGCTCAAACTCTCAGACCGCAAGATCGTGACCTGAGCCGAAGTTGGCCACTTAACCGACTGAGCCACCCAGGCACCCCTTAATGTTTATTTTTGAGAGAGAGAGAGTGACACAGTGTGAGCAGGGGAGGAGCAGAGAGACAGGGAGACACAGAATCTGAAGCAGGCTCCAGGCTCTGAGCTGGCAGCACAGAGCCTGATGCGGGGCTCAAACCCATGAGCTGTGAGATCATGACCTGAGCCCAAGTTGGATGCCCAACTGACCAAGCTACCCAGGCGCCCCAAAAACAGTGCAACTTTTCAGGCACTTTGGTATTTCATGGAAACACAATCCTGTGCCATCCCTCAGGAAGTCTTTTTCTCTGCCTTTATGGGTAAAATTGAGTTGATATCAGGGGTGTTCCCCTGTGTGTTTTGAGGGCTGTGCTGAGGTCAGTACGTAAGCATTCAGCTCCATGTCCTGGTTTAAGTCTGTTTGATTCTGTTCAGTTTAAGAAGGAAAGAACAGAGAATGTCGTCATTATTCCCATGAAAAAGCAGTGACAATGACAAGAATGTATGAAGTATGAAGAATGATCTACCCTTAAATATCTGGAAATTTTATTTCTGCATTTTTTTCTGGTGATACTATAGTACACGCAGTATAAATTTATAAAGGTTCTAAATTCACTGGCATCTCAAATGAGCTCATTCCTCTCACGGTCCCAGGGGAAAAATGGCGTTCTCATAGGTACCCCCGGGGCACACCCATAACCGCCTAGACACGAATGTAGAATACAGGTAGATTTTATTTTTTATTTGTTTTTCAGATTTGTTTTAGAGAGCAAGCTGGGGAGAGGGGCAGAGGAAGAGAGAGAGAATCCCACACTGAGCATGGAGCCGAACCGGGGCTTCATCCCATGACCTTGGGATCATGACCCGAGCTGAGACCAAGAGTTGGACGCTCAGCTGACTGAGCCACCCAGGTGCCCAATACAGGTATCTTTTAATAATCTGCTTTCCTCATCTATTCTTGAAAATTACAGAAGCATGGGGCGCCTGGGTGGCTCAGTCGGTTAAGTGTCTGACTTCAGCTCAGGTGATGATCAAACGATTCGTGGGTTCGAGCCCCATATTGGGCTCTCTGCTGTCAACATGGAGCCTGTTTGGTATCCTCTGTCTCCCTCTCTCTCTGCCCTTCCCTGATTCACACGCATGCTCTCAAAAATGAAATAAACATTTAAAAACTTTTAAAAATTAAATACAGAAACATTGAACAAAGGGCAGATGCTATAACAGGTATTGATGAAAGTTTTGCTTACAATGCAACACATCTTTAAAATTTTTTTTTAATGTTTATTTATTTTTGAGAGAGAGAGAGAGAGAACAAGTGGGGGAGAAACAGAGAGGGAGACACAGAATCCGAAGCAGGCTCCAGGCTCTGAGCTGTCAGCACAGAGCCTCATGCGGGGCTCAAACTCACAAACCATGAGATCATGGCATGAGCTGAAGTTGGACGCTTACCCACTGAACCACCCAGGCACCCCACAATGTAACACATCTTAGACACTCTTAAAGCAAAGTTGGAAGTCTGTTTAGACTGCAGGAACCCAGAAAGTATGAGCTGTATTACAGCTCTCTAAAACAAATCTGAAAAACAAATTCTACCGATCAGCATTTCTGTTGGGATAGTATCCTGTAATATTCAAACAGTAGTGGAATGAAAGTCCTTGTGTGTCTTCATTTCCTGCTCACTTTCTGGTTTAAAAAACATAATGTTATTAATAAATGTGCTGTTATAAAACTAGCATGAAATAATAGGAAAGGGAAAAATAAATCACCCTTTCACCTATCAAAATAATCACTATTCAGTGTGTGTGTATGTGTATATATGTACAAACTAATTGTGATTAGTATTGATGGTTTCTGCTCAATTTAATTTTTGTATTTTTTAAAGTTTATTTATTTTGAGACAGAGTGAGAGAATCCCAAGCAGGCTCCGTGCTGTCAGCATGGTGACTGATGTGGAGCTTGAACTCATCAACCATGAGATTACGACCTGAGCCGAAATCAAGAGTTGGACGCTCAACCCACTGAGCCACCCAGGCGCCCCTCTGCTCGATTTTTAATATATCATAATTGTCCATGTTGTATCTTCATAAATTCTTAATAAATTAACTCATGTTTACTTATGATAGAAATTCACATAAATTGTAAAAACTGTGAAAAATATAAAGAAAGCAAATCATCCTGTTCATGGTCCAGATATAATCTCTTAATAATGTATTTTGAGATACTGAAGCATAGAAACACTTAACTTTTCTCACTGGACTTAATATCATGAACAATTTTTATTTGTAAAAGAAAAGTACAATCAATTTGCTTATCTTCCCAGTCCATTCTAGTCCAGATCTGCCATAATCCTGAGTTGGCAGCTTGCCACGTGATCCTTCTCTGACCACTGAGGATTGGACCAAGAGGGGACCTGTAAGCCAGGTGTGGTCATTTGGATACCCCCAGAAGTTTGATACTGGATCAGATTCTGGTTGGTCTCTGTTAGGCATTTGGATAAGAAACTAATCTAGAGCTCGAACCATTTTTATGATCACATAAAAACTAAATAGAAACAAACCAGCCCAGCAAGAAATAAGGCAAGTCCTGAAGCTAGGATCCTATGAAGGCTCAGAGACAGGAGAAGCAGGTCTGGCTCTCAGCTTCTGAGGCCCACTGTGCTCCCAGCTGGTCCTGGAGTCCAGGGAATACCCTTGTTTCCTTCTGTTAAATGTTTCTTTTAAGTTAGTTTGACTGGGTTTCTGAACCTTGCCCACAAATGAACAAAAACATCCCTGATTAAGATAAACAGATAACCAAAAGTCTTCATGGAAGATAACTTTTAATATAGGTGGCACAATATTCTGATATATGTTCCCATTGTGAGTCATTTAGTTTATAATTCTGTCACCGTAAACAGTCTTTCAGTGAACATCCTTGTACATACAGCTTTGCTCACTTGTACAATTATTTTTCTTCGTTCAATTCCTGTAACTGGACTTAATGAGGCAAAGGGGTAAGCATCTTTTCTTTTTTTCTTTTCTGTCTTTCTCTTCCCTTCCCACCCCACCCCCAACCCGCCCCCACCCCTCTTTCTTAAGTAGACTTCATGCCCAGCACAGAGCCCAATGCAGGGCTTGAAATGACACCCTCAGATCAAGACCTGAGCTGAGATCAAGAGATGCTTAACCCACTGAGCTATCCAAGCACCTGATAGGCACATTTTCTAAGGCTTTTGATTCATTTGCCAGGTGGTCCTCCAGAAAGGTTATACTAATCTACACCTCGTGTTAGCAGTCTGTGAAAATGCCCACATTTTTCATACCCACATCAACCCTGGGAATTACTCTTTTGATTTGCCAAGCTGGTACCTTTTAAGTGGTTTTACCAAATATTTTTGCTGTCAAAGTTGAACATCTTTTTATATGTTAATTGGTCAGTTATAATTCTGATTTTGTAAACAGCCGTGTTCACATTTTTCTGGATTTTTCTGTTAGATTTTTCTTTTACTTTAAACAGCAGTGCCCTTAAAAATTAACCAGGAGATCTGTATATAAAATTTTAAAAGCACATGCTCTTTAACAGATCAATTCCAATGTGTGGCATTTAACCTGGGATTATAAGCATGTAAAGATACTGAATGTTCTCTGCACCATTACTTACTGTATACACACACACACACACCTACATATACACACACACACATATGTGTATACATGTACACATAAAACAGGGACAGTTAGGTAAATTATGGTGCATCCATGCAATGGAATATTATTTAGCTGTTAATCAATAAGCTGGTATGGAAAGATCTGCCAGCTATCTTAACAGAAAAAGCTGAGGTGCAAAATCCTATGGTGATCCTATAGGTCCATATTCACTCAATAAATATTTATTGAGTGCTACTATATGGCTGGTGGCGTCCTGGGAAAACACACACACAAAATATTAACAATGGTTGACCTTAGGGATGGTGCACTTTTCATTTTACAGTCTCTATGCAACTTGAGTTTCTATAATCTGCATACTTAAATTTTAAGAACTTGTCCTTCTTATTTTGTAATTGTTCATTTATCTGTCTAACCAGCAGCCTGAGAAGATCCTAAACAGTCGCAGTTTTGCCTTTGCCGTCTTGTTTTTAATTGAAAAGATTTACAGAGAGGAGGGTGGGCGCGGGGCGTCGGGACGCGCCTGCGCGGGGCGGAAGGAGCGACGGGGTCCTCCCGGCGCACCAGAGAGAAGCGCGGCCGCCATCCTAGAGAGGCCGGGACCGCGATCCTAGAAAAGCCGAGACTCGACTGCCCGTGGGGCGGAAGAAAGAGCTGTGGAGACTCGGCCTCGGGGCTGCTGGGAGGCTGGCGCTCGCGAGACCGTGACGTCTTCGTTGAGTGCGGTGCTTGGGCTTTTGGTGGACTGACCGGTAGTCGGACGAGTACGTATTGAGCGGCAGCCGAGTGCCTCCGGGGTGCCTGAGGCCACCTCGGGGGGTGGGTGGGGGCGTGTGCTGGGCTGCGGGAGCCCTCGGTGCATTCTGCACCCGCCGCGCGGACCGGGCACCAGGTGGGCGCTGGACCGTGTGGACGGGAGCCCCTGTCCTCGGGCGTCCGGCGAAGGGGGACCGGGTGGGCGTGGCTGGTCGGGCTCGCTCTGCGGCTTTCCCTGTGTGGACTTGAGGTTCAGGGAGGTGTTTGCGCTGGGACTTGGGAAATCGGCCCTCCTGGAAGGGCAGTCCTGGCCGCGAAGGAGAAAGCGGGCGGATAGAAATTGAGCAGTCAGCGTGGCGGGGATGCGGAGTTTGCGAAGGCGAGGGCTGTCTTTCATTCCGGGGTTAACATTCCTGCAGGATAAAGACGTGCTCAGATGTCTATCCAGTGACAGACAAACCAGTAAAAGCCCAGGGAAGGGCAGGTCCTGGGGAGTGTGAATTTAGTTCAAAAGGAGCAGTTGAAACTCTTTGGTGGGGGAGATGCGTTGAACAAGGTCCCAACTGTACTTTAGGAAATATTAACCCATAATAGAGTGGACTGTGGGGCAGGGATACCACACAGAAAATTACTGTATTGCAAATTTTATTGCCATGTAAATGGTAATAGGGGAATAAAAGGGAAGTAATGGCTGTTAGAGGCGTTTTGGAGGAAGAATTGACTGGACTCAGAATAATACTGTACAGGGGCTGGTTTTAAGCCTGAATGCATGGAGGGTGGTGGTGATGCCAATGGAAATATGGGGGAAACAGTGAGTTCAGCTTTGAGGGCACTTTGATTTCAGTTTGGGAAGTGCTGAAATTACGACCCAGGAGAGGCTGGAAGCTGGAGGCATCCTAGTGTCGTTTCAAGACGTGAGTCTGGAATGTAAAAGGCAGGTGGAGGGGCGCCTGGGTGGCGCAGTCGGTTAAGCGTCCGACTTCAGCCAGGTCACGATCTTGCGGTCCGTGAGTTCGAGCCCCGCGTCGGGCTCTGGGCTGATGGCTCAGAGCCTGGAGCCTGTTTCCGATTCTGTGTCTCCCTCTCTCTCTGCCCCTCCCCCGTTCATGCTCTGTCTCTCTCTGTCCCAAAAATAAATAAACGTTGAAAAAAAATTAAAAAAAAAAATAAAAAAATAAAAGGCAGGTGGAGTCAGCCAGAGATTTGAGTGTTCCTGGAATAGAACTGAAATTGTGATTAATGAGATCATACAAGGAGAAAGTAAGGAGAGAGAGAGAGAAGAACTTGAAGCATGTGTTTCAATGGTCTGTTCTTAACATTAAAAAAATTAAAAATTAAAACACCAAAGTTAGTGGCTCAAAACCACCTCAGCTTATTGCTTTTCATTGATTTTGTGGGTTGACTGGGCACTTCTAGGGCTGGACTTACCTGTGGTTGCACTCAGGTGCTGAATCAGCTGGGAACAAGGCCCCGCTGGGCTGTAGTTGGGGGCACCTGGGTTCCCATCCACATGACCTATGCATGGCAGTCTCGTGGCAGTGTGCCAAGAGCTGGAAGCACTTCCTCTTGCAGAACGATTATTCCCGTATTCTCTTGGCCAAAGCAAGTCACAGGCCAGCATAGATTCAAGGGAAGGGCAAGTAGACTCCACCTTTTGATGACAGAAGTGACAGAATCTCATCATACGAAGTTTTAGAGGACAGGAGACTTTGTAAACAGTCTGCCTCCCCTGCATTTAAGGTGGGATATTCTGTGGGAAGTACACAGATGAGAGAGTGTGTCAGGATTCCTCCACGGATGAGCTTCTCTTCTCTCCAGCGGGAGTGTAGGCTGCTCAAGCATCTTCTTGTTTACTCTGCTTCCCTCACATCCCTTACCTCCTGGATCAACCCCCCCTCAGGGTTCAAGATGTACTTCTCATTAACTTCACTGGTAGTATAGGCAAGCAGGCTCAGTTTCTGAGCATGACTTACAGTGGGGACAAAAATACAAGTGTGTTTCATAGAATTTTGAAGCTCTTCGAATTTACTGATCCATTTTAAAAATTATTTTTATTTTTTTAAGTTTACATCCAAGGTAGTTAGCATATAGCGCAGTAATAATTTCAGAAATAGAATCCAGTAATTCATCTCCTACATATAACACCCAGTGCTCACCCCAACAAGTGTCCTCCTTAATGCCCCTTGTGCATTTAGCCCATCCCCCCACCCAGAACCCCTCCAGCAACCCTGTTTGTTCTCTGTATTTAAGAGTTTCTTTTTTTTTATTTTTTAAAAAAAAATTTTTTTTTCAACGTTTATTTATTTTTGGGACAGAGAGAGACAGAGCATGAACGGGGGAGGGGCAGAGAGAGAGGGAGACACAGAATCAGAAACAGGCTCCGAGCCATCAGCCCAGAGCCTGACGCGGGGCTCAAACTCACGGAGTGCGAGATCGTGACCTGGCTGAAGTCGGACGCTTAACCGACTGAGCCACCCAGGCGCCCCTGTATTTAAGAGTTTCTTATGTTTATGCTAACTAACTTGGATGTAAATTTTAAAAAATAAAATAACATTTAAAAAACAGAGTTTCTTGGGGCGCCCGGGTGGCGCAGTCGGTTAAGCGTCCGACTTCAGCCAGGTCACGATCTCACGGTCCGTCAGTTCGAGCCCCGCGTCAGGCTCTGGGCTGATGGCTCAGAGCCTGGAGCCTGTTTCCGATTCTGTGTCTCCCTCTCTCTCTCTGCCCCTCCCCCGTTCATGCTCTGTCTCTCTCTGTCCCAAAAATAAATAAACGTTGGAAAAAAAAAATTTAAAAAACAGAGTTTCTTATGTTTTGTCCCGCTCCCTGTTTTTATATTAACTTTTGCTTCCCTTCCCCTGTGTTCATCTGTTTTGTATCTTAAATTCGACATGAGTGAAATCATATATCTGTCTTTCTCTAATTTCACTTAGCATAATACCCTTCAGTCCAATCTTGCAAATGGCAAGATTTCATTCTTTTTGATCGCCAAGTAATAATACTCCATTGTATTCTTTATCCATTCATCAGTTGATGGACATCTGGGCTCTTTCCATAATTTGACTATTGTCCATAACACTGCTATAAACATCGGGGTGGGTGTGCTCCTTCAAATCAGCATTTTAATATCCTTTGGATAAATACCTAGTGGTGCAATTGCTGGGTCGTAGGGTAGTACTATTTTTAATTTTTTGAGGAACCTCCATACTGTTTTCCAGAGTGGCTGCACCAATTTGCATTCCCATCAGCAGTGCAAAAGGGTTGCCCTTTGTCTGCATCCTTGCCAACACCTGTTGCCTGAGTTGTTAATTTTAGGCATTCTGACAGGTGTGAGGTGATATCTCGTTGTGGTTTTGATCTGTATTCCTTGATGACGAGTGACGTTGAGCATTTTTTCATGTGTCGGCCATCTGGATGTCTTCTTTGGAAAAGTGTGTGTTCATGTCTTTTGCCCATTTCTTCACTGGATTATTTGTTTTTCGGGGTGTTAACTTTGATAAGTTCTTTATAGATTTCGGATAGTAACCCTTTATCTGATACGTCATTTGCAAATATCTTCTCCCATTCTGTCGGTGGCCTTTTAGTTTTGCTGATTGTTTCCTTTGCTGTGCAGAAGCTTTTTATTTTGATGAGGTCCCAGTAGTTCATTTTTGCTTTTGTTTCCCTTGCCTCCAGAGATGTGTTGAGTAAGAAGTTGCTGCGGCCAAGGTCAAAGACGTTTTTGCCTGCTTTCTTCTCTAGGATTTTGATGGCTTCCTGTCCTACGTTTAGGTCTTTCCTCCATTTTGAATTTATTTTTGTGTATGGTGTAAGAAAGTGGTCCAAGTTCATTCTTCTGCGTGTCACCGTTCAGTTTTCCCAGTACCACTTGCTGAAGAGGCTGTCTTTATTCCATTGGATAGTCTTTGTCAAAGATAAGTTGGCCAGAGGTTTGTGGATCCGTTTCTGGGTTGTCTCTTCTGTTCCACAGATCTGAATGTCTGTTTTTGTGCTGTTACTGATCCATTCGTATGCCTCAGACGTTCGTTTGGAAAACATTCTGAAGTGTGAACCTGGGCTAAGTGAACCTTTTCCTTTAAGTCTTTAGGCTCGCCATGGATGAAGCTGTGCCAGGCCCCGCACCTGAAGGTGCGGACAGCCGTGTGACAGTGAAGGAGGAGGACTCCCCCTGGGAGCAGGTGTGCAGCTCTTGGGAAAGCAGCTGCCACGCCCAGGAGCTGTGCCGCCTGCGCTTCCGGCAGTTCTCCTACCGGGATGTGACTGGGCCCCGCCAGGCTCTGGCCCAACTCCACGAACTCTGCCGCCAGTGGCTGCGGCCCGAGACGCACAGCAAGGAGCAGATCCTGGAGCTGCTGGTGCTGGAGCAGCTCGTGACCGTCCTGCCCGCCGAGCTCCAGGCCTGGGTGCGGGGACAGCACCCGGAGAGCGGGGACGAGGTGGTGACGGCGCTGGAGGATCTGGAGAAAGACACAGGACAGCAGGTTGGAAGAGGATGTGTACGGTGGCATGGGAGGGGAAGTGGGGAACGTTTGTCTATTAATTTTTAACTTTTTTTTTTAATTTTTAAAAATAATTTATAACTTACAGAAGTATCTGGGAAAGTAGTACAGAGAACTGTCTGCTGCTCACCCAGACTCCCTAGCTGTTGACACTGTGTCATGATGTGCCTGCTCTTGCGCGAGCCACCCCCTTTCCTCTCTCTCTGCGTGTCACACACACTTACACACTCATGCAGTATTTTTTCGACCATTTGAGAGTTATTTGCAGATACTACACTTCTTTATCTCTGAACGCTTCAGTGTTCAGTGTGTATTTCTGATGAATGAGGGCGTTCTTTTGTATAACTGGAATACAAAGATCAAGTTTTGGGAAATTAAAATCATTATGGACTATCACCTACAGGGTAGTCCTTGTTCGCGTTCTGCCAGGTCACCTCCGTAGTGTTCTCTGTGGCTGTTTTACTCCGATCCAGGATACAGTCCAGCAACCTATGTTGCATTTAATTGCCTCTTTAGTCTCCTTGAATCTGGAACAGTGACTTCGTCTCTTTTTTTTGTTTTTTTAAAGTTTATTTATTTTGAGAGAGAGAGTGTGTGTGTAAGCAGGAGAGGGGCTGAGAGGGAAGGAGAGAGAGAATCCCAAGCAGGCTCTGCACTGTCAGCCCAGAGCCCAATGCGGGGCTGGAACTCACGAACTGTGAGGTCATGACCTGAGCTGAAATGAAGAGTGGGTCGCTTAACCAACTGAGCCACCCAGGTCCCCCACTTGGTCTTTCCTTGTCTGCCACGACATTGATATTTGTCTTACGTTTTCTCTTGATAAGGTCCGTGTTGTTCCTTTTGCCTAGAATGCCACACAAGATATGTTTGCCTTAGTGCATCACATCAGGGAGGCACATGGGGATGGGCTGTTGCGTTACTGATGAGCTTAAGGTGGTGTCTGTCAGATGTCTGTTTCCTAAAGTTACCACTTTCCCCTTGGTAGTCCCCTGAGTAGCCTGTGGGAGCTGTCCTGTGATAGTCTCCATCCGCCAGTGTGAGCATCCACCTGGGTTTGTTTGGTTTTCTTTCTGGGCGGCCATGCTTGGTCCGCACTGTCCTCGTTTGCCGCGTATCCCCAGCACGTAGAACACAGTCCGAGTCTCCGTAGGTGTGCAGTCCCTCTTTACCAAACGGGTGGACATCTCGGTCTGCTACTCTCTTATTTACTGCTGCTTTGAAAGATTAAATGGGGCTTGTCTGGTATTTCCTTGAAGATGTCCATAACTGCTGTTCAGTCCTGTTCCCACCAGGATGCATTTTCAAGGTAAATCTTTTATCCCCAGGCTTCTGTCTATACTCGGGGACAGGACATGCACTCGCTGGTGACAGAGTATCAGGGAGCCTCTTCAGAATGTCAGAGCCTCCAGCTCCTGCCCAGGGTAACTGCCTTGAAGTGTGAACCTCCAGAGCTCTGCCAAGAGAACCCCGGAGAAGTGAGTGGTGAGTGCCAGTGCGTGTGTAGTACGGAAATTGGGAGCAGACACTGACAGGCGCTTGTTTATCTGTGTCTTTCAGTTTTTATATATAGGTAGGTATACATATATATATCTATGTTTATGTCTATATATGTGTGTGTGTGTATCTATCTGTCTATATTTTTTCCCTACCCTGTATCTAAGCAAGCTTCTAAAAACATTTGGGATTGTTAGGATCCTGAGATCTTGTCCAATTCCCCTCCCAATAGTTGGGAAAACCAAAAGTCAGGCTGTTTAATGACTTGCCCAGGGTCATCAGAGGCAGAGCAACATCTAGAATTCAAGTCACCTGACCTTCTGACCGGAGGTCTCTCTGCTACTTACCTTTGCTCTACATGTCTAATTCTACACTTGTGGGTGTTTTCAATATTTACTTGGTAGCTTTCCACAAATTTACCTTTTTCCCCACAATAACACTGTCTTCAGTATCCTCCCTGCGTCTAACCTGGAGTCATTTTATTTTATTTTATTTTATTTTTTTAATTTTTTTAACGTTTATTTATTTTTGGGACAGAGAGAGACAGAGCAGGAATGGGGGAGGGGCAGAGAGAGAGGGAGACACAGAATCGGAAGCAGGCTCCAGGCTCTGAGCCATCAGCCCAGAGCCTGACGCGGGGCTTGAACTCACGGACCGCGAGATCGTGACCTGAGCTGAAGTCGGACGCTTAACTGACTGAGCCACCCAGGCGCCCCTCCTGGAGTCATTTTAAATGCAGCTGTGGGCTTAAACAGGTTGTCTCTGTTCTCCATTGAAGTGCATTCTTCTGTGTGCAGGGTCCCCCCACTTTCCATACCCAGGCTTCACCTCCAGGAAACCATCCCAACTGTTGCTTATTGTTGAGCTCTGTGCAGGCATCTGGCACAATGTTTGAGGTCTGCAGATGGATTGATAACAGACAGAAGTACACAGAAAGTTCAAAGAAGAGACCTTAGAATTCCACAGTGCAGTGTTTTTTAACCTTCTCATGAGGGGTGCTACTAGTTTTTCCCCGGAAGTTATTGAAAACTTGACTCTCTTCCCTGGAGAATGTAGGTGCATGCAAAATTATGCATATGATTTCAGAGGGTTCGTGGTTTACCCCAGTCACGGTTTACCATGGTTTACCAAATTCGCTACATTGGTGATCTGTGAATACTGATATTTTGACAGTAAGTGTAGAATGAATAAACGGTTCATATAATAAATCACTAGAGGGAGATGAAATGTATACGGCTCATATTACTTATGGTGTTTACTCATATCATGTAGCATGAATAGGACTTGATACTTCCCTGCTTACTTGACTGATGGTTCTGTCATATTTCTACAGCTGTGAAAAACCAGCATTGCATGAAGCCCCAGAATAGTTTGTTTATCTGAAGAAGTTGAGAGGTAGTGGGGAGCCCCACAGTGAGCAGACATTCCTACTTACCTATGAGATGATGAATATACACCTACTGAAAGCAGTTTTGTTTTGACTGGAGAGGAGAGAGGGGTAATGAACAGAGGTGGGCAGTTGTCAGAATGGTGAGGATGGTAATTGACAAATAGGTAACAGTGATCATAGGATGTAAGATTCTTTCGTGTAAGTGAATGCTTAAAAACAGCATGACATGGCTCACAAACCGGACCCCAGCCGCATTGTGGGCAGGACAGTGGCCTCTTGTGGTTTTCTGTGTCCCCAGAGGGAGGCACCACTGCTGTGGTAGGTGTTATCCAGATGAGAACGCTCTCTGGGCCTTCCGGAAGCATGCTTTGTCATTTTCTAAGGCTTTTTTTTTTTTTTTTTTTTATATATCCTTTTAGCTCCTTCCGAATATTTAAAGACTCTAGCTAAAGGCCTACCTATCAGTTATAAACCCAGCACATTTCTCCAGGTTACCTGACAGTACATGACTTAGACCAATTTCCCAGACTAGTGGCGTTTCTTCCTCCTGTGCTGGGATTTTCAAGGGATAGTAAGTTAACCAGTGTGGTTGGAGGGTAGGGTTTGTTTGCGAAAGAGTGTGTGGGAGGAATGGGGAAGTCACGTGGGAACGTTTTGTGGCATTAAAGTTTGGACTGTCATTAAAAAGTTGGGTGCCATAGAAGCCTTTTTTTTTTTTTTTAATTTTTTTTTTTTAACGTTTATTTATTTCTGAGACAGAGAGAGACAGAGCATGAACAGGGGAGGGGCAGAGAGAGAGGGAGACACAGAATCGGAAACAGGCTCCAGGCTCTGAGCTGTCAGCACAGAGCCCGACGCGGGGCTCAAACTCACGGACTGTGAGATCATGACCTGAGCCGAAGTCGGACGCTTAACCGACCAAGCCACCCAGGCGCCCCTAGAAGCCTTTTTAAAAAAATTTTTTTATAATGTTTTATTTTTGACAGAGTGTGAGTGGGGGAGGGGCAGAGAGAGGGAGACAGAATCCCAAGCAGGCTCCAGGCTCTGAGCTGTCAGCACAGAGCCCTATGCGGGGCACGAACCCACAAACATCTCATGACCTGAGCTGAAGTTGGACATTCAACCAACTGAGGCACCGAGGCGCCCCAGCCTTTTTTTTTTTTTAATCAAAAATATGATTTACAGCAATTGTAGTGTGTGTGTGTGTGTGTGGTATTCTTATCTGTCATGGGACACTAGAATTAAATGAAAACTCACGAGTACTGTATTTTTCCCAATCTCTCAATGCTCAGTTGTGATAGTCTTAGTGTCAGATGCGTCGTTGAGTGTTTGCATGTTGGTGGAGAAGTAGAAGGGACCTTGAGGTATCACCCGATAGACCGCACCTGAAGCCTGCATCCTCCTGTTCTGTCTTGAGCAGGGATGCACAGCAGTAGATCAGTGTGGTGTTTGTATTGAACTTTCCCATATGTGAAAACATCCCTCTGCCTCTTTCTCGGGCTTAACCCTAATGCTCTTCCACCTGAGGAGGATGATAAGGAGCAAACACAAAGTCTGATTTGACCTTTGCTATCTCAGATTTTCCATTGTCTTTGTTTTCTTTCCTCACTGCATTTTATGTTTGCCCCTTTCCATTTTCTTTCCCATCCTCCCCTTCTCAATATAGCCCCTTCTCTGTCAGCAGACCTGTTTCACATTGTGCTTTTTTAGTTGAAGGGTTTGGCATGTATGTGTTGTTGGGGGGAGTTGGGGGTAAGGTCGCAACAGTGCATCAGGGACAAGCCTGTTTTTCCAGCAAGCTTTATTAGTTCCTCTAGATACGGAACAACACCAGCGAAAAGATGCTATGGTGATCCATTGTGTCTGGAGCAAAAAAAGTGATGCTACAGTCTTGGATAAATTCTGGGTTAGAATGATCATGTCTTCTTCATTTAGTTTTGTGTAGCTGGTATTAAGCCGATCTGAAAATATAATAATACATGACCTCAGGGGGGTCTTGCGGTTTTACAAAGAGCTTTTGTGTTCATTCATTTGATCTTCACCAGCCCTGTAAAGTGGACTATGTTTTCCCCATGGCACAGATAAGGAATGGGAGGCTTAGCAAGACTGACAGGCCCAAGGTCACACAGCTGCAGCTGTAACCTAGTTCTTTTTTTTCTTTTCTTTTAATTCCAGTGTAGTTAACATACAGTCTTATATCAGCTTGAGGTATATAATACAGTGATTCAACAATTTTGTGTATTGGTGCTCACCACGGTAAATGTTACTCTTAATCCTGGTCACTGATTTCACCCATTCCCCCACCCACCTGCCCTCTGGTAAACGTCTGTTGTTCTATGTAGTTTGGTTTTTTTTTTTTGATGTTTTATTTTCAGAGAGAGAGCAAGCAAGTGAGAGCTCAAGCGGGGAAAGGGGCAGAGGACAGAGAATCCCAAACAGGTTCCATCCTGTCAGCATGGAGCCCTATGCAGGGCTCAATCCCACAAACCCTGAGATCATAACCTGAGCTGAAATCAAGAGTCGGACACTTAACTGACTGAGCCACCCTGTTCTATGTAGTTAAAAGTCTTTTTTTGTTGTTCTATGTAGTTAAGAGTCTATGTAATTAAGAGTCTTTTTTGGTTTTTCTCTTTTTTTCCCTTTGTTTTGTTTCTTCTGTTCCACATGAATGAAGTCATATGGTATTTGTCTTTCTCTGTCTTATTTTGCTTAGCATAACACTATCTAGCTCCATCCATGTCACTGCAAATGGCAAGATTTCATCCTTTTTATGACTGAGTAATATTCCTGTGTGTGTCTGTGTGTGTTGGTGTGACTCCATTCGTGTGTGTGTGTGTGTGTATACTTCTATATGCGTACCACATCTTTATCCATTCATCTGTCAGTGGACACTTGGGCTGTTTCCATAGTTTGGCTATTGTAGACAATGCTGCTATAAACAGGGGGTGCATATATCCTTTTGAATGAGTGTTTTCATATTCTTTGGGTAAATACTCAGTAGTGCGATTACTGGATCATAGGGTAGTTCTATTTTTTATTTTTTAAGGAACCGCCATACTGTTTTCCACAGTGCCTGTACCAGTGCATTCGCCACCAACAATGTGGGAGGATTCCTTTTTGTCCATATTTTCACCAACACTAGTTGTTTCTTATGTTTTTGAATTTAGCTATTTTCACAGGTGTAAGGTGATACCTCATTGTAGTTTTGATTTGCATTTCCTGATGATAAGTGATGTTAAGCATCGTTTCATGTGTCTGTTGGCCATGTGCATATCTTCTTTGGAGAAATGTCTGTTTGTGTTTTCTATCCATTTATTGGATTATTTGTTGGTGTTGAGTTGTGTAAGTTCTTTGTATTTTTTGGATTTTAATCCGTTATTGGACATGCTATTTACAAATGTCCTCTCCCATTCAGTAGGTTGTCTTTTAGTTTTGTTATTTCCTTTGCTGTGCAGCTTTATCTCAATATAGTCCCAATAGTTTATCTTACTTTTATTTTCCTTGCCTCAAGAGACCTATGTAGAAAGATTTTGCTACAGCCATGTCAGAGAAATTACTGCCTATGCTCTTGTCTAGAATTTTATGGTTTCGTGTCTCAAATTTAGGTCCTTAATTTATTTGGGGTTTATTTTTGTGTATGGTGTAAGAAAGTGGTACAGTTTAATTCTTTCACATGGAGCTGTCTGGTTTTCCCACCACCATTTGTTGAGAAGACTGTTTCTCCCATTGCATATTCCTGCTTCCTTTGTCAAAGATTAATTGGCCATATAATCACGGGTTTATTTCTGGGCTTTCTACTCTATTCCATTGATCTATGTCTGTTTTTGTGCCAATATCATACTGTTTTGATTACTGCTGGTTTGGTTTTTTGTTTTTTTTTTTAAGTTTATTTATTTATTTTGAGAGTGAGGGAGTGCAAGTGGGGAAGGTACAGAGAGAGAGGGAGAGAGAATCCCAAGCAGGCTGCATGCTGTCAGCATGGAGCCTGACGCAGGGCTCAGTCCCACCAACTGGAAAATTATGACCTAAGCCTAAATCAAGAGTCAAACACTCGACCGACTGAACCACCCAGGCTCCCTGATTATTACTGCTTTGTAATATAACTTGAAATCTGGAATTGTAATACCTTCAGCTTTGTTTTTTCCTTTTTCAAGATTGCTTTGGCTATTTGGGGATCTTTTGTGGTTCCATACAATTTTTTACGATTGTTTGTTCTAGTTCTGTAAAAAATGCTGCTGTAAATTGCTTTGGATAATATGCACATTTTAATTGTATTTGTACTTCCAATCCGTGAGTCTTTCATTTGTGTCATCTTCAGTTTCTTTCCTCAGTGTTTTACAACCTCCTTGGTTAAGTTTATTCCTAGATATTTCATTATTTTGGTGGAATTGTAAATGGGATTATTTTCTTAATTTCTCTTTCTGCTGTTTCGTCATTATATAGAAATACAGTGGATTTGTGTACATTGATTTTGTAACCTGTGACCTTACTGAATTATTAATTGTAGTAGTTTCTTGGTTGAGTCTTTTGGGTTTTCTCTACATAGTATCATATCATCTGCAAATAGTGAAAGTTTTCCTGCTTCCTTACCAGTTTGGATGTCCTTTATTCCTCCTCCTTCTCTGATTGCTGTGGCTAGGACTTCCAGTACTATGTTGAATAAAAGTTGTGAGAGTGGACATCCTTGTCTTGTTCCTCACCTTAGGAGAAAAGCTCTCAGTTTTTCCCCTTTGAGACTGATATTAGCTGTGGGTTTTTCATATATTGCCCTTATTATGTTGAAGTTTGTTTCCTCTAAACCTTCTTTGTTGAGTGTTTGTATCATGAATAGATATTGTACTTTGCCAAATATTTTTTCTTTTTTTAGTTTCTATTGAAATGATTGTATGGGGGCACCTGGGTGACACAGTTAAGTGTCCAACTCTGGGTTTCGGCTCAGTTCACGATCTCACGGTTTTGTGAGTTTGAGCCCCGCACAGAGCTCTGTGTGCTGTCAGTGTGGAGCTTGCTTGAGATTCTCTCTCCTTCTCTCTCTGCCCCTTCCCCACTCATGCTCTATCTCTCTCAAATAAATACATAAACTTAAAAACAGAAATGATCATATGGTTTTTATCCTTTTATTGATATGTCACATTGATGGATTTGCAAATATTGAATCAAATCACTATTGCATCCTTGGAATAAATCCCACTTTATTGTGGTGAATGATGTTTTTAATGTATTGTTGGCTTAGGTTTGCTAATATTTTGTTGAGGATTTTTGCATCTGTTCATCAGAGATATTGGCCTGTAGTTCTTTTTTGTAGTGTCTTTATCTTTTTTTTTTTTTTTTTTTTTTTTTAAATCAGGGTAATGCTGGCCTTATAGAACTAATTTGGGAGCCTTCCTTCCTCTTCTACTTTTTGGAATCATTTGAGAAGAATAGGTGCTAACTCTTCTTTAAATATTTGGTAGAATTTGCCTGTGAAGCCATCTGGTCCTGGACTTTGTTTGTTGGGAGTTTCTTGATTGCTAATTTAATCTTCTTGTTGGTAATTAGTCTGTTCAAACTTTCTGTTTCTTCCTGATTCTGCTTTGGTAGTTTCTTTGTTTCTATGAATTTATCCATTTCTTCTAGGTTGTCCAATTTGTTGGCATACAGTTTTTCATAATAGTCTATTAGGTTTGTGTTTCAGTGGTGTTGATTGTTATTTATACTCTTTCATTTGTGATTTTGAGTCTGTTTTTGTTTTTAATGAATCTGACTAGAGGTTTATGAATCTGGTTGATCTTTTCAAAAAACCAGCTCCTGGTTTCATTGATCTGTTTTTGTTTTGTTTTTTAATGTTTATTTTTGAGAGTGAGAGCCAGAGTATGGATGGGGGAGGCAGAGAGAGAGAGAGGGAGACACAGAATCTGAAGCCGGCTCCAGACTCTGAGCTGTCAGCACAGAGCCTGCCTGACACAAGGCTCAAACCCATGAACTGTGTGTGAGATCATGACCTGAGCTGAAGTCAGATGCTTAACTGACTGAGCCACCCAGGTGCCCCTCAGATCTGTTCTATTGTGTTTTTAGTTTGTATATCATTTATTTCTGCTCTAATCTTTATTATTTACTTTCTTCTGGTGGTTTTGGGTTTTGTTTGTTCTTTTTCTAACTCATTCAGGTGTAAGGTTAGGTAGTTTGAGATTTTTCTCGCTTCTTGAGGTAGACCTGTATTGCTATAAACTTCCCCTTAGAATCACTTTTATTGCATCCCCAAGGTTTTGGACTGTTGTATTGTCATTTTCGTTTGTTTCCATGTACTTGTTGATTTCTTTTGTTTCCTGGTTGACCCATTCAATGTTTAGTAGCATGTTATTTAACCTCCATGTTATTTGTGGTCTTTCCAGATTCTTTCTTGTGGTTGATTTCTTGTTTTCCTTCCTTCCTTCATTTAATTTTATTTTCTTTCTTTTTAAAAAATTTTTTTTTTAATATTTATTTTTGACAGAGAGAGAGAGAGAGAGAGAGAGAGAGAGCATGAGCGGGGGAGGGGCAGAGAGAGAGGGAGGCACAGAATCTGAAGCAGACTCCAGGCTCTGCGCCGTCAGCACAGAGCCCGACGCGGGGCTTGAACTCACAGACTGCGAGATCATGACCTGAGCCAGAGTCGGATGCTCAACCGACTGAGCCACCCAGGCGCCCCTTTTATTTTCTTTCTTTGGGCTTCACTTCCAGCATGGAGCCCAGTGCAGGGCTCAAACTCACAACCCTCAGATTAAGACCTGAACTGAGATCAAGAATCAGGTGCTTAGCCAACTGAGCCACCCAGGTGCCCTGATTTCTAGTAATATAGTATTGTTGTTAGAAAAGATGCATGGTATGACTTTGATCTTTTTGAATCTTTTGAGATTTGTTTTGTGGCCTAATATGTGATCTATTCTGGAATAATGTTCTGTGTGTAATTGAAAAGAATGTGTGTTGCGCCTGGGTGGCTCAGTCGGTTAAGCATTCAACTCTTGGTTTCGGCTCAGGTCGTGATCTCACGGTTTGTGAGTTCAAGCCCTGCATCGGGTTCTGTGCTGGCAGCCTGAAGCCTGCTTGGGATTCTATCTCCCTCTCTCCCTGCCCCTCCCCTGCTTGCTCTCTAACTCTCTCTCTCTCTCTCTCTCTCTCTCTCTCTCTCAAAAATAAATAAATAAATAAACATTAAAAAAAAGAAAAAGAAGAGAATGTGTATTCTGGCGTTTTAGGATGGAATGTTCTGAATATATCTGTTAAATCCATCTGGTCCATCAAAGCCAGTTTTTCCTTGATGATTTTGTGTTTGGATGATCAGTGCATTAATGCACAAAGGGTGTTAACCCCCTCCCACTATTATTACTGTCATTTATTTCCTTTATGTTTGTTATTAACTGTTTTATGTATTTGGATGCTGCCATGTTGCGTGCATAAATACTTACAATTGTTATATCTTCTTGTTGGATTTTGCCCTTTCTGACTATATAGTGCTCTTCTTTGTCTCTTTTTACAGTCTTTGTTTTAAAGTCTAGTTTGTCCGATATAAGTATTGCTACTCTGGCTTTATTCATAAGTGTTCCTCCATCCCCTCAATTTCAATCTGCAGCCGCCTTTAGTAGGCGCTTATAGGCAGCATACAGATGGGTCTTGTTTTTTTATCTACTATGTCACCTTATGTCTTTTGATTGGATTTGTTTAGTCCATTTACATTCAACATAATTATTGATAGACAAGTATTTATTGCCATTTTTTACTTTTTTGTGATTGTTTCTATAGATTTTCTTCGTCCTTTCTCCTCTTGCCCTCTTTCATGGCTTGTTGGCTTTCTTTCTTGTATATTTGGATTTCTTTCTTTTATTCTTTGCATATCTGTGACTGGCTTTTGATTTGTGGTTACCATTAGGTTTGTGTATAACCTCTTCTGCATATAGCAGTCTGCATTTAAAGATGATGGTCACTTAGTTTTGAACTCATTCTTTATTCCTCTCCCCCTCCCACCATTCAAGTTTTAGGTATATGGTGTCATGTTTTACTAATCTCTTTCTTGACTGATTTTTACAGATATACTCGTTTTTACTTATTTTCTTTTTTTTTGCTTTTCATACTCTTATGGTCTTTCCTTTCCACTCAAAGAATCCCTTTTAATACTTCTTACAGGACTTTTTTAGTGGTCGTGGACTCCTTTAGTTTTTGTTTGTGAGAAACTCTATATCTATCCTTCTATTCTGAATGATAGCCTCACTGGATAGAGTTTTCTTGGCTGCAGATTTTTCCCGTTCAGCACTTTGAATATCAGGCCACTCCCTTCTGGCCTGCTAATTTCTGCTGAAAAATCTGATAGCCTTATCAGGTTTCCTTTGTATGCAACTCTCTTCTCTTGATGCTTTTAAGATTTTTTTCTTTGTCACTACTTTTTGCCTTTTTAATTTTTTTTACTTTTTGCCGTTTTAATTACTATGTGTCTTGGTGTCGACCTCCGTGAGTTAAATTCTTGGGAGGATCTCTGTGCCTCCTGAATCTATCTGGATATGTTTCCTTCTCCAAATTAGAGATGTTTTCAGCTTTTTTTTTTTTTGAGAGAGAGAGAACGAGTTGGGGAGGGGCAGAGGGCTAGGGAGAGAAAGAATCCCAAGCAGGCTCCATGCCCAGCATGGAGCCCAATGCAGGGCTTGATCCCACGACCATGAGATCACGATCCAAGCCGAAATCAAGAGTTGGGTGGTTAGCTGACTGAGACACTGAGACACCCCTCAGTTATTTTTCAAGTCAATTTTCTCCCCCCTCCTTTTTTTAAACGTTTACTTATTTAAGAGAGCATGAGCAGGGGAGAGGGAGGGGCAGAGACAGAGAATCCCAAGCAGGTTCCCCACTGTCAGCACGGAGCCCCACAAGGGGCTCAGGCCTGCACACCATGAGATCATGACCTGAGCTGCAATCAAGAGTTGGATTCTCAACTGACTGAACTACCCAGGCAGCCCTCCCTCCTTTCTATCTCTTCTTCTGAGATCCCTATAATATGAATGTTAGGCTTGGTAGAACCACTGAATTCCTTAAGGATTCTTAATTTGCATAATTTGCTTCTCCGTTTCTCAGTTTGGTTACTTCCCATTATTCTGTCTTACAGTTTGTTAATTCATTCCTCTTTTTCGACTAGCCTGCTATTTATTCCTTCAAGTGTATTTTTTTCTTCACAATGTGCTTATTTTTTAAAAATTAATTAATTTTAAATTTACATCCAAGTTAGTTAGCTTAAAGTGCAACAATGATTTCAGGAGTAGATTCCTTAGTGCCCCTTACCCATTTAGCCCATCTCTCCTCCCACAACCCCTCCAACAACCCTGTTTGTTCTCTGTATTTGAGTCTCTTATGTTTTGTCCCCCTCCCTGTTTTTATATTACGTTGCTTCCCTTCCCTTATGTTCATCTGTTTGTATCTTAAATTCCACATGAGTGAAGTCAATATGGTATTTGTCTTTCTCTAATTTCGCTTAGCATAATACCCTCTAGTTCTATCCATGTTATTGCAAATGGCAAGATTTCATTCTTTTCGATTGCTGGGTAATACTGCATTATATATACCACATCATCTTTATCCATTCATCTGTCGAACATTTGGGCTCTTTCCATACTTTGGCTATTGTCAACATCGCTGCTATAAACATTGGGGTGCCTGTGTCCCTTCGAAACAGCACACTTGTATCCCTTGTATAAATACCTAGTAGTGCAATTGCTGAGTTGTAGGGTAGTTCTATTTTTAATTTTTTGAGGAACCTCCATACGGTTTTCCAGAGTGGCTGCACCAGCTTGCATTCCCACCAGCAGTGCAAAAGGGTTCCTCTCTCTCCGCATCCTCGCCAACATCTGTTGTTCCCTGAGTTGTTAATGTTAGCCATTCCGACAGGTGTGAGGTGGTATCTCATTGTGGTTTTGATTTGTATTTCCCTGATGATGAGTGACGTTGAGCATTTTTTCCATGTGTCTATTAGCTATCTGGATATCTTCTTTGGAGAAGTGTCTATTCGTGTCTTTTGCCCATTTCTTCATTGGATTATTTGTCCTTCAAGTGTATTTTTAATTTCATGAATTGTGTTCTTGATCTCTGATTGGTTCTTTTTTGCCATTCTGTTAAGGGTCTCACTGATCTCCTCCACTTTTTTTTTCAAGTTCAGTGAGTATCTTTAAGATTATTAAAATCTCTATCAGGCATATTACTTATATCCATTTCACTTAGGTCTCTTGCTGTGGATTGGTCTTGTTCTTTTGTTCGGGACGTATTTCTCGCCTCATTTTTTCCAGTTCTCTGTGTTTCTGTGTGATAGGAAAGTTAGCTACTTTTCTTGCTCCTAAGGATAAGAGACTTGTGAAGAAGAGGTCCTGTAGTGCCCTGCCCTGCAGTGTCCCCTGTTCCTAGGCCTGGTGCTCCAGGGAGTGTTTTCTATGTCTCTTGTGTGTGTTCTGCTTTTGAATCTTGGCCTGTTTTTCCGTGAGCCAGTTGTCTGCAGAGCTTCTCTTCGCCTCTTCTGTGCATTGTTTAGTCCCTAGTGGGAGTGGGGTGTGTTTTAATAAGGGGTGTGAAAGGTCCCTTGTGAAAGGTGACCTGCCCTGGTCGCTGCCGGAACTGAGGTCCTACAAAGTGCACTGTCAGGAGATGTGTTGGCAGGGTTTGTGCAGCTCTTCTGCGGGCCGAGGCCCTGGGTGCAGAGACTAATCTGAGGAGGACTAGAAAGGGCAGCTCTGACCACGTGCAGGGGTGGGGGCTTGGTGGAAGGAAGTCATGTTTAGAGTGTCGGAGCTGAGCTGGTTCCTCAGGTGGCTGCTTTTTATGCTGGGGGTGAGGGAGATAAGTGACACCTGCCAGCTCCTTTGTTCCTGGAGGGGTCTCCCTACAACCCCTGTCTCTCCATGCCATGTTCCGAGTTGAGCAAACCACTCTCCTGTCTGCCCCTGCCATTTTTCAGACTGTTCGCTCCATGCTGTACCTGCACGGGCTGTTTGTCACGCTAAGGGTGGGGACTTGTCTTAATACCTTCGGGCTCTCCCAGAACTGAGCCCGCCAATTTTTAAAATTCCAGGATGTGAGTCCCACTGGTTATAAGAACTCAAGAAATTTGGCCCCTCTCACTTTCAGAGGCAGATGTTATGGGAATTTGCCCTCTCTTTTGTGGACTCCCTGTGTGAAGGCCTGTTTTTGCCCATCATCTTGCCACCAGCTCCCTCCCCACCACGGACGGCCATGGTCTGGTCTGTTTCTCTCTCAGACCGCATCCTTGCCCTTCCTGCCTTCTTCAGCGTGCTCTCTTCTGGGTCTTTAGTTGTGAGTTTGTTCTGTCAGTCTTCAGGTAACTTCCAGGTTATATACACTGATGTGGATATTCTCTAGTTATTCATGTGGGGCGTGGCGAGCGTAAGGTCCGTCTCCTGTGCCGTCTTCCCAGCTGACCCTCTTGCTTTTAAAACTCTCCTTACCGTGACCTTTTGCCGTTTTATTTATCATGTGTCTTGATGTGGACCTCCTTGGTTGAGTTTTTGGGGCGAATCTCTTGCCTCCCGGATCTGGATTTCTTTTTCCTTCCCTGCGTTTAGGAAGTCTGCAGCTATTATTTCTTCAAGTAAATTTTCTTCCCTCTTTCTCTCCCTACTCCTTCTGGGATCCCTGTGGTGTTAGTGAAGCAGCTTGCGACTGCATCGAGCACGAACGGAGTCAGACCAGGTGTTTGCCAGAGATGCAGTAGCAGGAAACTGTTGGGCACTTTCCCTGTGTTGTCACCTGAGAAACTTTTCGTTGGTGGTGGGGCCTGCAGCCAGACCAGACCAGCTCTCTGCCCCCGGCCCACTGCTGGGGCTATACCCGGAGTGGTACGTAGGACTCTCTTCTCCTCTCCCTGGAGCAGGAGTCACTCTGGCGTGGCGGTGGCTCACTTGGGCTGCTTGCATGCTGCCATGCCTGTGGCCCCGGTTTGGACGGGCTCTGGCCACAAGTGCAGTGGAGGGGTGGATCCCCAAGGTGCAGCTTTACTAAGGTTTTCTGCACAGCCCTCTGTGAACGGGGACTGAGGCCAGCTGGGTCGGAAGAGGCGGATCCATCACATTTGCGAGTTGGGGAGAGGTGGTGTTAGCAAGGTTTTCGACGGTCCTCTGGGGAGGGTACCCACGGTGCTGGAGCAGGCCTGGTTGGAGGGGTCACATCCCCCAAAGTGCAGGGTGAGGTGTAAGTAAGTTAGGTAGTG
Source organism: Lynx canadensis (assembly GCF_007474595.2). NCBI lineage: Eukaryota > Metazoa > Chordata > Mammalia > Carnivora > Felidae > Lynx > Lynx canadensis. The sequence continues at coordinate 1,799,963 of NC_044307.1, read as the reverse complement.
ACTGTTACTGCTGCACTGGCTCCCGCAGGTCTCCATGTGTCTATCCTGGGGGCTGGGGGAGAGAAATGGCACCTGCTGGCTCCTTTGTCCCTGGGGGGTGGTCTTCCAGGGTTCTGTCCCTGCAGACATGCTCTGAGCTTAGCAAAGAACTCTGCCTCCCATAGGCCCCAGGTGTTTTTCCAACTGCTGCTTCTATGCTGAATCTCCATGGGCTGTTGTGTCGTCTCTTTAAGGGCAGGGACTTAGTTTTCTCTTGGCCTCCATTCTTTCCCAGAGCGGAGTCTGGTGATTTTTTTCTTAAATGTTTATTTCTGAAAGAGAGAAGGCAGGGATACAAGTGGGGCAGGGGCAGAGAGAGAGATGGAGACAGAGGATCAGAAACCGGCTCAGCACTGACAGCAGAGAGCTTGACGCAGGACTTGAACCCACAAACCATGAGGTCACGACCCAAGCTGAAGTTGGATGATGAACCAACCGATTGAGCCACTTAAGTGCCCCAAGCCCGGTGATTTTTAAAATTCCAGATTTTAAGTTCTGCTGGTTGTAAGAATCTTGAAATTCGGCCCCTCTGGTTTTCAAAGCCAAATGTTATGAGGCTTCATCTTCCCACATGGGCAACCCTGTGATTGTCTACCCTCCCTGTGCCTGCAGATGCCCCCACCCCGGGGAGAGTCCTGTGGGTATTAGCTCCTCACTGTATCTTCGCCCTTTCTACCTTCTTTGATGTGTCCTCTTCTTTACATTGAGTTGGGGCTCTGTTCTGCCAGCCTTCGGGTTGCTTTCTGGGGCATTTACACTCTGGTGAGTGTCAGGTAGTTGTGTCCGAGAAACGAGGTGAGTGCCATCTTCCCAGCAGTCTAACCCCGTTCTTTTGCCAGCAAACCCAGTTTGTCTGCATTCTCTTTCTCTGGTCAGTCTGTAAACCCAACCCACCGAGAGCAAACTCCTTAGCTTGTACCTCCTTTGCTCCAGGCCCACTGCTGTGCATATAGTCGAAGCTCAGTTAATAGCTGATGCTGATGAGTGTTCTGGCTTCTGCTGAGTTTGTCTCTTCATTCCTTTGGGGGCCACATAGGACTGGTTCGTGGCCTTCAGTTCTTTCTTGCCTGTGTCCTGTTCTCTGCCTGCCAATTCTATGGCCTCATTGTCAGATGACATAGCCCCCATACTCACATAGTTCTTAGCTGTCTTTACCAGAAAATTCCACCCTTCCTTCCCTCCCTCCCGTGCACCCAAACGATGGTCAGATGGTTGAAAGAGGGAACTGTGCCTCCTCTGAGAATTTTTAGACACACCTCTTCTTACTGTCAGTATTCAGGTGTGAACCTTAAATACAGAACTTGACCACAGAATCTCAGTAGGCAGTAACTGATTTTGTAGTATTCTGGTGCCTCTTCTTAGCTCAGGATGATTTGCAAAATTGCCTCTTGCATTACCCAAGGAATCCAATTTTCTGTTATCTTGAACTTAGATGCTGAGGCAGCAGAGCAGTTAGGAGGAGATAGTGGTCAAGGGTTTCACATTGTGGTACAATATATCGGCATTGGAATGGTGTGATCCCTGCCTTCATTAAAGGGCAGTGGTTTAGGCCTTAGCCTCCAAACTGGAATCCTTCACTCTCTCAACTGAGCAGGCTGGAGTTGTGCCTGCCTCAGTGGTGTGGTTGCCCCAGCAGCCAAGGCCTTAGGATTGTCCATCAAGGTCAAGACCAGACAGCACGATGTGATGTGAACGGAGGGTCTGGGAGAGCCACGTGCAGCCCACAGCCTACTTTCATTCCCGGCATCCTTCAGATGAGAGAAGCATTCTGTCCCCAGGCTCCAGGACAGGAGGAAAACATTCCAGAAAGACAAGAAGGAGGATAGGTGGAGGTCTGAATTCCAGCTCTGCCATCTGCCAACGGTGGGACCTGGGCAAGTTAATTAATGGGTCATTGATTAAGCAGTCAATCAACAAAGGTCTGTTTGGCTTTATGTGCCTTTATTTTAGAATTTTTATTTTAAGTAGGCTCTGAACTCATGACCTTGAGATTAAGAGTCACATACTCTATCAACTGAGCCAGCCAGGTGCCCCTGACTTTACATGACTTTGAAATTTTTTATTTATTTTAATTTTACCTCCAGCATAGTTAACATGCAATGTTACATTAGTTTCATGGGTAGTGTAGCTTACTTTTATGTGAGAGGGTGTGTAAGAGTCGGGGAGAGGGACGATTTCAAGCAGGCTCCAGGCCCAGCACAGAGCCCGACCCGGGGCTGGATCCTATGACCCGCACCAAGATCAAGAGTCGGACGCTTAACTGGCTGAGGCCCCCCCCCCCCACCTCAGGTGCCCCCACTTATTGTCGGTCGTTCTGGAATCAGCTCCTATGTGGCACATTCCTAACATTTTTACCTCACGTCTAATGTCACTTGTATTTGTGTCTGGCGGGGGGGGGGGGGGGGTCTTTATTTCCCTGTCACCACAACTCTTCCTCTTTTCTACTTTCCTGTTTCCCCCTGGCCTTGTATCTGTTCTCAGCTTAATTTCTCCTTTAGCACTAGCTTCTCCCTCCTCTGATAAGTACCAGTGCATCACCGTAAAGCACTTGACCAGTTCATAAGCACTCAGTTGTGTGGATGGCAGGCCCTGAAGTTTTAGAATGGTGGGCTCCCTGGCAAAGTGGACACAGCGATGGGGGATGTTCAATATACAGAAGGTGTGCAGGCCAGGCCCCCACAAAAGGCGCTCGTCAAGGCTGTCAGGTCTCACGCGGGACTCCTGTCTCCTCCCAGCTCACGGGCACGTGGGTAGCAGTCCTCACCTGTGGGAGCTTCTGGGGCGGCACCGGCCCCCTGCGTTCCCCTTGTGACGAGAGCAGACCACGCATGCCTCGCGCAGGGGCTCGTTTCAATGACCGGCTGTTGCCTAATTCTGTACCGTGTGGGGAGGGAGGGAGGGCAGGGAGATGCCTGGTCGCAGACCGTGCCTCCACTCCTTTGAGGCTCAGGGCCTGATGCTTTATTTTGGGAGGTTCCTCCTCACACTCCTTTATATTCTTGGTGTTCCTGCACAGACCTCACAGTTACGATGGTAATGGGAATTCTGTCCTTAGCAAAACTTCACATTACCACAGATGACCCTTTTTTTCCTTGATCTCACAGTGGTTCAATCATTTTCCTAGTCATTTAGTTAAAATTTAAGTCCTGTGTTGCTACCTCGGTTTTCTCAAAACATGTGCCTGTGGAGTCCTCTCCTCACTTGGTCCCTTACTGCGGATTCTAACTGGTTCCTGATCCTGTTGAACCCAGAGTCTTCTGTTCTTAATTTACTCTTATGAAAAGAATTGTATAGGAAGTAAAACTTACAGGATTTTCAACAATGTAAGATCTGCGTCCCTAACTGTAGGTACCTATGAGTGTGGTCTGATTTTGAAAGACACTCTGTGGGTATAAGTAAGTGAAGATGAGGTTGTACAGGATCTGGGAGGGCCCCAGGGCTGGTGACTGGTGTCCTTATAATGTGAAGGCAGAGATCAGAACAAGGGACTTCCCAGCCAGAGAACCCTCTGGACTGCTGCCGACCCCCACAGCCCAGGAGAGAGGCAAGGATGGTCCCTGTCTTGGCACCACTGGTCTACAGTGTGGAAGCCACCACCCTTCACAACTGGACCCCTGTCCTTACCACAGTGAAGAGCCCAAGAGGCTGTCCTTTGCCGATTTCCCAGAATGGCCACTTCTGAGTCTGGCTCAGAGGAGAGAGAGCTCCTCTATGGGAACTCAGCTCAGAAGGCTACAGACTTCCATCTGATAAGTAGTGACAGCCTCGGGCTGCTCCCCTGTCCCATCATTAACTCTGACCTGGCCCTGGGGAGCCCACATTCCCTCCAGACCCTTGCGTTCCCTTCCGCTTCTGCCTGCACACTTCTCCGTCTTTACCATTTTGCATCCCTCCCCATCAGTCAGCTTAATGATTCTTGTTATCTTCTGATCATTTCTCACGAGTCCTGCTTTGCTTCCCATTTTCTTCCCTATAAAGGGTTCCATGTAATTGTCTTCAGACAGCTCTTCATGTCTGGAAGTCTCACAAACTCCTCTGCGTGATCCCTTCTTCATATCGGAGGAAGTTCTCTTCACTCTGAGAATACTATTGTCCATGTAGAATTTTCTCTAAATTTGCTTTGCTTTGTTAGACATTCTCTCCAGCTAACCATGCTGTGCCACACTTTGTAGGACTGGCTGTGATGGCACTTCTGGGGCACCTGATGATTATTTTAATTTGAAAATCCTATTCCCTCTGGATATTGAATTGAGGGGGAAAAATGCAGATGATGACATTTATATTCTTATTTTAGCTGAAGAAGCTGTAAGTAAAGATGGATTGTTTAATGCAAAGCAAGAAACTTTTGAAGAAATACAGCAAGGTGCTGAGGCCTCAGGAGCACCCAACAGGTGAGTGTCCATGTTAAGTGGAACTGATCCTGCAGCTGTAAGAACAAATTGGAATGACCAGAGAACCTAGTTGGTCAAAGCTGCTTCCCTGGAAGAATACGGGAAGAGAACTACTCTCACTTCAGGAATGGTAGGAGGCCCCGGGCCAGGAAGGGGACCGGTCAGTATCCTCATTATACAAAACCTTCGGTTGGTACACAGTTGCCCCCAGGAATCCTATCCTGACTCTGTTTACCCTGCCTGGCCACCTTTCCCTGGGTTCCCTTCTGTCTTGGTGGAGCTACAGAGAAGAGAAGCCAGGAAAGGAAGAGAATTCAGACAAGAGTGAGGGCTATCATGGCAGTGGAGAAACAAGAGCACTGGGAGAGTCCTGAACAAGAACTACCAGGAAAGTAGCTGATGAAGCAGAAATTAAAGATTTCTTTAATTAAGTAGGTACTTAATAAGCCTTGGATGTGGAGGAAAGGGGAAAGGGAAGGAGATGTAGCACAGATACTCCTAAAGCAGAGAGGGAAGGACCTGATCAAAGGCAGGGGGTTGGATTTGGGTGAGGCCATTGGCTCCTCCGAGATGAGCACAGAGGAGGAAGAAAACATCATGGGACAATTAGCTTGAAGCCTGGGGTGGGGGGACACTTGCTCATCTCAGGGAAATGGGGCTAAATCTTAGTGAAAATGGAAACGTCTTAAAGCTTAAGAAAAGTGAAATTTTTCATAAAGCTTTTGAGGTCCGAACCAAGCTCTACCAGAAACGTTTTGTGACCATTCTAACTGCAAAATAGGAATATATTGTGCCTGTCAGACATTTAACTTCAGTGAACAGAAACTGACTCAGCATCTCCCCACCACTACCCCTGCCCAGCCACACACACACACTTACACACTTTGTTTCCCACTTTTCCCCCCACTACTAACTCTCCTTTCCTTCTTCTACCATTTAGGGCCATAATGTGTACCCATTATCAATATTTGTTTGTAAAAAATACGCACTTTGATGTGAATGTTTTAAACTACTTAAATAGTATTGTGAATATTCTGTCACTCAGCATAACGTTTTAGGAGCTATCTGCACACATCTACTCCTTTACCTACAGCTGCCACATACTATCTGTAACGTACATCTATGGCCTGTCAGCTTCCCCAGAGATGGTCACCCAGCTGCTTCCAGGTCCCCGTCAGCAGGGACACTGCTGCACGGAACAGCCTCTACGTGCCCCCTGTGCGAGAACTTCTTTGGGACAAACACCTAGGAACAGAATTCCGAGTCGTAGCGTGTGTTTTACTAAAGTTAGCTCGGTATTGCCGACTTGACTTCTGAGAAGAACACCCCACCTGTACTCGGCTCAGTAGAGGGTTCACACCCTTCCAGCATTTGTCATTACTCAGTTCTCAAACCGAAGGATCCAGGCTCTTGGTCTCTTGTTCTACCGTCCTTAGTGTGCTGGTTTCTGACCGAGGACCATGACGGTCCCTGCAGCTCGAGTACAGAAAGGAGGTAGGAGGGCATCTTTCCCCTTGTTTGTTCCTGGCACCACGAAAGGAGAGGTCTCCCCCCCCCTCCCCCGTTCCTCACGGGCAGAAATGGACTTCTGTGACCACCTCTGGCTATAAGAGAGGCTGGGGACGGGGGGTACCAAGGAAAGGGGAATGGCATTACTATGCCTGGCTTAGACCAATTCATGCCTTTACCTGGACGCACTGCTGCCCCCAGAACGGGGTCTCTGACTGGCTAAAGGGAAGAGGGCAAGGGGCATTGGCAGGAAAGTCCCCGACTCTGCCACTGTCATGAAGCAGACAATTAGGGAAGCTTTCTCTGGGTGTCACAGGTCAAGCTGAACTAGACAGAGGTATGCATCAAGAACTTGGTTTGGAGAATCCAGGATGAACTGATAGGAGAGGTCAAGAGAGTTTGGTTGACAAGACCATTTTCCAGGCACATCTTTAGAAGTTTCCAACTTAGATATTTTTTTCTTCCACTCATTCAAGAAGCATTTTATCACTTGTATTCAGAGGCCTGTGTGACAGAGACCCCCACCTGCAGTGGGTCATGTGAGGGCACAGCGGAGCAGACAGAACCACAGTGCAGCGGGACATGTGCCTGTGCTGTGGGTATGGAGAGGCACCCGGACGAGACCTGGGATGCTGGAGGAGGCGTCCCAGAGCACTGACCTCTGAAACAAGACTCGGGCACCAGGCAGGAATTTGCTAGATGCAGACGAGATGGAGAGGAAGCAGACAGAGAAGTGAATGTGCCTGTGCCCAGACAGGGTTGGAGAAGACTGGGAGGAGCTACAGGATCCATGGAAGGCAGACCGTCTCAATGAGCAGGTTTCTGCCTGAGAAATGGTCCTCTTTGGAGTAGGAAACAAGGCTCTGTTTGCGGATACCAAGATGTGGAGTGTGGGGAAAGGGGATAAAGGGGCAAGAGGGAAGGAGCGTCAGTGTCCCTCGTGGGATATCTGCGGCCCTGCTCGCTCTGGGGTGTGGATTGAGAAGAACCAGCCAGGGTCTCCACTGGGTGAAGTTTTGCTGGTCTGGGGCTAGAGGAGGGACACCACAGCAGGGGGTTGATGATCCTGGCCTGAGAGGGGCTGCTGTGATGGATCATGAGGTCCACAAGTAGGGAGGGAAGGGAGGAGTTGGTGAGATGGGAGGGCAGCGATTGAGCATGACAACAGGGCCGAGGAGGGTCCCTGCAGTTGAGAGTATTTGGGAACCTTAGGATGGGTGGTGTGTTGAATGGGCCAGACAAGCACACTGGAGACACCTCGGATGATGAAGGCTTTAAGGAAATGAGTCAATACATGTAGTGTGAATTCTATTCCCTTCACTGCTTTTTGCCCTTCAGTCTTTTAGAACTAGACTGTTTAATGTCCTGTTGGTTTCATCTTGGTAACTTTAGCTTGCTTCCTTGTAACCCCATAAAAATCAGTTCAAAGGCAGGAAGTTTGAGTTTCTCCCCAGAGCAGAGTGTCCACCAGATGAATGTAGATCCTTCCGTGTTCAGAAATCCTGTGAGAGGTGTGAAGGAGCCCAGTAAATGACCTCCTTCCTGGTCCAGGTTTAGAGTCAATTGATAGAGCTACAGGAGTAAAAGGATTCTGGAAAACCTCAGCTTCGTTACTGACGGAAGCTCAATTGGACAGGGAAGCCCTGAAGCAGAGGACTCGGCCCATCTCCCACTGTAGAGGCCGGGGTGATTCAACTTGGGCCCAAAGGAACATGGGATGTTTGCCACTCGCTCCTGAAGATGGGGGAGGCACTGCCCTCAGCTGCCCAGTTCCTTGTTTCAGACTCAACAGCTACTGGGAGGGAGGCCCCCAGTGTTAGGTCTGGCCAAAGTCCTAGGAGTGAGAAGGGGGTAGTCTTTGCAGAAGAATACTTAGGTGTCACCAGATTCATGATGTCATGGTGAGGAAGACTAAGAATTTTATAATATGGTAATTCTTTCATTTCCAGAGATTGTATGCTCCAGCCACCTGGTACCTCAGTCTGTACTGACAGGACAGTTGTACATATGAACACCCTGAAGGACCGTCACCCAGGTGACTTGTGGGCCCGAATGCACATCTCCTCCTTGGAATACGCTGCAGGAGACATTACCCGAAAAGGGAGAAAAAAGGACAAAGCTCGAGTGAGTGAACTGCTCCAAGGCCTTGCATTTTCTGGTGACTCAGATGTAGAAGAAGAGAACAAGCCTGAGGCCCACCCTGCTCCAAAAAGGCTAAAGATATCAAACGTCCCAGAGAAGAATTGGACCAAAAGAGATCTTAAACCCAACTTTCCAAGCTGGTCAGCACTGGATTCTGGACTTTTGAATCTCAAAAGTGAAAAGTTGAACCCAGTGGAACTCTTTGAATTATTTTTTGATGACGAAACATTCAGCTTGATTGTCAATGAAACCAATAATTATGCATCTCAGAAAAATGTCAACTTGGAAGTCACAGTTCAGGAAATAAGGTGTCTGTTTGGGATCTTGCTTTTGAGTGGATTTGTGAGGCGTCCCAGAAGGGGGATGTATTGGGAAATCTCTGATACCGATCAGAACCTAGTCAAGGATGCAATTAGAAGGGACAGATTTGAATTGATTTTCTCATACCTACATTTTGCAGATAACAACCACCTAGATCAAAAAGATAAGTTTACAAAGTTGAGGCCTCTCATAAAGCAAATGAATAGAAATTTCCTCCTCTATGCTCCCCTTGAAGAACACTATTATTTTGATAAGACAATGTGTGAATGCTTTGATAGCGACCAATTCCTGAATGGGAAACCTATTAGAATTGGCTATAAAATTTGGTGTGGCACAACCACACAGGGTTATCTGGTTTGGTTTGAGCCCCATCAAGAAGAATCATCTGTGATGGTGGATAAGGATCTTAACCTTGGTTTAGGTGGAAATCTAGTGATGCATTTTGCTGATGTCCTTTTAGAGAGAGGCCAATATCCCTATCACCTGTGTTTTGATAGCTTCTTTACAAGTGTCAAATTGGTGTCAGCCTTGAAGAAGAAAGGAGTGAGGGCAACAGGAACAATTCGTGAGAACAGGACTGAAAAATGTCCCCTTATGAATGTAGAACATATGAAAAAAATGAAGAAGGGGTATTTCGATTTCCAAGTCGAAGAAAATGAGGAGATAATTTTGTGTCGTTGGCATGGAGATGGCATCATCAGTCTGTGCTCCAATGCCGTAGGCATAGAACCGGCCAGTGAGCTAAGTTGTGCCGATGATGAGGAGATCCATCAGATAGCTCAACCGTCTATAGTGAAATTGTATGATGAATGCAAGGAAGGTGTAGCTAAAATGGATGAAATCATTTCCAAATACAGGGTGAGAATAAGAAGCAAAAAATGGTACTCAATTTTAGTGAGCTACATAATTGACGTAGCCATGAACAATGCATGGCAGCTACACAGAGCCTGTAACCCAGATACCTCTCTAGACCTCTTGGATTTTCGGAGATATGTTGCACATTTCTACTTGGAGAACAATGCTAATCTATCAGATTAAGGCAGATAAAATGCGCATAATGCTAGTATTAACAAGATAAAATCACAGGTATATATCAGATTGTGTACCCTTCCAAAGCAAACCTGATGTAATGAAATTAACGTTTTAAAAAGTCGTATCTATGACCTATGTAAAGTTTCAAAGAAGTAATTTAAAAAATTGTATTGACTGAGTGCTACAGCTTTTTCTATGACTAATTTTGGTGAAACATGTGGGAAATAACTTGGATTAATTTGTGCATTGAAAGAAGGAAATTGTGTCTCTTTAATTCTTTGTGGAGGTTTTATTTTTGTTTTTTTTTGTTTTTTTTTTTTAATTCAGGCAATGCCATAATATCCAAAGACTGATGCTGAATCTACAATTGAAAAATTAAGGCGGGGCTCATGATGTACAGATGATCTTAAAACCTTAGGTGATAAGAGGCTGAAGACCTCAGCTTTAGTATAAAACTGGATCAGATGGTGCATAGGAGAGAAGGGCCGGGCAAGCATGCTGAAGAAGAGTGCTACAGAGGAAAAACTGGAAGTGAAGCAGTGCCTTTGAAAACTGAGAAAAGTGATGACATAGGAAGCAAATCAGGTAATGACAGCACCGTCAGGAAAAGAAGTTAGGAGTAAAGCTGACATAAAGCCCCTGTTAAAATCAGTTGGGGAAAACATATGTGCCAATAAACTGGACAACTTAGAAGAAATGGATAAATTCCTAGAAACCTAGCCTCCCAAAGCAAAAGAGTAGAAAATTTGAACAGACCAGTCACCAGAAATGAAATTGAATAAGTAATCAAAAAACTCCCAGAAAACAAAAGTCCAGGGCCACACAACTTCACAGGAAAGTTCTTCACAGGAAAATTCTACCAGACATTTAAAGAAGAATTAATACCCACTCTTCCCAAAATATTCCAAAAATAGAATAGGAAGAAAACTTCCAAATTAATTTTATGAGGCCAGCATTACCCTGATGCCAAAACCAGATAAAGACACCACCAAAAAAAAAACAACAAAAAAACAAAAAAACTAAGGGCCAATATCTGATGAACACAGACACAAAAATCCTCAAGAAAATATTAGCAAACTGAATCCAACAGATTTTAAAAAATCATACACTACTATACAAGCAGGATTAATTCCCAGGATGCAAGTGTGGTCAAGTATTCACAAAACAATGTGATACATCACAATAAAAGAAAGGATAAAAACCAGGTGACTGTTTCAATAGATGTAGAAAAAGCATTTGACAAAGTACATTGGCTGATTCATGATAACCCTCTGCAAAGCAGGTCTAGAGGGAATATACCTCAGCATAATTAAGGCCTTATATGAAAAATCCATAGCCAACATAATATGAAAAACAGAGCTTTTCTCCTCAGATCAGGAGCAAGACAAGGAGGTCTGCTATCACCCCTTTTATTCAAAATAGCACTGAGAAGTCCTAGCCAGAACAACTACATGACATAAATAAGAGGTATCCATGGTATCCATATTGGTAAGGAATTAGTAAAACACTCACTGTTTGCACAGGACATGACCCTATGTATGGAAAACCCTAAAGACTCCACCAAAACCTACTAGAACTGATAATATGTAAGGAAGCAATATACAAAAATCAATACACAGAAATCTACTGCATTTCTATACACTTACAATGAGCTAGCAGAAAGAAATAGTCCTATTTACAGTTGCACCAAAAATAATACGTAGGTAACAAATTTAACCAAGGAAGTGAACGACGTGTACTCTGCAAATTACAGAACATTGATGAAAGAAATTGAAGACTACACAAATGGAAGATATTCCATGCTCATGGGTTGGAAGAACAAATACTGTTAAAACATCTATAAATATCCAAAGCAATCTATAGATTTCATGCAATCCTTACCAAAATATGAATAGCGTTTTCCAGAACTAGAAAAAAAACCTAAGATTTTCTAAATAAAAGACCTCAAATAGCTAAAGCAGTCTAAGGAATCTACTCCTGAAATCACTGTTGTGATATATGCTAAGTTGGATATAAATTTTTTAAAAATTAAAAAAATTAAATTTTATTTTGGGGATGCCTGGCTGGCTTAGGTTGATAGAGCGTATTGCTCTTGATCTTGGAGTTGTGAGTTCAAGCCCCATGTTGGGTGTAGACGTTACTTAAAATATTTTTAAAGGTTTTCTTAGTGCAGAACCCAATGTGGCACTTGATCCCACAACTGTGGAGTCCTAACCTGAGCCTAAGTCAAGAGTAGGGTACTTGGGGTGCCTGGGTGGCTCAGTCAGTTGAGCATCCGACTTCAGCTCAGGTCATGATCTCATGGTTTGTGAGTTCAGGCCCCGCATCTGGCTCTGCTGACAGCTCAGAGCCTGGAGCCTGCTTTGGATTCTGTGTCTCCCTCTCTCTCGCTGCCCCTCCCCCACATGTGCTCTGTCTCTGCCTCTCAAAAATAAAATTAAAAAAATTTTTTTTTAAAAAGATTAGGGTACTCAACCAGCTGAGCCACCCAGGTGCCCCATGATTTTATTTTAAAGTAACCTCTACACCCAATGTGGAGCTCAAACTCAGAATCAAGAGCCACATACTCTACCAACTGAGCCAGCCAGGTGCCCCTGGAGGACCATACACAAAAATAAACTCAAAAATGGATTAAAGACCCAAACGTGAGACCTAAAACCCTAAAAATCTTAAAGGAGCACACAGGCAGTAATTTCTCGGACACTGACCATAGCAGCATTGTTCTCCAGAGCAAGGGAAATAAAAGCAAAAACAAACTATTGGGACTACATCAAAATTAAAAGCTTCGGCACAGCAAAGAAAACAAAACTTAAAGGCAACCTACTAAATTGGAGAAGATATTTGCAAATGACCTATCCAAAATATATAAAGAACTTCTACAACTCAAGACCAACAAAACAAATACTCTAATAAGCAGAAGACCAAAACAAACACCATGAAACAGAAACCGAAGGCACGAACAGGCATTTCTCCAAAAAAGACATCGAGATGGTCAACAGTAACATGAAAAGAGGCTCAACATCAGTCACCATCAGGGAAATGCAAATCAAAAGTACAATGGGGTATCACCTAACACCTTTCAAAATGGTTAAAATTAACAAGAAATTAACACAAAATAAGTGTCCTTGCCGAAGTGGAGAAAAAGGAACCCTCTTGCGCTGTTTCTGGGAATGCAAGTTGGTGCAGCCATTATGAAAAACAAGCACGGTGGTTCCTCAAAATATTAAAAACAGAACTGCCCTATGATTCAAGGATTGCACTATGGGGTATTTACCCCCCAAATACAAGAACGCTAACTGAAAGGGATAGGTGTTAAAATACAGATTGTTACAAGAAGAAAGGACACTATATAATCATAATCACCAAAACAGAGAAGCTAGTAACAAACATAAAGGAAGTAGCCATAGTAATATACTAATAGGGGACTTTATTACTCCCTATACACCAATGGATCATCCAAACAGAACATCAAGGAAAAAGTGGCTTTGAACGACACATTGGATCAGATGGATCTAACAAATACATTTACAACATTCCATCCTAAAACAGCAGAATGCACTTATTCTCAAGTGCACACAGAACACTATTCGAAATAGATCACAAATTTCAACAAATTCAAATAGACCAAAGTCATACTATGCATTTCCTGCACCCCCATCACAATGCTGAGGAACTAGAAATCAACCATGAAAAAAATCTGGAAAGAACACCTATAAAAGAAGGTTAAATAACATGCTACTAAACAATGAATGGGTCACACAAGCAATCATGGAGGAAATTTTTTTTAAAAGCATGGAAACAAATGAAAATAAAAACATTTAGGACAAAAATCTTTGAAATGCACAAGCGGTTTGTTTATAGCAATACAAGCCTACAACCAAAAGTAAAATCTCAAAAACCATTTAACCTTACACCTAAGGGAGCCAGAAGAAGAAGAAGAAAAAAAAAAAAACCAGCCAATTCCAACATCAGTAGAAGAAAGGTAAGAAAGATTACAGCAGGGGCACCTAGGTGGGTCAGTAGACTAGGCATCTGACTCGATTTCAGCTCAGGGACTGATCTCAGGGTTGTGAGTTCAGGCCCTGTGTTGGGCTCTGCACTGAACATGAAGACTACTTAATAAAAAAAAAAAAATTAAAACTATAAAAAAACCAAAACAGATCAATGAAACCAGGAGATGGTTTCTTTGAAATGATCAACAAAAATCGATAAACCTTAAACCAGACTCCTAAAATGACTCAAACACAATCAGAAAAAAGATAGCTGACACCCGATACCACAGTAATACAAAGGATTAAGAGAATATGATGAAAAATTACATGCCAAGTTGGACAACCTAGAAGAAATGCATGAACTCCTAAAAACATGTAACATCCCAAAGCTGTATCAAGAAGAAACAGAAAATTTGAACAGAATGATTACAGACTCAAATTTCATTGCTGGTAATCAGCTCCCAAGAAAAAAAAGTCAAGGGCCTCATGGTTTCACAGGTGAATTCTACCAAACATTTAAAGAAGCGTTAACATCTACTCTTCCAAACAATTGCAAAAAAAAAAAAAAAAAAAAGAGGAAGGAAAGCTTTCAAATCCATTCTATGAGGCCAGCATTACCCAGATACCAAAACCAGACAAAGACACCACTAACCAAAAAAGAAAAACTACAGGCCAATATCTCAGATGAGCACAGACACAAAAATCTTCAAAAGATTAGCAAATTTGATTCCAAGAATATATTTTAGAATGTATGCATCACAATGAAGTGGGATTTATCCCTCAGATGCAAATGTGGTTTGACATTTGCAAATCAACATGCTACCTCACATCAACAAGACAAAGGGTAAAAACCATATGACCCATTTCAATAGATGAAGAAGCATTTGGCAAAGTACGACATCCATAGTGTAAACCCTCAACAAAGAAGGTTTAGAGGGAACATACCTCAACATAATAGAGGCTATATATGAAAAAGCCACAGCTAACATCAAACTCAACGGTGGGGGGGGGGGGGGGGAGCTTTTCTCCTCAGATCAGAAACAAGACAAAGATGCCCACTCTCACCACTTTTTTCACCATAGCATTCAAAGTCCTAGCGGCAGCAATCAGACCAGAAAAAGAAATAAAAGGCATCCAAATTGGTAAGGAAAAAGGAAAACTTTCACTATTTGCAGATGACATGACACTACATGGAGTAAATCCTAAAGACACCACCAGAAAACTAGAACTGATAAATGAATTCAGTAAGGTTGCAGAAAACAAAAATCAATACACTTATAATGAAGTAGCAGTAGAAGGAAATTAGAACAACGCTATTTACAATTACACCAAAAACAAATACCTGGGAACATACTTAACCAAGGAGGTAAAAGAGCTGTACTTTGAAAACTATAAGAACACTGGTGAAATAAACTGACAATGACACAAACAGTCAAACAGTCCATGCTCCCCAGAAGCCTGGGCAGCTCGGTTAACCACCAGCTCAGGTCATGATCTCATGGTTTGTGGGTTGGAGCCCCACATCTGGCACTGGACTGACAGCTGGGATCCTGGATCCTGCTTCTGATTCTGTGTCTCCCTCCCTCTCTGCCCCTCCCCTGCTTGCACACACGTGTTCTCTCAAAAATAAATAAAACATGAGCGCTCCTGGAGCGGGAGAACAATTACTCTTAAAAGATCTATATTACCCAGTGCAATATACCGACTTAATGCAACCACTATGAAAACACCAACAGCATTTTTCACAGAACCAGAACAAATAATCCTAAAATTTGTATAGGAACCACAGAAGACCCCATATAGCCAAAACGTTGAAAAAACAAACCTGGAGGTGTCACGATCCCAGATTTCAAGCTATTCTCCCTAACTGTACTGATTGAAACAGTATGGTGCCGGCACAAAGACATATAAAGCACTGGAACAGAATAGAGATCCAGGAAAGAAATCCAAGATTATATGGTCAATTAAACTTCGACAAAGGAGGCAAAAATATACAATGGAAAAAAGTCTCCTCACAAATGGTGTTGGGACTGGACAGCTCCATGCAAAAGAATAAAACCAGACGACCTTTGTTCACCACAGATGAAAATATGCCCCCAAGATAAATTAAGGACGTAAATATATGATCTGAAACCATAAGAATCCTAGGTTAAGAGCACAGTCAGTAATTTCTCAATCTTGGTGGCAGCAAAATATTTCTCGATGTGTCTACCGAGACAAGGGAAACTAAAGCAAAAATAAACTACTGGGAGCACGTGGAGATAAAAGGCTCCTGTGCAGCAAAGGAAACCATCTAAGAGACAAAACAATGAATGGAAGAGATTTACAAACGACATATCCCGTAAAGGGTCAGTATCCAAAACACAAAGCGGGAAGCATGGGTGCGTAGGCATAACAAAGTACACTTTTACCATCATCGTTTAATTGAAGGAGATCACATACCGAAGTGCGTGATAAAAGAGGTGTGTTCTATAAAGCAGTGAGGACGCCCGAGCGCAGTGACCACGCACATGTACGTCTGGTAGGTACACAGCACGCACGCACGCGCGCGCGCACACACACACACACACACACACACACACACAGAATATTACACCGTGTAAACATACGCCGCCACATGTAAGTAGCAGCACTCACAGACATGGGCTGGGACACCCTCGAGGAAAACCTCAGGCGGTAGACGCGAACGGCAAGCGCGCCGGCACATGCGCGGGGAGCCGCTCGTCACTCCCGGTCACGCGCGAGTCCGGCCGGCGATGTCGTCCCCAGCAGCGACCACGGGACACGACCTCCATCCACGCCAGCCCACGGGGAGCAGCCCCAGCCCGCAACGCGCGCCCTCCGCTCTAGGAGGGCCGTAGGGACGAAAGTCCGGCCCGGCCGCCTGAGGGGATTAGCGCTCCTCCCAGACACGGCTCGGAGCCCAGGGAGGCACCGCGTCATGCCCACGCGGCCCGCGGGCGCGCAGCCTAGCGCTCTGTGCCGTCACCCCGGGGCCCAGGCCCGCGCTCACCCGGCCGCGGCGGGGCTACCACCGAGGCTCCGGAGCCGGCCGGGCGAGGCCGCGCGGACCCCCTTCCGGCGCACGCCCGGCCACTTCCGCTGCCTCTCTAGGCCGCTCGGAGGCCGTGTCCGCTCTTTGGCCTCCTCGCGGGCGGCCAGTGGAGGAGTAAGAAGTGCCCCACTCCCCACCCCCCCAAAGCGGACCTCCCGTAGGAAGGCAGGCTGGCCCTAGCCTTCCAGTTCCCGGCCCCATCCCACTTCTCACCTGCCGCAGGAATGGGTTTCTCACCTGTTGCCTTGCCTCCTGAGATGCGCCCTCCCGCCCCCCCCCAGCCTTCAGCCTTTCCACAGCGGCACAGAGACGTGAGGAGCTCGTCCGCGGGCACACAGCTGCCGAGTACGAACACCTGCGCTGTGCGGACAAACTAGCGTACTTCTCCGCGCCTGCCGCCGGACCCCAGCGCCCCCCAGGCCCCCACCTGCCCCGCCCGTCCCCTCCCCGCCCCCACCCGTCTTCTCCCCGTCCCCTACCTGCCGCTCGCCGGCCGTCGGACCTGTCCCCACGCTCAGCGCCGTGTTCTCCCGTGCGCGCGAAGGCTGTGGGCTCCGGACGCTGCGAGTCTCCCAGCAAGGACACTGATACCTGTGTGTGAGGCACCACCTACTCCTTCTAGATGAGGAAGGAAAAAGCGACTTTCCAGGTGTACAAAGTTTCCAGGCACTTAATAGGAGACACTAGATGGGGGCGTCAGTCAGCCTCAAATATGAACCTCAATCAAGTACAACGTGAAGCCGATGCGGGGCTCAGTTTACGCAGTTATAAAGGCCCGTGGTGAATGCCCATGGCCGCCCCTTCTGCGGGAAGGTGAGGATCATTACACAAACCCAATGGAAAGCTATCTTCATTCCATCCCTTAGGGCCTTTGCTCCACCTCATCCCTTTGCTGGAGGCGTACCCTCTTCCCAGATTGCACCGAGGGACTCCCTCACCTCCCATGATAAAGGAAATTTTCAGCTTCTCGTGTTTGTGGGCCCTGCTCCTCGACTCCCAGGGAAGCTATACTTTAACATTTGCCAAAGTCAGAACACCTGGGCAAAACCTCAAAGCAGGGGCTCTCTTTCTGCCCTGAACACACATTGTACCTCTGCCTGGTGAAAGTTACCAAAAAGCATTCTGAACACAAAAGAAAAAGGAATCACCATCCCTGGTTGCAGTAAGTTTAAAGCCATGCTGCCCTGCAGATACTAAAACAGTTCCATAAGCTCCGCGATGACTTGCAACTTTTTATGTAAAAACGTATGCACCGCAACACCAAACACTCCCTTACCAGAGCCCTTTTTGAAGATTGTGTATCCCTGGCAGCTGTCCTAACTTGGGCTCCAATTAAAAACTTCCTTTTGTAAAGAAATTCTAAAAGGTTTGTTCATTCTGCGCCCAACATTTCTTGGTGTAGCCGGTAGGAGCTCAGAGCAACTTACCTGAAAACCGCGGGGGTGCTCGGGAAATCACAGCGGGTACCAGCACGGGCCCCTCGAAGGTGTATCTGGTGTGTTCTCCCGCTCTCCAGACCTCCTCAATTTGAGTTGATGGGCTTGTTATTTGAGCGGTCAAAGGTTACAGGTAATATTCTCTAAGTGGGGATAACCTAGAGGGGGAAGTTTATGGGTTGGTTGTCTTAATTTAGCATTATACTAATTGATGTTATTAATATAAGGCTCGAATAAAATTTTCTGGTTAGAAAAGTGAGAGACTGAATCACAGCTCAGATGAAGGGACACTTGCTTCTTCTGGCCAAATGGTGCTTTCAGGTGACTGAAAGCCTAGCGGGAGTATCTGAGGAATTCCTTGAGATTTAGCTCTCCCATAGGAATTTCCTGTCTCGTAAGGTAATTCATGATTGGTTTATCGGGGG
Source organism: Lynx canadensis (assembly GCF_007474595.2). Lineage (NCBI taxonomy): Eukaryota > Metazoa > Chordata > Mammalia > Carnivora > Felidae > Lynx > Lynx canadensis. Next base: position 1,781,621 of record NC_044307.1, on the reverse strand, counting down.
ACACGTCCATAAGGACTGATTGTCCAGTGCTCTGAGCCCCCTAGACGGCCTTAGGCCTTGCTGGGAGAAACTGAGACACATGAGAGTGTATTACGGCTGTTTAGAAGTGACATTCACAGGCAGCACCCTATCTACCCCGTTTAATATCCTTAGATCTTATTCAAGCCTTAGTCTAAAAATAAAACAAATTAGGGGCACCTGGGTGGCTCAGTGCGTTGAGCATCGGACTTCGGCTCAGGGAACGATCTCACAGTTCGTGAGTTCGAGCCCTGCCTCGGGCTCTGTGCTGACAGCTCGGAGCCTGGAGCCTGCTTCCGATTCTGTGTCTCCCTCTCTCTCTGCTCCTCCTCCGCGTGCACTCTGTCTCTCTCTCAAAAATAAACGTTAAAAAAATTTTAATAAAATAAAACTAAAAGGAACAGAGAACTGTGTTCCAAAACTCCTGGAAAACCACCTCCCGCCCCCAGAGAACTCTGGCAGGCTATACGGACAATACATATGAGCCTATACCTGCAAGTCCTTACTAACGGGAAAATGTAAGGAAAACCAGAGTCTCAGGTGTCCCAAGTGGAGTTCTTTTCGACATGTCTGGATTAGTGTCTTGTGCGCAGCATTACAGAAAACCGGCTAGAAGACTAAGTGATCAGAAACTAGGAAGCCATTTGGTTCAGTCAGTAAAGCCTCAACTTTCGGGAGGAACCAACACTCATAGAGACACTCTGGGCTTCGCTTGGTTTGTGTGTTGCCGTAGCATTTGGTATCTTTGGATAAAACGGGCCATGTTCTAACTGGAAAATGGAAAATAAGTAATTAATAGATCCATAAATTATAATGCTATCTTATGATTAGATTTGTTTTAATAAAAGGGAGATATTTGGAAATTGGGTCTTTAAATGTTTTTTCCACAAATATATTTAAAAAAATTTTTTAATGTTTATTTTTGAGAGAGCGCAAACGGAGGAGGAGCAGAGAGAGAAGGAGACACAGAATCTGAAGCAGGTTCCAGGCTCTGAGCTGTTAGCACAGAGCCCGACGCGGGGCTCAAACTCATGAACCGTGAGATCATGACCTGAGCTGAAGTCGGACACTCGACCGACTGAGCCACCCAGGCACCCCATGTTTTTTCCACAAATATTAATGAAACTTAGAGTAGCAGTTGTTTAGGAATGCCTGGAGGTTAGCAAAGGGGAAGTCAGGGCCAGCTATGGAGAGGGTCAGAGACCTGTCCTGGCAGCATTCCAGAACAAAGCACAGGCCCAAGATTACTGGCAAGGTAGGCCGGAAACCCCTGACCAAATAATGAAGAAAAGGCCCCAAGCAAACAAACAACCAAAAAATCCTGCTTCCAAGAAATTCCTGCTCCAAATAATGGATATTCCACCCCCTTAACAACTGTCAATAAAAAACACAAGCCCTAGGGACACAGAGCATGCCCGGGGGGGGGGGGGGGGGGAGAGGGAGAGAGAGAGAGAGAGAGAATCTTAAGCAGGCTCCAAGCTGTCAGCACAGAGCCCGATGTGGGTCTCCAACTCATGAACTGCGAGGTCGTGACCCGAGCTCAAGTTGGACGCTAAACCAACTGAGCCCCCCAGGCGCCCCTCAAGAGCGTACTCCCAAGAGCGTACTTTTAAATAAACTTTCCCCCTTGTGTCGCTCATTTGCTGTGCCCTTGAATTCTTCTGATCAGACCGAAAACCTCCTGTTTAAAATAAACATCTCTGGGACAGGCTGGGTCGAGACTCCAGGGCCCAGAGTCTCCCCAGTTTACTGGGCAACACTTGGACCAGATTATTGAAACAGAACCTGAACAATAAAATGAAAACATTCCCAGATTCTCCCTTCCATTTTCTCCCTGCTGCAGGCTCGCCCTTAATGAGGCCTTTCTTCCAGACTCTCCCCCTGCACCCCTCAGAAGGCCTCCTCTCCCCCACCCCCTGCTTTTCTCCTTTGCCCCTCTGGCTTCCTGTGGCTGCTTTCTCCTCTGTGGGCTTTTCTTTGCCTTCCCGAATAGAGAAGGGACGGAGGGAAGGAGACGGGAACGTGCGGAGCCCTGGGGTGGGGACCCCAGAGGGGCAGGCTCCAGTTCAGGGCGGTCTGTGGGAGGGGCAGGTACAGACACCTCAGCGGGGACCTGGCCCCTGGGTCCTGGATGCCCAGGGTCCCCGGGAGGGCCGGGGGTGAGGGCCGGCAGGTCTGCGGTGTGCTCGTGGGCGCGGGGCAGCCCCTGGGCCTTCACCCCCGGAGCTCAGGCACGGCTCAGGCGCGAAGGACGAGGACCGCAGCTTTGTCTAGGCGAACATGGAGGGCGTCTTTCAGGCTCCCCGCGTGAAGGTCGGGCTGGATTTGCCTGCGCCAGACACCGCCTCCCCCTCCGCCCTCTTGCGCGGGAGCACAGCCCCGGGGACCGACCACGGAGGCTGCAGGACGGAGGGGGCGGGAGGGAAACCGCTCCGGCCTGGCGCCCCTTCGCGTTTCCGAAGAGCCTCGTGGCCTTGGTGCCCTGGGAACCAGCAGCAGCGCCGGGAGCCTGCTGAAAATGCAGATTGCTGGGCTCCGCTCCGACCTTTGGAATTAGGGTCTGTATTTTAAGATCCCAGGCGATTTGTAGATACTCCAAAATTTGATAAGCATTATTCTAGGATAATCTGAATTTAGCCAATTGTTCTACTCACAAATGAAACAGTCGAGGAAACTTAAAGAGCCACCCCCCCTCCCTAAACTGTAAGAGCTATAAGGGAAACCACACACACGCACACACACACACACACACACACAATTTTTTAATAATAAACTTCAAAAACAAAGGTTTAGCACAGTATACTTTAAGGCTGAACTTTTACTTCCTCATTTTAGAAATTCTGCCTCAGATTTTGACTGTGGATAGAAGTATGAGAATGTCCGCAGGGGCATTTAATACCCTAGGGAGTCCCAGCATGCTGACAATGCCACCTATATTCATTAGATGGTATCGTTTCTTTTCTAAATCACAGTGCACAGTTTTTGAGAGCTGGCTCAAGTGTTTCAAAGTTTGTGTTAACTTAGTCTCTTTTTTTTTTAATGTTTATTTACTTTTGAGACAATGCGAGAGACAGAGTGCAAGCAGCAGAGGGGCAGACAGAGGGAGACACGGAATCCGAAGCGGGCTCCAGGCTCCGAGCCGTCAGCCCAGAGCCCGACGCGGGGCTCGAACTCACGAACCGTGAGATCATGACCTGAGCCACAGTCGGACGCTTAATCGACAGAGCCACTCAGGCGCCCGTGTTAACTTGGTCTCGTGTGCCCCGTGCGAAGGGCGCCGTTAGCACCCCGTTATAGGTGGGGAGACTGTAGCACAGGGTCTAGAGTGAGTTACCCAAGGTCGCACGGCTCACAAACAGAGGGCAGGACTGGAACCCACGCTGTCTGGTGCCAGAGCCCGTGCTGAACTCTGACGGCAGACGGTCTGTGCGTGCTGGTCTCTCCCGTTAAGCAGCAGGCCGCCCCAGGTCAGCAGCCGCCCCAGGTCAGCGGCCCCCCTCCTCCACGGAGCCCCCTCCATGATTCTTGCAAGGGCGCTCAACGTCGCGACCGACCTCCAAAAGGCAGAGGCGGGGGAAGAACGCTGAGCGGGAGGCGGCAAGTGAAAGAGTGCACCGAGCAAGCGTTCGAGTGTCCCCTCATTATTTACAACAGAACTGGAAACCTGAAATATAGTAACGACCTGCACTTAGATATCTCCCGGCACACAGCGCTCTAAGCTGTCAGGACCACACGTTTCACGCCACGGACAACGCTGCTTAGAGAGTACACCACCCCCTCTGATGGTCGTCCGCCACATTCCTCCGGGAGACCGCGCCACTGATTCTCATTCCCAACCCTTAGGTGTGTATAAAATGTAACTTTTACGGGGGGGGGGGGGAAGCACCTCGTCTTAATATTCTTTGAATTTACCCAATCTTTAAATTTTTTTTTAATGTTTATTCATTTTTTGAGAGACAGAGAGAGACAGAACATGAGTGGGGGAGGAACCGAGAGAGAGGGAGACACAGGATCCGAAGCAGGCTCCAGGCTCTGAACTGACAGAACAGAGCCCGACATGGGGCTCGAACCCACCAACCGTGAGATCGTGACCTGAGCCGAAGTCAGATGCTTAACCGACTGAGCCACCCAGGCACCCCTGGATTTACCTAATCTTTAAAGAGTATACTGAGGCCCCCGGCGCTCCTGGATTTACCCAATCTTTAAAACGTATACACATACACAGAAACCAGTTTTTCAGAGTTGTTCAGCATTCAGTATCACCCAAGAACAGCCCCTCCGCAGCAATTTATTTCCAGGTGACTTCGGTCTCTCTTGAGGGAAATCATTAGAAACGAACCAAAGGATCGGGAAGAAGGCGGGTGCCCGGAACCGCCCACAACCACGGCCGTTCACCAGGAGACCCCGGCACCGAGTCTGCAGACGAGCTACTCGTTCCGGAGCACCGTAAATTTGGCCGAAACCAAATGAGCCCCGTGAAAAGCCGGCTCTCCAAGACGGCCCCATCTAGGAGTCTGGGGGTCCGGGGAATTAGTCCGGTTGGGCAGTGGTGTGGATTCTAAAATGCCTGATGAGGTTGCAGTGGTGGCCAAAGGCCTTCCCGCACTCGTCACACGTGTACGGTCTCTCCCCAGTGTGGCTCCTCTGGTGCTTGCCCAGCAGGGTCCGCCGGCTAAAGCGCTTGCCGCACTGGCCGCACCGGAAGGGCTTCTCCCCCGTGTGGACGCGGAGGTGCTGGAAGAGCCCCGCGTTCTGGCTGAAGGCCTTCCCGCACTCGCCACAGCGGTAGCGCTTCTCCCCCGTGTGGATCCTCTGGTGCTGGACGAGGTACGAGCTCAGGCGGAAGGCTCTCCCGCACTCCTCGCAGCCGTAGGGCTTCTCCCCCGTGTGGATCCTCCTGTGTCTGATGAGGCCGTTGCTGGCACTGAAGGCTCTCCCGCACTCGTCGCACACGTAGGGCTTCTCCCCGCTGTGGCTCCGCTGATGCTCGACCAGGCCGGAGCGCTGGCTGAAGGCTCTCCCGCACTCCTGGCACTCGTAGGGCTTCTCCCCGGTGTGGGTTCTCCGGTGCTGGGTGAGGACCGAGCTCTGGGCGAAGCCTTTCCCGCACTCGCTGCACCTGTGCGGTCGCTCTCCGGCGGCGCGTCCCCTCGGCTTTCCCGCCCTGCTCTCCCGCTTCCAAGCTTCCCGGCACTGGGAGTCCGGGGGAGCGTCTCTCTGGAGCCGGCTGTTTCCAAAACGTTCCATTTCCTTCAAAACTTCTTGCCGCACGGCCGACTCCTGGCTTTCTGGTACGACGTCGGCACCTGGAACGGGAAGTGCGCGGACAACGTCACGTCTCCGTCCTTTAGGGGCAGCACAGCCACGGGACGGGGCATCGGAAGATCCTGTCCAAGCACCGCGTTCTAAGAGCACAGAACTGGCGGAGTGAGGAAGACAAGGGCTCCGGAGGAACCTGAGGCCAGAGCGGGGTCAGGAGCACTGCTGGGATGGCTGCAGGGGCCCCGGGGAGGGCGAGGCTCCCGAAAGGAGGTGTGTAAGCAGGCGCCGTTCCACCTCTTTCACACACGTTAACTCAGCAAATCCCCAAACGGCTCTGGGACCGTGATGATTTATTTCCATCCCACGGATGCGTCAACCAAAGGTGCCGGATGGCCACCTGGCCTGCCCAATGTCACAGAGCTGCTAAGTGGCCGTGCTTAAGTTACAACACAGGCACTCTGACCCCAGAGTCCACGGTCTTAACTGCTACCCTACACAGGGCCACCAGAGATCCCAGGTGGACCCATCAAAGTCCTTACCTTGTTCCCCAAATTTGTGGGGACCAAGAGATTCACAATGGAGCTGTGTCACCGTGGCCTGAAGCTGGATGGCTCTTGATTCCTGCTTGGCCTTCACATGCACCCCATCCTCTGACAGCACTTCTGAATGGCCAGGGGCATCGTCTGGGGCCTGGAGGCAGGTAGGTATATTTGGGTTCATAAGAGAGGGACACGGGAGCCCAGGCTAATATACTATGGAAGGAACCGTCCGAAACATCGTGTAGAGGGACGGCATGGGGACAGGCCCAGAGTTCAATCCCTACTCCTGCCCGATTCCCTCCCCTTGAGTGTGAGCTGTACTTAGTGACTCAGAAGCAATGGTCTACAACTTCTGCTGAGACTAAGTCATACAAAGCACTGTGGCTCTATCCTCATGCTCCTTTTCTCTCTGTCTGTCTGTCTGTCTGTCTGTCTCTCTCTCAGGGAAGACAGCTGACGCGTGAGGACACTCAGCCGAGGCAGAAACCCACGCGGCAAAGAACTAAGCCCTCCGGCCAACACCAGTGAGGAACTGGGGCGCCCACCAGCACCCACGGGGGGAGCAGTCTCAGAAGTGGATCCACCAGCCCCAGGCAAGCCGGAAGGGGGCTCCCCTGTGCACGGGGCTGGAATAGGCCCCAACCCTGCGGCCACCCACTCCGGCGACCCCGGCGCTACACCTCGCCTCACCGTGTCTGGGTTCTGGGTGGCGGGATTAATGGGGGGCCTGTGGCCCTGACTCACTGTAAGGCCCTGTTGCTCTGTGCCTCAGTTTCCCTCTCCACCTCAGGAGAGTGGGTTAGATCACCCCAGCCTCAGAGGACTGGTAAAAAGACAATCCGAGTTAAGAAAACGAATCTTCACTGCAACCCCGTGAGAGACCCTCCTAAGCAGCTCCCTAGGTCCTGACGCACAGGGCCCGTGAGGTAGTGCTGGGGTTGTTTAAGCCATCACGCTTGGGGGTAGTTTGTTACACAGCAACTGAGAACTGGCTGCAGCCACCTGGCCTGGGTCACTCGGTACGCGGCGTCTGGGAGCCCATCTTCCTACTCTCACCTGGTTCTCAGGCTCACTGGACTCCCTCTCCAGACCCTCCAGCGCCGTCACCACCTCGTCCCCGCTCTCCGGGTGCTGTCCCCGCACCCAGGCCTGGAGCTCGGCGGGCAGGACGGTCAGGAGCTGCTCCAGCACCAGCAGCTCCAGGATCTGCTCCTTGCTGTGCGTCTCGGGCCGCAGCCACTGGCGGCACAGCTCGCGGAGCCGGCGCAGCGCCTCGCGGGGCCCGGGGGACTCTTGGTAGCAAAAGTGCCTGAAAAGTTGGCGGGAGGCCTCCTGCGTAGAAATGCCGCTCTCTCGCAGGAAGGTCTCCTGGTCCCAGGCACGGTCCTCCTCCACCTTCACGGCCCTAAGTCCGGGCTGCTCCTCCGCCGAAGCCATCCTGCTCAGAAGGCTCGCCCCAGCCCGGGCAAGGGGAGCGGATTCAAGGCTCCCTGGCCTGTTCTTCTTGAAGAGCACACACCTGACGATAAAGCATTATGTATTCATGGGAGCGAAGAAGTGCCGGGAGAAAAAGCAAAGCACGGGAACAACGAGCATCGTGCTACCGTTTGTGCTCATGAAAGTACATCTAGGCTTTTACTTACCTTTGTCCAGAATCTGGAGAAAAGCACGTGGCACGTAACCGCCCGGCCTCCTCACTCTTGCCAGCGCCTTCCCACTGGGAGTCTGTGCTCAACCACGTGACTGGATCTGGCCACTGTGCCATCAGCAAGTGCGACACAAACAAAGGTTTGGGAGGAACTTGTGTGACACAGCCCCCGGGCTTGCTCTCCACGACCGTGAGGAGGAGGACCCCCCCCCCCCCATGACAGAGGCACATGGACACTCCCGGCTCAGCTGACAGGCAGCTGGCCCCCAGACGTGTGAGCCTGGACGCGTCTGCCGAGCCGCTCGGCGGCCCCCCAGCTCGCTGTAGATACGCGGGTAAGCCCTGCCCAATCAGCTGCACCCCACGGATTCTTGTGCTAAATAAATGTGTATTGCTGCAGGCCGCCAAGTTTTACGGTTGTTACACCATGTTATTACGGCCACGAAAAACTGAGACACGGCCTTGGCCACTGGGGAGGGAACCAGGCGGGTGCAGAACAAGAACAAGGGAAATCTACTTTACACAGAATACTCTCTACTTTTCCTGATTTTTGTATCATTTGAAATTCTTATTGCAAGAAAACAAACAAAAATACATAGTGATTTAAAAACCTGCTAGGCAGTCAATACACAGTAGCCTCAGGTAAAGAACAGGACACACGAGACTAGCTATAAAATCAAATGATGGGGGCGCCGGGGTGGCTCAGTCGGGTAAGCGTCCAACTTCGGCTCAGGTCACAATCTCACGACTCGTGGGTTCGAGCCCCGCATCAGGCTCTGTGCTGACAGCTCAGAGCCTGGAACCTGCTTCTGATTCTGTGATTCCCTCCCTCTCTGCCCCTCCCCTGCTCACGCTCTGTCTCTCAAAAATAAATAAATGTGAAAAAAAAATCAAGGGATGAGTGCTATAACAGAGGATTTAACCAAATATCCAGAAAGCAAAGAGTAGGAAAAGATCATTCTGACTGGGTATGGAGCAGTGAAAACATGTGGCTTACGGGCAAATGCATTTGAATTAGGCCTAAAATAACAAACAGGAATTTGTCAGGCAAAGAAAGGGCGACGGGAGGAGACCCAACAGGACCAAAGCTCTCTAAGGTTACAGGGCACAGAAGATCTAGGGACCGGTGTGGGTGCTGGTGGCTGGACTACAGATTACAGGGTATGGGCAAAAAACGTGTGGGAAGAGATAAGGTGGGAACAGAAAACAGCCTTGAACTCCAGGCTGAGATGTTTAGACTCTATCCTACGGAAAACTGAGGGGCAGTGAGGCTTTCATGTCACTGTGACAGCATTAGATCTGTGTTTAGAAATACTGAGGAAGATTCAGGAAGGAAATCGTGAGAATATGTTGCAGGGTTGTGGACTGTAAGCTGGGAGGCCGAATGGTAGTTACACTGACAGTTTACTTTAATGGTAGCATTTGAGTTTTATACATGGCCTCAGCCCAGTGTTAACAGAATTACTGGGGTGCCTGGGGGGCTCAGTTAAACGTCCGACTTCGGCTCAGGTCATGATCTTGCAGTTTGTGAGTTCGAGCCCCGTGTCGGGCTCTGTGCTGACAGCTCAGAGCCTGGAGCCTGCTTCGGATTCTGTGTCTCCCTCTCTCTTCGCCCATCCCCTACTTGCTGCCTCTCTCTCTCAAAAATAAACATTAAAAAATAGAATTATCAATGTCTGAGAGAATTTACAAGTTTTCCAGTTGTACTTTATTGCGGGAAAACGCATTTATTCCATTCATTCAAATACATGTGCTGACCAGATGCCTGGCATAGTGCTCAGGTCAGAGCGGTGAGAGGAAACAGACTTGGTCCTTGCCTTTATGGCGCTTACGGTGGGGGAGACAGACGCTCGTGTGATATCTACATGAACAACGTTATGGTGTTGAGAAAACAGGACAGTCACGGAGACTGGAGCTTATGCTTTGCCAACGTCCACGGCCAACTGCACTGTGTTTACTCTTTACTGCAGTAAAGGTTTTTTGAGTCTTCAGTCCAAGAAGACTGTAAGTCTGAGAAGTCCTAACTATGGATTTGCATTTAACTTCATGATTGTTAAAAGTGTGGCTTACCACGGGGTTACATTCACAGGCGACAACTGTTCTGTGATTAGGCTCAATGCCGCCAAGAACCCCAGAGCAGCGCAGGCAAATGCTCCACACACCCAAAGCCACAGGCGGGCAGCCTCTGTCTGTTCTCCCCACAGCTGCCGGGTGAGACCTTACCTCCTGCTCTCGTGCCGCCCTGAACCTGTCTTTACTCATGGAGGTTTGTGGACCAAGAAATGAATTTTCCCTTTTCATTTCATCAGGACGTGGCAAGGAACGGGAAGGGAAGAAGGCCGGGAAACACCCTCTTTCCCTTCTCCCCAAGCTCCCCCCCCCACCCCCCCAGGGATCTGTCAGCATTATCTGGTGCTCCCAGGTCTCTCTCCACTTCCGATCACATCCCAACTTGCTACAGATCCCAAACACCTCTTATGACAAAATGCCTAGAAGATGTACAAGTCTACATTTGCCATAAAATTACGGATGGAACTTTCTTCAATGTTTTACTTACCTGATTTATTCAATTAAGTGCCCTGATTCAATTAAGTACAATTTGGTGTCATCTGATTTCCTAGGAGGAAGCAGGTAGCTGATACACATCTGATGAACCAAATGTAATGAGTTCAAAAATTTTTTTAATGTTTACTTATTTTTGAGAGAGAGAGAGAGAGAGAGAGAGAGAGGGAGAGAGAGAGAGACAGAGCACAAGTGGGGGAGGGCAGAGAGAGAGGGAGACACAGAATCTGAAGCAGTCTCCAGGCTCTGAGCTGTCAGCACAGAGCTCAACGTGGGGCTTAACCCACAAACCACAAGATCATGACATTAGCTGAAGTCGGATGCTTAACTGAGCCACCCAGGTGCCCCCGTCATTGAATTCTTTATGTGACCAAGACCCTTTGGTGACATCTTTGGGATTACTAGGTGAAAGCCTCAGGGCCAGGGAGTCTCTCCAGTTCACGCAGCAGCATAATTAAGGTTACTAATTAGTGGACCTTATGAGAGGAAGATAGATCTCTGGGTGGGGCTACACTACTTCTATGACTTTTTAAAAATTTTTAAATTTTATTTTAGAGACAGAGAGAGAGAGAGAGAGAGAGAGAGAGAGAGAGCATGAGTAGGGGAGGGGACACAGGGAGAGAGAATCTCAAGCAGGCTCCATGTGTAGCCCAACGGAGGGTGGGGTGGGGATCATGACCTGAGCTGAAATCAAGAGTTAGACACTCAACCCTCTGGGCCGCCCTGGTGCTCCCTTACACGATCTCTTTAAATGTAGACTATTCTCTGGCTGGTAGCAGATGAGGAAGTCAGAGATCTGAAGCATGAGGAGGATTTGATGCACATTTGCTGGCTGGTCGCTGGAGGAAGGGGCCACGTGTAAAGGAAGCTGAGACCGGTGTCCTGCTGGCAGCCAGCAAGGAAAGGGGACCTCAGTTTTACCAGGAACTTCTGTCCTACAACTGCAAGAAATTGAGTTTTGACAACTTGCATTTCTAAAATACAGTGGACAGATTTGGTGCCGTTTTTGTTACACACTCAAAGTTTCAAAGTTTTCCTATTTGATTCCTTCTGATGTCGATTCCTGTGTTCTAGATCGATGTTGCCATTTCCTCACTCATTTTACTCCGTAAACGTTCCCTGAGCACCTACAATGCATCAGGCCACTCAGCGAGGCACCAGAGATACAATCGTCAAGAAGACAGAGCCCGCCCCCCGTTTTGCTGGGGCTTATGAAAGACAAAAGTAAGAGCAACAATGGTAAAAGCGAGGAGGCAAATGATACAGTGACAGTTGTGGGAAGTACTGTGAGGAAAACCAACCACTGAGTTACCAAATAAATGGAGGACCTGTTAAGACAGGTGGGTGGGAGGGGCGCCTGGGTGGCGCAGTCGGTTAAGCGTCCGACTTCAGCCAGGTCACGATCTCGCGGTCCGGGAGTTCGAGCCCCGCGTCAGGCTCTGGGCTGATGGCTCAGAGCCTGGAGCCTGTTTCTGATTCTGTGTCTCCCTCTCTCTCTGCCCCTCCCCTGTTCATGCTCTGTCTCTCTCTGTCCCAAAAATAAATAAACGTTGAAAAAAAAAAAAAATTAAAAAAAAAAAAAAAAAAAAAAAAAAAAGACAGGTGGGTGGGAGGTAAACGTGTAGGCTGAGCCCTTAACAGCAAAAAGGAAGTGAGCCACGCAAAAAGCAGAGATGGGGGACAGGAAGAGCACGTGACACCGTTTAAGGCCCATGTGGTCACACACATGAAAGGCTGGAGCGGAGACAGACAGAAGAGTGAAGAGTGGCAAAGAATTAGGCCGGCAAGACAAGCCAGATCGTGCAGGGCCAGGAGCATGGGTTTCATTTGAAGCGCTAAAGTCACAGTAGGCTTTTACGAAGGGAAGTGAAGAGACCGGATTCATGTTTTAAGAAGCTCTGCTACCGGATGGCGAATGAGCTTAAGGAATGACGGTGGAGCCAAAGTGCCGAAAAGCCCAGAGGTGAAAGAGTGGGGAGGGAGGTCGTCGCAGGGGGTCCAGAAAGACTTCGCCTGAATAATGTATTCTTCAAGTTTGTTTAACTCTGAAAAATACAACTGAAAGGCAAAACAGCTTAATTTTTACTGTACAAAAATGCTTCAGTCTTTGGACAGATGTTTATGGAGCTGTGCTAAGAGCTGGGTTTACAGAGTTTATAGCTCAAGGGGAGAGAATTACAATTTGGTGAAATACAAGGCATGATTTTGGAGGTGTGTTCAGGCAGACTCCTGGAGGAAGTAAGTGAGCTCATCCTAAATCCAGTATTCAGTTTCTTTCTTTCTTTTTTTTTTAAGTTTACTTATTTTGGGAGAGAGAGAGAGAGAGAGAAAGAGAGACAGAGAGAGACAGAGTGAGTGGGGTAGAATCCCAAGCAGACTCCACACTGTCAGCACAGAGCCCGACTTGGGGCTCGATTCCACAAACCATGAGATCATGACCTGAGCAGCAATCAAGAGTCGGCGCTCAACCTACTGAGCCACCCCTAATAGTCAGCTCCTAGAATTACCTATAACCCACTAAAGAACTCACAGATACTAAGTGTCAATGATGTGCCAGGCAGCAAACACAGGCGTCCTCCTGTTCCTTAGCTGAACTAAAAACACGGGAGGAAAAAGCATAAAAGAGCATTTTTCTTATTAGCTTCAGCGCATTAGCAACAGTGAGATCACAAAAATCGTAAACCACTTGTGTTGTAAAATACAACCCGAAGCAGACCAACTGCAACGACGAGTAGAGGAACCGCAGGTAAATCCAGAAACGACGGTGCTCTCCTCCTGGAGGTCTGTCAACTCCTCCCTTCAACGGACGGGGAGAAGCGAGGGGAAAGGCAGGACTCGTTTTTAAATGTTAAAAGACAACTGCTTGCAACGAATAGTCTTTAGCTGGATCCTAGTTGGTGCACATCAGTTGGAAAAGACATCCGTAGGACGACTAGGGACTAGGTGTTAGGTGATCTTAGGGAATGCTCCTACATCTAGTCAGGTGCGTTAGTGATTTGCTTCCATAAAACCTCAATTTTTAAACTAGGAATGACAAGTCATGACGCTTGTGAGGTCTTTCGAAATATTTAGAGAAAAAGACAGACGCAATAATGCTAACACTGGCGACGCACAGGGGGCGGGTACCGGGGAGTCCGGCCTTTCCCGGGGAGCAGGACCCGCCGCCGAGCGCCTCTTCCCCGCCCCCTGCGGGGGTCTCTCCCACCGCCCGACGGGGCGGGACCGTCTTCCGGGAGCCCGGGGCGAGGGGCGTGGGGCGAGGGATCCGAAACTCACCTCGGGTCCGGGGAAGCTCCAGGGCCGCGGCGGGTAGCGGCGCCCTGGCAACCAAGCGGCCGTGAAGGCCGGAAGTTCGTCAGCCGCCTGAGCCCGGCTGTCTTCCAGGAGCTTTCCTGGCCTCTCTAGGACGCCCCAGGTCGCTGCGTCTCGGTGGCCACCCCGCCGCCCAGCCCCGGCTCCCGCGAGCCCCGCCAGCCCTCCCGCTTGGGCGGCCTCGGGGACGCAGCAGTTCCGCCAGCTCCAGCGCTCGCCACCCGTGGCTCTCTCGGTGTTGGCCGCACCACAGGAGATGGTGGTTGTGGGGGTGATTGATTTACTCTTGACCGTCGTCTGGATTCTCGGAGTCGAGGAGGAGACGCGGACACGTGAACAAGTGACTACATAAAGCTGATGTGTAGCCGAAATGAAATAAATGTTTGTAAATCGACCAGGCTGCAGTGACCGCTGTGTACTTAGCACACAGACATCCGGACTAAGCCGGATAGGCTGCCCAGAAGGCATAGGAGAGCCGGCGTAGCGCGGGGAGCATCCGGGGAGAATCAGGGAGGAGCGCGGAGAGCATCGGAGGAGGATCCGGGGAGGAGCATCGGAGGAGGATCAGAGAGGAGCGTGGAGAACATCGGAGGATCGCGGAGGAGCGCGGGGAGCATCGGACGAGGACCAGGGGAGGAGCACGGGGAGAAGCAGGAGGAGAAGCACGACAGGACTGTGTGTGACCACTGCTGGATGGCGCAGGATGGGACTTGTACTGGTCCCTCAGCAGAAGTTAGGTGATGGGAGCACATGTTACTGTGGCTGTGGTCGCAGGATGGGAAGCATCTGAGACGAAGGGGGACCGGTGAGGAGACTACTTCCAGGAGCACAGGCGGCCAGGACCACCGAGTGCACGCTGACAGCCACGCGCCAGGTTCGCAGGTGGCGGGGACCACGCAGCGCACGCGGACGTCAGGCGCGGGGAGCTCTGGTGGCTGGGACCACCGAGTGGCGGCCGGCGGCGGCTAGAGAGGCCCAAAAGTCCTTCGCGCAGCCGCAGCCGCAGCCACGCCCCGCCCCGCCCCGCCCCGGGGCGCTACTTTCGGAACTGTTGGGGTGCGGCGAGCCGGCTCCCCTGGTCCGGTTGGGGTTGCCGAGGAGCCGCCTCCTCCCGCGAGGGGACCCCGGGGAGGCAGCGCCGGCCTCCGGGTAGGTGCCGCAGCCTCGCAGTGTGTGCAATCGGGACTCCGGGTCACACACACACACACACACACACACGCACGCACGCACGCACACACACCCGCCGCGACGATGGGGGCCAGATCGCGCTCCATTCGAAGACAAGGTCAGTGCCCGGGTCCTAAGTCTCTGTGCGGTCGGGCCGCCTGGTTCGATTCATCCCCCACGTATTGGCTTTGTGGCTTTTGGCCGGTCCCTTGACCTCTCTGTGCCTCACCTGACTGCTTTGTAAACCGGGGGAAATGATATCACCTAAGTCGTGGGGTTGTTGTGAGGCTTCAGCGAGTTAAGATGCCTAACACGCACCAGGCACAGAGTAAGAACGATTCAAAGATTTGCTGTTATCATTGCTATTGTTACTTCTCATTATGACGGCCTGTTCTCTTTCATGAGTGATCTTGGCTTTTCTTACGTCTAAGTTTTAGGGCCATCTGTCAGTTTTCTTCGTGATGAACGATTTCTCTATTTTAGACAGGAAAATAAAATACTCTCAAGAAGAGCCTGTCCCTAAGCAAAGACCCAAGCTGGTATGTGTTGTGTGTTGTGATGCTGAGACTCCCCCAAGGCTTTAAAATTTGGGAGTGCCCCTTCCTCGGGGCGCCTGGATTCACTAGGAGCAGGAATGGGTTAACAGTGAAGGTTTCGGACCCCAGTGTTAGAGGTCACGGGTCCTGTCCCGAGCTGCAGATCTTCCAGTTTGCAAGCCTCCAGGAGAGCCCTACGTGCTAGCCTGATGTATTTGTCTGTAACTTAGTGTTTCTACTTGTAGGTTTCCTTGTTACTATTAGTTTGGGAAACTGAGTTCATACCCACACCTTTAACTCCAGTCCTAATAACAGGACTTACACTAGATTTTTTTCCATATTTGTAACTCTCTTCTATGATAATGAGAAATTCTCTCCTTATCTTCAAGATGTTTACTTATTTGATCACACTTCCTGTTTATAGCAGGTCCCCCAATCCAGTGCCTTCTCACTCTGTTCATTTGGGCTTAGACCCCAAATACCACCGGTGGTGAAACCTGGATGGGGAATGTGAGATTGATGGTAGTGACAAATCAGTGCTAATCTTCCTGTCACACGTGCCTCCCCCTAGCTCTGGGGACGCCCTCCTCACACCACTTGGGCTCCCAGGTGGCTGGCCGAGGCCCTCTCACCTCGTGTGACCCCACCTAAATGCTTCTAGACTGTATTGCTCAGGAAGGGAAAAAGGAAGGTAGGATGTTAATTTTTAAATGGGGGGTGGGGGAATGTCTAACCTAGATCAATGTAGAGAGAACACTACCATGAACCCCAGTATGCCCATCACTGAGCTTTAACAACTACTATCTATGTCCATTTTCTTTTTTCTTTTTTAAGTTTGACAGAATGTGAGCAGGGGAGGGGCAGAAAGGGAGAGAGAGAATCCCAACCAGGCTCTGCACCATCAGTGCACAGCCCGACAGGGAGCTCAAACTTAAACAAACCGTGAGATCTTGACGTGAGCCAAGAACAAGAGTCGGAAGCTTAACCAATTGAACCACCCAGGAGCCCCTGTTTTGGCCATTTTCTTTCATACCTCTATCCTCTCCTTCCTCTCTCTTTCCCTTGCTCCCCACCCCCATCCTTCCTTCCCTTGTTTCCCTCTTTCTTTCAGTACTTTAAGGAAAATTCCAGCGATCATCTCTGTTCACCCATAAATACAACTACAGTACTTCAATGTTAATTTCTAACAAATAGGATTTTTAATGTAATCATAGCATTATCACACTCAACAAAATTGCCGGTAATTCCTTAATATTGTATTCAAATTTTCCTGATTGTTTGAAATATGTCTTTTAAGATTTTATTTTCTTATTTTTATTTTTTTATTGTTTATTTTTGAGAGACAGAGCATGAGCAGGGGAGGGGAAGAGAAAGGGAGGCACAGAATCTGAAGCAGGCTCCAGGCTCTGAACTGTCAGCACAGAGCCCAACTCGGGGCTGGAACTCATGAACTGTGAGATCATGACCTGAGCCGAAGTTGGATGCTCAACCGACTGAGCCACCCAGGCGTCCCTAAGATTTTATTTTTAAGTAATCTCTACACCTAACGTGGGGCTCAAACTCACAACCCCAGGGTCAAGAGTTGCATGCTCTACTGACTGAGCCAGCCAGGCACTCCTGAAACGACCTTTTTACAGCTGGTTTTATTTTTTTCCCCTACAGGGTCCAAATACAATTTACCGTTTGCATTTGGCTGATTTGTCTATTCAATCCTTTTTAATCTATGACATTTTTCTTTCCCTCCTCCTCTCTCTCTCTTTTTTTTTTTTTTTTTTGATGTTTATTTGTTTTGAGAGAGTGAGCAGGGGAGGGGCAGAGAGAAGAGAGAGAATTCCAAGCAGGCCCGCACTGTCAGTGCAGAGCCTGATAGGGCTCTCCCTTCCACTCTTCCCTTCTCCCTTTCCTGGATCAGTGGACTCATGGGGCGGGGGGAGTGGCAGGAAAGGTGGGGGAAGAGTTTTCTTACCTGTCTGTGCTAAAATTGGAGGGGACGGATCTATAATCCCATCCTCTTCCATTTATTCTAATAAATGCTTCTGTGTATCAGACAGCGTTCTTAAGTGCTTTACGGAGATCACATGTGTAACTGCATGAAGTAGACCCTTTTGTTATCTCCCTTTTAGAGACAGGGAGACCGAGGCACCGAGAAGTTAATAGGCAACATGTCCAGTGTCACTCAGCAAACAAGTGGCAGAGGTGGGATGTGACCCTCATGCCCGTGTTCTAACCACGAGGAGTGGTAGTTTACGCAGCCTGGTGCTGGCACTAGTTACGGTTAATGCCTGCTGTCCTGTGAGGTGGCGCTCCTGTGACCCTCCTGACATCGGACACTCCCCAGTGTCAGAGCAGTGGTCACCCTTCCCTTGGCTCCTCCTTGGGACTGTCTGCAGGGGACACAGACCCCCAGCCTGTTTGCACACCCTTCTGCTGCCAGTGTCCAACCAGGGGACACCTGGGTCCCTACAGTGCCTGCCTCTGTTCCCTGGGGGCAGCTTTGCCCTGACTCACCTGCCAGGGGAGTCCTCCTCTGGTCCCAAGTTACTCCCAAACTGAGACTAAGCACATTCTGTGAATGCAGGGTTTCTAAACTATGGCCCTTTAGCTCCCAAGGTAAAATTCAGCAATGTCTGGAGACATTTTTTCGATTGTCATAACTAGGGGTGGACGGAGCTACTGGCATTTAGTGGGTAGAGGAGGGGGGGGTTGCTGAACATCCTACTCTACTGGGAAGCACCCCCAGCCTCCCAGACACACAGTTAATCCCACCAAAATGTCAGTGGTGTCCAAGTGGAGAATCCATGGTTTACAGAAATAACTAATTACCTAGTGCTTTTTTTTAAAAAGTAGGCTCCTCACCCAACTTGGGGGGGCTTGAACTCACAACCCCAAGGTCAGAAGTCAAATGGTGTACTGAGTGAGCCAACCAGGCACCCCTCGTCTCTAATGCTTTTGCATTCATTCATCGGTTCACTTACTACGTGTCAGGACCTAGGAATACAAACATGGGTAAGGTAAAGACAGAGCTGTTGGCAGGAGGCCCACAGTCCATCAGGTTTGGCAGAGTTTTAAATAGAGAACAAAGATGCACAAGGACTGTTGTTTTTCATACGAATTTGAGTGCTCCGGTGTGCTTTCCATAAGCTCTCTTGTTTGGTTTTCCTGAGGAAGTAGGAAGTGGCAGGGGAGGAGACCTCATTCTGCCTAAGAGGGTGGAAAAGGTGCTAGGCAGGGGGCATTCCAGCTTCAGAGCCGGCGTGGCTGGCCTGCAGAGATGTGACATCCTGGAAACAAATACTACACTAAGCTGTCAGGGCAGCAGCTGGCCTCCTACAGATTTGGGCAAACTTTGTGCCCGCTGAAAAGCCGATACCTCCGTTGACTGGACACCATCTGAGGGCCTTGGATGGTGAGCCCTACCTGAGCGCCACTGGCGCCTTGGCTGGGTGCATTTAGCAGTTCTCAGCCTGCAGGACCAGAGTTTATTTACCAATTCATGGGGACAGAGGATGAGTAGTGGGTGTGAGAAGAAACAAGTGCTTTACTTGGGTAAGAATGGCAGCGGAAAGGGGCACCTGGGTGGCTCAGTTGGTTAAGTGTCCGACTTTGGCTTAGGTCATGATCTCACTGTTCATGAGTTTGAGCCCCATATCAGGCTCTATGCTGACAGCTCAGAGCCTGGAGCCTGCTTGGGATTCTCTCTCTCCCTCTCTCTCAAGAATAAACAAACATTAAAAAAAAAAAAAAAAGGAATGGCAGAGGAGGGACTTGATTAAGTATGTATTTTAGAAGAGGTCCCTTGGGGGGGAAGGTGGGGAGGAAGAGAGGCATTGGAAGCAGAAAAGGCTAGAGACAGTGCTGAGGGCCTGGGCCAGGACAAGGGCAAGAGCAGACAAGAAGGGACAGCTCTGGAGACATCCCAAGGGTAGAACAGATGAGGGAAAACCTGGCAGGTGGTGCTGCTGTCTCTAGAGAATGCCAGACTGGGGAAGGAGCAGAGAAGGGGGAAGAAAACCAGCATGGTCTGAATTGGGTTTATTTGTAGGATTTCCAGCGAGAACTGCCTGGGAGGAAGTTCAGAATAGGGATTAGGAGTCTTTAGCCTAGAAGTGAGAGTTAAAATCTTGCAGGTGGTTAAAGACAGTCCTGGGGAAGAATGTGGAGAAAGGAAAGGGTGAAGAACAGGATGGAGAAAGGCCAGTGAACTATATGCTGTTAGCTGACATTTACGTGCTATTTACCACCAGCCGGGCAGTGTCATAAGAACTGTATGCACATACTTAATGCTCACAATATCCCTGGTACGGTGGGGGAGGTGAGGCAGAGATGTGGACTACTTTGCCACGGCCACTCAGTAAGGAAGCAGTGGAGCCGAGATCGTGAGCCTGGCTGTCTGGCGGGAGAGTTCAGCTGACCAGGCTGTAAATGGGGGCTGGAAAGAAATGGGAAGGAGAAAAGCAGGAGTGGGGCCCGGGATCGGGGACGAGACTGTTTCCGGAAGTGGACAGCAGCATCAGCTTCTTGAGAAGCAGCCGTGGAAAAGGCCAGCTGGGGGCGCACCTCTGGCGCAGGAGCTCTCAGTGGTCACCGCTGGTGGCTTGCTGCTGACAGTGTGCGAAGGCCAGCCGGAGGCCGGTACTGCGGTCGGAGTCCGGATGTTTCCTTTCCAGAAGTTCAGCTTGAAGGGGAGGAAGAATGGCAGGGTGAGGATTGCTAAGGACGAGGTGCAGCCACTCTGCAGCACACGGTGGTGGTTTCCACTGCTTTGAGGTTTCTCACAGACACTAAAGATCTCCAGCCCAAAGCTGGGAGGGGCCGAGGGAAGCCCTACTTTCAGCTGAATTTGGGTCAGTTTTATGCCTGTTGTTTGGGCAAGACTAACATCAGAGAGAACTGGGAGCCCCACTGGCAGGTGTCCAGGGCTTGAATCCAGTCCTGTTGCTTTTGGTTCAGGGCCTGCCTTTTCCTCATCTCTTCCCCCAAATGTGCGGCCTTAATGGCAGAAAAGGAGCTGGTATTCACTTTCCGCTGCTGCATGACATCTACACCATCTATCTGCTTAAGATGACCAGACATTCCCCATCCCGTAGGTCAGAAGCCAGGCAGGCTCAGCAGACTCCTCATCTCACAGTCTTCCAAGGCCAAATTCAGGGTGCTGGTAGGGCGGTTCTGGGGTGGGATCTGCTTACAAGCTCGTGGAAGTTGGTGGAATTCAGTTCCCTGTGCTCAGTCCAGACATGAGAGCTACGAGCTACATCATCATAGTCAAATCCTGGGACCTGGGCAGGACTCCTTGGGGTCTTAGAACTAGGCCACCCACAGAGCAGGCTGCAAACGGGATGATCGGAGCAGTCACTGTTTCTTTCCTGACTAGTCTTGAGATGGGGGGGTGGGGGGTTTCAGGCCCACCCCCTAGGATCCCTAGGAGCCTGTTGTGGGATTGTGGTTTCAGGTGCCGCAGAGGATGGAGCTAGAAGGAACCGCAGCCGCCCCCTGGCAATGTCTGGGCCCCCGGGCCTGAGCGAGGGGGCTGCCAGCACTGTCGCTGGTTAATAGTGATTTTCCACCGGCAGGATCCTCCTGCAGGAGCACGGCGGCCCACTAGAGCCAGATCCAGGAAGGCTGGAGAATCGGCGGAGAGCACAGCCTGGGACGCCCAGCCCACAGAGAACCACATGGGGCCTCCGGTGGCGAAGACGGAAGCCGGAGAGGCCTCTGCCCCCGTGCGGGACGCCAGCCCCCATCGGGGTCCTGAAGACTCGCGCCGGCGCTTCCGGGGCTTCCGCTACCCTGAGGCCGAGGGGCCCCGCGAGGCGCTGCGCCGGCTCCGCGAGCTGTGCCGCCAGTGGCTGAGCCCGGATATACACAGCAAGGAGCAGATCCTGGAGCTGCTGGTGCTGGAGCAGTTCCTGACCATCCTGCCCGCCGAGCTCCAGGCCTGGGTGCGGGGACAGCACCCGGAGAGCGGGGACGAGGTGGTGGTGCTCCTGGAGCACCTGCAGAGACAGCTGGAGGCGCCGACACCGCAGGTAGAGGCCCCGAGCCCGGCTTCTAACCCAAGTCTCGGGCCGAGGGCGGGGCGTGCCGTCAACATCGGAACTTCTCTCTCTCTCTCTCTGCCACTCGGGTGGAGTCCCTGGGCCCCTCCTCGTAACAGAAGTTTTAGATACATGAAGGATCACAGAAGAACTCGATTATGTTGAAATACATTGCATTAAACAAATTAGTGACAACGTTATGCGTGCGCTTTTTAAAAATGTTGCACTAATCAGTAAGACCTGGGCACAGGCCCAATAGCCCGGGTGCGGTTTCAAAGTCGTTAGAAGCATGAGTGACTCTGACACTGTTCGTTGTGCCGTAATGTGGTGTGAACGCATCTGCAATTTTTCTTTTTAAAAAATTTTAAGGGGCGCCTGGGTGGCGCAGTCGGTTAAGCGTCCGACTTCAGCCAGGTCACGATCTCGCGGTCCGTGAGTTCGAGCCCCGCGTCAGGCTCTGGCCTGATGGCTCGGAGCCTGGAGCCTGTTTCCGATTCTGTGTCTCCTTCTCTCTCTGCCCCTCCCCCGTTCATGCTCTGTCTCTCTCTGTCCCAAAAATAAATAAACGTTGAAAAAAAAAATTAAAAAAAATTTTTTTAAGTGTTTATTTTTGAGAGAGACAGAGCATGAGCGGGGAAGGGGCAGAGAGAGAGAGGCAGACACAGAATCCAAAGCAGCCTCCATCCAGGCTCCAAGGTGTCAGAACAGAGCCCGATGCGGGGCTCGAACTGGGCCACCCGGGCGCCCCAAAACATCTGCAATTTCTATTGGTGGCGAAGTGCCGTGGCTTTTGCCACATGATCGCTGCTTCAATTTCTAATAGAAGGAAAGGCCACGTTCCCTTAGGGGCTGGTAACAATAAAACTACTCCTTTCCTATTCCAAGTTCATGGGCCACATGGGAGGAGTCCAAGGACCCCAGGCTAGAGAACACCCCGGTGGAAAACAGGTTGATCTCCCCGCCTCTTGCTTTGCCAGTCTGTTGTAAGGTGGTGTCCTCTGTGCACCAGTTAACGTTCCTTCAGGGGCCTGCAGCCGGAGCCTCCTAACCACTGACCAGGAGATCCGGGTCTGCACTGGGGCCCACTGCCCGCGAGCCCTTCACAGTGAAGGCGTTTCAAGTCTCTTAGCTTCAGCCTCCTCAGTCATTACAGAAGGTGTGGGGAGTTCTGAGCTGCACGTGAGAAAGTAACTTGACAAGTGCAAGTTGTCCATAAATGCATGGAAGCCACCTTTTAGTGGGGACAGACCGTGTGTCCCGCGTTAGGTGATTTCACATTCTGTGATCTTCTTTCTTGGTTCTCAAAACCAGTAACAAAACCCTATAAATGAGAAAAATCTTACCCTCACTTGTCAGATAAGATAGGAGTATTTTGAGAGCCAGCACCGGTTCCCAAAAGTCTTTGTAAAAGCACAACGTATACAGTGTGGGAGCACCTGGTAATGGCAAAGAGCACGGGCTCTGAGGTCCCTCTGCCTGAGCGCCCATCCTAGCACCGCCACTTATTAGCTGGGTGACCTTGGGAAAACTGCTTACACTCTGTGTGCCTTCGCTTCCTCATCGGTGAAATGATCACGGTAACGGTACCCACCTCAAGGTTGTTGTCTGTGTTACCTGAGTTAATGTTTTTCGTGCCCCTGGAAACTGTGAGGCACATGGGAAGTGCTCCAGAAATGTCTGACAAATAATGAAAACGAATGAATAACCTCTAGGTCCCAGGTGGTGACCAGGGCCAAGAGCTTGTCTGTTGCGAGATGGCAGCACTGACACCTTCCCGCGGATCACGGAGTGCCCAGTTCCAGCCGGTGAGGGCTCTGCTCAAGCATGAATCTCTGGGATCACGGGCCTTACCAGGCACAGGTGAGTGTTCTCTTCTGGGCGCGTGAACCTGCAGACTTCGGCCAGCTTCATGACGATCATCTGATAGGGGCGCTGACCGAGACGTTATTTGGCCATCACTGACGGACTCTACTTTGAGACTGAAAGGGAAATTTCAAACGGTGGTTTGGAAAGAATCGGTTCCCCATTCATTTAACACGTAATTATGCCTCCTACGTGGTAGCCAGTGTGGTTGGTGCTGAGGACCGGCCGCTGGTGAGACAGAGTCCTTCCTGGTGGCACTGGGGTTTACATTCGAGTGGGGAAGACAGCACATACACACGACAGTACAGCTTCCAGTAGTGGTAAGTGCCAAGAAGAAAACGAACAGACTCTGTAAAGCCCGTCGGAATATCCCACAGACTGCAGGACTACCGCGGATTAGAGTATCAATGTCTAAACCCTGGGTCTCTTATGAAAAGAGCAGGATTTACTCCACAGGACTGGCTGTATGTCCTGCGGTGTCTTCTCACGTGCCCTGAACGTGTCCCAAGACACACAGCACTGAGACGCCGGCCAACACGCAGTCCTGACTTCCAACACAGGCTCTAGCTAAACCAGCTGTTTTGTGCTCCGTGTAAAGTTTCCCTCCTCCAGGGAGACCGCCGGTTCTTCTGGACGCCGAGCAAGTTCTGTACAAGCAGATGCCCATTTCTGCCTTCTGGTTCCAGCTTTATTTTGACTCTAGTTCTTCCAAACCAAAGCAGAAAGCCCGTACTGACCCCTAAAGGCATTTTAACCGAAATCTTACTTTTCTCCCCTTCACAAGCAAAACCCAGAGCATCTTCAGATGAAAAGCTTGTTTTATGTGGTTTAAACTCGCCATCCCTTCCAAGGACCCTGCCGTTTTTGCATAGATTTTGTGTGTCGGCAGAGCACAGCACAGGTCTCTAGGCCCCGGGACTGGAGCGGGTAGGGATCGGGCCTTTGGGGAGACACACGCTGTATGAAGTTCCAGGCCCAGTGTTTGAGCTTGGATTCCGCAGGCCAGGGAGGCTGAGTGCCAGGGACGTCTCACCCAGAGCTTCTTTCCTTCCTAGTTCTCCAGGGTCCTGGGCTTGCCCCGGGAGGGCGCTGCAGAGGAGACGCAGTGGTGGCGGCCAGGCTGCCCCCAGAGCCCCAGGTGAGCCGGAGCCCCTCCCTGCCCTTCGCTACCGGGGTGCATCCTGGGAGGGTCGCCCCCTCCCCGTCTGCATCCTCCAGCCAAACGCCAGATGGGACGTCAACTTTCTCGTGTATGCTAGTGTCGTCTGTCGCCGTCTGACTTCCTGGTGCCTAGTTGGGAGCCTCGTCCTATTTCATGACTAGCTTCGGTGCCGTTTCCCAGACCCCTACTCCGTGTCCTTGGCCAGCCCCTTCTTCAGTGGGGTCTTCTTCGTCAGTAAGGGCGATTCTGCAAAAGCAAACTGAAGCTTTTGTTGCGACGGTGCTTTTGTTCCGAAGGTTTTCTTTGGCTCTCCTGCCCTGTTACCGGGGGGTAAGCACGTGGTCCCTAAGCTTGCCGGGACGGATACGGCACACCCACGTGTCTCAACTAGTCACACGACCGCAACGGTCTGTACTTAAACTGGATTGAACTTCTTACCCGGTCCTTCACGCCCTGGAGGCTCTGTGGTGTCCACCGGCTTCCCTGACTTTCCTCACTTCAGACCCACGTTTCCCTGTATCTGAATAACTGTTAATACACACGAGCCACCATCACTAGCGGGGGTCAGTTCCGGTCCTGGCAGTGGCGTGGCCTTCGTTTTCCCAATCTTTTTACCTTCTACCCTGGTGTCCAGATTATTTGTGTGGCGACCAGGGTGTCCGGCTTATGTGTGTGGAGACACGGGCGACTGGCGTATTTGTGTGAAGACAGCGGTGTCTGGAGCACTTGTGTGGAGACACCTGTCCTCACGTGCTGTCACTCTACTTCCGCAGTGGTTTTGTTGATGAAGCCGTCACTTAAGACCGGGAGAAGTAGCGTTAGGTGCCGCGCCGGCTTGGTCTGCGGAGCCTTCAGGGACTGGCCCCTCGCCGCCTGAGCCCCTCTGCGCAGCACCCGGCTCCGGGAGGGACTCTGGGTAAGAGGAACTAGGAGGCCCGTGTGCCGTTTCAGGGCTTGCTGAAAACGGAAGACGTGGCCCTGGCTTTGTCCTGTGGCTGGGCGCAGCTGGATTCCTCTCGGGGGAGCTTCCACGGAGATGAAGGGCGGGAGAACCCCGGCGGCCTGACCTCCCCGGGTAAGACTGACGGGGCCTGGTGCGTCGTAGGCCTTCGCGGCTTCCTTTGTCGGTTAGAACCTACTGGGCTGTAAGACGCTGTCTGAATTCTGTCTGCGTGCAGAGCCACCGTTTCTGAACCCGGCTACTAACCACGTGCGTGACCCGATCTTTAACCCTCCCGGCCCGGCTCCCTTCCCTTTCCTGCTGCGTCCTGGCCGGGTTAAGTGGGACACGGCAGGTAGAGCCCCGAGCACAGGCCTGGCTCATAGTAGGGCTGTCACCGTTGGTCCCCTCTCTGTTGCTAGTTCCGACACAGGACGAGAGCTGGGGTGTCCTCAGGAAATGGGCCGTGGGACTGTAGGGCGAGAGCGAGAAGTGAGCTAGAGATCGGGGTGCAGGACACACGGGACAGCCTGACCCGTCTGAGCTCGTGCAGCTCGACCGTGGTGCAGCAGGAGCTCTGGCTCAGATCTGTCAGCACCGAAGCCCGTCGTGTCGGGGCCCCCGTCTTCGTCTGGGATAAGAGCCGAGAGGACCGTCCCTGACTGACGATCGCTTTCTACGTGCCTGCTCTCCTTGTGTCGCACGGGACACTTCCAAGTCCTCGCGCGTGCCTGCTTACCGCTGCCATCTGCCCAGCCCTCCTCGAGTCCAGCCCCAGTGCAGGGCCCTGCCTTCGTCCTCAGGACTTAGAGCCTCTGCGAGTGTCCCCAGCACGGTCCTTCCCACCCTCCTCCACCCCCCGTCACCCTGCTTCCAATGACCCCAGGCCCGTTCTCAGTCTCCTTCCTCCCCAGCACCCGTTCTCCCCTTCGTCCCCATCCTCGTTCTTGTACGGAAACCCTCATCCCCGCGTATGTGGAACTGCGGTCACAGCTTTCCTGCGTGGCAGGGCATCACTGACCACGTGTGGCCACTTGTTATTTCAGGTGGTGAAACAGAGGCCGAGATCCGGGCCCTGCCTGTGGACGAGGTCCGGCCAGTCCAGGAGGCTGGGGGAATACCACGCCCCCTGCGGGAAGACACTGCCCAGATTCCTGAAGGCACCGAAGCTGGCGAACAGGAGGGCAGGTTCCCGAGAAAGCAGAAAACCGCCACAGGAAGTAGGCGGCACTACTGTCACGAATGTGGAAAGAGTTTTGCTCAGAGTTCAGGCCTGACTAAACACAGGAGAATCCACACCGGGGAGAAACCCTATGAATGTGAAGACTGTGGCAAGACCTTCATCGGGAGCTCTGCCCTCGTCATCCATCAGAGAGTCCACACTGGGGAGAAACCCTATGAGTGTGAGGAATGTGGCAAGGTGTTCAGTCACAGCTCAAACCTCATCAAACACCAGAGAACCCACACTGGGGAGAAGCCCTACGAGTGTGAGGAGTGTGGGAAAACCTTCAGCCAGAGTTGCAGCCTCCTTGAGCATCACAAAATCCACACGGGGGAGAAGCCGTACCAGTGCAACACGTGTGGCAAAGCTTTTAGGCGGAATTCACATCTCCTCAGACACCAGAGGATCCACGGCGATAAAAATGTGCAGGATCGTGAATGTGCAGAGACCTGGGAGAGTCAGGGGAGGGTGGAAAGCCGGTGGGAAAACGTTGAGGCTCCCGCGTCTTACACATGTGACGAGTGTGACAGGAGTTTCACTCGGAGTAGAAGCCTTATCGAACATCAGAAAATCCACACTGGTGAGAAACCCTATCAGTGTGACACATGTGGGAAAGGCTTCACCCGAACTTCATACCTTGTTCAACACCGGAGGAGCCATGTTGGAAAGAAAGTTCTATCACAGTGAGCCACGTCGTACATGCCAGAGTTGTTCGTTCCTCACAGAACTGGGCTGAGGCTTTACTGACCGCTACATGCCATCTTGTGTTAGAAGGCCGAGTCTGGAGGGATGCATTGTCTTCTACATTCTAGAAGGTGGCTGGGAAACAGCTTGTTTGATAGGAGGCTCTGGGAGAGTTGTCTGGCAGAGGTAGGACATGAAATGATTGTTCTCACCTACTGGACTGAAATGGGCCTCCAGACTGGCTGACCACCTCCAGCCAGCACTTGATGACGTCTCCTGGCGAGATGGCTCTGATGTGGGGGCTGCTGCTGTGACTGTTCATTTTCCATATCATGGGTCCTCCACAGTCAGATTTGTGACATCTTATGCCTCCCAGTGTGCCTTAAACACAGGTGCTAATAAACATTAAATGTAACACTGAAATGACCTTCATAGATCTGCATCACGATACCATCTAGATTTGTGAGGAACTTCTCATGAAACCTGGTGGAGCTTGTGTCTAATTCGGAGGCTCTAGACTCTGAGTTAATCTAGTGCATTTTTTGCCAATCAGAGGATTGGCAGTGGGGTGCGTGTGGGGTAACTGTGATAGAAGGAATCCAATTTCTTGACCAGAGTAGGAATTTTCATGTGAATACCTCAAACAGGCTCTTCATCATTAAATCACTGTGAATGTGTGCCACTCTTGGGATTCCATTCTTTAATATCACTACTCTTTGCAGAGAAAATAGTCCTATGCGGACTGTATGAACATTAATCAAATCAAAATAAAATGATAAATTCTCTAATGCTCAGCATCTTGATTCTCACCTTTTCGTTCTCTTGGGCCCAGTGCTCTCTAAAGCTACAGACACTATCCTGCCCAAAACCCACTCCACCGAAAAGGATAGTCGACGGAGTCACGACCTACGCCTCCTAAGTTCAAACTTCCTTTAGGTCGGTAGATTCATACCAAATATGTAAAGCAAGTATTAGGCTTCAAAATTCCATTATTAATGTGGGACCGTCTTGGTCTTAAATAGTAATTTCCACGTCATCAATGTGGTACCATCTCTTAATTATTCACGATGAGAATTTTAGCCATGAAGTTAATTCATGAGGCTATCTACTTTCCTTAATATTTAAAAAAAAAAAATTTTTTTTTTTTAATTTAGAAAGAGAGAGTGTGAGCAGGGGAGAGGGACATAGCAGGCACCATGCTCAGCACGTAGTCCAACACGGGGCTTGATCCCACGACCCTGGGATCATGACCTGAGCCGAAATCAAGAGTCAGACACTCAACTAAGCCACCCAGGCACCCCTATCACTTTTCTGAAGCACACTTTGTAGACTGTCCTTTTTTCCCCTCATGATAGTCAAATTTTGTGAGAAAAATTTTTGCAAGTCAGCATTACAGAGGAACAGTGACCCTTGAACAACAGTGGTTTGAAGTGCACAGGTCCACTTATTTGCAGATTTTTTTCGATAAATACAGTTCTGTCAGTATATTTTCTTTTCCTTAATATTAGTAACATTTTCTTTTCTCTATTTACTTTAATGTAAGAAAATAGTATATAATTATATTTAGCAAAAAATACATGTTAATTGACTTTATTTTTGTCTTCTGGGCAACAAGCTATTAGTAATTAAGTTTTGGGGGAGTCAAAAGTTATGTGCAGATTTTCAACTGGACAGGGGTTGCTTTCCCAAGCCCCACATTGTTCAAGAGTCAACTGTAGTATTTTTATTTATTTATTTTTGAGAGAGAGAGACAGCGAGAGAGAGAGAGAGTTTGAGCAGGGGAGGGGCAGAAAGAGAAGGAGACACAGAATCTGAAGCAAGCTCCAGGCTCTGAGCTGTCAGCACAGAGCGCAACAAGGAGCTCGAACTCACAAACTGTGACATCATGACCTAAGCCACAGTTGGATGCCCAACCGACTGAGCCACCCAGGTGCTCTTACTTTTCAGTTACTTTAAATCCGTGAGAGGTACAGCATCACACAGGTTTTGTGGCCCGTGGCCTTAGGAGGAAGGCTGCTTTGGAATTTGTCACAACCCATGCCACTGTTTCTCTAAGCACAAGTTACTTTTACCCAGATTACCCTGGTTTTATTCTGTTTGCCACCAGGAATCACTGTGGTGTTCTTTGCTTTGTACACATAAGCACATCTCTTGCCTAGACAGAATTCAGTACTGAAGCATAAACACCTTCAATTTTAAGAAGAGCTGTGTGCTCCCTCTGGTTCCGGAGACCCCACTTATAGCCAGCAAAAATGGCTTTGGACCACAGCCTTCCAGACATATTTGTCGTTTCAGGAGTCCTGAATCCACAGGCTCCAAGATGGTGGAAAGAGTCACAGAACAACACTTTTAAATTTTGGTGAAGAAAAAATTATTAATTGTTCCTTTAATCACCATGCTTTTGATACCAATTCTAAGAATCTTTGCCTAAATCTAGGTCCTGATTATTTCCTATGCTTTCTTCTAAAAGGTTTATAGGTTTTGGTCTTATAGTTTCATCCATGATTCATTTTGAGCTGATTTTTGTATAGGGTGTGAGATTTAGGCTGTTTTTGTTTTGTTTGACCTATGGACATCCATTTGTGCCAGCACCATTTTCTGAAAAGGCTATCCTTTCTCCCCTGAATTGCTTCTGCACCTTTGCAAAGAATCAGTTGGGCATTTCCGTGTGGACCTGTGGTCCACAACACTGAACTCTGTTTGCACCACTGTGGATGGTAAGCTTACATCAGGCTCAGTGACTCCTCCTACTTTATTCTTTTTCATATTTTAGTTTTTCCCAGATCCCTTGGCTTTCCATATAAATTTTAGAAGAAGCTTATCTGGATCTACGAAAACTCCTTGCTAAGATTTGATAGGATCTGTATCAAACCTGATTTATTATCAGTGTAGGGAGAACAGATCCCTACTGTGTTGTGTCTTTTAATCCATGAACACAGTGTGTCTCCATTCATTCAGATCTTCTTTGCTTTCTTCTATCAGGATTTGGGGAACCCAGTTCCGAACTGAAGTCCACCAATGAACTTGGAATCAGATTCTTTCCAGGTGCCTACCAGGAAGAACCCAACTGGCTGACACCTTGATTCTGGCCCTTGTGAAACCTGGAGTAGAGAAACCAGCTGGGTTAACTGGGACTTCTTTTTTTTTTTTTTTTTTTTTTAATTTTTTTTTTTTTCAACGTTTTTTATTTATTTTTGGGACAGAGAGAGACAGAGCATGAACGGGGGAGGGGCAGAGAGAGAGGGAGACACAGAATCGGAAACAGGCTCCAGGCTCCGAGCCATCAGCCCAGAGCCTGACGCGGGGCTCGAACTCACGGACCGCGAGATCGTGACCTGGCTGAAGTCGGACGCTTAACCGACTGCGCCACCCAGGCGCCCCTTCTGCCCATTTTTTAAACTGGCTTATTTATTTTTTGGGTGTTGGGTTTTAAAAGTTCTCTATGTATTTTGGATACTAACCCTTTATCAGATATGTCATTTGCAAATATATTATCCCATTCCATAGGTTCCCTTTTAGTTTCATTGACTGTTTGCTTTGCCGTGCAGAAGCTTTTTCTTTTAAGTGTCCATAGTTTATTTTTGCTTTTGTTTCCCTTGCCTCAGGAAACATATCTAGAAAGAAGTTGCTACAGCTTATGTTAAAGAGGTTACTGCCTGTGTTCTCTTCTAGGATTCTGATGGTTTCCTGTCTCACATTTTAGGTCTTTAATCCATTTTTTTAATTAAAAAAAAATTTAAGTTTATTTTTGAGAGAGAGAGAGAGAGAGAGTGAGTACAAGTGAGGGAGCAGAAGAAAGAGGGAGACACCAAACCCAAAGCAGGCTCCAGGCTCTGAACTGTCAGCACAGAGCCTGACATGTGGCTCAAACTCACGAACCATGAGATCATGACCTGAGACGAAGTTGGACACTCAACTGAGCCATCCAGGAGCCCCAGGTCTTTAATCCATTTTGAATTTATTTTTGTGTATGATGTAAGAAAGTGGTCTGGTTTCATTCTTTTGCATGTTGCTGTCCAGTGTTCCCAGCACTATTTGTTGAATAGACTTTTTCCCATTGGATAGTCTTTCCTGCTTTGTTAAAGATTAATTGACCATATAGTTGTGGCTTCATTTCTAGATTTTCTATTCTGTTCTATTGGTCTATGTGTCTATTTTTGTGCCAGTACCATACTGTTTTGATTACTATAGCTTTGTTTATATAACTTGAAGTCCAGAATTGTGACGCCTCCAGCTTCTTTTTTTTCAAGTTTGTTATGGCTTTTCAGCATCCTTTGTGATTCCATACAAATTTTAGAACTATTTATTCTAGCTCTGTGGAAAATGCTGTTAGTGTTTTGACAGAGATTGCACTGGGATATGCAGTGTTGTTTGTTTTATTTATTTATTTATTTATTTATTTATTTATGTATTTATTTTTGGGACAGAGAGAGACAGAGCATGAACGGGGGAGAGGGAGAGAGAGAGAGGGAGACACAGAATCGGAAACAGGCTCCAGGCTCCAAGCCATCAGCCCAGAGCTTGACACGGGGCTCGAACTCACGGACCGCTAGATCGTGACCTGGCTGAAGTCGGACGCTTAACCGACTGCGCCACCCAGGCGCCCCGGGATATGCAGTGTTTTTAAGAAACATTTCTAACACTGGATACGCTCTATTATGTGGGAGGAATTTCTAGTTCCTAAAAGAGCACTTAAAGGGGCTGTAATCCGGGGCACCTGAGTGGCTCAGTCGGTTAAGTGGCCAAATTTGGCTCAGGGCATGATCTTGCGGTTTGGGGAGCTTGAGCCCCATGTTGGATTGTGCACTGACAGCTCAGAGCCTGCTTGGGATTCTCTGTCTCCCTCTCTCTGCCCCTCCCCGGCTCATGTGTGCGCTCTCTCTCTCTCTCTCTCTCAAAAATGAATAAATAAACTTTAAAAAGAGGGGGGAGGGCATAATCCAACCTACTTAAAAGGGGAATCTGGAAAGTTTGGGTTATTTTAGAGAGTAGGGAGCCAAAGATGGATTTGACTTAAATGGCCTTCAGATAAGCATGTAAAGAAATGGTCATTGGTAAAGGTTGGGTGCTACTAGACATCTAACGGGGAGGAAAGTAGATGAAGAGACAAGTACTAGTATTTAGTGACTATCCTCTGTATGCCAGGTACTGTGCTGGGCTTACGTTTATGATGCTTATATTGATGCTTTAATTCCTACAAGTGGCCAATTTAGGTATTATAATCTGTTTACAAATGAGGAAACTGAAGTTCAGAATAGTTCAGTGATATATGCAAGAAAAAAGGAAGAAACTAAAGTTTTTTTACTTAAACATAGGTCTCTAACTCCAAAATTCATATGCCTTTCACTACTTTGGCCAATTAACTGAAAGGAAGAAAGTAGCGGTAGATTGCAGGGAGGACTATCATTTAGGAAAACTAGATGGAGGAGGGAATAAAGGGGAAAAGGGGGGTGAAAAAGGCAGATAGTTACTAAGTGAGCAAGATGGCTGCCCTTCAAGGAGTAAAAGCAGGGCAAAAGTTAAAAGGTGTCATTGTGAGTGCTGGCCTCCTATACCTACATAGGCATGCATTTTGAGGGAAATAGAATTAAAAAAAAAATTTTTAACATGTATTCATTTTTGAAAGGCAGAGAGAGACAGAGCGTGAATGGGGGAGGGGCAGAGAGAGAGGGAAACACAGAAACAGAAGCAGGCTCCAGGCTCTGAGCTGTCAGCACAGAGCCCGATGCAGGGTTTGAACTCACGGACTTCAAGATCATGACCTGAGCCGAAGTCGGCCGCTTAACCGACTGAGCCACCCAGGTGCCCCGGAAATAGAATTTTTAAAAAATAGTTACACATGCAAAGTTTTGTCACCGTAAAACTGAAAGGCAACAAATGAATTTAAAAAGAAAATCCACAAAGGTGCTCCATATGAGATAGATATGCATGTACAGTCAGACTTAGACACACCAAATAAACAAGACTACAAGGGGCACCAACAAGGATTATGTCTTCTGCCCCAAAAGCCATCTTCTAGGGGAGGTTTTACCCATACAGAGTTAGAAAGTAAAACACGTTGCTATCCAGGCCCCCAAATATATACATTTTTGGAGATGTAAATTTTAAATGATATTAATGACTGATTATTCGGCTAAATTATACTTCCTTATTTGAATATGTACAATTTAGTTGGTACATACATCTTTTAAACCCTCAAGTTATTCAGTGGATGCCTCAGAGTGACTGGATTTCTGTTAATAGAAAAGGTTATGTCCTAGCAATAATCCTGTATAATTAATGTTTTGTACCTTCCCCAAAAGATGTGTTAAGTGATTAAGGACTCTAAGTATGTTGAATTCCATCTTTTGCTAGTAACACTAAAAATGTGAAGAACATGAAAATGGAGTAGCTAAAATGTCAGAAAACAGAAAACTGTTAACCCCATTGGTCTCATTCCAAGTCCAATAGCAAATATCCCAGATCTGATATCCAAGTAAGCCCCAACGACTCCTACAAAACTCGAAACAACCAACCAGCAAAAATTCCCAGGAAACAAAAACAACCTAAGAGTGAAGCATGTGAGCTAAAACATTCTCAATGAGATCACAAACACTCCATTTTCCTTTTCATTTCACATTTTAATTTCTACCTGCATTATTTCCAGGGAACAGAGTGCTGTGTTTTTTAGCTCTGTATTCCCTGAAAAATCCAATATAACCTCAAGTCATTTGGCCACTGATGTTTGTGATGCTGAAATTGGATGCTAGGTAAAAATTAGTATAATAAAACAACCCAGAGTGCCTACTGGTGAGAGGCAAAAGTGATTACATTAGCACTTTCTGTCACTGCTAGCCATGTGGTTCTTTGCTATTTATGTTATACATACATACATACAATTAGCTCTCCTTTTTTCCCTGTTGCCCTAAAAGCCTCTCTCTGCTAAGAATCTCTACCTCCAGCGTCCAGCTCAGTGCCCTACTCAGAAGCATTTACTGACACAGCTTCACTAACCACAGAAAATCTGTTTCCTTTCTTTGTCATAAGGTTCTGGCAAGAACCTCATTCATGCATTCATTCATTCGAGAAACACTGAGTTCCTACTGTGTCCCAGGCCTGTTTTAGGCGCCCCAGATGCTGCCTGAACAAAATAGTAACAGTCGACACGTACAGTTGTTAACTCCCGCCAGGCACGGTTCTGGGCAATTTACGTTTCTTACTCACGAGTTAAAAACAGACACGAATCTCTGCCGTCGGGGGCTCAGACCCATGTCGGGGTGGGAGTGAGTTGGCTGTGAGGCGATAAGCAACAGACGAAAACGAAGAGCGGCTTATAGAGGACATGAAGCAGTAGGAGCTGTATGAAAAGCAGTCGGGATGCACGTAGGACAGGCCGCCCTGAGGTGACCCCTGAGTCCCGCAGGCCACGGAACGGGGCCCGGACCCTCCACCCGTGGCCGAAACCTCCCAAAGGCCCTGCCGCGGCTCCCCAGCCACCACGCGCGGTCCCGCCCCGGGCCGACTTCAGCGCGGGGCCGTCGGGGAGGGGCCAGGAGGGAAGGACGATGGAGGCCTCCCCGGGCCCGACCCCCAACTCCGCGTCCTCCCGGGGCTCCCAGCCCTACCTGCAGAAGACGGCAACCGACGAGAGCTCCCGCGGCGCACATCCGGCCACCGCGGGAGCCGCCGCGCTTTGCGTCTGCCGGATGCGCTTCCGGGCCGCTCTAGGATGGCACGAAGGTCCCTAACTCGATGGTTGTCCTGAGGACGTTGTAGGGAGCGGCTGGCCGGGCCTAGCGGGCCACGGGGTGCGGTTCTCCAGGCTCGCCCTCCCTTTCCCTGCCGAAGCTGGCGCTCTGCACCCCTTCCTCCCGCGGACTGCGGCGGCTCAACTCCGTCTGTAAGGTTCAGACGCTTTCCTTATAGGGTTGTTTGCCCACTTGACCAGGCTTGTTCTATATGGTCCTTTAGCAAGTAAGTGCTTTGTGAGTACGTGCTAGATAAAAATAGCGCCTTACCCCTACCGGCCTGCTACTTATCTGTCCTGCCTTTGATCGGACCAGCCAATGAACATGCAGGATCCAAAAGAAGTGCCTTGCTCGTAGGAAATATGAGTGGGCAGCCCCGTTGATTCTTCTTCCTCCTCCTGGTTCTTTCTCCTTTCTCCCCCCTTCTTTCTGTTAATATACCCTGCTGAGAAAACAAACTTCCCACAGAAAAACTGTGTAGGGTATTAAATTCAATACTGGTGGGGACCTGAGTCAAAGGATGACGATTTCAGCCTTTCATTTCCTGGTTGAGAGAATACAGCCTAAGGAATCAGGTAGTACATTTAAAAAGCTAGTCTTGGGGTGTCTGGGTGGCTCAATCAGTTAAGCATCTGACTTTGGCTTAGGTCATGATCTCAGGTTAGTGAGTTCCAGCCCCACATTGGGCTCTCTGCTATCTTCGCAGAGTCAGCTTTGAATCCTCTGTGTTCCTGTCTCTCTGCCCCTCTCCCCTGCTCTCTCTCGCAAAAATAAAATAAACATAAAAAAGAAAAAAAGCAAGCAAGCTCAGAAACGTTCCAGAATTTAAACCAAGAAAACATGTGTTTCCTACTTCCATTTCTTGCCAGTTTTCTTCTTTTCAACAAATCTCTCAACTTCACCACTATTTACATTTTTGGCTGAATAATTTTGTTGTGAGGGGCTGTCCTGTGCATTGTACGATCAGCAGTATCCCCGACCTCCACCCACTAGATTCCAGTATCTCCTTCCTCTCCCCTCCCAACCACTAACTCACCTCCCCCAACACTGACCCCCCACCTTCCTGCCAGCTGTGAAACAAGTCTCTTGATATGGTCAAATGACTCCCAGGGGACAAAATCACTCTGGTTGAGAAGACATTTGAAAACACTCATAAAAGACCTTCTTCATATAGTCTTTTCCCACCCACATCTCGTGGCAACTCCACTGAAGCAGTCCAAGCAGCCCCTTTTGCCTGACCTTTCAGATTCTAGTAGTCCATATTAAATCTAAGTTAACTCATTAGAAAAAAAATTGTTTTAAGTTTATTTGAGAGAGTGGGGGAGGGGCAGAGAGAGAGAGAGAGAGAGGGAGAGAGAGAATCCCAAGCAGGCTCCTTGCTGTCAGCACAGAGCCCAATGCAGGGCTCAAACTCATGAACCATAAGATCATGACTTGAGCTGAAACCAATAGTAAGGCACTTCGACTGAGCCACCTAGGCGCCCCTAAGTTACTTCATTTTTAGCATGAAGTCTAATGATGTGTCACCACTCTACCTCTTCTGTTATGGCTGACAGCATTGCCCTTGTAGGGTAAAAGCAGTGGAATGAAACTATTTTTTAAAGTTTATTTATTTTGAGAGAGAGAGAGAGACAGAGACAGAGAGTGCATAAGCAGGGGAGGGGCAGAGAGAGAGGAGAGAGAGATTCCCAAGAAGGCTATGTGCTCAGTGCAGAGCCCAACGTGGGGCTCGATCCCACAAACCATGAGATCATGACCTGAGCTGAAATCAAGAGTCAGATGCTCAACTGATTGAGCCATCCAGGTGCCCCAGTAGAATGAAACTATGAATAAACTGTCGGGGCTCCAGATCATGGATTTCTTTCATATCTACAGACCAGCGAAGAAAACTGTATCATGAAGGGATGTATGGAGTGAGGGGTAGTTGGTCATTTCTATGTGATGGCGGTAGCTCCATAGGTATTCTTGGGGTATAAAGTTCTGTCTTCCCAATTAGTAAGTTCCCTAGAGGTTAGAAGGTCATATTTTTCTACCTCGCTTTTGCATTTAACAAATGGCTGACCCAGCACAATACACCTATCAAAGGTGACTGACAAAATGGTACTTCTTAGAGAAGGGGAAAAATGGGCAAAAACTTGAACAGATACTTCAGGAAAAGGCTTTATAGGAACGACAAATGCTCCCATGAAAAGATGCTCAATATCATTAGTCATTAGGAAATGCAAATCACAATTACAATAAGGTGCTACTGCACACCTATTAGAACGTGTGAAATGAAAGACCGACCTTACCAAGTATTAGAAGAATGTGTAGTGAAGGAAAGCTCGTGCGCTGCTGGTACGGGTGTGAAAGAGGACAGACACTAAAAAACAATTTGAGTTTCTTTAAAAGTTAAAAATATTCTCATCACGTAGATCCAACCATCCCACTCCTAGGTATTTACTGAAAACAAATGAAAGCATATGTCTATACAAAGACTTGTACACAAATGTTTATACCAACTTCATTTTAGGAGCCCCCAAATGGAAATAACCCAAATGTCCATCAAAGGGTAACTGTATAAACAAACTGGTGTATCCATACAATGAAATACTCAACAATAAAAAGAATGGATTATTGATATATGCAACAACATGGATGAATATCAAAATAATTATGCTGAATGAAAGAAGCCTAAAAAAGGAAGGAACATACTGTATTCCATCCATACATAATTCTAAAAAATGCAAATTTATAATAATTTATAGGAATTTCTAGCAGAGATTGTCTGGAGATGACGGCAGGGTGCAGGTAAGTGTGGAAGGGAGGAATTACCAAAACAAACAAGGCAACTTTTTTGGGTGATCTGTTCGTTATATTGATTGTGGTGATCATTTCACAGGTGTGTACATGTTAAAACATATGTGCAACTGTATACCTTTGCAGTTTACTGTACATCAGTTTCCCTCAATAAAGCTATTTAAAAAGTCATAACTGATGATATTGCAGATTCGAGGCAAATAAATTTTAAAATATAGGGGCGCCTGGGTGGCGCAGTCGGTTAAGCGTCCGACTTCAGCCAGGTCACGATCTCGCGGTCCGTGAGTTCGAGCCCCGCGTCGGGCTCTGGGCTGATGGCTCGGAGCCTGGAGCCTGTTTCCGATTCTGTGTCTCCCTCTCTCTCTGCCCCTCCCCCGTTCATGCTCTGTCTCTCTCTGTCCCAAAAAAAATAAATGTTGAAAAAAAAAAAAAATTTAAAATATAGATGAAATGGATAATTTTCTAGGCAAATATTAGATCACCAAAATTGACCCCCATTATAAATAGAAAGTCCAAAAGGGCTTTTTATTTATTTATTTTTAACATTTATTCATTTTTGAGAGAGAGACACAGAGAACGAGTGGGGGAGGGCAGAGAGAGAGGGAGACACAGGATCTAAAGCAGGCTCCAGACTCTGTGCCACAGAGCCTGATGTGGGGCTCAAACCCACGAACCACAAGATCATGACCTGAGCTGAAGTCAGATGCGCAACTGACTGAGCCGCCCAGGTGCCCTCCAAACAGACTATTTTTTAATAGAAGAAACAGAGAAGGTTACCAAGGAACTATCCCACAGAAAAGCACTCAGCCCAGATGGTTTTACATCAGAATTCAAACTCCAGAGACTAGCTAATTCCAATGCTCTATAAATTGTTCTAGAGTATTAACAATGAACAAAAATGTAATTACTTTTAAAATGCAGTTAAAATGTTGAAACCTAGGGGTGCCTGGGTGGCTCACTTGGTTAAGCATCTGGCTTCAGCTCAGGTCATGATCTCATGGCTTGTGGGTTCAAGCCCCGCGTCCGGCTCTGTGCTGACAGCTGGGAGTCTAGAGCCTGCTATGAATTCTTCCCCTTTCTCTCTGCCCCTCCCCTGCTTGCACTCCGTCTCTCTCTCTCTCTCTCAAAAATAAATAAAACAGTTTTTAAAAATTTATAAAATGTTGAAACCTAAACCTGAAAAATATAGTACAAAAAAAATTACAGACCAATTTCATATAAACATTGAAGAAAATGGAGTAAATAAAATATTAGCAGTCAAACTCATTAACACATTAAGAAAAGAATACACCATGACTAAGCAGGACTTATTGCAGGAATGCAGTGTTGGTGCAATATTAGAAAATCCTTGCACATAATATAATAATGAAGTTAAAAAATAATTTTTAAAAAATGTGATTTCTATAGATGCTAAAAAGACCTTTTATAGAATGCAGTCCATCTTCTAAATGGACTGTAATACCTATGCAAAAAAAAAAAAAAATAGGGATGTACAGCAAATACACTCAGAATTCTGAAATAATCATTGCAAAGTTTTAAAATCTATATTTATTCCTATATTTAGGAATTCCTAAATTCCTATATTCCTAAGTATTCCTGTATTTAGTAACCTAGTATAAAATACATAAGCCTCATTCTCTCTCATAGAGATTGGGCTATATTAAAACTTGCTGAAAAGCTTCTAAACATCTTTTCCCCTTTTAGTTTGTTTCAGAACTGAAAAGGATAATAAGCAAGTTACATAAAGTATTAGCCTTCACATTATATAATGTATTATCTATAAGGGGAAATATCTTCATCATTATTTCTCAATTTCACTATCTTAAAAACAGCAACAATTAAACCAAAGCTGGAAAATATATACTCTGAAGGATACTTGCGTGGCTTTATGCTGGAGAACACAGAAGCAGCCCCAAATTTAGGGGACCATCCAACAAATTAATGACGTGGTTCTTCATTACATGTACTGAAACTTTATAAATGTGATTTGTGTGTCCTGGGGTACAGACACAAACCTATTCAGCCCATAAACAAGTAAAATAAAATGACCACAGTAGACAGTAATCTGCTCTTGTTGAATGAAGCTCCGAGAAGAGCAGACCTGGGAGAAACATGTCCCCAGTGTGCACTGTCACGCAGGAGACAGTGTCCCAAGTCCTGACATGCAGGTGAGCAGCTCATTTCAAAATTCCTGGTTGCTCACATCTACAGACTCCTCTAGATAGCAAGAACTGCTGACCTTTCCTTTTCTTGACCTGAGGCATCCACTGAATGTTTTTATTGGCCAAATTGGGCAATTAAGAATACCCATTCCATGGGGAATGGAACCTGTGCACTTGTATTAAATTAATTTTTCAATACTGTGGAGATTCTGTTGTTGAGATTTGGTCTCTGCCCATACAACTTCCTGTGATCCTGCCATTTATAAGAACCTCTCTCATACGGATTCACTGATGTTTACCAAGGTGGAACCACCCTGAAGACTTCCATACTCCTCACATTGTCTGGGTTTCTCTTTAGTGCGAATTCTCCACTGCTGAATGATAAAGCTGGTGATTCCATGCAAAGCATGCCCACATTCATCCCGCTGACAAGATCTCCCTCCTGCGTCGACTCTCTGGTGCAGTCGGTCCTGACTTCTGGGCCAAGGTGTTCCCATTTCCTTCACATACAGTTCGTTGAGGTTCTGTGCTGAATGAAGGCCTCCTCACAGTCACCACATCTATGCAGTCTCTCGTTTATGTGGATTCTCTGATGTAAAATAAGGCCACAATACACGAAAGCATGCCCACACTCCTAACACGGAGCACTTTGAAAAGCCTTTCCAAACCTGTTGCCCTCAAGGAGGTTCTCTGCGGCATCTGTATTCCCTGATGCTGAATAAGGACTCACCAGTTACTAAAGCTGCTACTACACTTACTGCATAGATGTTGCAGTTCTAGAGAGATCCCACCACAGCATTTCACATCTGCAGAATTGGAAACAAGTCCTTATTTTTATTATTAGTATAACCATCTAAAAAAACGCACAGATAATTCAAATGTCAGTTGTCTCTTCTGCTGAGATAATGAGACTAAAAATGAAGAACAGTGACAAAGGTAAAACCCAGTTTGACTTAAAGTACACGCCTTTATGTGTCTAAACTGTCATCTCAGGTTGGCAAAGTGCCCAAAAAGGCATGTGAGGTTCCACTTTGAGTGAGAAGAGACAGCTGGGCAGAAAGTTTGGAAGAGCAAGGAGGATTTTCCCACAAAATGTGACAAAGAACCAGGAAGGTATAAGCAAAAAACTTAAGGAGAGATCAGTTTGAATCCAGAGATAAAAAATAGAATATAATGAAATCAAGAGAAATTTTAATTTGTTAGGACTACTTAAAAGGATCATGTATACCAACTGAAATGTACCTAGGCCACTACTACAGACAAATAAATGCTCTACAAATATTGGTTGAGTGAATCAATGAATAGTGGGATATGACAAAAGTTAACTTGAAGCAATAGCTAGGTTTCAGTTA
Source organism: Lynx canadensis (assembly GCF_007474595.2). Taxonomy (NCBI): domain Eukaryota; kingdom Metazoa; phylum Chordata; class Mammalia; order Carnivora; family Felidae; genus Lynx; species Lynx canadensis. The sequence continues at coordinate 1,740,631 of NC_044307.1, read as the reverse complement.
TAAAATGCACACTGTTTTGATATGGGAAAATGTTTCAAAATTACATACTATTTTGATATGGAAAAACTAAAGTGGGGAAAAATAATTTTTCCAGTAATGTTCAGGACTAAAACATAAGAAAGCAGCACTTTGAAGTAAAGTAGCTGAATAGGTCAAACCAAACAACCAAACTGCTCACAAATATAGCTGAGTTTCCACCTAAAGAACTGGGCAGACAACAAGGAGACAGGGGCAAGTTTTCAAGGGAAAGGACATGAACTAATGAGAGACCCAAGAAGCTTCTTTTCAAGGATCTCTTCTCTCTGCAGACACCCTTTCTCACTGGCTTTCTGTTTCAAAAGGCAATAATGATGAAAGTCAAACTAAAATTGGGTCTTAACAGGCTGCATGTGAAGCCTCGGATTCCGAAGTACTTTCTCTGCCATATCTTGTTCTATCCTTTAGCCTGGACCCTAGAGCCAATTGGATGAAGCTGGTCTTGGAAAACTGAATTTGAAGTTAAACACTCAGTAAAAACACTCAAACAACAACCCAACATCGGAAGTTTCCCGGTGTGCACAAATACCAGGGGGAATTAAAGCCCCAAGGGAGGCGCTGGGTTTTCGCTTCAGAGACATATGGTGGATCCTACAGTTCAGCTTTACTGCTTTCTGCGCCATTCCAGAAGGCTTTCACTAGTCAAGCCATAACATAAGCGATTATCCCGACCCTTTCCACTGATGGCTTTCCCTCCAAGCTGTCTCCAACTTCTCTAGCACAAGTGATGCCTCTTCTCCACATTCTGGGTATTATCCCTGCCTAACTGTGCAGCTCCCTAGGTAGGTGTCAGGACCTACTTCAGCACCTGCTCCTTGGTCTGTTTCTGATCTCAGCACCTGCAGGTAAAGTTCTCTGAGTCGTCTGGCAGCCCCGGGGTGGGGGGCAGGCAGCTATCTTGGGTAGTAGCAACTTAAAAGTCTGAAGGAGTATCCGTGACTTCTTTGTCAGCGTGGTCCCAGGCACAGCCCTCTCCCTTGGCCATCAGTCACGTTAGGGACCTTCCCACAGGAGGAACGCCATTCTGGAATGAGAGCACTCAGGAGAAGATTCACTCCAGCTTGAGGTTCTCGCTGGTTTTTCAGAAGTATTTCCTTGTAGTCGGTCTTCTTCCTGGGACACAAAATAACATTGTTAACAAAACCTCTAAACTTTGTTAAGCTCTTTTTTTACTCAAGAACTCACTACTCAGACAATGCACTGAAAGAAAAAGGAACTTTGTTAGGAAGCTAAATACATTAGAAGAGTGGGAGTGGCTTTGCAAATTATTAGCTAGCACCCTATGCTAAAATCTTTTACTTCCTAAATATTAGTTAATAGAGCTAGAAAGACCATGACGCTCTTCCCTTCGGTTCTTCCCAGAGAATCCCAAATAAATGGTAAGAGGATAACATGAGAAATGAGAAAATAATAACAGCCAATATTTATTTAAAAGTGACTACAAATCGGGGCGCCTGGGTGGCGCAGTCGGTTAAGCGTCCGACTTCAGCCAGGTCACGATCTCGCGGTCCGTGAGTTCGAGCCCCACGTCAGGCTCTGGGCTGATGGCTCGGAGCCTGGAGCCTGTTTCCGATTCTGTGTCTCCCTCTCTCTCTGCCCCTCCCCCGTTCATGCTCTGTCTCTCTCTGTCCCAAAAATAAATAAACGTTGAAAAATTAAAAAAAAAAAAGTGACTACAAATCTACTCATTTAAGTAGACACTATTATAATTCCACTGACAGCTGAATGATACTGTGGCACAGAGGGATCAAATCGTTTGCTAAATCACATAACCGGGAAGTGGCTTCCAGTCGTGAGTCAGATCACCTCCCCAGCCACTCCCACTGTCCCACAGCCAAGGTATCCTAATACAATTCAAAACTCGGAGGCCATCCTTGACTTCCCCTGGAACCCTGAAGTCTGACCGAAGCCCCCCGTCCCCCGCCCCCGCAGTCCCAGATGCCGGGTCAGAGGCGGAGCCAGCCCGGCGCGCGCAGGTGCACCGCCCCCTCTCCCGATACAGGTGCGCGCCGAGGCCGGCGGAGCGCGCGCTTCCCGGCCAGCTGCGGGGCCCCAGCCGCGGCGCCGCCGGTCTCCTCTAGGAATCTGGAGGCTTTCTCCTCTCGGTGGTTGCCTGGCAGAGTCCCCGCCCCGCAGAGCATCCCGGCGGGGCCCACCTCCCGCCGCACGACCGAGCCAGAGCCGCCTTCCCCCACCCCCGAAGACAAAGGGCGCGAACCTGGGCTGCGTCACCTCCGGTAACCAGGGGGAGGCCTGTCCCCACGGAGGACGGCTACTGCGGGACTGGGTGGCGCACCTGGCACCAGTCCTAGGGGAACTGCGCGCGGGGACGGGTGACCTCTGCAGCGGGCGCTCCCGGTGACCGAACACCGCAAACGGCCGTACAGCACCTCAGAGGCGCTAAGCGCCGTCCAAGTGCTTCGCGTGTAACCCACTCAGCCCACCTGACTGCCCCTGGAGATGGTGGTACTATTGCCATGTTCCCCAAGGGGAAAGTGAGACACAAGGCTAGTAAACCGCTTGCCCAAACTCACTCAGCTGGAATTTACAGTAAACTGTAAGCTGCCACTTTTAGCGGGTATGAAATGAGATACCTGCTCCTAAGTATCTCAGTGAAGTAGGCACACCGAAGCACTAGCTCAAAAAGTAAAATATGCATATCAGGCTTAGAGAGGAACCAATAAACACCTAACCCTTGGTTGTTACTAGTTACTAGTTACCTTCTAGTACAGTTACCTAACTAGTACGGTTAGGTTACTGGTTACTAGGAACCTTCACTTAGAAAGCCCTTGGGACATCCAGGACCAGGCCTTTTAGGCTAAAGACCTACCCAAAGACCACCTTCAACTCAGACGGGTGGAAGACGAGCCTTGACTGATGGGCTGATGGGCGTTCAGACCCATGGGTGAGAATCAGCGGTTTCCATGAAATCAAGGGAAAACTCCTGGCTTTCAACGGTGGTCTTACGTGAGCTAAGGAGCTGATCAACTGAGAAGCTGAAAATACTCATCACGGTTGGCCTTGTCAAAATCTTACTGTATGTATAAAACATACACAACACACATTTTTATAAAATATATTCATACGTATATACTCTCCCTATATTTACAGAAATACGTGTGTAAAAAATGTGCAAGGACTCCTTACCAGTTATACCCAGTATTTGGAATGGGAGGATCTACAGAAATTCCAATAAAAGGAACTGCTAGAGCAGCTGTGACAGAACTTTTCAGTGCGAAAGGATGGACGTTGAAAATAAAGGTTATCACATGATTATCACCAAGTTGAACAAGCACTTGCTGCTCAACTTCTGGGCTGTGGGGACAGGACAGGCACCTGAAAGAACTACTTTATATAATAATGATGGTTTCTTTCATCCTAGAAGTGGTATTAGCTACATAGAAGAGATCCATTTGGGCTACTGGGTAGATCCAAAACGGGATAGCTTTCTGATGTGCATCAATGGAGACCGCCAAAAATCTATTCTGTCAGAAAGGAGAGTGAATTTCAGCTCTAAGCCAGGAGGGGGATCCCTTTCTCTAAAGAGCCCATTTTTAGCGGAAATGTCTCCTGTGGGCACCCTCCTTGTGAGGCAACAAGAATTAGGGCTCATGTTATGCTGACCAAACCTCATCCAAGAGTTGGTATGCAGAGAGGGTGGTGGTGGTATTATTAGCCTTGGGTGTTTGGACCCAGGACTCTGGGGTTTCTGAAGTATCTTCCAGAATAGTGATAGATTTTCCAGATAATTACTTGATTATGACTGCAACACAGGGTTCCTTCAACTGAACTAGACAAGGAAGCATGGGCTCTGGAACTGGGCCGCTGGCCTTCAAATCTTGGCCCCACCACATTCCAACTTTGTGACCTGAGGCAGCTTCAACTCCTCCAAATCACAGGTAAAAATAAAACCGTGGAAAGCACTTTAGTAATGCCTGGCCCTTAATAAGCTGTTAATGTTACACGTTACTAACGAATCCTTTTCTTGACTCCAAAAGATGGCCAATAAGGACTCTGACTGTAAGAGTTCTGGAACAGATCATCTATGGGATGTAACAAGAGGCTACTTCCATTCAGGGTACGGGAGTGCAGAGCTGCTCCACGTTCTGGTACCTTCGTGCTCTCCACCTCTGCCCTCAACACACAGCGGACATTTCTCAATTTGGAGCCCTGCTCAGTCCCACTTTTTCTGCATTAGCTTTATCTCATACCTAAAATTCCAGGAGCCTGTTCCTACAACTGAGGTTTCTTTTGGAGGAGGCCCATCTTTCTTCCCTTTGCAACCCCTATTACATTACACCCCCTGGAGCTCCTGTTTGTCATGTTACTTTTCATCCTGAGCCTCCTTCACTTTTCACTGCTTTAGCAATTTGATTCTCCCCAAAACCCTACAGGAGCTTTTTGTCTTAAACACTGAGTACCTTGTTTACCTTGAATCAACCAGAAAAGAGAAGCCAGTCAATCGCACTCTTATCCTTAATGTTATTCCCAAGCCACCGCTTCGCGATTCATCATTTGAGTGTTGCACCAATTGCTCAAGCTGGCTGTTATGTCACTACTCTGGACTGACATTTCTACCTTGGACTTGCTTCAGTGTCCTTTTTCCTTTCCATCCTGCCACCTGTTGTTGATGGTTTCAAAATCTGCGAAGATAAGCTATTCAAACGAGCCTAGAGCCTGTCACTGTTCTACATCTACCTTTTATTCAGAACGACGTACTGTGGACTTCACTGTGAGGCATTCTCTGTGCACTGCACTCCCCAATTCCACGTCTAACCTCGGTCACATCCTCCACTTGCCCCTCAGGGTCTTCTACTCCTGTGTTGCCCATTTAGCTCCAATTATTCTACTCTATTTTCTTATCCTGGATAGTTTGAGCCCCTTTGATGTCTACCTGGAAACGCCAGGTCACTCACCTTTTCTTGGTAGTGCAACTACATTTAAGCATAAGAAACAACCAGAACAAAACCTCCCCCTTTATTTTTAACCAAGTTATGAACTGTATCCTATATGATAGGCATATCCCACTATTCTGGATCTTTGTCTAGGGTTCATTCATATTAAGCAAATAAAGGTGTTAAGAGGCAAATGGAGGAACATGTCTGCCCTGAGCGGGTATGTTGAACAGCAGATGAAGGGCGGAACCCACAGATAACAGCACTGAGAGCCAAAAGCAAGTTTAAATTAAGAGTCGTGTTCCAGTGAGCAGTTAAGATTAGAGGTTTGAGGTTACTATGAAGAGTAACTTCAGTCCGGATAACATGTCTGAAATCAGGCAAGGTGACAAGCATGGACAGCATCTGAAGGACATTCTCATTTGGGTTCTCATCTCTAAGCGACGTCCCCTCCATCAAAGAGCTTGCAAGAGTGAGAGACGCATGGCAGGGGAAGCTGGGAAGAGAACAGGAACACAGCCGGCGGAGAGCCCCCAGCCTCACTCAGGGAAACAAACTCAGTTTTCTGGAGATAAGAAAGGAGGTACCCAACCCCAGCTGCCTCGACGCCTTCTGTGTGCAGCTCCAATGTTGGTCTTAGGATATAACACCCCAAGGGTCCTCAACTTGAGAGTGAGCTGTTTTTCAAATGTTCATTTGCTTTCCTCTATTGTGAACTCAGGATGTTTTCCCTTAGTCACAGAAATTGCAATCCCAAAAGCAAATCTGACACACAATGTACCTAAATTATAGTACTAATACATTATTATTATTATTATTATTCTATTATGAAAATGTGCTCACACTTAAAGCTTAGAAGCTAGAACATATCAATTTCTCCAGGGACTTCTGGTTCCAACCAGTGATGATACTATGTTCTGGATAGGGTGATGGATAGAGGGGCAAGAGATGGGGGCCGTCGGGAAAGGGGGGCAGAGTACATACAGTAGTGGGGAGGAAACAGGATAGACATGGCAGCTGGACAGAACGGCAGTTAGGAGTAAAGACGCTAACTACCCTCGTTTCTCCCCTGTCCCTTGTGTGTCTCACCACTTCAGGCCCACTAAGGAGCTAGAGGTGTGGGGAGAAGAGGATCCCGGAGTTGTGTGGGATGATCTGGGGGAGGGGGGGTGGGGGCAGTCCCAGAAGTTGTAGGGCCTGTTGCGGTGAGGTACAAAGGGAAGGATATCAGAGGACATGTCAATGAAGATTAAAAATAATCTCTGTAAATAAAAAGATAAACCGGGTGCCTGGGTGACTCAGTCAGTTAAGCATCTGACTCTGGATTTCAGCTCAGGTCATGATCCCAGGGCTGTGGATTCAAGCCCCTCCTTGGGCTCTGCACTGTCAGTGCAGAGTCCTCTCTCTCACTCCCTCTCCAAATAAATAAACATTAAAAGAAAAAGAAGAAAAGATAAACTGAGCAGGAGTCACGTGTGCGTGCCTGTTGTCCACGACTGAGTCACAGGCCGGCCCTCATCTACAACAGAACTGCTTACTCAGTGATACGGGAGTCCGGTCAACTAGCTTTTGGTTGATGTTTTTGCACAAGCCTCAAGGGATAGAGTCACTAATCTTTGGCTCTTTTATGTGCTCAAGAAGGTATACAAACCAAAAAATTGTAAACCAGTTTTGAAGAGCAACTATTAGGGAATTCAGAACATAAGCTGGGAAAAAACAGAGGTTAGGAGCAAACCAGAACACCAGCACTCTCCCCTAACTAACACACAGCCTTGTGCTCTGGTGACCCCTGGGTGCCTCACAATGTAGGTCAGTCTCCGATTTCCTAAGACTTAAGTTGGAAGAGGTGGAAAGGCCGTCCCGAAGCCCCTGATGCTGGATGGCTGTCTAATTTCCCTGTTCACTCCTGTCCTTCAGAGCTTTCCCCAAGCTAAGAATCTGCAGTGGCCTGTGTTTAGTGGCCCGTGTTGACGCTCCCCCACCTCACAGGCGACCATGAAGGCAGCTGCGATTCAATGCAGTGTTCCTTGAATTTTAGAATCAGGTGACTGTGGAGCTTGGACAATGGGGATTCTCGGCCCCCGCCCCAGACTTCACGAAGCAGGATGTGAGGGGGTCGCAGGCATCTTAACCAAACTCCACAGGGGACTCTGACGTGCACTGAAGGGGAGAACCACGAGAGCAAGGGACAGGACAAGTCAGAGACCTACTGCCGGCCCCTCCCTGTGACACTGTAGCTAGGTCACCCTCTCCACAAGCAGGTGTACCCTCACTTTTAAAACAGAGAAGGATTTTAATTTACAGGCAGATCTTAGGAATTAAGAAAAGTGCTTTGTGCCTTTTGTAAGAGGCACCGTCCGCGCCCTCCCAGCCCGGCCCAAGCCGTTCCCAGGGTATCTCCGCCACCGCCCACCTGAACAGATGCCCCACCTCAGGCTGTCACTGGCGCCACAAGCCCCGAGCGTCCTCGCCTCCCCCGACGTGGGCTTTACCCTGGTTTCCACCCCGCCTTCCAAATCTGCCCACTGAACCCCGATCTTCAATACAATCTTGGCTGACCCGCTCAGGCATTGGTGATCCGTCCTTCAGAACGGACAGCACTGGCCGCCACCCGCCACCTCACGGACATGCGGCTCAGATCACTTCTGCCGTCCTGCAGTCCGATCTAAGCTCACACGTGACCTGACGGACCCCAGGCTCCACCGTAAACTGGCGAGAAGAGGACTTTCGTGTTACGCTCTCTGTCCTACACACCAGCTGATGTCACGCACGGCACACGGCGAACCCTTTACAAGACGTCTGAGGTGTCCTTGTAGCAACGGTGACTGCCGTTGGAATCACTCCCAAGCTAGTATTCCTCTCCAGCCTGTACTCTGGGACACAGCGTCCCCGAGGTCATCCCAGAAACAGACTCCTCCCCTTCGTGGACAGTCCGCTGCTGCCTATGAGCTGAGGGCTGCCTGAACGACTCCCCACACTCATTAGAGGGAGCACCTCTACTATGGATTCTCTGGTGTTTGCTAAGATCTGACCTCTGTCTGAAGGCTTTGCCGCACTGGTCACATCGGTAGGGTTTCTCCCCAGTGTGGATCCTGTGATGCTGAATGAGGCTGGTGATGCCTCGGAAGGCGTTCCCACAGTCGTCACACTTGTACGGCCTCTCTCCGGTGTGGGTTCTCTGGTGTTCCGTGAGAACTGATCTCTGAGTGAAGGCCTTCTCACACTTATCACACTTGTAAGGTCTCTCTCCAGTGTGAACTCGCTGATGTTCTACAAGGCTTGTCCTCTGAATAAATGCTTTTGCACATACGTCACACTTGTAAGGTTTCTCCCCAGCGTGGATTCTCTGATGCTGAACAAGGCCACTCTGACTGAAGGATTTCCCACACTCCTTACACTGATGGCACTTTTCTCTGTGGTGGATCTCCTGGTGGGAAACCAGGGAGGAGTTATAAACGAAGGCTTTCCCGCACTCGCTGCACTCATAGGGCTTTGCCCCAGTGTGAACTCCTTGGTGTTGAGTGAGTATTGAACGCCGACTAAAACTTTTATTGCACTGAGCACAATGGTATGGTTTGTCTCTCGTGTGGATCTTGAGATGGTGAAAGAGGCCCGCTTTCTGGCTAAAGGCTTTGCCGCATTCGTTACAGTGGTAGTGTTTCTCTCCTGTGTGGAGCCTCTGATGTTGGTTAAGAGCTGACCAGCGGCCAAAGGCTTTGCCACACTCATTACATTTATACGGTTTCTCTCCGGTGTGTATTATTTTGTGCCGAATCAGCACGGTTCTCCCACGGAAAGTTTTCCCACATTCCTCACATTTGTAGGGCCTGTCTCCAGTGTGGACCCTCTGATGTTCTAAGAGGTTCGAGTGCTGACTGAAGGCTTTTCCACACTCCTCGCACTCATGAGGTTTTTCTCCTGGACAGACCCTCTGCTGTTCAGTCAGACGGAGTCTGTTCTCATCACCCGCAGACTGTTCACCTTCCCTGGAGTGTCCAGAAGACTCTTCTGTTTCTGCTTCGGATCCGTCCGCTTCTCTGCACCTAGCCGACTGGGACATGTCCCTTTCAAATCCGCTACACATATTCCCCTGCGGCGCCGCTTCTTCAGACACTTCTTGCGTTAGAGTTAAATTCCTGTACTTATTTCCAGTCTCAACACCTGAAACTGCAACGGATCACAGTTACTAGTTTCCACCTCATCAGACACTCATTATTCAGGTGAAAAACATATTAAGAACCCAGAGTTTCTGCAGGACTGTACAATGGTATTAAAACATAGAACAGACCTAATACATAAAACACTCCAAAAATTGTTATGGAAAAGACCAATAATCCAATAAAAACTGGGCAAAGGAAAAGTTGTTTCCAGGAAAGGAAATACAACAGCTCTTAAAGATGCCCACCTCAAAATAAGGGAAAAGCAAACTTGAGTATTGAGGTACAATTTGCACCCATCACCTCCGCCCATCAGTAGAACACTGTTCATGAAATGGGTATCACACATCGCCAGTGGGAGTGTAAACTGACCCAGGCTTCATACAGACCAACTTGCTAATATCCATCAAAATGACAACTGTATTTAATCTTGGGGCTGGTAATTCCACACATGGGAATTTATACTGAAGTACTCACACACGCTCACCACAGCACTACCTGTTAGAGCAAATCACTGGGGACAACTGGGGAATGGACAAGTTAATTGTGTGGTTCATCCATACATTAAAATTTTTTTTAACATTTATTTTTGAGAGACAGAGAGAGACAGAGCATGAGCCGGGGAGGGGCAGAGAGAAAGAGAGGAGACACAGAATCTGAAGCGGGCTCCAGGCTCTGAGCAAGCTGTCAGCACAGAGCCTGACGCAGGGCTCGAACCCACAAACCGTAAGATCATGACCTGAGCCGAAGTCGGATGTTCAACTGACTAAGCCGCCCAGGCACCCCCATCCATACATTTTAATATTAAGGTGCTGTTAGGAAATAAAAAATATGGGGCGCCTGGGTGGCGTCCGTCTGACTCTTGATTTCGGCTCAGGTCATGATCTCACGGTTGTAAGATAGAGTCCAGAGTCGGGCTTTGCTCTGAGTGTAGAGCCTGCTTGGGACTCTCTCCCCTGCTGCCCTTCCCCCACTCATGTGCGTGCATGCATGCTCTATTTAAAATTTTTTTTAGGGGTGCCTGGGTGGCTTAGTCGGTTAAGCATCCGACTTTGGCTCAGGTCACAATCTCACTGTCCGTTGAGTTTGAGCCCCATGTCGGGCTCTGTGCTGACAGCTCAGAGCCTGGAGCCCGCTTCGGATTCCGTGTCTCCCTCCGTCTGCCCCTCCGCTGCTTGCACTCTGTCTCTCGCATTGTCTCAAAAAATAAACATTAAAATAAATAAATAAATAAATTAATTAATTAATTAATTAAAATAAATTTTTTTTTTAAAAACGCAAACCTTTACCATCTTAGTAATAAAGAGAAGAAAATGTATTTGCTTGAATGTGGAAAAACGTATACATATAAAGAGATCTCTAGGGAAGCACATACAAGAAACGGAACAGTGACAACTCATCTCAGGGCAGGGAGAAGACCAGATGGCCGAGGGAATGAGTGGAAGGAAAACTTGTCACTGGGTAACTTTAAGTTTTTATCTTTGAACTATATGAATTTTTACCTATTTTTAAAAATTAAATGTAGAGAACACAGAGATAAGGAACATGGGGTCTTTCGCACATTCACCAACTTAACATTCGCCACATTTGCTCTGTTGTTCCTCCTTTTCCTAAGAGTGCACATATATATGCTTTCTCCTGAACCATCTGGAAACTGCAGACATCCTGGGCCACAACCTGGTTACTGAAGGCAGGAGGACAGTAGCACCATCTGACAGGATAAAGGCCAGAAGTAGCAGGGAAGTCAGTATGAAGGAAAGTAACTATCAGAAGGACTCAATTAAGTGATCTCATAAAATACTGCAGGAGTGGAGAACAAAATATTAACATGAAGAGAAAACGAGAGTTGAAGCGTGACAAACCGAACCAGCTGAGAGTCCGCGCACGAGAGGTCGTCCTGACTGTGACGAGGAGAAACGGTACACGGAACTAAAGAGGCCCCAGGTCCTGTGCCTGCCTGTCTTCCCTTCCTCCCAAGCTGCTCTGTCTTCCTTACCTTGCTCCTCCGGCTGGGCTCCAGATCCTGGAGATTCACACTTCAGCTGGGCAACCCCGGATGGGAGGGACATGCCGGGCTCCCGTCCTGTTCCCACAAGGGCCGTCTCCTGCAAGAGCGTGTCCTGTTGCCCAGTGTGGACAGGGACACGGTGGACACATTCATCCTGCCAACAGGAAACAACGGTATAGGATCCGATCCGAGGCAGTGACACCCGGCTCTCCGGCACCTACGCTTCCTTCCAGACATCAGCCTGCTGGAACGCGCCTCATTCCTCAAAGCCTGTATACAAGCGACCTCCTCCAGGAACCCCGCCCTTGTGTTCTGAACCGCTAAAAAATGCTGGCTGTGCCACCGTCACGTCTTTGTCTTATGCTCAAAGTGGAGATGCGAGAGGAAGAAAATAGGAAGGAGAGAAGGAAGAGAAGGTAAAGGGAAGCAACGAGCACCAGAAAAGAACTTGGGCGAAATTAACAGAAGAGAAGAAGAAGAAAAGGACGGGGTAAGTGAACAGAAATGATGGAGAAACGAGGCAAAAAGGCAGAGGGAACAAAGGAGAAAGAGGGAGGAAAGACAGGGGATGGGAGGAGGAAGCTGTTCCCTACAGTCTCTGCTCTTCTGAGGCTCCTCCCCCACTTCCTTCCAGGAGATGACCTTGTTCTCTCCTTGTCCAAGGTCATGGTCACATCAGAGATCACCCACTCTTTTCTTCATCACCCCCCACACACTTACTCCCTTCCACTTAGAGGAAGAGGCCTTTGCTTCATCAAGGCCCGTACCTTGTAACCTCAACTCTTGCCTTCAACCCCATCCCTTCCTGCACCTCTGACCTCTGCTCCCTAAACTCACTCACTCTGGCTTCCACTCCTCCACGGAATCACTCCCTCTTGTATTTAAAAATAAATCGTATTTCCCCAGCGTGGTATGAAAGGCAGCGATTCGGGGGCCACACTTAGTTGCTTCTTGGTTCAGGAGCTCCACGTCCCTGGGTGGTTTCTCAGACCGTGCATGACTCAGACTGTGCATGAGGCACATTGCGGGGGCACCGGCATACAACAGACCCTCAAGTTACCCCCCAATCCTGCAACAGCTACAGTCTGGGAGTAAGAAATCACCACACGCTGCCTCTACTTCCAACACAGCTTCGTTCTGTAACTTCTGACCCCAGAATAAGAGCCAAAGTCAGTAGGATGCTCTCAGAGGCAGACAGAAAAAGGTTTTCAGACCTCAAATTTGGAAGGAGAAAAAGGCCAGTACAGTGAGCTGTGCTTTCCTTCTGTCCCTGGATCTCTGGTGAGGCCTCAGAAATCAGGATGAAATTCCATCAGCCACCCCCAGCATGCTTTGAGGGAAAGGGCAGTACAAAGACAACATGTTTAAAACCAAATTACTTCTGCCCACACTTGGGAGTGCCATTCTTTCTTCTGGTTCTCTTCCCATCTCCCTGGCCACTCCCTCTCAGTTTCCACCGTCCTGTCGATCCTTTTGTCCCACAGCTTTAAATATCACCCACATTATGACAAGCTCCAATTTTGTTATTTCCAGCACACATCCCTCTGCTGAGTGGAGTTGCTTGCCCAACTTTTCCAACTGGGTTCTAAGAGGAATCTACAATTCAACACGTCCAAAACCTAGTAACTCTAGATTCCCGCCCCTACTCCAAACCTTCTTCTTTCCCCGCCTTTATCATCTCCTTGAATGACAAACCCATGTGACACGACGCGATGTTCAAACAAATCCCCTCAAGATCCAACTGCATCTCGCTGCTTCCACTGCTACTGTCACAGTTCAAGCCACTGGTACCTCCTGCCTGGATTAGTGCTGACCGGGCTTCCCTGCTTCGACCTTTGACCCTGGGCCTCCTGCACTCCCTACACCAACCCTAATCTAGGACTCTTCCAACAGAGCGGCTGGAGTGATTATTTTTAAAATTTAGGTCATAGGGCACCTGGGTGGCTCAGTCGGTTAAGCGTCCGACTTCGGCTCAGGGTCATAATCTCACGGTTCATGGGTTCGAGCCCCGCGTCGGGCTCTGTGCCAACAGCTGGGAGCCTGAAGCCTGCTTCCGATTCTGTGTCTCCCTCTCCCTCTGCCCTCGTCCTCCTCATGCTCTTTCTCTCAAAAATAAACAAACATTAAGAAATAAAAATAAATAAATAACATTTAGGTCAGATTAAACCTCTCTTCTGTTCAAAACCCTCCAATGACTTTCCATCTCAGAATAAAATCCAAAGTCCTTACAATGGCCTGTAAGTGCCCCCATGATTTGATCTCGTTCTAACTACCTGATTGCATCTCCTGCATCTCTACCACGATAAGCACATTCTCACCTGCCCACTATTTCCTCTGGCTGAATGTCCTCAGCCTAGGTGACTGCACAGCCTGATCTCTGCTCTAAATGTCACCCCATCTGGAAGGCCTTCCCTCACCAGTCTGTCAAAAATCCCACAGTCTCCGCTTTATTCACTGTTTACCTTTTTTCCGCTTCGTTGCTGTTTTCATAAAGGATTTATCTCCACCTGGCACCACCTGATTACTACTCTCATTAGACTAGAATCTGTTTACAAGACAGAGGCAACTTCTGTGCTTTGTGCACTGCTGTGTTTCCAGTGCCTAGAATGGTGCCTGGTGCGTATTAAACGTTCAATAAACGTCTTCTGAACGAATGAACTTTCCCCCAATCCACCATCCCCGATAGCCTTGAACTCTGTTAGGAGCACCTCAATTACACTAGTCTCTCAAGCTTGAAATCCCCCGCGCTTAGCCTAGAATAGATTGCTCTGTAGAGAGTTTTCCCTTTTTTATCCATCTAATCTATCATTGTTTCCAATTAATACTTACCTAAGACATGCCTCATCCTTCATAGCCTCACTGTCTTGACTCTACTTCAAACTCAGATCTTCAAACTCTGCCACATGTTCCTCCCCCTTGCCAATGCTGAGTTGCACTTCTTGTTTTATTACTTCCCTGTTTTATACTCTTCATACCAAGACTTCTGAGTCTTGATTCTATTGACATGTTGGGTCAGAAAAATCCTTGTTATAAGACGCCATCTTATACGTTATAAGATATTCCAAAACATCCTTACCCTTTAGCCACTCGATGCCAGTAGCACCTCCCCCCACTATGACAACCAAAAATGTGCCAAGACATCACCAAATGCCCTTTAGGGCAGAAAATTGCCACTGGTTGAGAACCGTTGTCTTTTATCAATGTTGGAACAAAACAGAACAGAATTCTACACAATTTGGTTAGATCCTGGCGTTAGAGAAGCTCACTTAAAGAGAAAAGGTTAGAAGCTTGTGTCCTACAGAACAGACTCTACACTCCACAGGTGATACTCAAGGTCCTGGACTCTGTTCTCAACCCTTCTACTCACTACCCATGTGTCGGACCTAACTGGGCTCTACTACTCCAGGAATCTCGTCCCTGCTCTCTGAACCTTCCTCTCTGCTCTGACCTCACATTCCTCCAAGATGGTGACCTTGATTTCTCCATCTTTTAATCCTTTAATGGATGCAGAGCAGTGGATATACCTGCAAGACCTTATTTCTTAATTACTTGTATCCTGCAACAGAAGAGATGTCCCTTCCAAGAGACTGCTGCGCACCCGTTACGCTCACTTAACATTTTCTCTTAGAAATCTTATTTCTAAAGAAGACATCCAGATGGCTGACACGTGAAAAAATGCTCAACATCACTCATCATCAGGGAACTACAAACCAAAACCACAATGAGATACCACCTGACACCTGTCAGAATGGCTAACAGTAACAGTAATGCTAGTCAGGCAACAACAGATGTTGGCGAGGATGTGGAGAAAGAGGAACCCTTTTGCGCTGCTGATGGGAATGCAAGCTGGTGCAGCCACTCTGGAAAACAGTATGGAGGTTCCTCAAAAAATTAAAATGCTACGACCCAGCATTGCACTACTAGGTATTTATCCAAGGGATACAGGTGGGCTGTTTCGAAGGGACACATGCACCCCATGTTTATAGCAGCACTATCGACAATAGCCAAAGTATGGAAAGAGCCCAGATGTCCATCAACAGATGAATGGATAAAGAAGATATGGTGTGTGTGTGTGTGTGTGTGTGTGTGTGTGTGTGTGTCTATACACAATGGAGTATCACTCGGCAATCAAAAAGAATGAAATCTTGACATTTGCAACTACGTGGTTGGAACTGGAGGGTATTATGCTAAGCGAAATTAGTCACAGAAAGACAAGTATCATATGACTTCACTCATATGAGGAATTTAAGATACAAAACAGATGAATATAAGGGAAGGGAAGCAAAAATAATGTAACAACAGGGAGGGGGACAAAACAGAAGAAACTCATAAATATGGAGAACAAACTGAGGGTTATGGGAGGGGTTGTGGGAGGGGGGAGGGGCTAAATGGGTAAGGGGCACTAAGGAATCTACTCCTGAAATCATTGTTGCACTACATGCTAACTTGGATGTAAATTAAAAAAATAATAATGAAATAAATCTTGTTTCTAATGTTTCTGAGTAGCATTTCATCAACTAGAAACCATAAGCTCATTACAGAAATACAGGATCCTCCCATAAAAAAGATATAAATAAGTTAGGTCTACATTAACCAAATTTCCATGACTTGGTGGAATAATGCTGTCCTTCGCTCTGGCCTACAAATCCGTAACTTACCTTATCTCAATCACAAACCATCTCTCATTTTCTCACCTGCTCTCCAGGCTCGTCCAGCTCCCGCTCCAGATCCTCCAGCACGGTCACCACCTCGTCCCCGCTCTCCGGGTGCTGTCCCCGCACCCAGGCCTGGAGCTCCTCGGGCAGGATGGTCAGGAACTGCTCCAGCACCAGCAGCTCCAGGATCTGCTCCTTGGTGTGTGTTTCTGGGCTCAGCCACTGGCGGCACAGCTCGCGGAGCCGGCGCAGCGCCTCGCGGGGTCCAGGCGTCTCCTGGTAACAGAAGTGTCTGAAGTACTGTCGGAAGACCTCCCTGCTGTGGGTGTTGTTCTTCTGCAGGTTCTGATCCCGTCTGGTGGTATTCCTGTACCCCTCCTCCTCCTCCACCTTTACTTCCAGAAGCGCACCCTGTTCCTCGTGGGCCGGCGCAGCCCAGGCCGACGCCATCGCGGCCGTGCAGAAGCTCTAGCGGTGCTTCCAGCAAGGGTGGACCTGAGGGAGAAGCCGTCGCTTTTAACACAAGCTACACCATAAGCGAAAACTGCAAATTCTAACAATTTACTTCTGCGCTTTGCAAGCCACCCCCAGGGTAATTCACGACACTCACGGAAACTGAATACGAAAGACTTAAGAACACATTAAAGAGAAAGATTCGGTAAAAGGTGCTAAGGGTTTAAGGACTTCACAAAGGCAACACTTCCATTTAGCCCTAGAATAAAGGACGACCAGATGGAACACAACTAACGTTCAGAGCAAACAAGTAATAATAAAACACTGAGACGACCTCTTTTAACGGGCAGGCGTGTGGCGGAAAGCACGAAACCGGCGCGGCAGCCCCGCAGCAGATGAAAGGGCGGCGGACGCCGCTCCCGAAAGCTGCCCCCCGCCCCTGCGGCTTCTCGGGCCGGCGGGGAAGGGCAGGGGAGAGCTGCAGCACCTCGCTCACCTGCAGCTCCCGAGGCCGGCAGCCGGGTCCCTCCCGGGGAGACCACGGGTCACGCGGTCCAAGCCGCCGGGGGCCCGAACAGCCCACAGCGCCCCACAAAGGCCGGAAGCGAGCCGGGCGGGAGCAAGCGCACTTCCGCTCCAGCCTCAGGAAGGGGCGGGCACTAGCCGGGCGGATCCCGCGCTGCCCCACGAGGTCCCGAGAGTTGGCCCGGTGGGCGCGAGCGCACTTCCGCTACAGCCGGAGGCCCCACGGGTCGCGGCAGGTGGCCAGGGAGCTGGCTGATGTTGCAGGTCTCGGCCCTGCCGGTCCCGCCCGCCGTCCCCGCTGCCCCGCCCCACGGTGAGCGAGGCCTGGCACACCTGGAATCGGTGCCACTTTGTCATGTGTGTAATTCATTTTATAGATTTTTAGCGTCAACTTGCCAGTGTTTTGTTGGGGACTTGGCGTTTCTGCTCGTGGGACGTCTTGGCCCGTCGTCTTCCCTTCTGTGACTTCGTCCGATTCTGTAGGCTCCGCCGCGTGGGTGCCAGCCCCAGGCACGACCTGCGCGCTGCGAGTCTTGTCACCGGTGCAAGTGCCAGGAGAAAGCACCTGCGCGTCCAGGGGCAAGACGCGGGAAGCCGAGGAGCAGAGTTCCTGTCTCGTACACGCGGGAAACCCAGGGATGTAGGGGCACAGAATAGACGTTAGTTTATTACTAACATTTGGACAATTTATAAACCAGGTGATTCTAACATTTAAAAAGTGCCGTCTCCTGTGATATTTTGATAAGCCTTCTAACTACTTCTAAAATGAAAAGAGAAAAATTCACTCAAATGGTGAAACTGTAATGTCAGATCACTTTGTTACTTTGTACATAAAAAATGAGCATAGATACACTTGATTAGCTCAGTCATGCTGGGTGTCTTTAGGGAAGTTAAAAAGGAGGCAAGAAAGGAGAAAAAAAATTAAACAATTATATAGAGAATCCAAAAAGAACTTTATTATTTTTCCCCCAGGCTTTATATCTGGGTGGATAAGGGTATTTTGGAAAATTAAAGATGACTACAAATTTTTCCATGCTTTTCCTGGTTAGCTGTGGAGTCTATGTCATTTCCCCTTGAGTCTTGAGTGGGCTTGAGGACAGCTCAAATAAAATACAGCAAAACTGATGCTGTTTTAGTTTCCCAGCCTGAGCCCTTAAGGACAGCAGCAGCTTTCACTGTTTTTTGGAACAATTGGTCCTGGAGTCCTGAGCCACCACAGAAAGAGTCCGACGGCCCTACTGCAAAGATCACATAAGGAGGCCCCAAGACCGTCCTAGCTGTTCTCGCCCCAAGGCACTGGGCATGGCAGTGCAGCTTGGATTTTCCAGCAAACCCA
Organism: Lynx canadensis; assembly: GCF_007474595.2. Classification (NCBI taxonomy): domain Eukaryota; kingdom Metazoa; phylum Chordata; class Mammalia; order Carnivora; family Felidae; genus Lynx; species Lynx canadensis. The sequence continues at coordinate 1,722,566 of NC_044307.1, read as the reverse complement.
GCTGCCAGATAAACACCACCAAGTGCCACTGTAAGATGCCACACGAAATGGAAGAAACTTGCAGCTGAGACCTCGCCAAATTCCTGGCCCAAAATCTCATGGGATGGTTATTCTAAGCCACTGTTTCATTTTTTTGTTTGCTTGTTTGTTTATTTACTTTGAGAAAGCATGAGCAGAGGTGAAGCAGGGAGGGAGGGAGACAGAGAACCCCAAGCAGGCTCCGCACAGTCAGCCCAGAGTCTGATGTGGGGCTTGAACTCACAAACTGTGAGATCATGACCTGAGCCAAAATCAAGAGTCGGATGCTTAACCCACTGAGCCACCCAGGCGCTCCCAACTATATTCTTAAGTGCCTGTAGAAGCCAAAGTAAATCTAGAGGAAGGTAACATCATTCAGAACCTTTCAGAACCTCAGCTTTTTTCCACAAATTTTCACACGTAGTGTGACTCTTGATCTTGGGGTCCTGAGTTTGAGCTCTACACTGGGGGTAGGGATTACTTTTAAAAAAAATTTTAAAAACTGAAAAAAAAAAACCCCATTTTCTTTGTATACAGTATGTGATGCATATAGCATACAAAATATGTGTTCAACTCTTCAGGTTATCAGCAAGTGTTCTGGTCAATAGTAGGCTCTTGATGATTAAGTGTTTGGGGGCCAAGTTATACTGAGATTTTTGTGTAGGGGATCAGTACCCCTAACCGCATGTTGTCCAAGGGTCAACTGTACTATACTCAAGAGTAGGAAAAGATCATTGTTTATGGTGGTCGCAATGAATAATTAACCTGATCATCTTTCTCCTGTAGAATTCAAAATAAAGAGAATCCTAACAATTTCCCTGAACTTAATGCAATGTAAAATAATGGTTTTTGTTTTTCTTTATGACTCTAGGATTGCTTACTTTATTTTTACCTGCCTTTCCTGGGCATTTGAGTTTGCTTATTCTCCCTTGAACACTAACTTGGGTCTTTTCTGTTTTCCTAATACAAATCAATACACCTCTTTTTGAAAAAAAGATGCACCTGGGGCTCCTGGGTGGCTCAGTCGGTTGAGTGTCCAAACTCTTGGTTTCAGCTCAGGTCACGATCTCACGGTTCGTGAGTTCAATCTCCATATTGGGCTCCCTGCTGACTGTGGAGCCTGCTTGGGATCCTCTCTTGCCACTTCCCTGCTCATGTGTGCACACTCTTTCTCTCAAAAAAAAAAAAAAAAAAAAAAAAAACTTTAAAAAATAAATAAAGATGCATCTTTCTTGTCTGGAGTCTTAACTGGGGGCTACATGTCACACATCATACCCTAGATAGGAACGGAAGGTGCAAAAACTCACCATGTCATTACTAAAAAGATGCTGAACAAGTTTTTTGACTTGGCAAATCATAACTGCAGCATTTAAAATAATTAACCATCTAATAACATTCCTATTTGTATTTTATACATAACTTAAATTTTCACTAAAATAATTTAACAGTCCAAGCTTTTGTGAGAACTGTATTTAAGAACTAATTAAAACATCTGGAAATCTGAACTGGTGGTCCATAAGCAGCCCTTTGAATCACTAAAATAATGTAGCTGCTTGAGGAGACTTAAAAAAATTTTTTTTCAATGTTTATTTTTGAGAAAGAGTGCAAGTTGGGGAGGGGCAGACAGAGAGACACAGAATCTGAAGCAGGATCCAGGCTCTGAGTTGTCAGCACAGAGCCGGACACAGGGCTCAAATTCACGAGCTGCGAGATCATGACCTGAGCTGAAGCTGGACATTCAACTGACTGAACCACCCAGGCACCTTGCTTGAGGAGACGGTTAAGGAAAAGTAAATGGCTTGTTCTGTTGAATCTGACAAGGTTTTGAGGGACATTCTGAAAGGCCAGTTCCCATCAAAGACCACCCAGAGGTCTGGTATGAAGAAATTCTGCCTTGCTGATTTCACATGCTGGACACTTTAAGAGTTTGTTCTGTTTTGTTTACAGAGAGCAAGCGAGCGCAAGCAGGGCAGATGGGCAAGAGAATCTTAAGCAGGCTCCATGCCGAGTGTAGAGCCTGACATGGGCCTTGATATCACAACCCCAAGATCATGACCTGAGCTGAAATAGACACTGAACTGACTGAGCCACCCAGGCTCCCCTAAAATTTTTAATGTTAGATGAGATGCTACTGTTCACACGCTTTTCCATTCACATTTATCAACTTCTCACACTCTCGAGTTTTCTGGTATTTAATAAGGAATGAAATATCCAGGAAAATTCTTACTACATTGATTAAACGAAGAGTTTCTCTCCAACACAGACTCTGATAGTGAAAAATCTGTGTTCTGACTGTAACCTTTCCCACACTTGTTAAGATGGTAACACCTCTCCTTGGTGTGAAGTCTCTGGTCCTGGTTAAGGGCTGACCGTCCAAGGCTTTACCATACTTGTCACTTTTATTATAGGGTCTCTCTCCAGCATGGGTTCTCTATGATGAACTAGTCCAAATATTCTCCATATTTGTGGGTCTAATTCAGTGGGAATTCTCTTATCTTCAATGAAGCCAGCACTCTTGGACTAAAAGCTTTTCCACATTTCTCATTTTCATGGCATTTCTCCTGTGTATCTCAGATGCTGGATAAGGATGGAGCTCTGAAACTCATTCCACATTCATCACTTATGCAATCATAGATCTATTTCTAGGGTTCTCTGGTATTTTGGGACTTCTACATAATTCAGGCACTTAAGAATATTGCCATCAAATCTAGCAGTGTGTCCCTGTTGGCATGTTATTTCTTCAGATTTCTTCTACTTTGGAAACACCTTCTCATTTTCCATTTTGACCAAATCACCTGAAAGAAGAGATTGAAAATTTCAGCCTAATTCCCTCATTCACACATACCTTACTCAGTTACTTGCTCACTGAACAAGTCTCATTCAAACTACATGCTAGAGGGAAGAAAAAAAAATGTTTCATGTAAGACAGATGTGTATTGAGTTTATGACATAAACTATAGTGTGTTACTTTAATTTTTTTTATTATTTTAAAAAAATTTTAATGTTTATTTTTGAGAGAAAGAGCAAGCGGAGGAGAGGCAGAGAGAGAGGGAGACACAGAATCCGAAGCAGGCTCCAGGCTGAGCTGTCAGCACAGAGCCCGATGCAGGGTTTGAACTCACAAACTGTGAGATCATGACCTGAGCTAAAGTCAGATGCTTAAATAACTGAGCCACTAGGCGCCCCTATAGTGTGTTATTTTTAAAAGGGAAGGGTGTGCATGTACACATGTGCCTATAATAAACAAATAATAAAAGGATAAACCATTAAAGAGCAAAAAAGGTTACCTATATGAGAGAGGGAACAGGAGGAGGAAAAGGAGAATTTCCTTGAAAACATTTTATAGATTTCATGTATAAAACTTTGTATTTCACATAATTTAAAAAATGAAAAAAAATTTTTAAATAAAAAATAAAATAAAAAAAGCAATCCCTAAACATTGAAACAGAAATGAAACAAACTGAATTTAAATGTGTACCTGCTGGTGACATAACCACACAAAAGAGAAATTATTTCCAATGTCCTTTGAAGAGTAATTTTTTTGTATATACCCAATGATATAGAACTTAAGGACAAAAGAATGGAAAAACCAGGCACCACCATTAAGCTGTTTATAAAAACCATATTTGATGGTAATGCTAACATTTTTTTTGAGGCCACTGAGATACTGTGGGATAAAACAGATGAGTATTTGATACTCTATCATTCCCGGTGTCTTTGAGAAGTCTCTAAAAGGAGATGCAGATGAAAGATTAAGGCCCTGAATTTGAACTCGAACTGTCAGTATGAATTCACAATACATACTTTATCTTAAATTCTTCCTAGCTCTGAGCACTGAAAGGCCTAGGAACAATGTCCAATAACAATATGAGCATTCCTAGCACCTTATCTTTGGTTTTAAAATACCATTTCTTACTAAACAGAATCTGGGGTCCTTGGGGAAATGATTGATTTCAGGAGGAGGAAAGGAATTAGAGGAGTTTATACTTCTTTTTATACCAGAAGCAAGAAAGCTGTCAAATGCCTAGACTCATGTCATATAGGAGACCAGCAGCTGAGAAGTGTGCAGAAGAGAAACCCACCATGTAAGACAAGAAGCCTGCTGCATAAGCTTCAGTTTATTTGTTCCATAAACGTCAAATCATTCTGGACAGCTAATTTTTAATAAAGACCCGATTAAAGTAAAAACGAAAAATAATTTGGTATCTGTACAATGGAACTTATGTCAGCCATATGTATACATTACATGTAACTCTTGGAAAATGTGTCCATAATGTAATACTAAATTTAAAGGTAGTGTCAGTTGGTATGTTCAGTATGATTACAATTTGGGCATATATGTGTGCTTGTCCAATGAGCACATAAAAATACTAAATAAGTTTTGTTTTCTACACGAAGTCTTTGAAAATGCACATTTAATAACTTTTCTATTGTATGTAGCCTTTGAGTCATTTTCTATTGGCTTCAATGTAGAAAAATGCTGTCCTGCCTTTGGCATAAAAGGTCAGGCCCAGGGAAGCTGGCAGTATTCAGTCAGAATGGAGAAACAACCATTCAATAGAAGCAGGATTTTCAACAACGTCAGTGCAAAGTAGTGAAGGGAGAATGACAATCAAGGTTAAAACAATGTGCTTAGAGGGACAAGGTAAAAATGAAACAAGACATCAAGTGAAAGGTAGGCAAAAGGTTTAGTGGTGAGGCTCATTTGGAAAAACGCAAAAGACATTTCTGATCTTTTCCCCGGTAGGATCTCCTCCTTCTCCTCAGTAGATTCAGATCGAGCTGCCCTGTTTCTGGCTGGAGCTGCCCTGCCCTCCCCGCCCCGTGAGTCTTAATGCTGCTGCCAGGCAAGCCATTTGCCCTTAGGGCCCTCGTTCGCCCTTCCTGTCCCCACAGGAGGACAAAGGACCCAGGGACAATTAGAGAAATTTGACCAGGGTGATATCTGCTAGGGTTCTAGAGCTTAGATCCCAGTATTAATCGGGGAACAGAAGAGGAGGACAGAAAGCAGAGTTTCCTTTGACCTGCAAGGACAGGGAATAAATGGACAGGGAGGGGAACACAACTCTGGCCAATGCATCTTAGCCATTTCCTCTCACTACACTTGAGAGGAAGCTTCAAGTCTCTGCTCTCTCTCTGGAGAGAATACCTGCCTCTGGTAATAGACTGTTTCTTCCTTATCTCACCTTCCTCCTGGATGGTCCAGCTTCCTCAACAAGCCCCCAGTCCAGTAACAGCCTCCGCCCCATACACTGGATGCTGCCCCGCACCCAGGCCTGGAGCTCGGCGGGCAGGACGGTCAGGAGCTGCTCCAGCACCAGCAGCCCCAGGATCTGCTCCTTGCTGTGCGTCTCGGGCCGCAGCTACTGGCGGCGGAGAGCCGGCCTGGAGCCGGACTCCCGAGGCCCAAGGGAATCCTCCTAACAGAACTGCCAGGAGTTTTGTCCGAAGAACTGTCAGAAGCACCACTTCTGTGCAGGCTAGATGCTTTAACTATTTGACATCCCTTCTGTTCTTCTGCAGCCCAAAAGGGTTGGACTGAATCATTCCTGGGCAAAGCAGTTCACCACAACAGTAGCAGGGGCTTAATAAGGCTGGTGATAAGGCATAACACATCACTGTTAACAGAGATCAACTCCAAACTAAGAACATATTTACTCAGAGTGAATCGCTATGGTCAAGTCAATGATTTGAAGGTAAAGACGCCCTGTAAAAGATAAGACAAGCACAAAATGTCATTAGAAAAATGTCCTAAAATTGACTTACAGACAATTCGGTTACTTTAGGACTAAAGAACAATACTAGTAGCTTTTAGATCTAGAAACTGAAGTGAAATATTCAGATAACGTGAAATATCCCGATAACAAAAACAATGCAAACAGCTTTGCTTACTTGAATTGCGTGTCACAGATTTAGTCAATCATATTTATAAATCAACCTCTCTGTGCCAAGAATTATGCTAGATTCTTTCAAAGGCATTTTTAGTTTTAGAAAAGAACAGTGTGCATGTCAGTTGGGGTGTCCCACATTTGAGTTAGGGGTCCCAAGTCAATTAACCAAAGCCCCCCTTGTATACAAACCCAGTGAGTATTTTTCAGTCCTTTACTTACCAGATGCCTCTGCAGCTCCTAACACTCTAACCACTCCCAATCTTCTAAGGAACTGCGATCTTCTGTCTGTTTTCCCATGAGCTGGCTTTTGTAAAGTGCTTAGACCAACACTTGGTGCTCAAGCTTCTATAAGGGCTTGTCAAAAGCTCATTCTTAAGTCCACTTTATGGCTTTTCTTCAGCTTGCCAAGAAATGTCTTCAGCTTACCCTAAGCTGGGATCCGGCCTTCTCATTCCACATTCATTCTGGGCAATCTCGTCCATTCAGTAGCATCTGAGAACTGAGACGCTTTCACCTAACAACTCCTAAATCTATTCTCTTTTCCCAGTCTTACTTTGGAGATCAAGACCATTATAGTCCAATGGTATAAGACTCTTCCAGTCCTAGGTCTTAAAAGCACCTCAACACCACCAAAAATTAACTCATCATTTTCCCCTCATAATCAATGGCTCTTCCAAAATTACTCATTTCTTTTTTTTTTTTTTAACTTTACTTTGCTCGGGCACTGTCAGCACAGAGCCCAACTAGGGCTCCCACAAACCACAAGATCTTGAGCCGAAACCAAGAGCTGGACACTTAACGACTGAGCCATTCAGGCGGCCCTACCCATTTCTTTAAAAAGGACACATTCATTCCCCTTACCATCTATCCAATCCAAAAACCTAATTATCCCTAACTATGTTAAAAATAAAGCTCGTAATACGTACTACGTGCCGGGCATTGTGCTCAGCACCCTTTCAACAATCTTTCTCCCTTAGACATCAAGTGGAGTTAAATCCGCGTCTTCCACACAATCCACTCCACCCTCGTCACTTCCACGGCCAGCACCTGGCTTTCACCAACTTACAGTACCGGCTCTTTCCGTGACGCCTGCGCATCTCTTGCTTCCAGTCCTACCCCCTTCCAATCCATTTGCCACCACGCTCCTGGAATTTCTAGAAGCCTAGTAAGATGACGCTATTCCCGTGCGTGAAGACAGGGACTCCCGTCTCTGCGGAGTCCGCCTCCCAGAGCAGCGTAGCCGGGCCCTGCTCCCTTCTGCGAGGCAGTGTGCGCACACACATCGCGTGCATTCTGTGCGGGAGCCGTCGCACGGAAAGGACGGAGAGGCACACTACCTTTTCAAGTCCAAGTTCCCTGGGGTATCGCAGCTGTCACCTGCTCATCCTCTCTGCCCCGGCCACAGCACACCCACCTTCCCTCGGCTGCCTCCGGCCGCCCGTTTCCGCTCAGCTCTCCGCCTCACCGGGAGGTGCCCCCACCCCCGGCTCCGGGCATCCGCGCGGTATCGCAGGGGTGTTCCCCTCTTCCCCACGGCACTGTGAGCTGGAGGGGTCTTAAAAGCACCTGGAGACCCGCACTACGCGACCGGCAGCCCATGTCCGCTCGAAGGACGCGCTCACTTCTCAACGTTCTCTGAGCCGAGGAAATCACACTTTCCTCCGTTTTCTAAGTCCTGAGACCCCGTCACCGTACGTCCTCCGGGACAAACCCTCCCGGCACAGGCGTGCAAGGTCATGACCACCGCCACGAAGGCCTCGATGAAAACAGGACTCCGGAGGGGGACAGAAAACCACCGCCGGCCGTAAAGACGCACCAGCGCCCGGAGCCCCGAAGCGGGTGGTCCGCGCAGCGCTCGCGTCCACGTCCGCGGGCGGCGACACAGACGAGCCTGCGTCTCGGGGAGCGGCCACCAAGCCTCGCGGGCGCCTCCTGCCGGAAAAGGCTCGCGCTAGCTGTGGCTCACACGAGACCGGAAGTACGTCACGACGCCCGGGCACGCCTCCACCCGCTCCTCACCGCCCCTCTAGGAAGCACAGAGGTCCCGCATCTCAGTGGTTGGCCGGCTCCCACCGCAGGGGCCCTCGGTGGCCTCTGCACAGCGCAGGCGGTTCACCGGGTGTCCAGCAGCCACTCAGCCTGGGCCCGTCTCTCTGTTACACTGAGGGAATGCGACGCAGTCCTCCGTTCCCTAGTACCTTGGTCCCGTGATACCCATTGTCCACTCGGCCCCCAGGGTCCGAAGCAATAATCGATACCCACCCGAGCAAAGCGGCATTAAGAGGGGCAGGTGCTGGCTTGCTGTCCACCGTCTCAATCTTTGTGCATGTGACTCCGGTCCTTTTGAGTAACCAAACCACTTACAGATCCCTGACTCTGCAGAATTAGCAGAAAGTGAGGGGAAGCCACATACCCAGTCCCCGCTGTGAATGGCCCCAGGGCAACTGCGGAATGTGGGGCCTGGTCAGCCTGTGTTTGGTACCCTGCGGTGTTAAGAGCGCTCTGGTTGCACAGCCCGTGAAGAATGTGCATCAATTATGATAACTTAGGAAACTTGGCACAATATCTGGACCTCATTCATCCTAGCTACTTGCTTCAAACGGCTTGCCCTCTGCCTTATTCCTGCGAGGTTGTGATCTGGCGTGCTATATTCCCACGCTTCCTCTGTATGTTAGAGGTGAACAGCCCATACTGGTCCATCGATCCTATACCACTGAAATGCTCCTATGCTTCTGGAACGTCATCTCTCTTGTCTGGTAAGCCTTAGTCTCAACAGGCTCATCTTAGGTAACTATCTATTTTAAGCGTGTTGTTGTTTGTGGGTTTTTTTGGGGGGGGGGGGGCTTTTCTGGGTGGGTGTCGTTTTTATAGGCATACCCACCCCTTCTTACCTAATCCAATAAATGTGTTAATGGGGATTATTTCAAACCAGGCAGATGGTGGCTACTTTGGTCTAGGTGGCTACACCTAAACATCCCACAGCCTCCTTCATAGATGCTCTACCTTAGCTTTCATGAGAACATTGTATTCTTTCTGTCTCTTCTTCTTCTATCTCCTCAGCAGGAAAAGTCTTAAGTAGGAAGACCATACATCCTGATTTATGCCTCTTGGCTGGCTGTAATTATTAACAGCAATCCCTTTCATTCTCAGAAGTGTCCTAGATTGGGCAATACATTATATATAGTTACCTCAAGTCTGACAACCACCGATATGCTAGCTGAAATGCAGATTCCCAGGTCCTGCCCTCACAAACATTCAGCCAGTCTGTGGTAGTGCCCAGGAAACTGCAGTTCAAACAACCCAGGTGATTCTAACACAGGTATATATTCAGAAGCAGTGGCTTCATCATAGAGCTGAGACGTTGGCATGGAAAACTGGGTGTGAGTCCAGAGAGACCTAAAAAAAAGAAATCAGTGATTTACACACTGTGCTTGCCTCCTCTTTGTTACCTAGAGCACTGAGAAGAGTGAGGAGTGAAGAGCAGTGGGACTCTTTTCACTGCTAAGACACATGGACCAATTGAGAGCCGGAGGGCTAATAGGTATATTTATGGACAAAGCACGTTTCTTGGTAACAACGTCTCTTTTTATTTTTTCCTTCTCTTTGGTCACCACTTGTTGGCCTAATCCAGTTTAGCGTGTAAGTTTGCCTGGTTCCTTTTTATGTTCTCACATTTTGTTCTTCCTTTTCCTTTTTCCATCCTGTTTTGTTGCTGCTGTTGCTGTTTGCAGAGGCCTAAAAGGTTCTGAGCCTCCAAGTCCAAGTGCCTGTGAAACCTTATATAATTCACAATGATCTTTGTTCACAGTTTTGTTTTAAAAATTTTTAAGATTTTTAACTTTAAAATTTTTAATGTGATTAAAAAATAGATCACAACGAGTGTTTAACCACTTTGGACTTCACTTTTCTCATGCAGGTATGAAATTGCTCAACTCAAAATTTCTTCTTAAAGCTAATATTTTCTGATTTTTTGTTAGGAAACTCCTATAGCACAACAAAATACTTTTCAATGATTCCATTATGCTTTAACAAAGTGTTCCGTGACCTCTGCATCTGGCCCCCACCCCTGCACACTCATGGCTCTTGAGCCTGCCTTAGCTGGGCCTTCTTCACCCTGTTTCCTCTATTGGAGATACTTTCCGCTATCTTCCAGCTCCTTCTACAAATAATCTACTTTCCTCTCAACTTTTACGTTCTCTCTCAACTTCTAACTCAACATTTAACCAGTGACACACATGTATACTGGTACATAGATTTCAAAACTGCTCCTGAGAAGATACTTCATATTTTATAATTTTGACTTTAGATATGCCATTGTTTTAAAATTTTCTCAGAGATATTTTTTGTCTTATTGGAAAAATGTAAAACAATCTTCCACTATAAATTGTTTTTTAAAGGAAAAATATTGTCAGATAGAGAAAATAGAAGTCATTTTCAAAAACAAAATCTGGACAGAGACTTGGTTCTCCTTGAAGATTTGGTTCCTCAAATAAAAATTATAGTGAAAGAGAGTCTTCAGGGCTCTTACCTACAGCTCTAGATAGCTTTCAGTTGCAAAATTCTCAGTCATTTCTTGACATACAGTGTTCACTGTCCTAACAATGCTCAGAGGGGTGCTGTACTATCCCTCAAGAACCAGTAAGGCTTTTTTATATTTTTAGTAATCTCTACACCCAACGTGGGGCTCAAAATCATGACCCTGTGATCAAGAGTCACACACTCTTCTGAGTGAGACAGCCAGGCATCCCTCGAACCAATAAGTCTTTTTAATTGGATTTGAATCAGTACTTCTTACACCTTGCTCAGCCATAAAACTGACTAGTCTTTCAGACTGGGGCTTTTCAAAGGCATAAGGAGAGATGGTTACTGGTTTACAGAGCAGCTGAAAGGAGATCAATGCCAGAGACTCGATGGGTTGAGTGAAAAGAGCCAGGGTAGAAAAAGAAAAGAGAAGTGAGGGTAATTCAGAAATGTAAAGGGAGACAACACCTAAGAGCACCCTGCCAGGAAGGCTGGAGTAATCATAGGAAAGGCCAGGGCCTACATGCCCCTGTCTAGCGGTTAAGTCAACTAATGACAAATGTGCATCCCAGATAAAAGAATTAGAAGAATAATCCGTATCAGAAAACAAGGCAAGTTAATTTGGTGAACTGTCAGTAGTTTTAATCATGTTAACCATCACTGCACTCGAGTGGTATATGCCCCTACAGCACAGATAACATCTTTTCTTTCTTGGCATTTTATCAGTTATTGAGAAAATTTAGAATTTTTGAAAAGCTGTGAAAACAAAACAAGCACAAAACAAACCAAACATTCAATCTTCAATTGCAGCTGTAAAAACAATCCATTAGAACTATATCCTTTAAAATCCTGATCTGTTCATATTTTAAATCTTTTAAGAGCTGATATAATGGAATTATCCAAACATGCTGTTTTGGCATATGCAGAGGTACCTGTGATGCTTACAAACTCAGATTATTAGAGTGTATGTCTCATATTACTGAATGGAATAGGTGTTACTTGAGAAGTTGATTTATTTCAAACTTAAGTCTACTATATCTTCTTCACTTTAAAATCTATATGTATTTCCTTTGGAAATAGTTAAACCTCAAGATACAGTAAAATACAATCTTGAGAAAATTTAGGATTTTGAGAAGACCTACAGTTACCCATAAGCGGCGACACTAATGGTTTGAAATGCTGAGAATACCTAACAGAGCTAAATACACGAGACTGAAACCATCCCCATCACTCTGCATTTCTCTGTAGAAGAATTATGTCCACCTCTATTGCCAAAACCCTGTTTTCCAGCTCACGTGGCTGTTTCCAGCTCACGTGGAAGTTAGCTTTAAAGTTTGACTTGAAGTACATTTGGGAGGAGAATGAAATAATTTGTAACATTTCAAAGTAGTGGTTGTGCATTTACACCAGTGTGTTAAAGTATGGAGCATCAGCAAATGAGATACTGTCCACCTGTAAACAGAGAGGAGGCTGGCTGTTTCTCTAAAGATTGTATTGTTTCATGAACACAGCAAGGGGCTGAGAGTGTAAATATACACCTCTTTCCGTGGAACAAGGAAATAAGTTTTATATATGTTCACATTTTCTTGTATTTCCATGAAGAAACACTGAGATATGTAAGATACTAGAAAAATGGCTACCTATGAGGGAAAAGATAGGCTCCCTTTTTAATGTTGCTTTCATACTTGAATCAGATGAAGAATGAATTATCTTCTTGAAAAGTCCCTCTAAGTAAATTAAAAGTTAAAAAAAAAAAAAATCATTCACTGCAAAAATAAATAAGGGGGCACATGAGTGACTCAGTTGGTAAGTGTCTGACTTCAGCTCAGGTCATGATCTTGCGGTTTGTGGGTTCATGTCCCACGTCGGGCTCTGTGCTGACAGCTCAGAGCCTGGAGCCTGCTTTGGATTCTGTGTCTCCCTCGCTCTCTGCCCCTCCCCTGCTTGCGTTTTGTGTCTGTCTCAAAAATAAATAAACGTTAAAAATAAATAAATAAAATGCCCCAAATGAGGGATCAGTGGAAGGAGTCCTTCCTGCAACTTGGCTGTAAACTGAACAGAGCAACATGCACAGATGGGAGGCTTTATTGAGCTGTGCCTCAGTGCCTTCTAAATTCTGGAAGTTCCTTATACTAGTCATTTCTACGTGGTGATAAAATGCTTCCAGATGCTTAGAAAGAACACTAGGAATCAGGAGACAGGGTTCCAACTCCAGCTTGGTGAACCAGCTGAAAGGTCCGCAGTCACTTCCAGCCTCCGTTTCTGTATCATATAAGGGGCACAGAAGTTATCTGTAGGGTCCCTTATGATGTTTCTATCATGGTTAAGTGACCTGCAGTGTATTTGGTACTCCAATCTGGATTGTCATCACATAGATTCCCATTTCCTTTGTGTCCTAGGCTTAGTATAAAGTTTGGTAACGTTCAATCAGTGTTAAGGGAAAGAAGTTTTTTTAAGCATGACCTTGGTGGTAATTAATAGGTAATGCTGAGAAGCATGGAGCTTATAAAAACAATCAACGTGGAAGACTGATCATACTTTTCAACTTCTGTAGATGTTTGAAATTTTGTATAACTAAGGGTTAAATAAAGAAAGCAAAATCCAAAATGCTTTAAATCACAGGAAAAATGCAAAGAGGCCTATATTTTCGTAATGAAGATCAGAAGTGAGATACGAGATTTTTAGAGAAGTTTCTTGGTCTACACAAATCTGAAATCTCGAGCAACAGTAACACATTGATGTGTCCTCACTTGGGTCCTTGGTTCCTCACTGAAGGCGGAGTCAGTGGAACTCTACAGAGTTCTTAACAGGAGAAGCCTTCTGTGTATCTATGGGAGAGTTATCTGTCCCCTTTTGTAGGTTAAAAAGCAAATTATCATATCTTATGAGAAAACAAATCGTTTAAGTTGCAAGTTTTACTGCCATTATTTTTAAATTAATTTTTAAATACTCGAACGACTTTTAACATAATTGTGTATTCAGGTAGCATGAGTTTTCCTAGAGCACACCTGGAGAACTTTCTGCACAGACAGGTGTGGGACCAGTTGATGAAGTCACCACAACATTGTTCACTACTGCAAACACGGATGTCACAGACCCCAGAGAAGCTGACAGATGGACTTAACATATTATGCTTCTCTCAGCATAAAAACACGGACACCTTCCACAGTCTGCACTCCAGAGGACCGAACGATTCTTTTCCTAGGACTCTGCTTCAGGGACAAAGTGAGAGCCTGCCCCACCACCTCCACTAGGGTCCGACACCGGGAGCCTCTGCCCTACCTGCTCCAGGGGGCTAGCGGCACCCACCCCAGGGTGGACCTTCCGATGCTGGACGAGGTTGCAGTGATAAATAAAGTTCTTGCCACAGTCTTCACATTCATAAGGCCTTTCTCCAGTGTGAATTCGCTGATGCTTAATGAGGACAGAACGTCGGCTGAAGCTCTTCCTGCACTGGGTGCACTGGAAGGGCTTCTCCCCCGTGTGGATCCGGAGGTGATGGAAGAGCCCCGCGTTCTGGCTGAACGCTTTGCCACAGATGCCACACTGGTAGCGCTTCTCCCCGGTGTGGAGTCTCTGGTGCTGGAACAGACCCGAGCGCTGGCTGAAGGCCCGTCCGCATTCATCACACCCGTAGGGCTTCTCCCCGGTGTGTGTCCTCTGGTGCTCGATCAGGATGGAGTTCTGGGTGAAGCTCTTCCCACACTCACCGCAGACGTAGGGTCTCTCCGCCGAGGAGCTGGCCCGCTGCCTCTCCCACCTGCCCTCCTGGTCACATGTGTCTGCACACTCAGGCCCCAGAAGAGTGTCACCGTTCAGTTTCTCAGGAACTTCCACAAGACATTTCTTTTCTTTACAGAGCTCCCTCTTCGGGGCTGACTGCACACTCCAAGCCCCAGCCTCATCCCCTGAAACGAGAAATGGTTCACATGAATGCCATGTTTCCAAACGGAAAAGAAAAAAGCAACCAGGAGGGTGGGTGGCAGGGGACACATAAGCACGGTTCTGTGTACTTCCCCCACCTAGACAAGGATGCCCGGACCTCAGGGAGAAGACACACTGAACTGTAACCGTCAGGGGACTGTCTTCCCCCCACCAGGCCGCAACCTTCCCCCCACCACCCCTCCTTGCCGGTCAGTGTCCTCAGGACCAAGCACAACGCCTGGCACACAGCAGACGCTGAGCAGATGGACGGTGAGGGAGTGAGGGAGGCCTCTGGGGAAGTTCCAGTCCTCACCGATCTCCCGAAGCAGGCACACCTCCCGCGACCTGCACTGACGCGGCCCTTCCAAGGTTGGGGGCTGGCCGCTTGATGAGTCCTGGGCTGCTCCCCGACCTGCCTCCTCCTTCACCAACTCTTCCTGCTCACGGGCACAGGCTGGAACCTGCTGGAAATTAAGGACGGTTAGAAATCAAATGTCAGGGTGGCGCCTGGGTGGCGCAGGCGGTTAAGCGTCCGACTTCAGCCAGGTCACGATCTCGCGGTCCGGGAGTTCGAGCCCCGCGTCGGGCTCTGGGCTGATGGCTCAGAGCCTGGAGCCTGTTTCCGATTCTGTGTCTCCCTCTCTCTCTGCCCCTCCCCCGTTCATGCTCTGTCTCTCTCTGTCCCAAAAATAAATAAACGTTGAAAAAAAAAAAAAGAAATCAAATGTCAGAGAAGACATCGTAAGGAGGCCTCCTCAGGCCCACTGCACGGGAAAAGAAGGACCAAGAAACTGGCAGGAAGAAACAGGCAGAAGGATGGGGCACCCACAATAGACCACATCAGGCACAAAGAAATCCTCGTCCTCTTCCTCTTGCTGCACAGAAACCCCACACTCGTTCTTACAGCTACCGACCTCCGTCCTGCCCTCTCCCACCTGCTCTCCCGGCTCGTCCAGCTCCCGCTCCAGATCCTCCAGCACGGTCACCGCCTGCTCCCCGCTCTCCGGGTGCTGTCCCCGCACCCAGGCCTGGAGCTCCTCGGGCAGGATGGTCAGGAACTGCTCCAGCACCAGCAGCTCCAGGATCTGCTCCTTGCTGTGCGTTTCTGGGCTCAGCCACTGGCGGCACAGCTCGCGGAGCCTTCGAAGAGCTTCGCGGGGTCCAGGGGTCTCCTGGTAGCAGAACTGCCTGAAGCGTCTACGGAAGATCTCTCTGCTATGCGGGTGATCTCTCCACGGGCCAGATTCCTGCCCAGAGGCACAATCCCCCTCCTCCTCTTCTACCTTTACTGCCAGACGTCCTTCCTGCATCTCTGGAGTCTGAAGGACTGAGGCTGTGGCCATTTTAGGCTTCACTATTCAGAAAAAGAATCTATCCTTGATGACTCCCTTTGATCTTTTCCTCTGAAAATCCTAAAACCTAAAACATAATTTGCAGAGAAAAAAAAAACATTAAAATGTAGAAAATCTTTTCTGCTCGCGGGCACTGGGGTATTTATAGCAAAAGCAGTCACTGTCTAGTGAAGAGCAGAGAACGCATGACTAACAGTAAGGACTTTGCAAATCCTGAGGCAGGTGATACAGGGGAAGGAAAACAGAAACAGAACACGTTCCCCAGAACCGCCCCCCCCGCCACGGTTTTATTGAAGAAGGGACCATTTTGATCATCCGCAATGAATCAGCTCAAGTAACTCAGAATAAACTGAGTTTCCATTTGAATGGCAAGATCCTAGACGTGGCGTAAGTGTCATGCTGAATGGAGGTAAACGAGCATCATGGTGCCAAGTGGTCACAGAGGACGCTAAGAGTCAAGGAGAAAAGGGAAACAAAATGGAGAAGGGAGAAGTAAAGACAAAAGGACAGAACGAGGAGCAAAAGAAATGTACTGGGGAGGAGAGGCCAAGTCTGTCCAGTCGGGTGAGGTGTGGAGGAAAGAGTTCTGTATTTGGGCTGAGACCCGATCTTCCAGGTACAATCTGTGCGGGCCCATCTTTCTAGGGGATATGAAGATAAAATAAGATCATGGATAAAGAGCACGAGAAGCTGGCAGCTTGGTAAATCCTAAAGTATTGTAAATTACTACTATTGTTATTTTTCTTATAAATCTTATTGAAGGAATAAATGAATCCTAGCAATCAAAACACCATGGCAAAAGAATCAGAAAGTAGTCAAGAGATATTAAAATGAAAGAAATATTGGTTCTGATATTTTAGAATTTTTTTTTTAATTTGAGAGAGAGAGAGAGCGCACGTGTGCACACGGTGGAGGGGCAGAGGACCAGGGAGAATCTTAAGCAGGCTCCACACTCAGTATGCAGCCCAATGCAGGGCTCGATCCCACAACCCTGGGATTGTGACCTGAGCCTACTGAGTTGGACATTCAATCGACTGACCCAAGCCTCTGGTTCTGATATTTTAAAACAGGGGTAGGGTCTGAGCTGTTTCTTGTCCTTTAATTTCCTGGAAATTGTTTATCTTTGAGACTTTGAGGATGGACAGTGGACAGCAATGCATAAAATAAAACCAGTGCTCATAAAGACACAAATGTCTATGACCACATAAAGCTTATGAAAGAATCTAAACCCGAATAGTAATTAATGAAAGCAATTTTCTGAAAGAATATTATGTAGCCTAGTGATTTCAAAGGATCATTTTTGGGCAGAGGCTTTCAAACTTTTTTGACCAGGACCCGCAGTTAAGAGCTATTTTATACTGAGACCCAGAACACATATATGCATGTGTGTGTACATGAATGTATATGAGACACGCACACACATAACTGAAATAATAACTTCACAAAACACTAAGCACCCTTATTTATGTGATATGTATTATTCTTTTTTTAAATCCCGGTTGTTGTTTTTAAACCCCAAAACAAAAAACCCTGGTCACAGCCCACATGGACTTCATGATCCACATGAGTCATGACCTATAGCTTTAAAAAGTTGCCAAATTTAAGTAAAATTATTATAATTCATTGTAAATATAACCCAACACTGTTCTTAGGTATTGGAATCCATCACAAAATAAAAAGAAAAACTAAGGAGAGGGTATTTAATTACAACTGAACATGGATCGCTTACGAGTACAAGAGAAGTTAAATCTGCATCGCCAGTATTAGGCATACTTATCAAGAAGAGAAAGACTACCAGGGCAGGGAAGCATTGTTCTGGGTAATCTGCAAATATTATCCTTTCCACAAATTCCTAACATTTCTGGCTTCACTAACTTTTATAGTCCCCACTCCAGGAGAAGTGGAGAGGGTTTTTTCCTCCAAAGACAGGATCCCTGAGCTCAAATTCCCTCCCCAGCTTTGCCTGGCGCTGACTCACCATCACTTTGAGTACCACGTTATCTTTTTCTGTCCAAACTTCTCACACACCACCCATGCATCTAGCCAACATTTACTTAGAGCCTGCCATATTCCAGGTACCGTTCTATGCACTAGAGATAAGCTGCAAAAAAAACAAAGTCCCTACTTCCATGGGATTTACATTCTAATAACAATATCAGTAACAGCTGACGTATATTGTTTTTGAGGTACCGGGCATTGTACTAGACGCTTTACATATATTACCTCATTTCATCCTCAAACGACCTCAAGTAAGCTTTTATTACCCAGTATCATAGATGAGAAAATGGAGGCACAAAGACTTTAAATCTTCGTGAAACAAGTTTCACAGGCCTCGGTGGGGAAGCCGCCTTTTAAACCCCACAAATCTAACTTCAGAATTCACTCTTGAGCACTACACCACTCGTTCTCCTCTACGTGGGAAGGAAGACGGAAGGGGCCAACAGGGACAGACGGTAATATGCCAAACAGCAGCAAACGCTACAGAGAAAATTCAAGGTAAAGGAGATGGGGAGAAAGGTCTCCATTTCATGTGGGGCATCAGGGAAGGCCTTGCGGATAAGGTAACATCTGAGCAGAGACTCGAGAAGTGAGTGGCGGTCACAGGACTCCCTGGAGAAGGATGGTTCCACGCAAAGGGAACCGAGTTGTTGGAGGCCAGAGCACGGCTGGGTTCTTCAAGCAACTACCAGTTGAACAATGTGGTGACAGCAGAGAGAGCAAAGGGTACAGTGATAAGAGTCTGGTCGGGAGATTATGAAACGCCATGTGAGGGCTCTGCCTTCTAGTCTAAGACATGTGGAAAGCCATTGAGGTTTACAGTGGGGTGGGGGGGTGGCGACGAAATGTTACTTACACTTAATATGAAAGTATAACCGGCTGCCGTGATAACAGACTGTGGGAAAAGTGGAAGCAGAGACGGAAGCTACCTAGTCTTTGAGGGAGCGATGATTGTGGCTGCAAGCGTGGTCTGCAGGGTCTATTCTAGGGTGTGGAAGTTTGGGGTGCAAGTAGCAAACAGGTAAATGAAGGACATGCGCTCTGATGTCACGCAGTTAACCGAACACAGGTTCAAAGGATTAAACAGCGACTCATGCCCTCTTGTTTTGTCAATCTTCTAGGCCCTGAAAAAGGTCTCTTTCCTATTTGCTGCCCGTCTGCTTGGGCTTTAAGTCAAAGATTTTCTATTCACAGAAAATGCAGCTGAAGCTTTGAGTTCTGCTCATAGAAAGTCATCTCCGCTCTGTGGTGTTTCAAATCTTCACTCAGTTTCACGAAGATCGATTTCCCTCTCTTCTCTGTATAGGCTCCCTTTCGCTTTCCCCCTGATTTCATTTCTGTCTGGTGGCCTCACACCGGCACATCTTTGCTGCTTTTTGAACCCAGTGCTGCCCTCCTGCTCACAAACATACAGCTATTAATCTCACTTAGCTTCACCACCCCATTGTGCACACCTTCCTTGACGTACCGTGGGGCTACGTCCTGACGAACCCACCATGAGTTGAAAATATCATAGGCTGAAAATGCACTGAGTCCACCTAAGCGACCACACATCACAGCTTAGCCTCACTTACCGTAAACATGAGCCTACAGCGGGGCAAAATCACCTAACACAAATCCTGTTTTGTTGTTAAGTGCTGAAAATCTCATGTACCTTAGGCAATATTGTCCTGACAGTGAAAACAGAATGGTTATAAATGTATCCGTTATTTCTCACAAGCAACTCGAGAAAGATCAAACTCATAATTCGAAGTAGTATGAATGTGTACCACCCTTTGTCGGGGGACCATCGGTACATGCCAGGTAGAGAATTAGCATAATAATCTCCCACACTTAAAAGAACCACATCTGCCTTTTAAAGCTGGTTTCTCCTAGAGTCTCAGCAAGCTTGATACTCCCAAATCTACCACTGCCCTCAGGGAGGAATGCTCTTTACCAAAGAAATACATGCTGCTGAAGATCAAGCAGCATGCAACCAAGTATGTCTTTATCATAACACACCCCCAAACCCTCCCCCCTGAGGTCACCATCTAAGGCCCCCGAAACACTCAAGCTCGGCTCAAGACCAGGCAGGTCTCTAGCTTCAACCGTTGGGCCCCTCTTGTTCTCCCGTATTCCACATGCAAAACCTGCCCGCTCCACTCCGGCTTCTCTTCTCACTGTTCTTTAGTCAGGCTTTCCTCATCCCTGCTCCATGTCTGTGGTCTTGCCAGCTGCACTTGTTCCAACCCTACCCAACCTCTGCACCTTGATTTGAAGCTCACATACTCTGAGGTCTTCCTCATGCCTTCCAGCCCACCCTCTTCTTCCTTCCAGCTCTTCTATCATTTTGCCCCCAGTCTCTATCTCGCAGTTAGCTCTCACATTAAAACAAAATCCCAGAAGTACAGAATAGCCAATTCCTTCATCAAGCTCTACTCCCCAGAAGTAGACATCGTTAAAGATTAGACTGTATCAGGGGTGCCTGGGGGGCTCAGTCGGTTGAGCGTCCGACTTTGGCTCAAGTCACGATCTCGCGGTCTGTGGGTTCGGGCCCCGCGTCGGGCTCTGTGCTGACAGCTCAGAGCCTGGAGCCCGCTTCGGATTCTGTGTCTCCCTCTCTCTCTGCCCCTCCCCTGCTCATGCTCTGTCTCTCTCTGTCTCAAAAATAAATAGAAACATTAAAAAAAATTTTAAAAAGATTAGAATGTATCTTTCTGTCATCTGTGCATCTTTAATGTGTGCACGCACACACTCACACATACTCACACAAACACAACCTTTCCTATTCATCTGCAATAAGCAGAAAGTGGTATAAGGTAGCAGATTTAGTTATAAATTCTGACTTACTAACAACGTGATCTTGAGCAAGTTACTTGACTGGTTTTTCTGATCCTCAATCTCCTGTACAAAATGAGGACAGTTCCTTTGCAAAGTTGTCAAGAGTATTACAGGAGACAATGCATACAAAATGGTTCGGCACAAAGCCTGGCACACAATAAACTTCCACCTTTTAAAGAAATACTGTACAATTTTTGGCTTCGGGTGGCTTAATCGATACCTGCTACCTACCCTTGGGGCCAAGACTGTAAGGTTTCCTTCCTATTGCCCAAAGCACAGCAAGGGTAAGTGGGCGGGGAAGCACGCGTTAACACACCACTAAAGTAGCTGTTTCACCAACCTTGCAAACATACTCTGGAAGACATCCATGTGTTCACATAACACTTTACTCTTAAATCCTAACCGGAAGCCCAGGACTCCTGAGGCCTGAAAGTGGGGAGGACCAGATTCAAACGAGATAAGTAACCCCTGGGCTGTGGCCGTGAAGCTAATACAGAAAAGAGAACAGAGTCCGCACAGCAGGTTTAAGAAAACGGCCTGGATCTGAACCCTGACTACACCCCTTACCAGCTGGTATGAGTTGGGTCGAGTGAGTGGGCCTCACTTTCCTTCTCGATGTTAGAAAAGGGGGCAGGAGAGGGCTGGTCCGTACTCGGAGCCTACCTACATACGTTACTACCTGGAAAGTGCTTTGAACAACGCCTGCCCAGAACGTACTACCTGCTGCTGAAATATTCGCTTAACAAACATGAGCAAATCGCGAGCGCCCCTGTGGGTGGTGAACCAGACCCCGAGAGGCCGAGAGGAACGCTCCTCCGTCGGCGCCTGTCCCCTCATCCTACTATGGGGACGGAGACGGCCCGCGGCGCCCGAGCTCGGGTCCGGCCAGGACGCCCCCGCCTCCCGCACCCGGCCCGGTGACAGAGCTCACACACCGGCGCGGCCCGACTCCGAAGCTCACCGAGCATCCGCGGGAGGAGAGGCCACCCCGCCAGGCCCCACCGCCTCCCGGTCCTTGACAACCACAGCCCGCACAGTGACCGGCTACAAAGGCCGGAAGTGCGTCACGCGCGCCACCTCCGGGACGGCGTTCCGGCCGCTTTCCTTCTAGCGAGCCCGGAGGTCTCACGCCTCTATGGTCGCCCCGCCGAATCGGCTCCACAGGTGGAGTGAGGCGCTGGGAGGTTTATTCTGCCCCGCGGGGCAATGGGACAACAGCCAACATAGTGTTTAGCCCATATTAACTTGTTCATTCTGCATTGCAACCCTGTAAGTTAGGTACAGTTATCTCCATTTAAAAGATGAGGAAACTGACGCACGTTCCCTCTGCATTTGTTGCCATTCCTGCAAAGAAATCATTTTTGTGCACTTTACTTAATTGCACGAGATATTCCAGGTTCACTTTATATATTACCTGCCCTAGACCTAGAATCCACCATTGTTCCATAAAGCATGAAGCTCTGGTTCCTTTCAGTGGAGAATGGTATACAGAAACCAGCCGATAAGCCATGGGTAGTAGGATATATCATTGCTTCTAGGCCATATCAGTGAGTATATATATAATTTTTTTCCTT
Source organism: Lynx canadensis (assembly GCF_007474595.2). NCBI lineage: Eukaryota > Metazoa > Chordata > Mammalia > Carnivora > Felidae > Lynx > Lynx canadensis. The sequence goes on along the minus strand of NC_044307.1, from coordinate 1,700,468 downwards.
CAGGATTTTATCTCATTTTTTATACAATTTTTAAAGTTTATTTATTTTGAGAGAGAGAGGGAGCAGGGGAGGGGCAGAGAGAGAGAGTCCCAAGCAGGCACGGAATTCAATGTGGGGCTCCATCTCACAAACGGTGAGCTGAAATCAAGAGCTGGCTGCTTCAGCGACTGAGCCACCCAGGTGCCCAGAAAGTTACACATGATTTTTGACTGCACAGAGGTCAGAACGCCAATCCCTGCCTTGTTCAAGGGTCAGCTATATACTCATGCCCCATTTTCATTAGTTTTAAATTTTTTTTTCAACGTTTTTATTTATTTTTGGGACAGAGAGAGACAGAGCATGAACGGGGGAGGAGCAGAGAGAGAGGGAGACACAGAATCGGAAACAGGCTCCAGGCTCTGAGCCATCAGCCCAGAGCCCGACGCGGGGCTCGAACTCACGGACCGCGAGATCGTGACCTGGCTGAAGTCGGACGCTTAACCGACTGCGCCACCCAGGCGCCCCTCATTAGTTTTAATTTATCCTGTCCTTCCTTCCTCTTTCTTTCCTTCTCTCCTCTCCTTTCTCTTGCAAAAATAAGCACCTGCCTTCTTTACCTCCATAAATTATATTATATACACTCTTTTATACCTTGCTTTATCACTTATTAAAAAACCTGGAAATTATTCTAAATTTGCTCATTGAAATATTCTTTTTTTTTTTTTTTTTTACAGTGGCATAGTACTCCATCGTGTGGCTTTTTCAACTAGTCTTTGAGGGATAGGTATTTGGATTGTTTCCAATATTTTAACAAACAATGCTGCAATGATCAATGAAGAAACAGAAATGAGAAGTGAGGAGAGAGAAAGGGAGGTGTCTTTGTAAGGGCTGTATTACTTTGCACTCTGAGAATGCCTGTTTTCACATAGCCTCCCAGACTGTATGTTCTTAAACATTCAAATTTTGTTAATATGACAGGTCATTAGGTATTTCTTATGCAATCATAACCCCAATGATTAAATCCTTGTTAAAAATGGATTCACAGTATATTATGAATAATTGAAAAAGTTAAAAATAACAGAAACAAAGATATTCCATGCTCATTAACTGCAAGAACCAATATTGTTAAAACATGCACACTACCCAATGCAATCTACTGATTAAATGCAATCTCTAACAAAATACTAAAAACATTTTTCACAGAACTAGAACAAATAATACTAAAATTTGTATGGAACCACAAGACCTTGAATAATCAAAGCAATCTTGAAAAAGAACAAAGCTGGAGGTATTACAATCCAGATTTCAAGATAAAGCTGTCATAATCAGAACAGTGTGGTACTGGCACAAAAACAGACACACGGATCAATGGAACAGAATGGAAAGCCCACATATAAACCCACACATGTGTGGTCAATTAATCTTCGACAAAGGAGTTAAGAATATCCAATGGGGTAAAAGACAGTCTCTTCAATGAATGGTGCTTGGAAAACTGAATAGCTACATGCAAAAGAATGGAACTGGACCACTTTCTTACACCATACACAAAAATAAACTAACAGATTAAAGACCTAAATGTGAGACCTAAAACCATAAAACTCCTAGGAGAAAACATAGGCAGTCATTTCTTTGACATTGACCGTAGAATCATTTTTCTGGATATGTCTCCTCTGGCAAGGGAAACAAAAGCAAAATTAAATTATTTAGACTACACCAAAATAAACAGCTTTTGCACAGCAAAGGAAAGCATCAACAAAATAACAAGGCAATCTACCGAATGGGAGGAGATATTTGCAAATGATATATCCACTAAAGGGCTAACATACAAAATATATAAGGAATTTCTATAACTCAGCACCAAAAAGGCCCAAATAATCCGATTAAAACATGGGCACAGGACCTGAATAGACACTTTTCCATGGAAGACATTGAGATGGCTAACAGACACGTGAAAAGATGCTCAACATCACAAATCATCAGGAAAATGCGAATCAAAACCACAGTATCACTTCACACCTGTCAGAATGGCTAAAATAAAAAAGACAAGAAATCAAGAAATAACAAGTGTTGACGAGGATGTGGAGAAAGAGGAATCCTGTACGCTACCGGTGGGCATGTAAATTGGTACCACCACTGTGGAAAACAGTATGGAGGTTCCTCAAAAAAAAATTAATAGAATTGCCACATGATCAAACGGAAGGCCTTCCCACTTTCATCGGGTTTCTCTCCAGTGTGGATTCTGTGATGTCTGTTCAGGTCAGAACTTCCACTAAAGGCTTTCCCACGTTCATCACATTCCTAGGGTTTTTCTCCTATATGAACTTGCTCATGTTCGGTGAGGTTTGAACTCACTGAAAACCCTCCCACAGTCAGTGTGCTGGTTTAAGGAACGGCATCTCCGATGGGCGAGTCCTGTGCTGTTACTGAAGGTTTTACCACATTCACTCCTCTTAAGCTTCCTCCCCAGTGTGATTTCTCTGACATCTAAGAAGGACTGAGTCTTGACTAAAACTTTTCCCACACTGATCACACTAATATCGTTTTTCACCCATGTGAATCAGGGGCACTTAAAAAAGCTTGTTTTGACTAAAGGCTCTCCCACACTCTCACATTGAAAGGGCTTTCCCCCGTGTGGATTCTCTGACATCCAAGAAGACTGATGCTGTGCATGAAGCTTTTCCCACACTGATCACATCTGTGTGGCTCTCCTTCCTCTGAATTTCCTTGATGCCTGCCAGACCTGTCCTTGCATTCATGAAGGTCTCCAAGATGGGTCCCCTGGAAACTGGTCCTGCCTCTGCAGATTCCACAGAGTATCATCTTCTGTGATTCCATTCCTTTGGACACTTCCTGCCTCCCAGCCAATGTCCCAGCCTTGGGCTTGGTCTCACTATCTAAACTAGGACATGGATCGTTCCAATGTCACTTTCTTTCCAAACTTTTGTTATGGAAAATTTTAAACATCTATAAAAGTAAACAAAATGGAAATGTCACCTGTTTGAGCTGATGGACTATTACACCCCAAGGGACCATTTTTCTCTTTTGTAGTCATGTTCCCCCAACAATCAATAAATATCTCTTCAGCTCAGTTAAGGAAGGAAAGTACTAGAGAGGAAAGGTGAAAGTGGTACTTACCAAGGTAGGACAGAGAACAATATTTACCAAAGGGCACAGATTATTAAAATGTTTGTTAAAAGTCTAAGTTTATAGGAGGTGCCTGGGTGGCTCTGTTGGTTAAGCATCAGACTCTTCATTTCAACTCATGATCTCGTGGTTTGTGGGATCAAGCCCCGAGTCAGGCTCTGCACTAACAGCACAGAGACTGCTTGGGATTTTCTCTCTGTTCCTCCCCATCTTGTGCTTGCTCTCTCTCTCTCAAAATACATAAATAAACTTAAGAAAAAAGTCTAAGTGTATAAGAGCACTTTAAACTGCAATCAAATTCAATTATAGCAGAAAGGCAAAAGTGTATTCATTCTATTGCTTGGAAGAAAACTTCCTCTTAATCTTCCCCCAAATAGGGCACTATCCTTGGAGATTCAGTGTAAACTGATAATTCCCTTATATTAACTAAGATATGGAAAAACAGTTTTACTGAAATTTGGCCCGAGGGAGATAAATGTCCCACCAAACTCATTAAGATGAAGATTCTACCTCACTCAAAGGAAATACTGGAAAAAGGGTCTGATTTCTTGGCTGTTCTGGTCCCTTTATTCCTATTTTCTGGAGATTGTGAAGGGGATCAGGACGTAAAAAGGGGATCAGGAAACTTTGTCAGTGGGAAGCACATCTGACATGCTGTGTATGAAGTCCTTCCTGACATGGAGAGAATGTGGGAGGGAAAAAGGATTGAAAGTAGACTGGAGTACCATGCAGGGGAAGGTATGGGCATGAAAACAGGAGGGAATTTAATGTGGAAGAAGATAGGAGCAGTGCAGTCAAAGTGAAAGGTTTAAAAGGTGGCTCTATCCTAATGGGTAGAGAAAACTTAAAAAGACAGGATAGGGCAAGACACTGAGGAGGCCTCTGTAAAGATCATAATGGAGAGATAATATAAGAAGCCACTGAATGATGTGATAATTCCACGCTTTTTAATGAAAGCAAAGATGGGTATGTTAAAGTAAGTAAGTAAATACGTAAATAAAAATCTTTTGCTTAAAAGGTCAAGAACACCGTTATACTTTGCAAACAGAGAGGGCAGATGAGCCAGGGAGGATTCTGGGTGAAATCAGGCACGGCCATCAGTCTCCTTGGCTACTATCTCCTGATTAAACTGTAAAGAAGGCTGTGATTGGCCAAGCAGGAGCCCGGCTACCCTGATCCACCTTTCCAGACGATCCTCCTCTTTCTCCTCACCTCTCTCTAGGGAATGGGGCTCCAAGGTCATGCTGGGGGGGGTGGTCTCCACATGCTGGGCTGATCACACGGTGACTGGCAGCCGGCTCCCAGGGATGTCACTTCCTCCCAGGAGCACTTCCTGTCCATCTGCTTGGAATGTGCCCTGGGGACAATTAGGGACCATGGGGCTTGGGAAGAGAGTGCCCTGAGAACTAGATGTAAAACCTTGGAAGTACTTCCCATGGAGCCAGGACAGGGAGTAAAAGGTACTCAACAGGCTTAGAAGGAGAGATGAGGCAGGAAAAGGAACAGACAGAAACAATGATGCAGGACGGGGACAGAAGCTCATGGCTGCCCTCACAGCTCTCCTACTGACCTAACCGGTAAATGCTGCACTTTGTCACCACAGAACATGCCTCTCTTCCCACCTGCTCTCCGGGCTCGTCCAGCAACCGCTCCAGATCCTCCAGCACGGTCACCGCCTGCTCCCCGCTCTCCGGGTGCTGTCCCCGCACCAGGCCTGGAGCTCGGCGGGCAGGACGGTCACGAGCTGCTCCAGCACCGGCAGCTCCAGGATCTGCTCCTTGCTGTGCGTTTCTGGGCTCAGCCACTGGCGGCCCAGCTCGCGGAGCCGGCGCAGCGCCTCGCGGGGTCCAGGCGTCTCCTGGTAGGGGAAGAGCCTGAAGCGCTGGTGGAAGATCTGACTGGACTGGCTGTTCAGCTGCAAGTCAGTTTTCTTGTACGTAAAAGGGATCTTCCTCCACCTTTACCATCGCAGGTCCTTCCTGTTGTCCATCTTGGATAAGATCTGTAGCCATTTTCTCTCAGCTGGGGGCGAGGGGAGGGGTCCGCGAAGACGGCTCTCTGCTGCAAGGAGATTCCCCTTCACAAAATGTAGGAAAGTGCTAAGATGAAAAATTGCCACCAGTTAAAAAGGAAAATCTACAATTTCATCTGCGTTTAAAGGCTGCCCAGAACACTTTGAGAAAAAGAGAACAGAAAAGATTTTTGAAGTTTGGCTAACAATGATTGATGTAGATGATTTGAGGAGTTGACATTCTTGGTAACGGAATTTTTTTTTTCTAATGGAAATTTCTGACTATTTTCGAAATTACGGGAATAATCCTTTTCCTACCAGTCTTTCCTGTGCTCACTCTACTCCAATTAAACCCTTTTCAATTTTATTAAATTTTTTTTCAAGTTTATTTATTTTTCTTGAGAAAGAGGGAGAGCACACACAAGTTGGGGAGAGACAGGGAAAGGGGAGAGGGACTCCCAAGCAGGCTCGGCCTGCTTTGCAAACAGCACAGCGCCGGATGCGGGGCTCCCCTCTGACACTCCGGACAGCCCTGGGGAGGGGAGCCGCCGGGGCGGGCCCTCGTGGGTCACCAGGAGACCCGTCTCCTGCACGGGGGGGGGGGGGGGGGGGGGGGGTCTTACCCTCGGCGCGGCGGGTCCGGAGCTAAGTCGGTGAGTTTGGGCTCACTCACCCGGAAGCCCAGAAACCCCACTTCCGGCCGGCCTATAACCCGGAAGTGCGCCGTACCGCTCTAGGAGTTCTCGTCTCTGTGGCTCCCGCCGGCCGGAAACCGCTGCGTTTTGTCCCAGGTGGTCCCCTGTGGCCTGGGAATTGGCAGAACCAGGGCCCTGCCGGGTCAACACCTGGCTGGCTGGTCCAGAAATGACCGTCAGTCTGGAGATACTGATTTTGTTCTTCCACTCCCCCCCCCCCCCCCACGGTTTTCCTCTTCCTCTCTCCACCTCTGCCATCCCGAAGTCTACACTTCCCCTTGTCCCTTTCCGCGTTTTCCTCCCGGCTCGAGTGATCATATATGCAGACACATGTTCATGTGCAATTACAGACGGGCACTGTGGTGTTTAACCGGTCGGTTAGTTTTGTGCTATGGATTGTGGGGGAGCAAGAATACCTGTTGCCCTAAAGATCCTTCTAGCCCAACAAGAATCAAATTGACGGATTGAAGGGAGAGCATCAAATTTAATAGTATACGTGAGGGGAAGCCACACAGACATGAAATTCCAAAGACTGGCAAAATGAGGCACATATGTCATTCTCAACTAAAGAGAAGGGGTCGGAGTCTGAGACTCCAAGGGAAGGAATGCAGTTCACCAGATGAAAAAGAGTTAAGTGTCTGGTAAACAAACGTTTTCACGACCGCTCAGAAACAATGGGAAATAGAGGAGGACCCTGATCAAAGAAGCCTTGCCAGGTTCCTCTCTGTCCACCATGCCTACTTCATACCATAGTGTGGTTGTCCATGGTTACCGCTCTTCCTGGAGCAGCTCTTCTACCTAAATTCTTTTTAGGTAATTGTGGGGGCGGTAAAGAGCTTTTCCGGAATCCGCTGGGTTTCTATTGCTTGTTAACTCAAAATTGCCTTCACACCTAGGAGGCCCATCTTGGGACAGCCTGCCCTTGGGCCCTACAGGATCCAGTTACTAAATCTCTGTGTACCTCATTTCCTTATCTGTAAAATAAGAATAACAGTACACATATCAGGCAGTTATCATGTGTAAAGAGCCCCTACAGCCAGATAGATCCTTCCAAGTCATCTGGAATAATTTTTAAGCATTATTTTTAATGGTCTTAAGGCATTTATTTTAATAGCTAATTTACTATCAATAGCATACTAAAATATATTTCTTTTTGTTTTGACGTTTCTTTATTTCTAAAGAGAGATAAAGCGCACAGGAAAGGGGCAGAGAGAGGGAGAGAGAGAATCTCAAGCAGGCTTCCCACTGTCAATGCAGAGCTCAACTCAGGGCTCGATCCCACAACTGTGAGATCACAACCCCAGCTGATATCAAGGCTTGGACACTTAACTAACGGAGCCACCCAGGATCCCCCTAAAAAATATTTCTTTTTTTGTTGTTGTTGTTATAATGAACAAGTCTGCAATATTTATTCTTTTTTTTAAATTTTTTAAATGTTTATTTATTTTGAGAGCCAGAGAGAGACAGAGCACAAGTGGGGAAGGAGCAGAGAGAGAGGAAGACACAGAATCTGAAGCGGGCTCCAGGCTCTGAGCTGTCAGCACAAAGCCTGACTCCGGGCTCAAACTCATGAACCACGAGATCATGACCTGAGCGGAAGTTGGCTCTTAACCAACTGAGCCACCCAGGTGCCCCTGCAGCATTTATTCTTATGCATGCCCTCCTCACAGATGATTTTATTTCTAGTAAAATTGCTGGGTAGAAGAACATATATATTTTTAATAATAACAGGTCCTGTTAGATTGCTTTCCAAAAGGCTGTAACCACCTCATATTTCAGAGAACAGACATCTTAGCTTTTCCAAAATGAGGACAAGGATCCCCTCATGTCACATGGGAGCGAGAAGGTTTTCCCAAGATTATCCTCTAGTCTTGGCCCTCAAAGCTCTTTCTCTAGGGTCCTGTTGCCCTCCAGATAACAGCACTAAGCTAATTTACATATTCCAACTATTTCTCACATTTAAAAAATATTATTTTCTAAAACCCATCAACTTCTTTCATATACCTATCACATTTCCCAGCTTGTATTAGCAGAAGGAGCCAGGAACCCACGTCAGTTTGCAACCTTGTCTGCATTTTAAAAAATTTGTTTGTAAGACCAAGTTTTGTCACATAATGATATATTGCCCTATGTTTCCCCATACATAAACTATCTGTATATTTATCTATTAGCTGTTGCTTATTTAGTGATTGCAGGGTAATATATATATTATATAATTATTATATTTTGCATAGAAAAAATATAATATTGGCTACACTTTCAAAACCACAACTTTACTTTTTATGTTTATTTTGTGACACACATCTTTATCATTTCTATTCATCTTGTTTGGTCTTACGTTCCATTTATTCAATTGTTATAAATTCAATTCCCTTCTACAAATGTGACAGAAAAATATATTATTTTTAATGAAAAGCTTTTTAAAATGTTAACTTTTTGATTCAAATATAATTTGTTATAATTTATACTATGAAGAATAGACCCAAATTAAGTAGTTACCATACCAACTTTTTGATTCACATTTAGTTTGTTGCAATTAACAACACCTGTTGTAAATGTGTTTTTTATGAAGGTGCTTATTTTCATAAGCAAAGTGTGAGAAAAAGAAATATATATTTGGTCTTTGTCCCTAGTTCCTGACACAGAACTTGTGTTTTCCTGAGTGATAGGGGTGATAGGAGCATCTTTTATTATTCATAACAAGCCCTTCCAGTCATACTTGAGTTTATCCTAATAACGTGATTCATGGCCTCAGGATGAAGGGGCTGGTTGCCAGAGGGAACAACCTCTATTGGAGGGTTGGAATTTCTGGCCCCTTCCCTGGATTCCCCAGAGGGGAAGAGGCTGGAGATTGAATCACTCACCAATAATTTAATCAATCGTGCTTGTGTAATGGAGCTTTCATAAAACCCCCTAAACAATGGGGTTTAGAGAGTTTCAAGGTTGGTAAACACATTGAGGTGCTGGGAGGTGTCATGCTCTGAGAATGAATGGACACCCTACCCACCACCCCTCCCTGCCAAGCCTCACCACATGCACCTCTTGCATACAGCACTTCCTAGGTGGTTTTGTTTTGTTTTGTTTTGTTTTTTTTAGTAACAAACTGGTAAAAGTAAGAAAAATGTTTCCTTGAGTTTTATATACTGTTCTGGCCAATTATCAAACCTGAGGAGGTTGTAGAAATCCTTGACTTAGTTTGTGGGTCATAAGTATAGGTGGCCTGGACTTCTGATTGACATCCAAGGTGGAGGCTGTTTTTGTGGGACTGAGCCCTTAAGTTGTGGAGTCTATGCTAACTCTGGGTAGTTAGTATCAGAATTGAATCGAATTGTAGGCCACCCCATTGGTGTCAGAGAATTGGCTGGTGTTGGAAATAAACCAACATAACTGGTGTTAAAAGTGGTGTAGATAAATATAGCACATGAAGGTTTTCTTGAGTTGGCTTTTGAGCACAATTCTGGAGAAACATATATTTAAAGGGGGATATATTTCAGTTTACTGTTGAGCTTTTCAATTCAGAGTAAAGCATCATTTTCTCATATTCTTTTGGACAAAATGGCACTCCTCAGAAATCTCCTCAAAGCTCCTTTAACATCCTTGTTCCTCAAGGTGTAGATGAATGGGTTGGCCATAGGAGTAATAACACAGTAAAACAGTGTCAGAGCTTTGGTAAGGTCTTGAGGGCTGTCCCCTGAGGGCTGCATGTAGACGTAGATGCCGGGGCCATAAAATAAAGACACCACCAGTAAGTGTGATGAACAAGTGTTGAAGGCCTTAAGTCTCCTATCAGCAGAAGGGATTCGAAATACAGCTTGGGCAATACAACTGTAAGAGACAAGAATCATGGAGAGGGGTCCCATTATCAGAAAGGTGGCCACCACTGCTAAAGTGACCTCATTGATTGTGGTGTCCGTGCAAGCCATCTTAATAAGCCCGGGCAGCTCACAAAAGAGGTAATCTAGCTCCTGATTCCCACACAGGGGCAGCTGGACTGTGAGTGTCGACTGCAGCAGTGAATTTGCCAGACCAATGAGCCAGGCTGAGCTGGAGAGCTGCTGGCAGTGCTTGTGGTCCATGATTACAGAGGACCTCAGAGGCTTACACACGGCCACATAGCGGTCTAAGGCCATGATGCCAAGCAGGACACATTCAGTACAGCCCAGCCAGTGAAATACATAGGCCTGCACCCTACAGCCTATATAAGTGATGTTCTTGTTGGAGCCTCCCAAGTTGAACAGCATTTGGGGTACAGTCGTGGTGGCGAAACAGAGGTCCAAAAAGGAGAGGTTTGTGAGGAAGAAATACATAGGACTTTGGAGTTGGGAATCTAGTTGAGAAACCAGAATAATAGCAATATTTCCCAACGGTGTCAACGTGTAGGAAATCAGGAGGGCAAAGAAGAGAGGGAGATCCAACCGAGAGTATTTGGTAAAACCCATAAGAATGAAATCTTCTGGAAAACTTTCATTCATGTGCTTCATTGAATTTTGATGGGAGACACCTGCTAAGATCAAGGAAGATAAGGTTGATTTTAAAACCCCAAGTTAGCAGAAGTTTTGAAGACATGAGAAAAAATATACTTTTATGCGAGACAGATGGGGGACATGCTCAATATAAATCATAACATTAATGAATATCATAATTATAATTAACATTATAAAGTAACATTTGAAAAGCCCTTTCAGTAGAGAAAGTGCTTTCAAATCTATCTATATCTATATCATCTATATCTCTATCTATCTCTATCTCTATCTATCTCTATCTATATGTATCTATATCTATCTATCTATCTATCTATCTCTTTCCTAAATCAAAGCACTGTGTGGTAGGTTAGTGGACATTAGTGGTTGTGGCTCTTCTGTATAATTAAAGAAGCCATTGGAAGGTGGGCAGTGTATTCTTCTCCAAGCAACCTTGAGCTAAAGGGTACGTGTGATCTACATGTGGTCAGTCAGACTCTTCTACACAGGATTTGAATCTTGGTAAAATGATGCAAAAGAATGGGGAGGAGGAAACGGACTGTCAGAGCAGGTGCCTCCCTGACTGATGTCCCATGTGACAGCATTAAAGGATATATCCTTCATCGTCTTTCTGGAGTGGGATCTTGGCTGTGTCTCGCTTCCCTTCATTTCTGCTTGTTGATCAAGTTTGGTTCTTCTCCTTTTGCGTTGATGCTGTAAACTACCACTCTTCCAATATCTCCTTTCTGCTTAACTTATCAGAATCATTATCTTTGTTTACGACCAGGGACCTTGACTGAAACAGAAAATGGTACCAGAAAGTGGGTTGAAATTTTCTGCAGGGCTCTCGTAAGTCAGGGCACTGAGGAGGAAAGAGCGGGACTCCAAGAATTGGAATGAGGATATAGTGAGAGGCCTGAGAAAATTGAAACTTAAAAGCTTAAGTTACGGGAAACTGAAACCTAACCAAGCTTAACCAGCTTGTTCCGCTTCTGTACAATTGCTTGGCGCGCCCATGTATTCCTGATCAATCATTATTGCCTGGCACATCCGTATATTCTTGATCAACCATTGTTACTTGGCACATCCGTGTACTCCTGATCGATCATTGTGATACCCGTACCCCCCGTTGTGGTCTGACCTAAAGGCAGGAACCAATCGAATACTGTTAAGTGTCCAACTTTAAACACCAACCAATCGCAGCTCTGTAACTGTGGAAAATTCCTGATTTCCCCATGACTTGTTTGTACCTGTCTATAAAAGGGGTGTAAAAACCTCTCTCAGGGCCTCTTGGCGTCACCGGCAATGGGGGCGCAGAGGTCCAGGTTCGAACCTGCAATAAATGACCCTTGCTGCTTAGCTTTGACTCTGGACTCTGGTGGTTCGTTTTTGGGGGTCTCTTAGACTCTGGGCGTTTCAATAGGTGGCATCCAGATAAATCAGGATGACAGGATCCCAAAGACTTCCAGAGGGGAAAATATGCATATGAAGTCCAATAAAATAAAAAATGGCACTGAACTTCCTAACAGCAACCATGGAAGTGAGAAGGGAAGGGCGATGATTTTAAAATTCTCAAGGAAATGATTTCTAACCTAGAATTCTATTCACAACCAAGCAATCAAGTATGAAGTTAGAAGAAGACATTTGAAGGCGTGAACAAAACCCCAAATGCCATTTCCCAGGCACCATTTCTTAGGGAGTTATTGGAAGCTATGTACCTTCAAAATAAGGGAGAGAACAAAACAATAGGACGACCTCAGGAGACAGGGAACCTAGGATGAGGGGCAATCCCATAACAAGAGTAATGGGACGTCTTGGGAACGTGTTAGAGTACAGCAAGGGTCGAACAGCATAGCTCCAAAAATGAAAACAATAAAAATTAAAAAAAGGAATTTTGTACCATCTGCGATAGAACTGGGAGGAGAGTTTCAAGCAGCTGTGGTTCATTACATGATTCCATCGTTACTAACGTTTACACAGTCACGAAAGCGTAAACCCTCAATGCTGCTGTAACTAAACAGTGTGATGTGTGAATACCCGGAGGGTGAGGCATAGAGCGCTCTCTCTCTGTCTTCTCTCTCTCATTTGCTCTTCCTTTCACTCTCTCTTTGTTACGTAAGGGTTAAAGTTTCTCATTTTTCATAGTAAATAATAAACAAATCATGTGTAAAGTGAAAAAATCCAAATAGAATGAAAGCTGGTTATTAGGAAATATGGGTGAATAGAAGAAAACACCAAAATTATTAAAAATGTGTTACCTCAGGCGAACAGGAATCAAGAGTGAGGAGTGATGAGGAAGGTTTTTCGATGCGAGCTCGTAGAATTCTTTTATTTCTTAACTTTGAACATAAACGAAAGTTAAATGAAAAGGGATGGAAGGGCATCTTGAAATCTCTAAGTGATGGCAAAGGGCGTTAGAGAGAGACGCATTTTTTTGAAAACTGGAAGCACGCACTGATGATGCAGTCTAGGATGCATAGACTGGCACAGTGGAAAACCGGGCTGTAGAAATAACTCGGGTCCAGGATACGGAAAATCTTGAGTATGAGGTTAAGGGGTCTGAGCAAATCAGGACTTTTTTCAGAAGGGCTGTGAAATGACGGGAGCGGCACTCCGAACATTTACTGGGGCCGCAGAATGAGGGACTGAGGGGAGGAGACTGGAAACTGGGGGGCCGGTTGGAAATGTGCTGGAGGAGCCCAGGGAGAGAGGCTGAGAGTGTCAGCTAGGAAATGATGGGGAGGCAGGTATGTGTGCAAGACGAGGAAGCAGTGGAGAGAAGTCTGAAGTGTTAGTCCGAGGTGCTGAGAGAATGGAATGCGACGAACAGGATGGGGCTCGTACGGAGGGTTGATAGGAGTATGTGATTTAACCAAAAAAGGCATCCTGAAAAGAAGGTAAATTTAAAGCTTGGCCTGTAACAATGGGTCCTCAGGGTCCAGAGGATGAATTCTGCCTCTCGAGTCACTTCTGTGTCAACTTGACCAAATTGCCATTCACGAAGTGTCACACAACCACCTGAATCTACGGTCAGGATGCTTTGTTGCCGCTATTTCACCACCGAGGACAGATATCAGGGCAGAGGCAGTGGTAAGGGAACATGTCTCCGAAAACAGAGGACAGGGGCACCCAGGGTGGCTCAGTCGGTTAAGTGGGCAACTTCGTCTCAGGTCATGATCTCGCTGTTCGTTGGTTCAAGCCCCATGTTGGGCTCTGGGCTGACAGCTCAGAGCCTGGAGCCCGCTTCAGATTCTGTCTCCCTCTCTCTCTGCCCCCCTTACTCATGCTCTTTCTCTCTCTCTGTGTGTCAAAAATAAATTAAAAACACAAAACAGAGAACATAATAAACTACATTTGCCAGGAAGTTCCTACATCTGCATGTGAAATGGCAGAGGAAAAGAATAAAACAAGATCCCACAGCACCCCCTCCCCCACCAAAAATCCTCAATACTTTGGCTTATTGGTCATTGTTCACAACGTTTGATCTTCACATTCATCTTCAGAGTATCGGCCTTTAGAGAACTGATTTTTAGTGACACCTGCTCTCTTTCCTCCTGTCTCCTAGACAATGGGATCTTTTGCACATAATTCTGGACTGAAGTGGATACACGCTAGCCATTGGTCTGGCAGAATGAGAATTCATTTAGCTCATGGGGTCGCCTCACCATGCTTGATCTTGTTCACACTTTGGAACCTTCACTTTCTGTCTCAAAACAAAATAAAACTGAACAATACCCATTTCCCTCTTGGCTGGTGTGACTAGAAAGAGACATCACCAGAACATACCTCTTCTCATTTGAACTTGTATTAAGCGGGTGTCTTTAGCTATAGAAGCTTTTAGTCAGGAGAAAGATTGCAAACGGGTTGGATCCCAAAAGTCCTGGGAGAGGGAAGCAAGCACGATTCGGCTTCAGTAAGAGCCACTAAGGGTCTTGATGCGGCAGGTAGGGTGAATGTGTTTCCTGAGGCCTGGGTTCCAAGTCTGGTTCAAAGGCATATAAAGCCAGTTCTCACCCATTATGCCAGTGGCCCCTGGGGGCGGGGCGGGGCACATCCCTGGCAAGTGAATCTCCCTGGAGAAACAGCATCCATCTTTCATTTACAGTTTGGGTTATGATTATAGAGGGCATCACTGCCTCCACTCATTAGTCCCATCATAATAGCAAGGGGGAGTAGGATTTACCCCAACAATTTGCAGAAAGCATATATTGCATTAATGATGATGATGATGATGATAGTAACTTCATATATCCTGGACACTTTACACGAATGTTCTCATACAATGCTCCTAACAACTCCTTGAGATGGGCACTATGAATGTTCTCATTTTATTTTTTAATGTTTATTTTCTTTTGAGAGAGAGAGAGAGAGACAGAGTACAAGCAGGGGAGGGACAGAGAGAGAGAGAGAGAGAGACGGAGACACAGAATCCGAAGCAGGCTTCAGGCTCTGAGCTGTCAGCCCAGAGCCCAACGCAGGGCTTGAACTCACAAACCACGAGATCATGACCTGAGCCAAAGGTGGACACTTAACCAACTGAGCCACCCAGGCGCCCCTAATGTCCTAATTTTATAGCTGAGGAACTTGAAGCTTAAAAAGGTGTAATTTGTCCAATGTACCCAAGGCTCACACATTTCCAGAATTCAGACACCAAGTGAATTCTTTGCAAATGTCATGAGTAAGCATTGGTTTTCTGATGTCTGTAGTGTTTAGGGTATGTGTTTATTTGGGCTTTTCAACCATATTGGAGGTTCCTTGGAGACAAGGCTCATGTCTTTCTCAGCTGGCTTCAGGACGGTGTTAATCAAATTAAGTCTTCCTTTTATTTCCTACAAAGGCTGGGACAATTTCCAGCTACCTCCATTATGATATGGGAGAATATGTCAGACCAGGTCACTCCTCAGGACCAGGCAGAACAGAAAAAGCAATTTAAAAAGTGTTTTAAAGGCCAAATCCTTGCTAACTATATGACAACACTTTTTTTCTCAACACTTTCTTCACATCCACAAAGCTCCCTTTCCAGCAGGTAACACTTTAGCAGCTCTTAGATGCCGTCATGACGAAGTTGTTACTCAGAGCTCAGCCACACAGTTCTCCCTCTCCTGCTTGTTATGGGCTGAACTGTGTCCCCCCACCCCCGCCCTTCCAACTCATAACTCATATGTTGAAGCCCTAACCCCTAATGTGCCTATATTTGGGGATAGGGTCTTTAAGGAATTAATTAAGATGAACTGAGGTCATAAGGGTGGTGCCCTTAATAAATAAGACTGGTGTCCTGATAAGAAGGGAAAGAGCTACCAGACCGATCACAGTGTCTCACTGTCTCTCTCTCCCCTTGAAAAGCCATGTGAGGATTCAGCAGGAAGGCTGATGTCTACAAGGTGGAGGAGAGGCCTCACCAGAAAACCACTCTGATGGCACCTTGATCTTGGACTTTTAGCCTCCAGAACCACGAGAAGATAAAGTTCTCTTGTTTAAACCACCCAGTCTGTGATATTTTGTTACAGCAGCCCCAGCTGACTAATACACTATGTTTAAATCAAAAGAAGCAGGGGATGAGGAGAGCTTGTCCAGGGCAAAAGAAGATAGATCCTAGGAGACAGGCCCGGTTTGTTCACCGGGCCTGCTCATTCCTCATGGAGAACTTCTTACATCATTTCCTGAGGTTTTGTTTTACATTTTCCTCTTCCATGATTCAAACATGAGTTGAGCAGTCGTTCACTGGGCAAGAATTTTCTCAAACAAACAAACAAACAAACACCAGAGTTATCTCCTGCTCCCAAACCCATTGGACTAGGTTTGAGATCAGTCCCAGTCACTTAACTTTGTTCAGCTCTGTGACCAAAGACTTCATTATTGACTCTAATAAAATAGAAGACATGTATCATGAGAAAAGCATGGGTTCTAGAATCAGACAGACAGGCTTGGGTTTGACATTGAACTTTGTCCTTAACTATGTGTCTGTGAACATCATCGAGGCTGTTTTCTCATTGACAAAGAGCTATTTATTACACGTGTTCGACAGGATTGGTGGGTTAAGAGAGGGTGGGTCTGGAAACACCTGGAATATTGTAGACGTCCCACAATTCGAACTTGATGATAGGAGGGTAAGTGGATGTTCGTGAACCAGCACGAAAATGCGAAGGGCATACAGCCACCTCCCTCTGGGTTCAGCTCTGTCTGTAATATTATGAGCTGGAGTTTTGCAAAGGTAATTGCTAAAAGTAAACACAGCTGGGTCCTTCACCAAATTAAAACCTCTGGGGATGAGTCCCAAGAAACTGTTTTAACAAGTTCCCTAGGTGACTCCAGTGCATACCTAGCTTGGCAATCACTGCGTTGTAGGATCGTTCTGCGTCTTATTTTTTAAATTTTTTTTTAATTTTTTTTCAACGTTTATTTATTTTTGCGACAGAGAGAGACAGAGCATGAACGGGGGAGGGGCAGAGAGAGAGGGAGACACAGAATCGGAAGCAGGCTCCAGGCTCCGAGCCGTCAGCCCGGAGCCTGACGCGGGGCTCGAACTCACGGACCGCGAGATCGCGAGATCCCGCAAGATCGCGAGATCGTGACCTGGCTGAAGTCGGACGCTTCACCGACTGCGCCACCCAGGCGCCCCCGTTCTGCGTTTTAAACTGCAGAACTGAAGTTTAGTTTCCCGTGGGGCCAATTTATTTAGTTCCTTGGGGACTAAAAGCCTCCCTTGAAGACTGAAGACACATAAGAAAATATAAATTACTATTTTATAATTTAGTAGTATTTGGAAAATCACATGTAAAACATACCATGCTGGGTTTTCTAGAATCACTAATGAATTCTGTGGGAGTTCGGAAAAAGGTTTTAAGAGTTGGGAACATTTATATTGTACCCCCCCCACCACGTCCCTCCCCCCAAAAAGCGAGGACACGGAGGAGCTTCGGCAAAGTAGGGAGTTGCCGATTTCTGTGTTTCTCGCCTCTGAGAGTCACCGGAGGCCCATTTCTATTGATTCCCTCTCTTACAGTTGTTATCACTTTGATCATAAAGGAACAGCACTTTCCCTTGAGAGTGAGAATTTCACAGTCACAAGTGCTTTATGAGTGATTGTGTCAGAATTTATAGAAACACTAAATACAGTGCAGAACAAGGAACAGAAGGGGTTAATGGATCAACAAGAGAAAAGCCGAGGCCCCACTGGGACTCGAACCCAGGATCTCCTGTTTACAAGACAGGCGCTTTAACCAACTAAGCCATGGGGCCTGCGCGCACGGCGGGGTCGGTGCTGGGTCTGTCCTCACTCTCAGACTAAACGTTCCCGCCCCAGCAGGTGCAGGTGCAGGACCCGGTGGGAAGCGGACACGCTCCGCGCCTCTGCCCTGTTAGGCCTCCCAGCGCTTCGTTCGGTCCAAGGATAACCCACAGCGCCTCTCTCAGGCCGAGGCTAGCCCTCAGTAATTCGACGCCATCCCCCGTAACCCCCAAGCGGGATGACGTCTTCCAAAATCACACCTTGCGGGGGCTGCGCCTCTTCTGTAACGTGGACTCCACCTTCGAACGTGCGAAGTTGGGGTCTCTAACAAAGGAGCTTCACGCAGGACTCTCGGAGCGCCGCCCGGGCACCCGGCACCTGCACTGCGCAAGCAGTCACTTGCAGGGAGGGTCAGGAGCTGGGAGCGGGATGCCGGGGTGTGGACCTCGGCCAAGCGAGGCATGCCGCGTCTCCAATCCACGCCGCCCGCGCGGAGGGCGCTGCCGGGACCCGCGCAGGTGCCCCGCTGGAGGCGAAGGGGAGGCGGAGAGGCCCCCGGCGCCCCAGCTGGTTCCTGGGTCCGGGTCGGCCCTCCTGGGGCTTTACGGTTCCGGCGAACGCTGCTCCGCCCACCCCGCGCAGCCCCGGCCGCCTGAGAGGGAGGGGCGTCTTCCGCGGGCAAGGGGGACGCCTTCTCCCCTCTAGCACCACCCCCCGAGGTCGCATCCCCCGCGGTGATCCGCCCCAACCCCCGAGGTCGCACCAACCCGTGACCCGCCCCTCCCGCCCCCCAAGTCTCACCCAGCCGTGACCCGCCCCCTCCCCCCGCCTCCCCGACGTCGCACCCCACGGTGACCTGACCCATGCCCTCGAGGTCGCACCTCCCTGCAGTGACCCGCCCCCCCCCCCGAGGTCGCATCCCTCTCGGTGACCCGCATCCCGCACCCGAGGTCGCACCCCAGTGATGGCCCGCACCCCCTCCCCAAGGTCCTACCCAGGGCGCCGAGAGCCAGGCGCACAAGCTGGCACCTGGTCTCGCTGCGCCCCCGGAAAGGCTCCGCGACTGACCGGGGTGGGGTCTGGGACTGGGGGGGATGTCTGCGGGCAGGGGTCCTGGACACCCGGAGGTGAGGGGCGGAGGGCGGGAGACCGGGAGGCAGGGACCGGCGTGGGAGGACGCGCCCAGACCGCGTGGGGACTCTGCCCCGCGTGACATCCGCACCGAATTCCAAAGGATCCTGGCCCTAAACTCCGGGTCTTTGTTTTTCTCCCTCCCTCCCCAAACTTCTCTCCCTCCCTTCCTTCCCCTCCTCCCCCCCCCCCCCCCCCCCCGCCAGTCGGGCAAACACAACCCCGAGTGCAGCTCCCCTGGGGGGAGGCAGGGATGGGGAGGGATCCCCTGTGACTTCCACCTGCAGACCTTGAAAACATTTCCCTGCTGTCTACCCGGACCGCAGACCCGAGACTCAACACAGCCTGACTGATAGATTCAAGGAAATACCAATCCAAACTCCAGCAAGTTACTTAGAATATTGACAAACCGATTCTAAAGTTGAGACAAATGGCTCAGAATAACCAACACAAAACTGAAGAACAGATTTCGAGGACTGTCACTACCTGTCCTCGGATTTACTAGAAAGCCATAGTGATCAAGACAGTGTGGTGTTGGTGGGAAAAATAGAATGGAACAGAATAGAGTCCAGAAATAGATCCAAAAGGGACTGGGGAACTTCATTTTGAACTTGCCCAGGACTGGTGCCTCCTTCTTCCCTCCAGGGCTTGCCTTTGCAGGGGGAGTGTCTACCACGGTTATCTACGCCTGTCCCACCGCTGCATTTGGGGGAGCAGATAGCCTGTGAATTTCGCACATTTGCAAACGGGGAGGAATTGTGTCCAGAATCGCTCACACGTAGAGCCACCGCTCACACACCCTTCGTAACTGGGCTACTTAGACGAGTTGACGCTGAAATGAGTTGAGATCTGGGGAGACTGGGCCGGGGTGCGTGTTTTGTCCTGGGGGACCCGTGGAAGGCTTTGGGGAGCAGGGGGCAGGTTGTTAGGTGCCATAGCGTCTCCCCGCCCCCTCCCCCTCCCCCTCCCCGGGATCTCCGCTTCCCAACCTCCAAACCTGTGAGCACGGTAAAAGGGGCGTGGAGGACGGGAGTGAGTCACGGGTCTTGAGGCGCGGTAGTGGCCTGGCTTCTTGGTCCACAAGGCGTGGGGAGGGGACAAAAGTCGCGTGCCTTCTCTGAGGCTCGAACTCAGGACCTTCAGATTATGAGACTGACGCGCTGCCCGCTGCGCTAAGAAGGCACCTGCCCGGCGGGCCTCTCGGCCTCTCCATCCGGTCCAGCCCCGGCACCCGAGGCACACCCCGGACCCGGGAGGTCCTGCCCGCTGTCGTGCGGCCCTCCGCGGACACTGTGTCCCCGGCAGGTCACAGTGACCGATCCGAGTCCCCGGGGTTTACCCTCGAGGAAAGAAACCGCCCCGAGCGGCGCCGCCACAGGGCTGATTTCACCCCAGCCCCACGTCGGCCCCGCGTGGGGCCAGGGCGCGCACCCTCCCCACCCCCCGACCCCCGCGGGACCTCCGGACCGCGGGCCCCGCGCCTGCCCCGCACGCCCGCCCCCTGCCCCCGGGCGGCCGCGACCCCCGTCCCCGACGTCCAGGCAGCAGGTGCGGCGGGACCTCCGAGGACGGGGAAGGAGCCGCGGGGTCGGCCCCGGAAGACCACCGGCCACGCGGACCGCGTCCTGACTCAGTGCAGGCCTCCCACGTGCCATCTGGCAGCCCAGGAAACGATTCGCTTGGTTTTCCTGCGAGTAGAAGTTCCTGATTGGAAGGGCTTCGTGGAAGGGCTTCGTGATGTGCGAAACGGGATGACGTCTAACAGGAGTGTTGACGCCACCGAACCCTGGACACAAGACGGCCGCGGATGCTCGGGAGGGACGAGGGTAGTGACAGTGATTGGTATAGCAAATAAAAAGTCCAAAGGAGGGAGCGGCAAATATATACATTAGAGTATGATAACAGTGGTAACTAAGTAAACAGAGCAGGAGGGATTGTTCAGCGTATGGTGTTGAGTAGTTATTTGGGAAAACAAAGCTTACAGCAATACACCACCTGCAATAATAAAAGATTCCAAGTAGATATAAGTTTTAGAAGGGGGGGGGGACCAGAAATATAATTATTAGCACTGCCAAGGGAGACATTTTGATGATTTTGGTGTGGAAAACTAATTTTTGCAAAAAATTCAGAAACAATGAAAGTGACATAACTCACTATATTAAAGCCATATTCTGCTTAGATACTCCGTCATCCCCTCAAAGAAATTGCATAAGCGAAGTGAAAAATCAAATGAACAAATGGTGGGGAAATGTGTAAGTTGTGTTGTGAAGTTAATTTTCCTAATGTGAGTAACTTCTATACCTCAGCAAGTACGTTCCAACTCACAGGAAAGACGTGCAAAGGGTATAGACACTGAGTTCATGAAAAAGGAAAAACAAATGGCTGTGAAACATGGAAATATTATTAATCTTTTAATAATTATAAGATTATAATAAGTAATATTATTCTTAAGAGAAATGCAAAAATGCAGCTACAGAACTGCAGCGAAACCCCACTTTGCACCTGTCGGGCTGGCAATCAAAGAAACTAACAAAAACAATTGTTTGGGCTGGTGTTGCTTAGCATTGACGCACACTGATTTAGAGTCCCAGGCTCCTGTGACAGGTTACCACCGGCTCAGCGGCTTGAAGCTACAGGTATTTCCTCTCAGCGCCGGAGGCCACAAGTCCCAGCGTCAGTGTTACTGGGGGGAAATCAAGGCGCCGACAAGGTCCCAGTGGCTTGTCTCGGCCTCGTATCCATACCCTTTTTCTTTCCCCCTCTCTCTCGGACAGTTGTGAGGCAGTCAAGGTCTGCCTGAACCATCCAGGATAATTTCCCCATTTCAACTTTTTGCCATATAAGGTGATATTTACAGCTTCCAGGAATGGGGAGGGAGGGGTATTTTTCAGTCTACTACAGTCACTGCGTCCTGAATCCAGCTACAGGCACGGGGTTTCCTGGTCCTAACTTTAGTCTCCTTCTCTCCTTGCATCTCTAATGTAAATCTCCTCGGGTATTACTGAGAATATTAGATGGCTTTATATGTGTAAGGAACCCATGACAGTATCAGGGGACTAGCAGGACACACGTGGCAGTGGTGATGCTCTCACTGCGCGACAGGCTGGCGGGGAACCAGGACCTTCCCAGGCGCTATAGGAAGACGGTTTAGTAACAGCTGGGGGAGGCCAGACTCAACAAAAGTGCCACCCCAGGTCGGGTCTCACGACCGCTCCCCTGGTACCGCGCACCTGCCGTTTAGGGAGCTCGGTGTGGCTGGTGGAGGTCTCACTTCCGTGTGAACCTCATGACCTTTCATTACATATAAATAATTGGCAGCCAGACTTTTTTCTAAGGTCTGCTCACAATATGAAGGCTGGCAGCGGTGGGATTCGAACCCACGCCCCCGAAGAGACTGGAGCCTTAATCCAGCGCCTTAGACCGCTCGGCCACGCTACCGCACGCCTGCCGCTCGTGGATCCTGCGGGCGATGAGAAACCTCCCTCCCCCGCTCTCCGCCCCGCGATCCTTCCCCGGGGTTCTCCCCCTCCCACGACCCCCGGGGCCAGAACACCGCACACCCCGCGGGGTCCGCACGGGGGGCGGGCGCCGCTTAGAGCCCCAGCGCCGCAGCGTGCACCCCCGCCCCCCTCCCGCCCAGGCCCGGGCCACTCCCCATCTACACCGTGGACACGACACAAACGTGCGCACAGAAGTGACGGAGAGACGTGTGTCACTTCAGGCAAGTGGCTTCGAAGAGCACGTCCCAGGGGAGCTCACTGTCACTACCCTCGTCCCTCCCGAGCATCCGCGGCCGTCTTGTGTCCAGGGTTCGGTGGCGTCAACACTCCTGTTAGACGTCATCCCGTTTCGCACATCACGAAGCCCTTCCACGAAGCCCTTCCAATCAGGAACTTCTACTCGCAGGAAAACCAAGCGAATCGTTTCCTGGGCTGCCAGATGGCACGTGGGAGGCCTGCACTGAGTCAGGACGCGGTCCGCGTGGCCGGTGGTCTTCCGGGGCCGACCCCGCGGCTCCTTCCCCGTCCTCGGAGGTCCCGCCGCACCTGCTGCCTGGACGTCGGGGACGGGGGTCGCGGCCGCCCGGGGGCAGGGGGCGGGCGTGCGGGGCAGGCGCGGGGCCCGCGGTCCGGAGGTCCCGCGGGGGTCGGGGGGTGGGGAGGGTGCGCGCCCTGGCCCCACGCGGGGCCGACGTGGGGCTGGGGTGAAATCAGCCCTGTGGCGGCGCCGCTCGGGGCGGTTTCTTTCCTCGAGGGTAAACCCCGGGGACTCGGATCGGTCACTGTGACCTGCCGGGGACACAGTGTCCGCGGAGGGCCGCACGACAGCGGGCAGGACCTCCCGGGTCCGGGGTGTGCCTCGGGTGCCGGGGCTGGACCGGATGGAGAGGCCGAGAGGCCCGCCGGGCAGGTGCCTTCTTAGCGCAGCGGGCAGCGCGTCAGTCTCATAATCTGAAGGTCCTGAGTTCGAGCCTCAGAGAAGGCACGCGACTTTTGTCCCCTCCCCACGCCTTGTGGACCAAGAAGCCAGGCCACTACCGCGCCTCAAGACCCGTGACTCACTCCCGTCCTCCACGCCCCTTTTACCGTGCTCACAGGTTTGGAGGTTGGGAAGCGGAGATCCCGGGGAGGGGGAGGGGGAGGGGGCGGGGAGACGCTATGGCACCTAACAACCTGCCCCCTGCTCCCCAAAGCCTTCCACGGGTCCCCCAGGACAAAACACGCACCCCGGCCCAGTCTCCCCAGGTCTCAACTCATTTCAGCGTCAACTCGTCTAAGTAGCCCAGTTACGAAGGGTGTGTGAGCGGTGGCTCTACGTGTGAGCGATTCTGGACACAATTCCTCCCCGTTTGCAAATGTGCGAAATTCACAGGCTATCTGCTCCCCCAAATGCAGCGGTGGGACAGGCGTAGATAACCGTGGTAGACACTCCCCCTGCAAAGGCAAGCCCTGGAGGGAAGAAGGAGGCACCAGTCCTGGGCAAGTTCAAAATGAAGTTCCCCAGTCCCTTTTGGATTTTCGTGTTGGGCCGGCTCTCCAGGCCTGGGAAAAATCCCCTCCCGCCCGGTCTCCACCATGGGAGTTGGGCTTCCTTCCCCCTGAAGGCAGCACGTGTCCCCGGCCAGGCAGGACGCTCAGGCGGCTCCCTCACTCTGACATCTTGGGAGTTAAGCGTCCTTCCGGGTGGTCCGCCTTCTGTCCCAGTTGGCAGAGTGTCTGCCCATCTCACACTCAAGGCCCCGGGTGAGTGTTCTGTGGATGCCACGCAGAGTGTGCGCTCCACGGATGACAGGCTTGGGGCAGGAGAGATCACCCTTTTCCGTAAAAGACTTCATTCAGTTGGTCTCAAGTCCCCGCACCTCCTGGAAGGCGGTTTGAGGAGGAAACGGTAAAGAAATCACCATTTCTATCCCAGGTCTACATGGGCTTTTCTCAGAATCCATTCAGCGTGGACAAGGGTGAAGTGCTGAGAGGCGTTACTGCTACGTCACACAGTGAGACTCTCTCATTTTGTAAGAAGCTGCCAGGCTCTCTTCCAGGGTGGCTGCCCCATTTTGCATCCGCACCGGCAACGAATCGGAGCTCCTGTTGCTCCACGTGGTCACCGACAGTTGGTGTTGTTCGTGTACTGGAGTTTGGCCATAGCAGTAGCCACCTAGTGGTATCCCAGTGCTGTTTCAGTCTGCAATCCCCTGATACGGCAGACGGTGTTGAACACCTTTCTGTATGCTTATTTGCCGACTCTATCTCGGTTGCGTTGCTTGCTCAGATATTTGCACATTTAAAAAATTGAGTGGTTTGGGATTACATCAAAATGCAAAGCTTCTGCACAGCAAAGGAAACAATCAACAACACTGAAAGGCAACCGACAGGATGGGAGAAGATATTTGCAAATGACATATCAGAGAAAGGGTTAGTATCCAAAATCTATAAAGAACTGATACAACTCAACACCCAAAAAACAAATGACCCAATTAAAAATGGGTAGAAGACATGAACAGACATTTCTCCAAAGAAGCCATACAGATGGCCAGGGGTGACTCTCGATTTTGGCTCATGTAACGATCTCGAAGTTTGTGAGATTGAACCCCGCGTGTGAGCTCTGTGCTGACAGCTTGGAGCCTGCTTGGAAACTTCTCTCTGCCTCTTCCCCGCTCTCTCTTCCTCCCTCTCAGAATAAATAAATAAACCTTAAACATAAAAAAAAGAAGACTTCCAGATGGCTAACAGACACATGAAAATATGCTCAACATCACCCATCATCAGGGAAATACAAATAAAAACCATAATGAACTATCACCTCACACAAAACGGCTAACATCAAAAACACAAGAAATAATTAGTGTTGGTGAGGATGTGGACAAAAAGGACCCCTCTTGCAGTGTTGGTGGGAATGCAAATTGGTGCAGCTGCTGTGGAAAACTGTATGGAGTTTCCTCAAATAATTAAAAATAAAACTAACCTATGATCCAGGAATCACACCACTAGATACTTACCCCCCCAAAATATAAAAACACTAATTCTAAGGTATACACGCACCTGGATGTTTATTGCAGCATTATCTACAATAGCCAAATTATGGAAACATCCCAAGTGTCCGTGGATACATGAATGGATAAAGAAGATGTGGCATAGAATATACAGTGGAATATTACTCAGCCTTAAAAAGAATGAAATCTTGCCATTTGCAACAAGATGGATGGAGCTAGAGAGTATGATGCTGAGCAAAATGTCAGTCAGTCAGAGAAAGACAAATACCATATGACCACTCACATGTGGGATTTAAGAGACGAAATAGGCAAAGGAAAACAAGAGAGAGAGAAAGAGAAACCAAGAAACAGACTCCTAACTGTAGAGAACAAACTGATGGTTACTGGAGGGGAGGTAGGTGGGGGGCTGGGGGAGATAGGGAGTAGGGATTAAAGAGTACTACAGGTATCATGATTAAAAAAAATAAAATAATTGAGTTGTTTGGGGTTTTTTTAGGAGTTATCTTTTCATGTGTCTGTTAGCCATCTGGATGTCTTCTTTTTTTATTTTTAAGGTTTATTTATTTATTTTGAGAGGGAGGGAGAGAGAGCGGGGGAGGGGCAGGGAGAGAGAGGGGGAGAGAGAGAGAGAGAGAGAGAGAGAGAGAGAGAGAATTCCAAGCAGGCTCCAAGCTGTCAGCACAGAGCCCACACGCAGGGTTCAATCTTACAAACTTCATTTCGAACAAAGTGGCCTTAGGTGTCCCCCAACCTGCTCTTTTCCCACAGTAACTTTGTCCTCCCCTGGGAATTCTTGGGTCCCGGACATTTTAACTTCCAGTTGATCATTATTCCTAAAGTTTCCTTAAGAGGATTAACAAGGGATCTTAACTGTTTATTCTCCACCCCCCACCCCCGCAAACACCCCAAGTTTTCTTTGTAGTGAACACAGGATTCATGGTTCATGAATTTCTCTTATTTTATGAAATCATTATAAATAGAGCTGGAGATTGCTAGAATCTAGAGACATTACGCATTTCTCCGTGTCTGCCTGCTTTAAACTGTAACACCCCGCAGGTGCTCAGAAACCCTTCTACTAGGAAAAGCATCCTTCCTCGGCAGTGGGTCGCATTTGAACTGTCATCTCCCTAAGAATCCACTTTTCAGGAGCAAGGAGCTCGAGCAAGCTGCAACCGAACAGCTCGGGTTCCACCGCCGGGAGATTGGTGAGAGTTTGGGGGGTGAGTAGGACTGACTCGAGGGGCCTGGCCAACGTAAAACGATTCTCGGGAACAGTGGGTTTCAGAAAACGCCAGGCCCTACTGGGAGTCGAACCCAGGATCTCCTGTTTACGAGACAGGCGCTTTAACCAGCTAAGCCATAGAGCCACCCGGGAGCCGGCACCGCGCTGAGGCCTCGTGTCCCTTGGACAGGGTGGAAGCGAGCTCGCATCGCGGTCGTCTCCGGAAGACACGCAGGTGCCGAGGGAGGCTTCTCTCCCGCAGGACGCGCTGGGGGCAGAACACCAGAAGCACCAGGAGGCCGCAGGGGCGGACCAAGGGTTTTTCTATTACCCGGAGGAAGAGTGCCACAGAGAGTCGAGGCCACGCAATCCGTGGTGAAGACCGTGACAAGAAGGACTATTTACGACTTAAAGATGACCGCAGGATTTGCACAGAGCGGCTGGGCCCGGGCACCCGCGTACCTGCCCGAGGCGCCTGCAGCCTCCAGATCCGGGACACGAAGAGCCGCGCGTCCCCGGGCGAGCGGAGGAGGCCGGGGTCAGGGGGCCCTCAGCGACAGGTGGCAGCGGGCCCCCGGCCCTGTTCCAGGGCTCAGCCAACATCTGCGGGAACGACTCTGCAGGGGGCGCCTCTCGGGAGGGGTGCGGAGTGCGAGCCACGTGGTGAAGTTTAGAAGCATCCACGAGGAAAAAGCCGTTTGTCGGCTGGTTTCCCGCATCTCCGGTCCCCTCGGTTGCTCCCCGCGACAGTCTGAAAATCAGCTCGCCAAGCATGGCAGGCCTGCTCCGCTCGAACCCGCCGCGCCCTCAGGTGACCTCCCTCTCCCCCCGCCCCCCGAGGTCGCCCCCTGAGGTGACCTGCCCCTCCCAGGTCACCCCTGCCCCCTCCAGGTCGCCCCCCTGCAGTGACTCGCCCCCCCCAAGTCATCCCTGCACCCCTCCCGAGGTCGCACCCCTGCGGTGACCACCCTCCACCCTCGAGGTCGCAGCCCCGCGGTGACCCTCACCTCCTCGGTTGCACCCTGGACCCGGAAGGCGCCCTGTTGCGCTGCGCGCGCGGGAGGCGCGGCGTCAGGGCGGGGCGGGGCCTGGGACCCGAGGGTCTGCGGGGTGGGGGGGGGGGGGACCTGGAGGGGCCGGGACTGGGGGCGGCGGGGGGGCGGCTGGGAGGCCGGAACGGCGATGGGGGTAGAGTCGGGGGCCCACCCGGACCGCGCGGGGGTTCGGGGCCGGATTTTATTCCCCGGCCGGGTCCCCCTCCGCACCCCCAGCCCCGTGTCCCGGGGGCAGGGTTCAGGCGGAAGATCCAATCCGGGGTCTCGGCATGGGGCCTCCAGTGGGTGGGCTCAAGGGGCGGTCTAAGCGCACGCGTCGACTCGGACTGTGCGGGTTGCGGGTCGTGGGACTCCCGACGCCTGCGCCAAAGGGAGTGGGTGATGCGCACGGGGCCGCCTGGTGTGTCTTCTCCACGGGGGAAATAGCTCCGAAAGAATCGTGTGTGTGCGCGCGCGCGTGTGCGCGATGAACTGTGAATATTACTTTCGGGTCAGTTACTCATTTATCTTTTCACTTTACTTGGAAGTTTTGTTTTGGTTGTTTTTTGAATCTCGGCAAACTATTTTGAGGTTCACAAACTGAGGGAACATAGACATTACTCACCAAACACTTGAGGGATCTGAAGTGTCT
This sequence comes from Lynx canadensis, assembly GCF_007474595.2. NCBI lineage: Eukaryota > Metazoa > Chordata > Mammalia > Carnivora > Felidae > Lynx > Lynx canadensis. The sequence continues at coordinate 1,672,422 of NC_044307.1, read as the reverse complement.
ATTGTGGTCATGGAGGTAGGAGAGAGGTGCTGGCCGCTCTATTTAGCCAGAAGTCATGAGACCACAGTCTGCGTTTGTAAAATGAGTTTTGCCATTTAAAAAAAAAAAAAAAAAATCCTTGGACTCCTGGAGTGAGTTTTGTTTGGTGCTGTTGAATTAACTATTCTTGCTGGATTCTTAGTTATATTTTATTTGGGATGTTGATCTTTAGACGTTACAGTTGAATTGTTCTCACTTGGTTTTCTTTCGGGTGCTACTTATATCAGTGGCCCTGACCAGCAGATCAGGCAGCTTTCCATTTCTTATGCCCTGGAACTGTTTTCAACTGGCCACAGGAGTGATCTGATCCTTGGCAATTTGAAGGAACTTGCCTAAGGGAGTGAGTGCTTCTCAGAGTGGAAAAGAGGCCTGACGCCCTGTTCATTTGCTTCTCTGGTTAACATTCCAGCAGAATGTTTAACTTGGGCACGTCCTACTGTCTGTGATTCTCGGTGTATTTGTTGAGAGACAACGACACTAAAAGACTAACTGATCCACTGTGTCTATTGTCCTCGTATATTGTCCTCCTGGCACAGGCAAGCCTTCAGTCAATGTTGCTCATTATTATTATCACATCAATGTTGGCCATTTATATTGTCCTAAACTCAGTCATTCATTACTCTTATCACCAGATACAGAGGTATAAAGTTGTAAATAATATTTGATTTTTCCTTAAACTATCTCTCATCTATTCATATATCTACACTTTCATTACTAATTTTGAATTCTGATTTTATATTTTCCTGTGATTAGACTTTCCACTGGGTTGTATTTTGGTTTCATTTGTCAAGAAGACTTTTTTAGCTCTCCTAGCATGTAAACAGTTTTTCTTTCTAAATTTCTTTCTTCCATTTTCATTTGGTAGGTTTTGTGGTCTTTTATTTACTTTTTAAGTGGTATACTAAACAGTAATTCAGGCATTTTTCATCTTATTCTTTAAAAAATGCATCTGAGGTTATGAATTGTTCCCACTGACATGCTTTAGTTACATCCTACTGGTAATGATATATGTTGCCTTCTCATTCTGTTGTGCATAGCCTTCAGTTTTAGTTTTGATTTTCTCTGAGATATTTTAAGAATTTGATTTTTTTAAGCAAAAAAATTTATATTTTTAAATTATATTTTGATTCTTATTTTTACCCTTATTTTCTAGTACATTATTTTCTAAATTAAGAAAATATTTTGACAGTTTCTTACTGACCAATATATAGTCAAGTTATGAAATTCCATGGGTAATTTTAAAATGGTGTATTCTCCATCTTTAGGAAATAATTTGATTGTATTTATCGGGTTAGTTTTGTTGATTATTTTTAAAGTTTCTTATTGCTTATTTCTTTGTCCATTGATATTTCTTGGAGTGAGAATGGTAAATTAAAGCCAGTTATTAATTGTGTCTTTCTACTTGTATCTCTGATGAATTTCTGCTGAATGAAAATTGCTGCTTTATTTTTTTGAGCGTAAGTATTGAAAGGCAAAAATCTTTGTAACTCCACTTATAACTTTTAGTATTTTTAAATCCATGGTTTTGAAATTTTAAAATGCTGGGAAAAACTGCAATTGGGATTTTTGAGTAGACCTACTGTGTGCCTTTTAGAGAAATTCTAGGGGTAATGGAATCTCTCAATCTGGCCAAGAACTTCCCAGAGACTTGAATAAAATGTGTTTCTGACCTGAAAATCTGGGACGAGTGGGAGAATCACCCTTTTGATGTTGGTGTTTTCTAGGTCCCATCCTTCATTGTCCTACTTTTCCTGGAGAGAATATTCATACTATTCCATACATTCACATCTCCCAACTACCCAAAATAGGCTGATGGCTTCTAAATATCTTTCTCACAAAGACCTCTGTAGAATTTCATAGGATCGTAGACAGCTGCCTATGAGACATTTCCACCTTATCATCTCGCAGACACCTGAGCACATCCAGTCCTTCCTAGTCTTTTCTCCTTGTTAACACCACAATCCAGAAACCGGGTAAGTATCCGAGATGATGCTCCGTCATCCATTCCCTCCTCACGCATGTATTCATAAGGGAATATGCAGTCACGGCTGTTTAGGCTCAAATAGGGATCTTTTCCTAACTCACCACGGCAATCACAGCATTAGTAGAGTGTTCCAAGTGGCGCCTGCTGCTGTGAAATCATAATTTGATGTCATTGAGAGTTTTTGCTATTAATGCAGGTAACCCATCAATAAGCCGGCTATTCCAAAGATACAATTCTAGTTTTAATGTGATATTGTCTCTAAAGAACCTTGTAGTTTAAGTAGATACAAACCTGAGTTTTTGCCTGGACAAAAACATGCTGGATCAAGTTTCCCATGAGGGATAGTTGAATTTGCCCCCCAAATTATGAAAAACAATCCTAAATGATGCTATGTAGTGTCCCAAGTTTGTCCTTCTTGGCACGGAGGGAGTTGTGGACATCGGGTGACCTCCTGGCTGGGACCATGAAGGGCAGAATGAGCCGCAGCCCCGTGGCACCTCAAAACTTCAAGCGTTTTGTCCTCGCGTTCTTGCTACCTTCTGTCCCCTGACGGACGGTACCTCTTAAAATGCAGGACAGCTGTGGGCTTTGGTTCCCGATGAATAATCCGGTTATGGAGCGCCTGCCACAGTCTGGCGTCCCCAGGCCTTATCCTCCATGTGGCTAATGCCAGGCTCATATCAACTACTCATCCTCTTTGCACTGAGAGAAGACAAGTAGAAAGTTTAAAGTTAGCTCACATTTTGGCTAGGGTTTTTAGACATGGTCCGTGAAAATGTACTGGCAGAAAGGGGCTGATTTCAGGAGAACTTGATACCAGACATAGAGGCATGGCTTCTACATAACTTTGCAAATTAGGAATATATGTTGAAGCCAGGAGATACCCTTAGAACACAGTGATTGATCACGATTTATTTTATATTAGAATTTTATTATTTTTAAAATTTTTGTTTATTTATTTTGAAAGAAAGAGACGGAGAAAGAGAGAAAGAGAGAGAGAGAATCCCAAGCAGGCTCCACACTGTCAGCACAGAGCCCGACGTGGGGCTCAAACCTACAAACCATGAGATCATGACCTGAGCCGAAATCGAGAGTCAGACACCTAACTGACTCCGTCACCCAGGCACCCCCAATTTTATATTAGAATTTTAAATAGACTATTAAAGTCGTAAATTATTTTCTCTCCTTTGGTGGGAAGTCACTGTCTGAGACTCAGTTTTCCCTAATTAAGGGAATAGATAGAAAAATTGCCCTGCTGAGTATCACTTAGTTTTGATTACCATTTCTACTCCTTTCTTTTTTTTTTTTTTAATTTTTTTTTTAACGTTTATTTATTTTTGAGACAGAGAGAGACAGAGCATGAACGGGGGAGGGGCAGAGAGAGAGGGAGACACAGAATCTGAAACAGGCTCCAGGCTCTGAGCTGTCAGCATAGAGCCCGACGCGGGGCTCGAACTCACAGACCGCAAGATCATGACCTGAGCCGAAGTCGGCCGCTTAACCGACTGAGCCACCCAGGTGCCCCTCTACTCCTTTCTAAGTAACAGTCCTCTTTGTGCCATCATATAATCCGTGTATTCCATGTATTCCTTATATTCCATTTGGTTTACCTTCCAAGTTACTAATGTCCTTGGTATCTATATTGAACACAATTCAACACAATTTAACACAATTAGGAATTCCGCCTGTCTCACCAGCGACTTATTATCTATGCTTCCCACATCCTATGAAGTTTTGCCTTCATCTCATGAGCTACTACCTTAATTACTCCCTAGATAGGCTTTATCCATCCAATTTGCTTTCCCACTTTCCATATCACATATTATCAAATAGTACAGCAAACTCGTATTTCATGACCCACCAACTGAGCATTCTGTATTTCTGGGCAGGCTGCCAGTGTCCTGTACACGAACGGTCCTGAGGTCCCGGAGGCGAAGACAGAGCTCCAGGCCCAGGCTGGCGGGGTTACCGTGTGAGGCTCAAGGTGTCAGCATATCAGGTTCTTCAAAACTAATTTGTGGGGTGATACTCAATTTCAATTCCTTACAGATTTGCCTGCCGGAAGCAAAGAAATTGGAAAGAGAGAAAAGATCTGAAAAAAGAAAAGATCCCCAGTCATCTTTTCTCTAGTCCCTCTGAAATTATAATCTAAAAATTGACGGGGTGCCTGGGTGGCTCAGTTGGTTGGGCGTCCGACTTCAGATTATGATCTCATGGCTCATGGGTTCAAGCCCTGCTTCGGGCTCTGTGCTGACAGCTCAGAGCCTGGAGTCTGCTTCGGATTCTGTGTCTCCCTCTCTCTCCGTACTCCCCTGCTCATGCTCCGTCTCTCTCAAAAATGAATAAATGTTATAAGAATTTTTTAAAAAATAAAAAAAACACCTAAAACTAAGAATTGGTATGAGCTGTACGTCTGCCCTAGGTGTCGCTCTGAGGTGACGAAATGGTTTGCACAGTGTCGAGGCCACTACATTTCTGAGGCCAAACGGCGTCTGAAAGAATTCAACGTCCGTTGCTCTTTCCTTTTAGAAGAACAAAAGGGTGGGTAGTCTGTGTGATTTCACAAGGAAAATTTGGGCAGGGGGGAAGGGGAACAGAATCTCTATCAGGAACTTCCCAGATTCAAAGAAAATAATGTTTCTGACCTGAAACTTGAGGAAAGCAAGAGAAAATTCTGTAGTCAGAGCAGCGGGTGAGGTGGGCTGGCAGGCGTGGTGGTGACGGGAGAAGAGAAAGTGAGACTTTTCCTGGGCTCCAAATCACATTGCAAGGCTGAGTCTTTGGGAAGATCAAGGAAAATTGTTTTGACTTGTTCAAGCGGACAGAAGGCCTTATGTAAGACATCTGCAACGGAGCCCAAAGTTTGGAAATAGGGGAGCCAGACTGAACTCCGCTCTGCACACAGCAGGGACGTGTGGGCACTTACAGCTGACACGCAGGGTGAGGGGAAGTGGGCCAAACACTGCTGAGACGTAGCAGGGTTCTTGGCAAAGCCTGGCCAACGTCAAGTCCTAGTTGAGAAGGGGGATCGGAGGAGCCTGAGCAAGGTCTGGTCAAGGAGGAGGTGTGTGGGATGATACACCTTGAATTTGGGCCCACGTGGAGACCACAGAGGTCAGACACTGAGGGCCCTGACAGGCGGGGGATGGCTGAACGGTCCATGTCAACCCTGGGTCTTAGGGGCACCTACCGGCTGAACGGGGGAGGCAGTGGGCTGAGGCTGAGCACAGTGGGCGACCACGTGAAGTGCAGGGGCAATTCTTTCATCCTGCGTCAAGACGCCAGCATTTTGTGCACAGCCTCCACTCCCCGGGGCAGCATATACTAGGATCGCCCGGAAGGCCTTTTAAAGCACACACTGCTGTTCTCACCCCCAGAGTTTCTGATTCAGTAAGTCTGGGAGCGAGCTAAAAACTGCATTTCCTTGTCAAATATTTTCAATGTTTATTCGTTTTTGAGACGAGGGGGGAGGGGCAGAGAGAGGAGGACAGAGGATGTGAAGCAGGCTCTGTGCTGACAACACAGAGCCCAATGCGGGGCTCCAACTCAGGCACCGCGAGATCATGACCTGGGCTGAAGTCGACGCTCGGCCGGCTGGGCCCCCAGGCGCCCCTCAGAACTGCGTTTCTAACAAGTTCTCGGGTGATGCTGTTGCTACTGGTCCTGGTCAGGACACATCGCCGAGAGAATGAGCTCCCTATGGATGGAGGGTGAGGAGGGGAACACGTGGGTGGGTGGAGACTCTCGGGGGTCCCTCTGGGTAAGGAACTGTGGAGGGTGGTGGGCAGTCTCCACGGCCTTACCCAGGTCTTATTTGGCCGGATGGTGCCCCGGCCCCCGCCTGTGGCTCCCAGCTGCCCCTTCCAGCCAGAGGAGTCACCTCACCTGGAGGTCTCACCCTGGGGCTGGGGCGACCCCACAGCCAATGGTTGACTGACCTGAGTTACAAAAGACCATCCCTCTTCCTTCAAGGTGGAATGATGATAGCGGGCGTTATCCCGAGGTAATCTCCAGCAGAAATCCCGCGTTATCTTCTTTCTTCCTCTGCCCCATCCTGCGTCACTGGTCCCTTCTTCTGAGACCACTCAGTAAGCGACATGCGTCCACATCGCAGACTCAGTCTGCTTCCTGGGAACCGAAGCCAAGTCAAGGGGTATTTGTGGGGGTCACAGGATGAGATCCGATGTGCTCTGGCATGGACCCTGGCCCTCCCTTTCTCAGATTTGGGGACTCCAGCTTCCAGAACGAACAGGTGCTCCCAAAGCCCAGGAACGCCAACGTTCACGCAGTCCTCGGGGAGGCCTGGTTTCTACGTGGTAACTGCCGGAGGGAGAGTGTGCTGGGGTCTGGCCTCCGGGAGTGGCCGCATCTCAACTCTGGGAGTGGGCGGTTAGAGGGTCTGAGTCCTGGTTCCCTGGACTTTGGAAACCGCACCCCACCCCCCAACCCGCCTGGGGACAGTCCTCAAAGGTTTTGTGATCCGCAGAGCAGTAGTCATTTCAGACACCTGTTAGGTGGCTGGTGGGGTAGATGCCTGTGAAAACACCGCACCAAGTGTATCTAATTTGCATGATAGTTTGTGGGAACTTCTGGTTGGAAGAAAAAACTCCGCAGCAATAATAGAGCCAGTGAGGTCATGATGAGCACCAAAGCGGCAACAGTAAGGTTCCGACTTCCTTAACGGACCTGAGCAGTCCTGCGCAGCCCGCCCGCTCCCAGAAGGTTCTGTGTGTGGCTTTCCCGGGGGGCCAAGATCTGTCACAGGGGTCGGTGAGGAGGGGAGAAGTGGGCAATTTATTTCCAGATCCCCCCTTTATAAAGACTTCTACATTCTCCTCATCATTGCCACCTTCGTCTGCAACACCTGCCCCCACACCTGCCCCAGTTCCCCCACCTCCCAGCGCCAGGAAGTTCCCCCACTTCTCTGGCCTCAGATCAGCCTTTCTGTTCCCTGCAGGGTCAGCCCTGGGGGGAGGCATCACGGAGGGAACCTGCATTTTTCACAGCAGCTACAGGATGGAGCCTGTCGCAGACGCTCAGCATAACCGCTCGGGGAAGCCGCGCCCTCTTCCCCCTTGGCTTCGGGACTCTCCCACGGACTGGGGACTTGCTGCCCGGACCGCTCACTCTCACACAGCAGTTCTCTGCTTTACGCTGAACTGGAACCTCGAGCGGCCCCCGCCTCCTGCACCCGCCTCCTGGCCCCTGATGATCCTCATCGGAAAGTAGTAGCAGGTGTGGAAGCTTCTGAGGCCTTGCTACGGTCCCTGGGGGTTCTCAGGAGAAACTCCACAAGGAACACATCTCCCACCGTGACCGGAGAGGCCCTGCAGCCCCTCCTCACTCCCTCCCTGCTTGGCGAGGCCTCTGGGGGTCTCACGTCCCGAGGGGATGCCACAGACGGCCAGGCTTTGTTTTCCTGACTGGATTTTGAGTGCAAGAAGACAAAACATCCAAATGTGGGGAAAACATTTTCCTCTGAGGTCAGACGCAGCCCAGTCCTGGAGGCCAGACCCCAAGAGTCTCCGCGGCAGCTCCTCCGGGAGGCCGGGTCTTCCCCGAGGACCGCGTGAACGCCTGCGTTCCTGGGCTCCCAGAGCACCTGTTCCTTCTGGAAGCTGGAGTCCCCAGGTCTGAATCTCTTCTCCCGCCCTCGCTGGCTTTGCCAGTTTGCACGTTCTACACACAGGTTAAGTCAGGGATTGCTTCCGTCCCGGCGCACGGCCGACGATCGTGTCTCACCACTGACACTTAAATTCCCTCTACATTTTAAGTGCAAAAAAATTTGAAATTTGTTCAAAGTAATTTCTGAAAGGGAAAAGAAAAAGAGCTCTTTTGCTTCCCTTCCTCGTGCAAGCCTCTCCTAGTTTCTGGTGGTCTGCAGTCTGTGCTCACAGAAAGGACTGAACCCCGGTGATAAGGCAGCCGCTGGACGGGGCATCCCAGCACGCTCTTTGCCCCTGACTAGGGGGGCACTTTGTTTCACTTTTCTTCCGTTTCTCCGTGTTTTTAGATTTTTAACTGTGAGCAGGAATTTTGCAGACAGAACGTTTGTGTCTTTGGAGAGAAGCAGGGCTACCTCACATGGGGGCCGCCAGGGGCCCCCAGGGAGAGGGGGCGGCTGCCTCTGCAAGGTCAGTGTCCACGGTTACAGCCGCCAGCCCCACCTGGTGTCTGCATGGGCCAGGGAAGCATCCAGAGTGCATGTGGGAAACACAAAATACTGAGGGTGCAGGGATGTCATCCGGGAGCGGGGGGACCCCTCGGGAAACCAACTCTGCTGCAGAATTTCCTTTATTTGAGTCAGTGATGAGAAGAGGTATGTGGGTGGCGGGGGGAGGCTCAGGGTGAGGACAAAGCCCCAACTTCAGAACGAAGGGACATCCCTGCCCTGGAACCACTAAGGGACAGGGGCCAAGGGAGCTTGGGCAGGTCCAACCCAGAGGGGCCGGGGGCCTCCATCAGGGAGTTGCCTTCCTTCAGGGACCCCAGGTTTCCACCCTCACCCGGACTTCAGAGGCCCTGTAGGAGTGTGCAGGGTGTGGGGGACAGAAGGCCTCACTTGGGAGAGGAAGAGCTTCCACCCCAGGGCTATCTTCAAGGACAGGAGAGGTTATGAAGGGGGTCTTGAGGGTCTTGCTGCCAGTTCCTGCTTTCTTCAAACCTCCACGATGGGGAAGGACAGACGCCAGAACTCCTGGGGATCACCTTTTTCAGGGATATTTGGTAGTCTGAGCCATCTACCCGGAAATCTGCTTTTCCTTTGCAATGCAGTGGAAAAAACCTGATATTCGGGGAGCAGAGAGTTGGGGAGATAGGTTTTCGTGGCCTTGTTCTCAAGCACACGCACGAGCACACGCACACCAACACGCACGCATATCCAGGATGGCGGGGGGTCACAGGGACGCTGGGTAGGAAGGCATGTGGAGCAAAGATGGACCCAGTGTTCAACCATGTCCTTCAGGTGGGAGGCAGGTGGCTATTTCTGACGGCCTCTGGGCCTTTCTACTTGGTTTTTAGCTGCTTCAGGTACTCCAGGATGTCCGATCTGACGGTGCTGATGGGAGCCTTGTGGAACCAGCGCATGACAGGGACCCCGTTGGGCCCCACCAGGAACTTCTCAAAGTTCCAGCGGATGTCATGGACCTTCATGGGCTCCCAGAACAGCTGGTCTGGTGAGCCCAAAAGATCAGAGGTCGGAGGGCAGGAGTTCTGGAGCAGAGATATGAAAAATAGAAAACAGTTGTTTTTTTTTTTCCCCCCGTGCTTCTGTAAGGTCCAGTTTTATCTGGAACCCTAGAGTACTCACCATCCACGTGTCAACATGTGAACCCCCGACGTGCCCCCAGTGAACCACACATTTTAATGCAACATCACCAATACAACAACCAAGAGCTAGAGAGTATGACAGAAAATACTTCTCCCTTCCCAGTCTGCCTCTCCCATGATTATATCATGGTGCTTCAGTAAAATAATAGCTTCTGTTTTCTTTGCTAAGTCCTACCATTTCTATAGCTTTGGCTTTCTTACCCGAAAAAAGAAATGGCTCGGTTTAGAGTTGTGGTTCCCAGAGTTTGGGGCTTCATAGGGTGGTAAAGGTTTAATAACTATTTTCCGGAGATGAATGTAGAATAACCAACATTTATTTTGACAATAAGAAAAATCAAAAGTCTACCTAACTGTAAAATTTAAAATTAGCAGACTTTTAAAGGATTAGGTCGAAGAAAAATCAATAGCATCACCATTTTTGAGCAACAGAAATGGCAATTTATAGGATTTAACAAATAATTTAATATCAGAATAAATGATGGTCTTTTAGATTCAAGGAGCTGAGCTTTGCGAAAAACTCCCCACATTGTCTTTTTTTTTTTTTTTTTTTTTTTTTTTTTTCAGTTTGCAATGGATGGGTGAAAATTTCAACGGGGACCAGACTTGTTTGGCAGACCAGCATGTGGGAACCTGTGGCCTAAGAGAACCTGGGTGGTTCTAAGACTCGGTGACGCTAAGACAAGTTGCCATACGCACTCTACGTTATGAATTCCATGAATTCCATGTCCGTCTCCCTGACTGGAGAGGAGCCTCCAGGGAAGGGCTGGGCCCTATTAGTACTTTTGGGCTCCCAGTGGGCAGAGATCCTCACACCTATGGGGATTCCATCAACGACCACCGAAGAGTGAATCGCTACCCTTCAGTAAGGGGCGCTGGTCCACATCAGGACTGTCACAGGTTACGTTTCCTGTAGTTGAAGCTCGAGCCTCACCGTGGACATTGCCATGATTCTTGAACTTATCTAGGCATTTCTTTCCAAGGAGTCCAACCTCGATCCAAAATGAGCCCCATGCTTTCGGGGCATCTCTGCCTATGACCAACGCCTGCCAGGTGTGTGGGCACTCACCTTCAGGAAGGTAAAGACCTTCTGTTCGTTTTCTCCATTCACATCCCCTTTCTCAAAGAGCTGAAAGCTGGGGACGAAGCCGCCACCTGGACGCACATACCTGCAATGAACCAGCGTGTTCCCAAGAGGGCGCAAGTTAGGACAAGGAGGGATGGTGAAGGCCACCATAACTCTACCACAAAAGGAAGTTAGGATAAAGAGGGAGACACGGAAGACAGGGAAGGTGAGGAAAGAGAGGTCTCTGGGAGTCAGGACATCATGCTTTATGGAGCCAGTAGAGACTTCCAAGAAAACTGGAAGGCATATTTTAAGGTCAGGATCCCGATTCATTTTTATTGCCCACATTCCTGCCGTCGTCCCACATTTCTTTTCCGTTGGACAATCCCCTCATGTCATTATCAAGGAGCTCAAGGCAGAGCGAATGCTTGAGCACGGCCAGCAGGCAAGTTTGCACGCAAAGCTTCACAATGATGTTCTTGGACCCAACGATCCACCACCCACCCTGGAAGTTTCCAGAGGAAGCCGGCCTCCAGGCAGAAGGAGGAAGGGAAATCCTGGCAGGGTCTCTGCAGGGTCCCAGCAGGCACTCACTTGAGCCCGGAAAGGATCTCTGAGTTCTTTCCTGGTTCTTGTTTTCCAAACTGGTTGCAGGGAAAGCCCAGCACGACCACGCCATAGTGCTTCAGCTCGTCCTGAAGTGCGTTCAGTTCTGTGGGAAGACAGCAGCATGGGCAGACTGGCCTGCAGGCCACCCTGCACGGGGAAAGACCACTGGATGGATCCACTGATCATATGAATAAACTGAGGACTATGAGCGAGAAGTTCAAGGTTACAGAGACTGAGGAGGCAGAGCAGGAAGCCGGAACAGAAGTTTCCAGAAACAGACCCAAACAGCGGCCATTGTTCTTGTGTGGTGGTTCCCGTAAGTGGCTCTGCTGCGTCATCCAGTGGGGGTGCTTCTTAGAAAGCACAGGTCGGTTAGCCCTGTGGGGCAGGGGTGAGGAAAGGGGCAGGGGCGGGGGCCTGTGTGATTCTGAGTGGAAGTAAGATTTAAATGCCACTGCCACCTTCCTTAGTGGTAGACTGACTGGCCAAAAATTTTCAAGGCAAAGGCAAACAAAATGGACAAGCTACCCAGCCCCCACGATGCCCCATGACCACACACCTGATGCCCAGGCCTCCTCCCAGGAGCACTCTCGGGTACTGTCACCTGGGCGCAGAAATTCAGAGCCTGGTTCCAGAGCATTCTCTCCCCTCTTGTTTACTCTGCTTCCTTGGAACGCTCACGGGGATTCCAGACCACAAACTCCCGTGCTCTCCTGCGGCCGGAAGCTGCTGACTTGTGTCCAGACCCTGCCAGCATCTCATCTTCGGCCACTCTCAGTCCCCACGTATTGGGTCCGCATTACCAGTGCCACTCAGTCCACGCAGACTCCGCTCTGGGCTCTGCCGCGGCTGCCTCCCCCAAAAACCTCTTCTTAAGTGACAGTGCCTTCCTGTTTGTGTATGTTTCTTCAGCGACTGTCCGTACTCACCTTTGTCTTTAACCCTCAAGAACAGTCCCTTCCTGCGGCAGAAACACCTAGCCGATCCTGGCTCTAACGCTTCAGCGGATTCCTTTAACTCTCTCAATTTCCCCATCTGGAGTAAAGTTTGAATGAGACGCTCTTTACGATTCTCATGCGCTAGTTTAATAAATTATATCGCAGCAACAGAGTGGAAACTATGCCTTCGCATAAATGAGGACACTCATCACGCACTGATACACAATAACATCCAAGATGCTTGATTATGTGAAAAAGCACGGTGCGGGACTGCACGTGTGTATTCGTGTATTTCTACAGGAGAGAGGTATCTGCCTGCATAGACATTAAGAGGTTTATGAAAGTCTACACCCTAAACGGACGACAGTGGTTTCCCAAAAAGAAAGAAATGCGGACGTTTGCACTGTTAAAGCCTTTTGTATCTTTTACATTTTGAATGTTGTGAATACAGTCCCTTTTCAGAACAAATTTAAATTAAAACTGAACATTTAAAAGCAGATTCTCATTCCACGGAATTGCTGTTTATACATCACAATTTTGTTTTTGCTTTTTTAATTTAAGTAGGCTTCATGCCCAGTGTGGGGCTTGAACTCATGACCCTGAGATCAAGGTCACAGGCTCTACCAACTGAGCCAGCCAGGCACCCCTAAACGTCATAACTTTTAAACTTACTATATTGTTTCCAATTTAACTGTTTGAAGGGAGAAAACTGCTACTTGCTAAGTGATATTAAACTGTTATTTAGGCTCTTATAATTAGATCCTGAGGTGTTGTAAAAATTAAGTAAAAATTTCAGGGTTTTTCCTAGGGCCAATTGTACATAAAAAAATAATAAATATAAAGTGACCCCCCCCCCAAACTATTTTAAATGTAAGATCTTTCCATAATCTGTGCTTTTGAGAGTATCTTTTTATACACAATTTCACCATTAAATTTAAAAAGTCTTTAGAGTCCCTTGGTGAATGTGAACCATTTTTTTTGTGGTTCTTTGAAAATTAACTAATTATAATATATATAATATACTTTTATGTTACATATAACTATATAATTTATTTTAAATATTATATTTAATTATGTACATTATATAATTATATACATATAATTATAATATATATTAGATATAATTATAAAATTCATATAATTTTGCCTAAATCAAGCAGCCCCCTCCGTGTTAGCCCTTGTAGGCTGCTGTAACAAAATACCATAGACCTAGAGGCTGATGAACAATAACAGTGTATTGCTCACAGTACTGAAAACTGGAAGCCGGAGGTCATGGTGCCGTTGTGGTAGGTTCTGGCGAAGACTCTCTACTCTACCAGACTGCATACTGCCCGGCTTCTCCCTGTGTCCCCCCCACGGTGCAAGGGCTGGGCGTTCCGTGGGGTCTAATCCCTCCATGGGGGCCCCACCCTCGTGACCTTCTCCCTGTGTCCACCCACGGTGCAAGGGTTGGGCGTTCTGTGGGGTCTAATCCCTCCATGGGGGCTCCACTCTCATGACCTCAGTACCTCCTGAAGGCCCCATCTCCTATCACCATCATATTGGGCATTAGGATTTCAACATATGATTTTGGGGGGACACAAACATTCAGACCATAGCACCTGCTAAGTATTAATTTTAAAATATCAAAATTTAGTGGTGCCTGGTGGCTCAGTCAGTTAAGGATCTGCCTTCAGCTCAGGTCATGATCTCATGCTTTGAGAGTTCAAGCCCTGCGTCAGGCTCTGTGCCAACAGCTCAGAGCCTGGAGCCTGCTTTGGATTCTGTGTCTCCCTCTCTCTGCCCCTCCCCACTTGCACTCTCTCTCTCTCTCTCTTTCTCAAAATAAACATTAAAAGATAAAATAAAATAAAATATCAAAATATAGTGAATCATGTATCTTAGAGATGAGGTTGCAATGTACTTAAATTTAAGTGGTGTTAAAAGAGAAAATTCCTGGGGGCGCCTGGCTGGCTCAGTCAGAAGTGTGTGAGACTCTTGATCTTGGGGTTGTGAGTTCAAGCCCCACATGGGGTATAGAGATCACTGAAATTAAAACTTAAAAAAAAAAAGAGAAAGTTCTTGGATTTCTTATTATTGAAGTTCCATTAAGACAAATTGATGGGAATAAAAAGAAAAAAGGACAAATTGATGGGACTTTCTATTTAAAAATTTTTTTAATTTATTTATTTTGAGAGAGAGAGAGAGCATGAGCAGGGAAGGGGCAGAGAGAGGGAAAGAGAGAGAATCCCAAGCAGGCTCCACACTGACAGCATGGGGCTCGATCTCACACACCACAGGATTGCGACCTGAGCCGAAATCAAGAGTCGGACGCTTAACCAACCGACTAAGCCGCCCAGGCTGGGCGCCCAGGAAATTTGTTTTTAATCAGTTGAATAGATACCAATGTGGACATGTCAACATGTGGGACATTCTTCTTAAAAGCTGTTAGTGTATTATTTTGATTCCGTTCTTTGTGGCGTTTGGTGCACTTAACCTTTTGAATTAACCTTGAAAACAGGCATTTTAAAAAGGCAGAAAAATTCTTGGTGTGTCAGAAACTGCATTTATCTCTACTGCAATCCATCTAAAACTTTAAATAACCACGTCTGGACCAACAGGGAACCCAGAGTCTTCCCCAGGAGCTCACGGAAAGAAAGAATCCACCTCAGGCGTGGCAGAAGGTCGGGCCAGGTTTGGAGAGATACAGCATCTTCCCAAACGGCCACCACACCAAAGATCATCGCTTAGAAAACCACATCTCCCTCTTCTGTCCTGCGGCAGTGCCGTGGAACCCGAGTGTTTTCCAAAAGATCAGAGATCAGTCCTCTCTGCTGTTGTCACCAGTGGGCAAGAAAGACAGAGGCGGCCCCTGAAAGCCAGGCTCTGGCCTGGGAGTCCAGCCACGGCTTGGCGTTTCCCTGGTACAGTTACACAGGACATCAGTGTCGCACAACACGGGACCACGAGGAATTAAGAGAAAACAAGACCACTCCATAATCACATTGGCACACAGACAAAACATGAACCCTGTCCAAATCGCAAAAATGCCCCAAATTTCCCTATTCTTTTTTTTTTTTTTCAACGTTTATTTATTTTTGGGACAGAGAGAGACAGAGCATGAACGGGGGAGGGGCAGAGAGAGAGGGAGACACAGAATCGGAAACAGGCTCCAGGCTCCGAGCCATCAGCCCAGAGCCTGACGCGGGGCTCGAACTCACGGACCGCGAGATCGTGACCTGGCTGAAGTCCGACGCTTAACCGACTGCGCCACCCAGGCACCCCCAAAATTTTTTTTTAATGTTTGTATATTTTTGAGAGAGAAGGACAGAGCATGAGTGGAGGAGGGGCAGAGAGAGAGAGACACACACACACAATCTGAAGCAGGCTCCAGGCCCTGAGCTGTCAGTACAGAGCCCGACACAGGGCTTGAACTCGTGAACAGTGAGATCATGACCTGAGCTGAAGTCGGACACTTAACCGACTGAGCCCCCCCAGGCGCCCCTATGAAGGTCTATCTTTTTTTTTTTTTTTAATTTTTTTAATGTTTTATTTTATTTTTGAGACAGAGAGAGACAGAGCATGAGCAGGGGAGGGGCAGAGAGAGAGGGAGACACAGAATCCGAAACAGGCTCCAGGCTCTGAGCAGTCAGCACAGAGCCCAATGCGGGGCTCGAACTCACGGACCGCGAGATCATGACCTGAGCCGAAGTTGGACGCTTAACCGACTGAGCCCCTCAGGCGCCCCGATGAAGGTGTATCTTAATCATTGTCACAGAACTGTCCCCACTTCTTCACTTCCTGACAGCATCCAGTCCAGGGCAAAACTTCCACCCCTTGAATTCTGCCCCAGAGCACCTAACACAAGCCCAGATTCTCAAATAAGTTCTTTCCAGCACCTTCTTACTGAGGAGCCCCATGGTTCCCCACAGTAAACGTTCTACCTCAGGGCGTCGAGGAACAAACCACCTCGTTTGGTGACAGGCACGTTCCTGGCCTCTGACTGCATCTTCGGGAGAATCTTATTTCTCGGATCTGGAGATAATTCTGTTGGCCCCCAAGGAGTAGAGTGGTGGCAGGACTGAGGGGGACGGACGCATGTGATCACCACCCCCTCCCCCAATGGCAAATTGGGAAACCTCTGGAATTAGGATGTGGCCATCTGACAACGCTGGTTCCAAAAGAATTGAAACACGCGTTCTTACCAGGATACTGAGCTGTCAAGCCACAGTAGGAGGCCACGTTGACGAAGAGGACGACCTTGCCCGCGTACTGCTTGAACTGGATGTAGTCCCCGTCACTGAGCGTGAGGGCACCGTACTCGTAGATGGTGCCTGTCACCCCCGTATAGCAATCCATCTGGAATGTAACAAAAACAACCATAATGAGATGACATTGACATAAACAATGATCCCCAACACCCGTGGACTTTTGCAAAGTGCTTGACGGTCTTTCATGTAGTACCGTGGAAGTCTAAGAACTGAGGACACTTTTTCCAGCAATATTTTTAGTTATGGCGAGGCCACCACTAGAATGTGTGTCTTGTAAGTGACATTCCTTTTTGTGGGGGGGAGGGCTGTCCGGCTTCGTTGGTAGAGCACATGACTCTTGATCTTGGGGGTGTGAGTTTGAGCCCCACATTTGGTATAGAGATTATTTAATTTTTAAAAAATGTTTACTTACTTTTGAAGGAGAGAGAGACAGAGAGACAGAGCATGAGTGGGGGAGGGGCAGAGAGAGAGAGGGAGAAACAGAATCTGAAGCAGGCTCCAGGCTCTGAGCTGTCAGCACAGAGCCCGACGTGGGGCTTGAACTCATGAGCCATGAGATCAGGACCTGAGCTGAAGTTAGAGGCTTAACCGACTGAGTCACCCAGGTGCCTCAGGTGTAGAGATTATTTAAAAATAAAATCTTTAAAAAAAAAAGTGCCTGTATGTGCATGTGTGTATGTTTGTACGTGTGTGCATGTGTATATATGCGCATGCACATATGTGTAGGCACACACGTGTGCATTTATGTGCACGTGTGTGCGTGCATGCATGCGAATGCACGTGTGTATGTCTGCATGCATGCACACGTGTATGTATGTGCACACAAACGTGTGTATGTGTGTGTGTGCACGTGTGACGCTCTAGCCGTCCCTGGAAGATCAGCACGAGTGTCCCCCGTGGTCTGACGCTGCACGCTAACACCATGCTCGTCATCCCAGCCCTTCTAGAGTTTTCTTAAGAGATCTCTGCGGTTTTACATCCATTTTTCATCTATACGTTCTTAAACTGTGATTTCCTTCCCCCAGAGCTGGGCCAATAACGTCTTCTCCATCTGGGTCCCATGGAGGCCGTGCCCACAGCTTTGCCAGTGCGGTGCTCACTGGTACAGAACTCATCTTTCTTGTCCCCTGTTGTGGACAGCCGTGACTGCTCCTGGATGAAATGGGACACAGGGGAAGGAGCTGCCCACCCACAAGCTGCTGTGTTCCAGGCAGACCGGGCCGGGTGACAGGCTGGACTGCTCTTGTCTGAGGAGACGGCAGGCCCCCGGAGACTGCACAGAAGTCAGAGGATTCTAGAACGATGGAGCGGGAGCCTCCAGGGACCTGGTCCATAAAGGATGGCCTGGAGCAGTAAGGGGACCGCCTATGGACGAGCTTCCGCAAGGAAAGGCCACATGCTGTCCACTTCTCGAGTCTGTAGCTGCTTCCTCACTGTCCTGGAGGAGGAGGTGACCCTGGGCAGGTGCCTTCTCTAGGTGTCCGCCCGTTCGTCCACACCGGAGCACACACGTTGATCCAAACGTCTGGGAGCGGTGGCCTCCGAACGCCCCTAAGATGCTGTCATCCGTGCGCCTGTGTTCCTGGCCTCTGCCTTGGCTCCACGCAAACCCTTCCTACTAGTTGCCTTTTTCGCTACTTAACTTAAAACATCACATGGAGGGGCGCCTGGGTGGCTCAGTGGGTTAAGCGACCGACTTCAGCTCAGGTCATGATCTCACAATTTGTGGGTTCCAGCCCCACGTCGGGCTCTGTGCTGACAGCTCAGAGCCTGGACCCTGCTTCGGAATCTGTCTCCCTCTCTCTCTGCTCTTCCCCTGCTCGTGCTCTGTGTCTCTCAAAAATAAACAGTAAAACACACACTCACACACACACACACTGAAATCGTTCCAAGAGCTGTGATGCGTGCACCTCTTGCCTTCGTGCGACCTTACCTCTGGGCTCAACAACACCCGGCTTTTGTCTCTCACGTGGATATCACCCCGTAAGTGGGACACAGAACCCCAAGAAAGCCGTACACTTGAAGGGTGGACCTTCCCAACTCCAAGGTGAGCTCTGCTCCAGTCTGAAGGGATCAGGATACTCTAAAATGCAGCCGTTTATTCAGAGGACGGCTTTCTACCGCCGCAAGTCCACGCCAACCAGGCGGCACAGACCGGATGCCTCCCACAGGTTGCGTCCTGTCCTCTCAGAGAGGGGAAATGCTCTTCCAACAGCTACCGGTCTTTGGGCATTTTATATGCATCATCTTACACATCACAGGGACCAATGGCAGAGCGCTCAAAGTGGGTTGCGGACCTAGACAAGTATCACCCGGGGACATATTAGCAATGGAAGTTCCTGGGTTCTCCCGAGACCTGCGGAATGGGAAACTTTGCGGGTGATGGGAGAAGAACGAACAAAGGCCGAGTTTTGCTGTGGCTCGCAGTCTCCAGGAACGGCTCCCGAGGCATGTAGACCGTAACACTCCTACAGCTCCTGCGAGACTTCCTCTCACGTTTTACCACTGCAGCTTTGCTCTGGTCAGTGTGACTTCACTAAGCACAAACACCCCCCTACATATACGTTAGCAATCGTCACCAAACATACGGATCAATACACAGCTGGAGGGTCTCAGGACTGAGGTCTTACTAAACAGTAATAACTAACCTTATCGTAACAGCAGCTCGCCCCTCAAGGTCTTGGAAGCCTTGCTTCCAAATTCCTGACACTTATGCTGCCCCCAACCTCCTGTAATCAGTCACTCCTCACAACCCCAGTGCGGCTCCTCCTGTCCCCGGGTCCTGTCCCTGTGCTATAATGAAACCACCTTGCTGCACTGAAAACGTCTCAAGACTTCTTTCTTGACTGTTCATGGGGGGCCTCCCCTCTGGTTGTTGTCTGGGGGTCCCTGCACTTTACCACGGCATTCTCCGCCTTCTACAGAGGAGGGGGAGGCCAAGAAAAAGGACGTAACTGGTTTAAGGCCACAAGTGAGGCTGTTTTTGAATGAATTTGTCTGGTTTTAAAGTTTAAACCTGTCGGTACGTCAAGGCACCTACGGAGTCCCCACCCTGCGTCCTAAGGCTCGTACACACATCTTTTACAGGGTGGCTGGTGACCTCCAGTGTGGGCACTTCGGGGCATCAGGCGCTTTGCGACCTGAGAGCAAATCCTCCTCCTCTGGTACAAGCTTTGTCCCCCCAGCCCACCCCCAACCGCTGCTCACCAGCCCACGTCCCCTAAAATTACATTGGGCCAACAAATACTGGCCTTGTGTGTTTTACTATTCCCCGGGGAAAAAAAGCCCCTGTTCCCTGACCCTGACGCCCCAGAGTGCATCCCGGCATCAGCTAGCTCTTTTCCCACGAGCTCCGGACCAGGGGCGCGGCGCCCAGGCAGCCTGGGTCCCACCTGCGGTGGCACCACCGCCCGGCAGGGGGCCGCTCAGCAGGGCTCCGGACACCTCGGCCTCGGACGAGGCCCCGCAGGCCAGGTGACTCGTCGGGCGCTGCGGTCCGCTGGGTCCCCAACGGGACACTCACCCTCATGGTCTGCGGTTTCGGGGCCGGCTGAGCGAGGCCTCCCAGGAACAGGGGGAAGAGGCACGAAGCCCAGAGCGGCGGGGCCATGGCCGGTGCGCGCTCGCCCAGGAGGTTCTGCGCTGCCCCGGAGCGTCGGCCCCTTTTGAGCGCCCGGCGGGAGCGGGGCGAAGGCGCGCCCTCCAATCGCAGGGCGGCGTGCACGCGCGCGCGCACACACACACACACGCACGCACCTGCCCCCCCCCCCCCCGGTCCCCTCACCGCTGCCCCTGCAAGCTCCTCCTCCCCTGCCCTTCCCGGCTCCCCCTGCCCGCTCGCCCCTCCCTCGCGCCTACCGCCCTCCGCTAGCCCGGGTGCATCCGGGAGACGTCTTGCACCTGTTCCGGCGCACGTGTCCGGGCGGGTGGCGGCGGAGGCCACTCTCTGGGACCGGGAAGTGCCGTCCCCACCCTCTCCAAGTGACCGGCCGCCCCTAGGTGCTCCCCGCATTCTGGAAGTGAAGCTGCCGCCACTGAATCAGAATCTGCTTTTTCAAAAACGAGCGTCACGTGGTTCGTGTGCGGAGTAAAGTTTGAGAAGCGCAGTCCTGGAGGACGGCACCTCTCTGTCCTGTGTCCCAAACCTCCATCAGTAGTCACGGCGCACTGTGTTTCCTAATGACGCAGTCCGGCCGCGGGGCCCGAGTGTCCCCCGGAGAGGACCTCGTTCGCGTAGGTGGCGCAGCCGGGGGCGGGGGGTCACACCTGCAGGGCGGTCGCAGGAGAGAACGACCTACACTGTGAGTCCGGAGCGGCCCTGGGCTGGGGTCTCTCTCTGTAAAGCACCTGCCCGCTTCCTCCGAAACACCTGTCATTGCGAGGCCCTAACGGACACCGGGCGGGGGCGCTGCAAGGCGTGCGACTGGGTGGGGAGGCGCCCCACCCGCTCTCCCACCTGCCCCCGCCGGCTTGCCCGCCGGCTCGGCTCGGCTAAAGACCCCTGTGAACGGAGGTGCTAAGTCCTTCCTTCTCGGCTAGAAGCCCTCTCCGCCCCGCCTCTGCCAGGATCACCCGCGCGCGCCTCTGCGCCTGACCCCGAGGCTGGCGAACTCTCTGGAAAGACAGGCTTCCCGTCGGCTCAGATCTCTCGGCTCTTCTCAGGGGCCTGCAAACTGGCCTGGTCGCTGATCCCTGTTCCAGCCTGCAGGTCCCCAGGACATTTGCAGCAGCTGAGCAGAAGGCTCCCTCCGGGTGGGGGGGGGGGGGGCGCAGACCTGCACGCACTCCCAGGCTCTCCGGCCTCTCCCCGCTCTCAGCCCCCAAATAATGGCCCAACCGCAGACTATGAGGTGACTATGAGGTGCCGGAGACCATTGAGTTCAAGACCCCTGTGCGCCACTGACCAGCTCCTTGACGCAGAAAAGGCTCAGGTCTCTGAACCTTAGTTTTCTCATCTGTAATATGGGCACAATTAATAGTGTCTCCCTGCTAGGCTCCAGCAGTGCTGATAACCATACAGGACTGAGCCCAGCGCCTGACACCGGCAAGCAGCCATTCACACTCCTCTTCGTGCCTGAGGAACTGAGGCTGGAGGGAGGTCACCAGCGGGTCATGGTAAGATGAGAGCAAACCCGGGGTTCCTGTTGTAGGCCCCTTGGTCTTCTCCCATATGGATCATCAGTTGTGACTAAATCCCCACCATCTCTCATGTGGACATTTGCTCACCATACAGTAACCCGCCCTTGAGTGGTGAGGACCCTTCATCACAGATCATCAGTAGGGCCGATGGCCCCAAACCCCAGCTCCCCAGGTCTCGTTCCAACATTCCTCGTGAACTTTCGAGCGCCTTGGGTTGGGGCTTCCAGCAACCAGAAGTGAAGGTGTGGGGCGCACACCAGGATGCACCTGTCTCCGGTCCACCGGAATGAATGTCAGGGCTCCGTTTCCCTTCTCTCCTCCTTCGGAGCCTGCATCCTGACCTGCTTCCAGGAATTTTGCTTTGGCCCGTCCCTTGTCTCCTTCCTTCCAGAGTCTTCTGTGTCCGTCTTCCTCCACGCTCCGCCTCTGTTGTATGATCTTCTGGAGATCAACTTTGTTGACACCACTCTTATGTTGAAAATGCTTTGGTTCCTCCCTAATTCCTACACCTTTAATTTGAAATTCTATGGAGCACTCCAGATTTGACATCGGCCCAATTTCCGGGCCTATCCTTCACTCTGTAAATACTCCGTTTCTGGCAGATTGAACTTGCTTCATCACCCCAGGTCCACCTACCAGGGTGTTGAGTCTTGACCTCTTAGCTAAAACCTGGGCCAGTACTTCGGGATCATTCCTGAAAGGTTTCTTGATAGATTAGTTCCATATTTTTATCAAAAATAATGGGACACAGTTCTATCAAATAAGACTTCAGAGGTAACTCTCTGAGGCCTGAGATACTATTCAGGTCCTAAAGAGCTTGACCAGGCCTCGAACTGGACCCAAGATCAGGTCTGCTAAAGCCTAGGGCAGAAAAGGGTGAGACTCAGATCAGTTTGTCTCAGTGGCTGTGTCTGTGACCCAGTCAGGACTGAGCAGTTTACAGGACATCAGGAGGGGTCCTGGGGTGGGGTGGGGGCAATGATCTGCCCCAGATCATAGGGTGTTACGGGCTGAATCATGTTCCCCCAAAAGATATACTGAAGCCCTAACCCCCTGGACCTCGGAATGTGGCCTGATTTGAAGATAGGATTGCTGCCAGTGTGACAAGTTGAGGTCATACTAGAGTAAGGTGGGCCCCTAATCCAATGTGACTGGCGTTTTTTTATAAAAGGATGGCCATGGGGCGTCTGGGCGGCTCAGTCGGTTAAGTGTCAGACTCTTGATTTCGGTTCAGGTCATGATTGCACGGTTCGTGGGATCAAGTCCCACATTGGGCTGCTCGCTGATATCATGGAGCCTGCTCGGGATTCTCTCTCTCTTCCTCTCTCTCTGCCCCTCCCCCACTCACTCCTGCTCTCTCTCAAAAAAAAAAGAAATGTTACTTGGCTTCAAATCTAACTTTTTGTTTGATATTAAGACTTCTTTGACTTCTTTAAATGCACTAACAACACGTATTTGGATTTTGAGAAGAGTGATGATTTTGCTGTTACATTTCTGTCCAAGTTCATGACTACTACAGCCTTACCCTTGAGGATGCCTCAGATCTAGGCTGGCTGTGGCCTTCAGGAGGGCCGCTGGTCCTGACACTGTGTCCTCGGGGGCCCTGCCACCATTGCCAGAGATCCCACCCTCATCTGCTCCGAGAGATCGTTCTTGTGTTCAGTGAGACAAAGGAAACAACGCGTGCAGGGGAACGTGCCCTTTCCCAGGTGAAGCCAATGTCCACTATTCCCACCCACATGTTCCAGGGAGTGCCCCCGTGTCCACGCACAACTGTGGGCGCTGGAGACCCCGTGGCAGCCACAAGAGTTAACCAACTTGTCCTCCATAGACCCAGCCTCCCCCAGCAAGGCGATGTCCCAGAGCCTCTGTGAGTCTGGCCTTCCTCCTCCCTGGGAAGGAAGGGACACTGCAAGCCAAAGCCTGTCACCTGGGCAGGGATCTGGGACCATGAGATGAACATCTTCACTGCCTTTGACACTTTGTATCTTTTCATTTCTCCACATCTTTTGGGTTGTTTCCTTGTTTGTTTATTTTGAGGAAGAGAGAAAGCAGGGGAGGGGCAGAGGGAGGGAGAGGGAGAGAGAATCCCAAGCAGGCTCTGAGCTGTCAGCACAGAGCCCATCGAGTGGTTCGAACCCACAAACCGAGAGATAATGACCTGAGCCTAAATCAAGAGTCGGATGCTCAGCCGACTGAGCCACTCAGGTGCCCCCATATTTCCACAGCTTTTAAGAGGAGGCCACCAGACCTCTTGGTGATTTAATTTGACCAGATTTCACCTTGGGAAGACTGGAAAGAGAAAGTATTGACTCGGAAACCTCTAAAATTGTAATGCTTGAATATTTTAGCTTCTTGAATTCATATATGGGCTTTCAGAGGCCCAGAAAGTGGAGCGATTGCCCCTCTGGCCTCGGGTGGCCTTACCTGAAAAGCAAGCACTGGTCTCTGTCCCTGTGCCATCAGGTCAAGTCAGGGGCCACGAAGGGAAGCTGGGAAGTGTCACCTCTTCCAGGGGACTCTCCACCAATGGTTCACGCCAAGTTCTGGCCTGGGAGGTCCCTGCAGCTCCCAGCCTACGTTGGGGCAACTCGTCCTCTCTCTGGACACGACCTGCAGGAGCAAAGTAGAAACGCAGGCTTCAGAAGGGGCGCCAGAACCAGAATGGGAGAAGATGGGAGAAACAGAGCAGTGGTGAGGGGAGAGGGGACATCAGGGGGGTAGGGGAAGGAGCGGACAGAGTATGAGGAACAGAGAGGGAGGCGAATCAGTCTGCATCAACGCCCTGTTTACTGAGTATCAGGAATATTTAGGTAGATTTTCCTATGAAAGCATCACCAGAATAACCATAAGGTTAATACTTTCTCCGTGTTATAAGTAAGGATATAAATACAGAGTAAAAACAAATAGCTCCCCAAGTTCCAGGCCGAGTAATAGGTCGAGCTGGGACTCACACTCTAGTATGTTCTGATCCCAAATCCGGACCCTGTGGTAGCTGAAGTAATGGCCCCCCAAGATTTCACGTGTTAATCCCCGGAACCCAGACGTTATCTTATCTGGCAGATTTTGCAGATGGGATCAAATTAAGGATCTTGGGATAAAGGGATTACCCCGGATGATCTGAGTGGGCGCTAAATACAATCACACGCATTCTTAGGGGAGGGAAGCAGGGAGATTTTGCTAAGAAGACAGGACAGGTACGACAATGGGAGCGGAGGTTGGAGCAGCGCCAGGAAGGGGTCACGAACCTTCTTCCGGTTGCTCTTGACGTGTTCCTCCTTCTGAGCCCTTACCACAAGCAGCCTTTCATATCTCTGTTTCTGCAACAGTGAGGTAAGGCATTTTGGGCTTTTTCTATCATGAACCTCAAGATTCTTCGAGTCTCCACACATTATCCAATTCCAAAGCCACTTTGAGATATGTATAAAACAGATAAATATATAGATATATCTACATTTATCTCCTATTAAGTATGTAGATATCTAAAAAATAAATATATAGATATCTGTATCAGTGTAGGTGTATTTATGTTTGTGTATATATGTATAGGTAGAGAGACAGAGAGGGAGGGAGGGCGATTTATTATAAGGAATCGGCTCATGTAACTGTGGAGGCTGGGAAGTCCCAAGATCGGCTATCAGCTGGCTGAGAACCAGGACAGTAGTTCTAGTCTGAGTCTGAAGGCAGAAGAGTGGTGCTCCAGCTCGAAGACAGGCAGAGAGAAAGAATTCTTTCTTACTCAGCCATTTTTTTTTTTTTTTTTTTTTTTAATGTTTAGACTTTCAACAGATAGGATGAGGCCCACCCACATTGTGGAGAGCAATCTGTTTTCCTCGTGCTACCAATCTAAGTGTTACTCCTGGAGCACCTGGGTGGCTCAGTCGGTTGAGCGTCCGGCTGTTGGTTTTGGCTCAGGTCATGATCTCACGGTTTTGCGGGTTCGAGCCCCGCGTTGGGCTCTGTGCTGACAGTGTAGAGCCTGCTTGGGATTCTCTCTCTCCCTCTGTCTCTCTGCCCCTCCCCCATTCACTCTATCTCTGTCTCTCAAAATAAATAAATAAATGTTACTTTCATCTGAGTGATGAATCACTAAATTTTACTCATGAAACCATTATTACACTATATGTCAACTAACTTGGATTTAAATGAAATTTAAAAAATTAAAAAATATGTATATATGTCACTCTCATCTGGAAACACCCTCACAGACACACTCAGAAATAATGTTCACCCAAAATATATGGGCACCCCATGGCCCAATCAAGTTGACACATAAAATTAACCATCATGGTGAATGTATCATGAAGATTGACAATGTGGACAACATCTTTTTCTTTATATATTTAGATAGGTAATGTCTATGTTTAATCACAACAGTAATATACCATATAATTATATAATTCAAGAGATTGGATATAGTGTTATAAAATTCTAAGGTCTTTACATGGCCGAGAAAGAGGGTAAAATGAGGCAGATTAACTATTTATGAATAGAATCTGAATGATATATTCAGATATATATCCCAGATGCATATATCCCGGATGCATTTTGTAATCTCAAAGAATGTTCAAAGTGTATATAATCATCAACCTTATGGGAGTGGGGGAGGGGGAATAAACATATACCTAATAGTTCAAAAGAAAACTAGAATGAGAGAATATGGGATATAGAACAGAAGAGACAAAATAGACACCTAACACAGAAAGATAAATAATGCTTGAAAGTAAAGGGTAGGAGTTACTAAGCATAAATAAACCAAAATAAAATTTGCTATGTTGTTTACAGACAAGGTAGACTTTAAGGCAAAATGGATAACAAAGGATTTAGAAAAATTTTTCGTACTGATTAAGCATATAATTCACCAGGAAGATATAATTACTGTAAGTTTGTAAGCACCTAATAGCATAACTAACAATATATAAATTAAAAATTGACAGAAACTGGGTCACCTGGGTGGCTCAGTTGGTTAAGCATCTCTCAATCTCAGCCCTGGTCTTGATCTCAGTGTTGTGAGTTCAAGCCCTGAACTGGGCTCTTGTGCTGGGTGTGAAGCCTACTAGAAAAAAAAAAAAAAAGTTATTAAAAATTGGTAGAACTCTACAGAGAAATATACAAATCTGCATTTAGTGGAAAACTCTAACATACTTCTTTTAGTAACAGAAAAAGCAGGAAAAACATGAATAATGGCATATGAGATTTAATCAGCACAGTTATCAAATTAGACCTAGCAGACATATATAGAACACCTAACAACTGCAGAATACATATTATTTTAAAGCACACATGGAATATTTATAAAAATTGACCATACGCTGGGCTATAAACCAACTATAAATTTGAAATGAAATGAAATTTGAAATTTGAAAGTATACAGATCTCCTAGAGCAGAAAAGCCTGCTCGTGCATTCCTGCTGACGTACAACATATTTCCACGCATCTGCTGTGCGTGTGATTCTACTTCTTAGATTTCTAGCAAAGACATGCTTTCGAACTATTGTCTCCTTGTTCTTAGCATGCTGAGCCTTGATTGGTCTAGGTCCCCAGGAAGCCCTAGCATATGCATAGATGAGCGTACAGAGGCTTTTTACACAAGCTTTGCTTGTACGAGGTCACCAGTTACGGAACTGTCCTGGGCACCACACTTCGATGCCACAGCACACGTACAAGCACGGAATGTTACTTCTGTGCACTAGCTCTCAGAGCTCAGAAGGCCTGTGTGTGTGTGTCTCCTTCAGTGGGGGCAGGTAGGGCCTCCCACAGGCACAGCCGCGGACTTACAGTTTTTCAAGCTGTAGCCTGAACCACTAGCTCAGGACCAGAGAGACACTATGAGCTTCTAGGGATAGCTGTATTTGTTTCAAAGGCTCTGAATACATTGGGAACTGGAAAAAATATTTGGCCAGAACATCCACTCTCAGTTTCTGGATGAAACTCATGTCCTTAGAGGAAAAGATTTTCTGTTCCTGCTGTTTTAAGCAAACCTAACATCGCTATAGACAGCAAGAGTATTGAGGGATCGGGAAACCCTTGGTGTTATAACCGTAGTGCGCAGCGTCATTTTTCTAGAGAGTGAGGAGTCCATAGTTTTCAACAGATCTGTAAAATGGCTTATGTGCGTCCAACCAGATCTATGAGCTATTACTCTAAGACATCTAGAGGTCTACCTATTCATCCGACGAGTGTTTATTAAGCTCCGAATGAATAAAAGCAGGTGACTTTTTTTTTTTTTTAATTTTTTTTTCAACGTTTTTTATTTATTTTTGGGACAGAGAGAGACAGAGCATGAACGGGGGAGGGGCAGAGAGAGAGGGAGACACAGAATCGGAAACAGGCTCCAGGCTCCGAGCCATCAGCCCAGAGCCCGACGCGGGGCTCGAACTCACGGACCGCGAGATCGTGACCTGGCTGAAGTCGGACGCTTAACCGACTGCGCCACCCAGGCGCCCCAAGCAGGTGACTTTTAGACAAGCTGGACAGAGTGAGGTTTACACCTCATGGGTAGGCAGACCATAAAGCGATGTCTGCTTGTTTCATTGAATAAACAAGGAAGTTGCAGAATTTGAGAAGCCCTGTCAAGAAGACCACAGATGAGATCACACAGCGTAACCAGGAGGAGTCGGAGGGGGTCCCTCCATCCAGGGGACCCGGGAGGTGAGACCTGGGACAAGGCAAGACCTAGGGAGAGGCAGCGCCGGGTGGAGGTGGCTGGCAAGACCCAGAACAGACCGGAGCGGCTGGAGGATGCGAGGGCTCCGACTCCGGGGCGCCTCGTGCTCGTTTGGATTCTGTGCGTTCGCTGAGCAGCCTTGGGACCTGCAAGCGGGAAAACACCGTGTCAGATTTAACCGAATATTTTTACAACGTTCACTCTGCCTGCTGCATCGTAAAGGGCCTGTGGGGGCCCAAATCGAGGCAGACAGATGACCGATCGTTTCTTCCTCCCTTCATGAGTTCATCTAGTTTCTCTGCGTTACCGGCTCGCTCGGTTCTCGACCCAGACGCACGGAAGGATGGAGACGCGACACCAGAGTGGGGGCATAGCTCATAGGGCTGCTACGTACCGTTCGGGCCACTGCGGAGCGACAGTGGAACCGGCCCCGGAAGCTCTAGCCGCATCCTCTTAAATTTGCTTTGTGTACGAGCAGATTGGGCTTGGATTGACTTGTTTGACCGGCAGCTGGTGGGTCCATCACACTTTGGCTTGGAGCATGCGCCTGCCCCTGATGCATTGTTCTAACTGTATTTATTCACGCATTGCGTATTTGTGGGTTTCTAACGAGGTTTTGCTGTGACCGGAAGGGCAAGTTGTACCTTTGTGCGCATGCTCAGCTCTTGGAGCTTCCCCTCCCCCCCCACGCCCCGCCCCCGCTGTGGCTTCTGAGCGGGCTCTGCGGTTAGGCCTTTCTTGTCCTGTTATTCCTTGGAGGTGGCTCAGAGGTTGTGGTCTGCACCTGCTTTATCCCTCCTCACGCACGTCTAACTACCTGCCTCGTAATTCAACAAATACCTACTGGAAGCCAGCTTATATCCTGACGCTCTTCCTTAGAACATGCTCTGATTTATTAATTTACATTTTTATTTGTTCTGTCCGCAGGTAGAAACGCTATTTCAGGTCTGATTCGATCAATATAAAGCACATTTTTTGGAATACTGTGCACTAATCAATATAGTCCAAGATAGCATTCTTTTCTCTAATATCCTTGGAACACTATCAGTTCACTCATTTTTATTTTTTATTATTCACTTTGGCCTTAATGTCAACCAAAAGTCAGTCTAAGTTTATATGAATTGCCATTTTGAGATTGGTGCCCATTTCAGTTTACCCACCCAGGCAATTGAACTTTAAAAAATATTTTTTAATGTTTATTTATTTTTGATAGAGTGTGAGTGGTGGAGAGGCAGAGACAGGGAGACACAGGATGCAAAGCAGGCTCCGGGCTCTGAGTTGTCAGCACAGAGCCCAACACGGGGCTCGAACTCACAGACCAGGAGATCACCACGTGAGCCAAAGTCTGACGCTTAACCTGACAGCCAATCAGGCGTCCCTCCCCACCTGTTCCCTTTCTGCTATAATTTAGCTTGAACACACACACACACACACACACACACACACACACACAGGAAGTTCGTGGCAAGGCTAGTCACAAATGTCTGGGAGGTCATGGATTCTCCTGGGTGCCTGCACCAGTAGGAGATGGAACTATGGAATTCATGTTTCCTTCACAGCAAGCTCCAGATGGCATCACAGGTTTCTATTAACTTATCCCGATGCAAGATTAACCCTCCTCCTCAGAGTCCGGGGCGGGGGAGAGGGACCAGCCCCCACTGCCCACCGATCCGGGAATGGCTTCGAAAGGGCTTCTTGTCAACCTGGTCCCTGATGCCTAACTCACTGAGCCTCGTTCTGTCTCCCATTTGTTTCCATTTCTACACTCTATACCCTTCGCTGTCTACGGCTGCTGTCTCTTTCTCTCCCTGCCTGTTGTGTCCAGGGACAAAAGTTGGGATTTAGGGCTTAAACAGACCTGGCTTTGAGTTCTTTCTAGCTATGCAATTTTGAGCAATTTTAATTTGTATGTGTATTAGTTTCTTCTTTGTAAAAGAACATAATAATGATGACTTTTAAAGTAAACATTAGTGAGAATTTATACCTAGAAATGCCTGGCACAGAGTAAGGACTTAGTGACTACTCACAAAAATCCCACTATTTGTCTGTCTTCTTTCTTCCTTCCCCTTCCCTCTCCATTAATCTCTTTTATTTACCCTCTAACTGTGTTATTCCTTTTCTATCCATTAGTTTTAAGAAGCCCCCTTCCCAGCTTGTTACCTTTGATTAAATATTTTCTATGGAAACTCTCAAACACACGCAGGCAGCAGGGCGAAGAGTATCATTGACCTCATGTACCTCCTACTTGCTTCAGCCGTGATCAGCACATTTCCCGGCCAATTTCATCGACATCCACATGTGCCCCCAGCCCTCCCCCCTTGCACAGACACACGGAATGATTTTGATGCAAACTCCAAACATCATATCACTGCATCTGTAAATACGTCCTGCCTCTCTTGATCTTAGGCAGAAAGAGAGCCAACCTTGTCCCTGGGTGTCCCTGGGGTGACCGCAGGGGTTTTCTAGGTCAAGTCCTGGTGTTATCCTGGTGCCCTCAGACCCTTCATAGGGTGCCAGAGGCAAAGGGGTGATAGAGAAGCCAAGTGGTCTCAACCGCGAATCTGTTCTGCATCTGATCTGATTGCAACGTGGATAGACAGTTGTGGGGGTACGGTTGTAGCTGTGTCTGGCCCTGGCCTGGTGGCTTGGACCGGCCAGTCTTTCCACTTTACTGAGCATCTGGCTCTCCCATATACAGCTGTGGCCTGGAAAACCTATATGCCACAGGAGAACTCAAAATCCACAGAATTTCTTGATTCTTACTTTTGTTTCCCAATCGCCTCGGGGTAACAACTGATCAACTCAGCTTCGGAGGAGCTCGGAATCTCTCTCAAAAGCTGAGACAAAAAAACCTGAGAATGTCGGCCTTAGAAAGGACTTTGGTGATTTTCTGATTTATAAATGGGTAAACTGAGGTCTAGGGAGGTATTTTCTCAAAGCCTCACAGATCTGGGACGTCATTGGCGATGGCCACAGGGCATGTTTGTTGACAAAAGACATCTTTTATTTAGCATATTTATTCTTTCCCTGGGAGCAAGGGCCTGAGGCACAGACTGCAGAATCTGCAGGTGGGAGGGCTCTGGTTTCCAATCGTGTGGGTTCCTCAGGTTCCGGTAGTTGTGCCAGGACACGGAGCTCTCTCCCACGCCCTCCCCCAGCCCATTAGAGCTGGAGTAAGAGACAAGAACACCGCCTTGGGGAGCACACACCCTTCCTCTCGCTGCCTCCCACCCTCACCTCCAAGCAGCAGAGCTCTCCCTGGCAGAAAGCTGGGGTCAGTGACCCGGCCGCGTGCCAGGCCGCCTGGCTCTGGGGAAGTCTCGGGGCCACAGTCAGCCCAGACCGGGGGAGAGTCCCAGACCTCAGCAAGTCTGGGAAAGGAAGTCAGCAGGTTAAGAACACGTGTGGATGAAAATTAAATGCAAAAGGACTCTGGTCTCTCTGGGACTTTCCTCCATTCCCAAACATGTTTTATGGGGAATTGAGCTAAGAGTGGAGAGACAAATGGATTTGAAATAAAAACTCAAACTTTTGGTCTAGGTCTACACTATTCTGACACTGCCCAAGTCATGTCCCCTGTCTGAACCTCACTTTTCCATTGCAAATTCGAGCAAGGAATGCGTGTCCTATCTGCCTAACCGGCTTACTGGAGGGCTAAATGGAATTAACGATGTGAAGGACATTGGTGAACTACAAATATTACATAAACATATGCAATATTATTTTAAAGTTGCAGATTTAGGGATAAGTCGTATGCCTCACACTTAACACCCAGAGTAAAGAAAATCCTGGAGGTCTGAACGGGGATCCCAGATGCCAACAGAGATGATCTAATTCAGGGAAAATATTCAAGTAAAACTAAACGGGGACCAAAATCTCTATGTCAGGTCTGGGTTGCAGAGGCTGGGTTTGAATCTGGGATGAAGAGGTGGACAGCATCTGAGCAAAAGTTGAACCTGTTTCCTTTATAACCAAAGGAACCAAACTCCTGTTACTTTTAATTAAAACACAAGAAACTTGCTGTCAATTTTCAGGCAGGATCAAGTCAGTAACAGAAGTGAGGAGGGGGAGTCTGGAGGTTTTATTTAACTGCCACTCATTAGCTGTGTCACCTTGGGCAACAAAGTTCTCCTCCAAGGAGTCCTAGCTCAAGGAAAAGTTGGAGTCTGAATGGGAAAAGTAGGCAGTGGTTGAGACATAGTGATTTCTGCCACCCTGTGTGGGGTGAGCTGAGGGCAAAGTACAGGTTATAGCCTCCTCCCGCCCCCCCCCCCCAGGTGGGACATGTGTTTCCTTGAACACTCCTGGCTGTCCAAGAACAAAAGAAAGGGGAGTAAGTGCTTGCCATGGTGATGTGGGAAACTAAGGCAAATGAAAAATTAAATTCCCTTACTGCCTACAGCCCATCGACAAGTTCTTAAAACTGATAGAATGACCTCCCTCTACGGGGTCAGCTGCCTCAATGATGACACTTCGCTGGGGCAAAGGGAACCTTGGCTTAACATCACCCTGACCCCCCCAGGATCCTGCAAGTCTACTTCCTTTGTCTTAACCGCCCTGAGATACATGCTGGCAAACATACTCCAAGCATATGCAACCCCACCCTACATCTGAAGGGTCTCATGACTGAGGTTTTACTAAACGGTGATAAGTGGCATTTCCCTAGCAACACCAGCCCCTCAAGGTCCTGGAAACCCTGCTTCCAAAATTCCTTACAGACTTACTCTACCCCTGACCCCCTCCCAACCTGAGGGTACAGAATCAGTTATCTGTCAGGACAGCTCTTCCTGCCCACGGGTCCTGTCCCTGTGCTTTAATAAAATCACCTTTTGCACCAAAGATGTCTTCAAGAATTCTTTCTTGGCCGTTGGCTCTGGACCACCCCACCATCACCTTAAAACTTCATCACTGTGTATTAAATATCATGGATTACGGGCAAGTGTAGGATTTTTAAAGTCAGAAAGTGAGAAGAGTTTATGGTTCAGTTTAGGTCTGGACAGGTTTCCAGCCTTGACTCTATGGCTCAGGTTACAAACGTTTCCACCTAAAATCTTGTTTGGTAAAATCTGATAAAATTGCATCCTTGTCTTCTAGGTGGGAAGAAACATAGAGATAATTTGGGGGGGGGGTGGAATCCCAAAGTACTCAGAATAATTGACCTCCAAGTTCAAGAATATAAGTGCAAAGAGGTGTGTTTTAGAGACTGGATGGATTCGGCTGGTGTGAAGTCAGGGAATCGCAGGAGGGGGTGCTGGGAAGGAGGCTGGGAGCCTGTCCAGATAGGCTGGGTTTGATGCTGTGCTCAACTGGTTGACCCTACTGTCTCTTTATCGGTGGAGGGGGGTCGACAGCCGGGGGTCCACAGGAAGTGAAGAACCTGGAAGAGAGAAGACAAGAGGGGGGTTATCTGCACCTTCCGGAAAGGCAACAACAGGGACTGGATGAGCGGCTCCAGTGGATGGAAGAGGAGGAGGCAGGGGTGCTGGAACGGGCAGGTGGACCAGGACGCCATGGTGACAGGAAGTGCCCTCCCACCGTGGAGCCCAAGCCCTGGAAATTTCTCTTCTCCCGGACAGAATTCTCGAACAGTGGAGATTTTAGGCCACTTAGTCCCACCACAGAGTCAGAGTTTATGATGAAATCTCTTCTGCTCTCGAGTCATTGAGCAAGGAGAAAATAGTGAAGAGAGCAAGGAATTGGTAACAGCAATGGAGGAGCAGTTAGCAATTTCCCACGACTTTGGGTAAACTGGGTTTTCTACTTGTGCATCAGTTTCTTAGTTGAGTCAACACTGGATGTTTACCTTGGCCAGGTCATGTTTAGACTTTGAATGAATCATCTCCTCTTTTTTTTTTTTTTTTAAATTAGCCCTGTAAACTTTGTATTATTCTCCCAACTTCATAAACAAAGACCAGAGGCACACAGGGTAACTTGCCCAAAGTCACACAGCTTGGGAAGGATAAAGGAATGGAAAACATTGGTAAGTAACAAAAACATTATTTTTGAGGCTGTATATTTTAATGTCCATCGTTCTTGAGCTGAGACAGAGGCTGCGGGTGGGGGGGGGGGCAGGTGTCAGGTCTGCTGTCCGGAGGTTCACACGGCAGGAAACCGGGCTGTGGGAGCTTTGGGGCTGGGTCAGAGGTCATTGTTTTGGGCTCCCCCCCCCATCCCCCAACAGATTAGAGGCCTCGGAGGAGAGAGGAGGAATCTGGGATAACAAAAGCGTCTGTTTTCCAAGAGAGCTCAGGAATGCCCAGACTCAAAGAACTGAGCCCCATCAGACTTGGAGGCGGAGGCTGCCCTTTGTGTGGACCTGGAGGGGGGGTGGCGACAGGCTGGCTGAGAGGGACTTCCCCCTGGGGGTGGGGAGGGGTGGGTAGAAGAGAGAGCTGCCCACAGACCCTCTGTGGGGAAGGCTGTGGGAAGAGAGGTGTGGGGGGAATCCGGAGGGCCCGACGTCTCCCTGTTAGTCCTCGGGGGCCAGCCCAGACACTCGCCCTCGACTTGGGATCAAAGCCAACCTGCATGAACCTTCACCTTGTCTCAGTCATTTGGCTTCCTGTCGTCTGGGGCCCCGACCTGCCACTCTGCACGATCGATCGATTGTTTCCTTGCCCATCCTCCCGAAAGCCGGAAAATAGGGGTGGATTGGAGACAAGAAAAAAACATTTTAAATTAATATAATAAGACAATCAGTGCACAGCCTGATGATAAAGTGCCATGAACGTAAGAGTTTGATGAACTCAACCACTTGATTCTGATGTCCAAAGGCGGGGGTTAGGGTTAGGGTTAGTGAGTGGTTTTTTTTAAGCTTTAAGGGGCTAGTAATCTGATAAGGAATGTGCAAGTTTTTCCAGGATTACAAACCACAGGAATAGGAAACATATTTTGGCCATGCGGACGGTGGGGGGCTGGGGAGAATGTGGTTTGGAAATCAAGGCTGTAAGTAATCTACAGAGCAAAGGGGGCTTTGCAAGGACAAGCGGTTGTGAATTGAGGAGTGTGACTCACTCGGGCCTCAGCACCTGGGACCCAGAAGTGCACGGCATTGTACACGGGAGGGAAAGGAGGCTGGGAGGCCTCTGGGGAGGTGGGGTGGGGTTAAATATGTCACTGAAGCGGGGTATCTGGCAATATCCAGGCCTGTATCCCTCACCAGTCCCAATTTTAGCAGACGATTGAGCAGTTGGGAACTCGATAAACCAAGAGCTGCTGGCTGAGAGGCAAAGCGTTTTTATTCGTGCCTCATTACCATTTTCCTTCTCAGGCCCTGGGGCTTCCAGGAGATTAAGAGCACTTTTATTTTTTTTTTCTTTTTTTTTTCAACGTGTTTTTTTTTTTATTTATTTTTGGGACAGAGAGAGACAGAGCATGAACGGGGGAGGGGCAGAGAGAGAGGGAGGCACAGAATCGGAAGCAGGCTCCAGGCTCCGAGCCGTCAGCCCAGAGCCCGACGCGGGGCTCGAACTCCCGGACCGCGAGATCGTGACCCGGCTGAAGTCGGGCGCTTCACCGACTGCGCCACCCAGGCGCCCCTTAAGAGCACTTTTAAAAGGAGCACATTCAGAGGGGCCCCTTAAGAGCACTTTTAAAAGGAGCACATTCAGAGGGGCGCCTGGGTGGCGCAGTCGGTTAAGCGTCCGACTTCAGCCAGGTCACGATCTCGCGGTCCGTGAGTTCGAGCCCCGCGTCGGGCTCTGGGCTGACGGCTCGGAGCCTGGAACCTGTTTCCGATTCTGTGTCTCCCTCTCTCTCTCTGACCCTCCCCCGTTCATGCTCTGTCTCTCTCTGTCCCAAAAATAAATAAACGTTGGAAAAAAAAAAAAAAAAAGCACATTCAGAATGGTAGATTCTCCTCCAGAAAACTGGCAGCCGCTGGCGGCTCCCTCCCCCGTCTGGTGTGCAACCCCCCCCCCCCCATACCAGACCGACGACAGCCAGGCGGGTGCCTCCGCGCCTTTTAACTGTGGCCAATCTGATAAACACAGAATGCATCTTTTCTTATTTATACGTCTTTGATTATTGGTGAAGGAGAACGTCGTATCCCAGCACAGATGCCGTTTGGTTTCCTGCCTGGCGCCCCTGTGTCTGTTGGGCTGCTTGTTTTTTCTTACTGATTTGGGAGCGCTTGCAGGCCGGTGTATCACGAGATATTAATGGGCTTCCTTCACATTTATTGCAAATATTTTTCCTCCCTCAGGGCCAGTTTCCTTCCACCTCTCCTAGAGAGGCCCTCGGTGGCCCACAAATCACGACACCCCGAATGGTATCTGGGGTCTGTGTGGTCCTGTTTCCAGTGGCTTTGCTGCAAGGCTGGGGAGGCTCTCTCTGCATCTGGACACTACCCTCCACCCAGCTAAAGCAGACAGTGATCTTCAAGGACCATGGGCCCTTGCCCTCACCTTTTCATAATTCTGCCAGAATTTATATGAGTCCCAGGCCCTCATCGCACTGGTGAGCACTGAGTGCACGTGGGGGCGTGTGTGGGTGAGGACGTGGTTTAAATTCTGCGTCCCCGCTTAATGCCCCAGAAACCCTTGCCGGCTGGCGACTGGCCTGCACGGGCTTGGCTAGCGTGTCAGAAGGCTGCCAGAGTGCGGGAGGTCGCGGCCTCCAAGACCAGAACCTCACACACTAGGATGACGGCACAGTTACCGGCCTCCTCCCTCTTCCCTCTTCTGCTAGTCGGCGTCACGTGCACGAATCCCGAGCCCCCAGAGAAGGTGAAGGTGAGTGAACCCCAGAGGGGGCGGGGCGGGGCTCCAAGGTAGAGTCACCTTCTGTCCTTCTGTCCTGCGTCAGTCATTCTGGCAAGACTCCCGCCTCCGCTTGCTTTCTTCCTGTGCTTCCCATTAACCTTCCTTTTCTTCTTGCCTCTTCTTCAGTCCTATAAACGGTGTTCCTTGAGCCGAATCTAGGGAAGAGGCTCCTTACTGTGGTCCTTGCTCCTCTCCATCTCCATTTAGGGTCGCCTGGATACCCTTCCAGCCACGTCAGTATCGGCCTCAGCTGGGCCCCAGGCAAGGCTGGCGCGGGCATCACAGTGGGCGGCAGGGTTTGGGGGAGACCGTGGGCTAAGTCGTCTCAGTGGGATGCCCACGAAGAGGAGGAAAGAATCAGTGTGGAAGTTTTACAGATGGATAAAGTCACAGAGCTACCAGAGAAGCATAAATCACGTGCAGAAATAACTGGAGGACTGAAGCAACTGAATTTGGAATCAAGTCTTGGATTCTGGCCTCAGTCTAGTCCCATTTCATGGCTCCGTTGCCTTATTGAGGCAACGTGTGTGTGTGTGTGTGTGTGTGTGTGTGTGTGTGTGTGTGTGGCGGTGGGAGGACAGCTCAGGGATGGATAGCTGGGATCTAGGTGACTTGGAGGCAGAATGGGATCATGAAGTGAGAGGCGAGCAAACTCTCGTCCGTCGCGGGGGGATCACTTTTGGTCACCCTTCACCTCTGTCAGCCTCTGCCATCTCATTGTGAAGTCGTGG
The DNA here is from genome assembly GCF_007474595.2 of Lynx canadensis. Taxonomy (NCBI): domain Eukaryota; kingdom Metazoa; phylum Chordata; class Mammalia; order Carnivora; family Felidae; genus Lynx; species Lynx canadensis. Next base: position 1,634,911 of record NC_044307.1, on the reverse strand, counting down.
GTGACAGCGTCTACCTTGTGGGTGACTGAACAGTAATTATGACGCGTGCGATGTGCTCAGTAAAAGGCAGCTCTGGGAAGATCTTCCTACTGCTCTGAAATCGACCAGAGAACGCTCTACTTTTGAGACTTGATGTGCTTTTCTGTCACTGCGTGCTGCCTGGTTGGGTATGAAGGCCCCGGACCCTGGGCTGCAGAATTTGCTTAATGAAAAGCTGAGTCTGGAGGTATAGGAGACCTGTCATGTGGACTTAGATACGTTGGAAGCGGCACTGAGTGTCAGCAGTAAGTACCGCAAAGGGCTCTCCAGGTCCAGAGTCTCTAAATCCCCACACCCTGGTACCCAACATGATTGTCATTAATCTTCACTGCGGTCGCAAAGGGGGAAGAAGACAAATCATGAAAAATGTTCAGCTTGGCACCGGCACCATGGACATGGAGGTCGATGCTTTCACACAACATTCTCAGTTTTGCTGGCGTGTGTGTCTCTGTGCACTTAGGGGAAAGCGCAGAGGCCTGCTTAGAGGAGGCAGCCTTCTGACCAGGGGCAGGGACTGAGGCCCGCAGCCCGGTGTGCTAGCGAGAGCAGCAGCTGGCCAAGAAGGTTGGAGAAAGTCCGGTTTTGTTTGTGTGGCATCAGGACCGGTGCTGGCTGGCTGGCTGGCTAAAATCCTCTCTAGTCCCTTGGATTTCCAGGGAGTCTGGGTTAATCCTACTTTAAATCTGGACCTTCCTTATCGCATTTCGTCCTTCTCCCCTTTCTCTGACCAGTTCCTCTCTGCCTTTGTCTCGCCATGAGGCTTGGTAGCTTCCTTTTCACACTCCCTGGATTCTGTGAGGCTGTGCTGATGAGCACTGTGGAGTCCAGACCCTTTGGGTCCCTCGTGGACTCCACAAGAATCGAGTGGGGGAAGAACGAGGCGAGATCTGCCTTGTAGAGGAATCTAACCTAAAATCAGGCAGCGAGAATGTCATGTACAAAGTATTTCTGTTATATGGGACTTATTTGTGTCACATAGAATCCTGCTCAAGTATGCTCAGAAGATCCGGGGAGGAACAGGACAGACGGAGCCAGTGATGAAGGCGAGAATTCGATTCCTGGAGCACGATGTGGTGGGGGGCTGGTTATGTGAGAGCAGGTGCTGCTGGACGGATGTTCGCGGCACCAGCAGATGGTCTTGGGCTCTCGCTGTCCTCTGCTGGGAGCTACAGAAGGAGCGTCACGGTGGTGGCTTGCAAAACCATCACACGAGCAAGCGAGACGCGAGGGACAGAAGTATCCCAAGCAGGGCTGACGTTAGCTTCTAGAAGGTAAAACCTGGAAGGCCGCTTGAAGAGCTGATGGGACTCTAGATGAATGTCTTCGTCTTACCCGCGGGGGAACTGAGGGTCAAGGATGAGAACGGCCCAGGTTCACAGGGAACTGGGGAGCAGAGCTGGCTTTGGATCCCCAGGCCGGAGTTCCTTCCACACCACGCTGATGCGTGGAGCAAGCAGTCGGGAGGCCTCGGGAAAGTTACAGAAGTGACCAGGCCGTCCTCAGATACATAAGCCATCCCACACCTGCCCTTTGTGGGAGAGTCTAGGCGGGACACCTTCAGTCCAGAACGAGCAAGAAGCCTCATTTCCACAGAAGCACACAGGGCAGCGAGCTTTTCTCTTTGGCCTCCCTTACTTCGTGAATCTCTGCTCTTTTCATCTCATCCTGGCACGTTTCCCGGCGCCCTACCTCTGCCAGGATAACGGGAGGGGACATGACTGCCTGCCGCTCAAACACCATTGGCTGTCCAGTCACAAGACATAAGTTTCCATCGTGTCGTGGACGCCTCAGAAAAGCCCTGTTTGCTGGTTCGTTTTCGGTTAATGCAGCCGTTACCCTTTGGGTGCGCTGACAGATTTCACAGGTGTTAGGAACCGTTACTAATATTATCCTTTTAAAAATCTTCCAGATGGATTGCTACAAAGATGTGAAAGGCACCATCTACGAATATGACGCCCTCACTCTTCATGGAAAGGAACGCATTCAGTTCAAGCAGTACGCGGGCAAGCACGTCCTTTTCGTCAACGTGGCCACCTACTGCGGTCTGACAGCTCAGTATCCTGGTAAGAATTCAGAGCCACTGTCCTTGGGATTACAGTTTCCTGCTCAGCATGTTGTAAATCATAAGTAGAATTACATTCTAATTACGCCTTGAAGTAGATCCTCACGACCCAGTGACTTCATTCCCTCATGTCAGGAGCCAGCAAGCAATGGCCCACGGGTCAAATCTGGTCAGCCTGCTTCTGTGAACAAAGTTTTATTGGGACACAGCCATGCCCATGTGCTTCCGTACTGCCCGTGGCTGATTTACGCCTCAAGGCCGGGTTGAGTAGTTGACGATTGTAGGGATGGAGACCATCCGGCTGGCAGAGTCTAAGGTGTCCACTGTCTTCATACAAAGTTTGCCGAGCCCTTCCCTACATCCTGCCTCTGCTTTGCTCCTGAGATTTCCGGGAGAATAACATATAGCTGAGGACTCGGGGCCTCGGCGCAGATTCCAGAAGTCTTGGTAAATACGAGACAGCATTGATGTTTTTGAGACTTTTCCAGGGTAACTTGCTAAGGCAGAGGCGGCGGGGATGGGCTGCAGCTGTGTCCGTCCGGAGAGCTGGCCCAGCAGGTGGGGGTAGAGGCGAGTCGTCCGGCTGCACCTCAGGGTCTCCTGGACGTGGTTTCCCCGTCTCTGTACGTTACTCAGGGAGCGATTTCATCTTTCTCGTATCTTCGGCCGTGTGGTTTCGAAGCCGGTGAATAACGAACAGGATGGATTTTAACCAGAAATAGAGACACTCCTTATGTTTGAAGTAATAAGAGTTTCATTTTTTTGTTGTTTCTGATTATGTTGTGTTTTGAATAGGTAACATATTCACAAGGCTCACAAATTATACGAATCAAGTCTAGAGTGAGAAGAAGTCTTTCCAGCTCCTTGTCCCCCTCTCTCTAGATGACCGGTATTATGTTTACAGAATCCGCAAATTCTTTTTTCTGCCCCCCCCCATTGTAACATAATGTAAATACTGCTTGTCACTTTGCTTTTTGTTTTAATAAAGTACTTTATTTATTTATTTATTTATTTTAAGTAGGCCCCATGTCCAATGTGGGGCTTGAACTCACAAGCCTGAGATTGAGAGTCACCCACTCTACTGACTGAGCCAACCAGGCATCCCACTAAAGTACTTTAGAGTTCAGACCACCTCCTCATTCTTTTTAAAGACTGAATTACACTCTATTGGACCATAATTCATTTTACCAGTTTACGGTGACTTTAAAAATTCATGTATTCAGTTCCCACTCTGTACAGAACAGACAAGGAAACTAAGGAATAGTTTCTCAAGGACTGGAAGATGGGATTCCTAATTTATTGTCTCTTTCCCAGAGCAAGTGATCACATACGATGACTGAAGACAGGTAAGAAGGATGTGGGGAGAGGTACTGGGGAACCGTATGGAATCAGGAAGCCAATGTCTAGTTCGTAAAGAAAAAGGAAAGAAGAAAGAAAAGAAAAGGGAAGGAAAGAAGAAAGGAAGGAAAGAAGAAAGGAAGGAAGGAGGGAGGGAGGAAAGAAAAGGACTAAGAGGAGGCTCCCGTTGACCAGTTGGTTGTGGAGAATCTTCGTGGGACCGGCTAGTGTCTGTCAGGGCACTGAAGCCACCTAGCCCAGAAAGGGTTAACAAAGAAGCTGATGACAAAAATCTGAGCAAAGGATGGGAAGACAGTGGAAGGAGGCAGGTGCAGGCTCGTGTGTCCCGGCATGTCGGTGAGGACTGACGTAGAACATCCTGAGGATGTTGAGGAACACCGGGAAGCTGGGCTTGGAGTTCCTCTGGCTCTCTCTGCCCATCAGGTCTATTTCCTGCTCCACCCAGGGGACCCAGTCTGTACAGAGGAGAGAAGCCCATTATCGTCGTCTGTGTCTTTTTCTTAAAAAAAGAAAGAAGAAAGAAAGAAAGAAAGAAAGAAAGAAAGAAAGAAAGAAAGAAAGAAGGAAAGATTGGGGCAGCTGGGTGGCTCAGTCGGTTGAGCCTCTTGACTTTGGCTCAGGTCATGATCTCGCGGTCTGTGGGTTCAAGCCCTGCATCGGGCTCTGTGCTGACAGCTCAGAGCCTGGAGCCTGCTTCGGACTCTGTGTCTCCCTCTCTCTCTGCCCCTCCCCTGCTCACACTCTATGTCTCTCTGTCTCTCAAAAATAAACATCAAAATTAAGAAAGAAAGAAAGAAAGAAAGAAAGAAAGAAAGAAAGAAAGATTCAGTCCTGCAATGAACCAACCAGGGAAGGCAAACACCTTTTTTTTAGTTGTGGTTAACAAAAGATATACCATAAAATTTACACTTGTAACCATTTCCAAGTTGTACTGACCAGTAGTGTTAAGTGTGTTCACACTCACAGATCTGGAGACAAACCTCCAGAACTTTTTCATCCTGCCAGACTGAAACAGAACCCATTAAGTAACCCCTGCATGCACTGTCCATAAGCAGTCACACCTGTCACAATCCATAGTAACCTGGTGAGGTTTTGAAGAGTAACGATGACTGGGGGCCAACTCAGAAGAAGGGCCAGAGAATTCTCTGGGATGGGACCTGGGCATCCCTGCTTTTCAGGAAGGGCCCTCCACTGATCCTGATGTGCCACAGATTGGGGAAATATTACCCTATAATAAAGGGCTTTTGAATGCGTGTCTGGAGCTCCAGCACGTAACTCCAGCCCTGTCACTAAAGGTCTTTCCAGCTAGAGACTTTTCCTTCCCTGAGCCTCTGTCCCCTTCTCTGTAAAATGGGTGGCCCCATAGATCTCTCTCTACACAAGGCAGAGTCTCCGGCCAGGCCACCAGACGGTCTCTCCTCTTCCCACAGAACTGAACGCACTTCAGGACGAGCTGAAGCCCTGGGGCCTGGTTGTGCTGGGCTTTCCCTGCAACCAGTTTGGGAACCAGGAACCAGGAGAGAACTCGGAGATCCTTCCGGGGCTGAAGTGAGTGCCTGCTTGGGCCCACAGGAGGCCTCTGCCCACCTTTCTTCAGTCTGCGGGGCATGCTCACACGAGGCTTCCTGGGTGGGGGGTGGGTGACACCGACGTCAACTTTGTCCTCCCCTGACGTGGACACTCTCCTTCTCCCTGGGAGTGAGGTCTGGACGGACCGCAGAGGAGCAGGACCATAGAAGGAGCCGGAACAGAAGCAGTGCAGGGGCACAGGCTCAGGTTGTGGAACAGAGACAAGTTACGTGAATCAGGGAGTCTGACGTGAAGAATGGCCTTATTAAAAAAAAAAAAAAGAGGTTAGAGTGGGAGAGAGCCAAAGCATAAGAGACTCTTAGAAACTGAGAACAAACTGAGGGCTGATGGGGGGTGGGCGGGAGGGGAGGGTGGGTGATGGGCATTGAGGAGGGCACCTGTTGGGAGGAGCACTGGGTATTGTATGGAAACCAATTTGACAATAAATTTCATATATTGAAAAATAATAATAATAATAAAAAAGAACGGCCTTATTTCCCTGGGCCCTGTTTTCTGTATCTGCCCTTCTTCCTGCCCTTCCCATGACCCCCAGCCCCGGGGCCCCTCACAGCCTTCTCTCCTACACTCTGGAGCTCTCTGGCAACTGTGAGTCATTGCAGGTATGTGCGTCCAGGGAGAGGATACGTACCGAATTTCCAGCTTTTTGAGAAAGGGGATGTGAATGGCAAAACAGAACAGAAAGTCTTCAGCTTCTTGAAGGTGAGTGAGTCACTGACCCAAACCTCTTCTTCCCTCTTCCCTTCCTTACAACCGATGTGGTGGAAAAGGGTCTCATGCCCGCAAACGGGATGAGATCTTTGCAAGAGATCTCCGGCTCAGCAGAGGGATCGGGGTTTCATTTGTCCATTTATGAGGCTCTGGCTTTGGTGACGGAGAGCGCTGTGTAGAATGACAGTGTTTCCGAGGACCAGCCTGCGTGGTGAATTCATTCATTCAAGTACATTTGCGGAGCCTCAGGCAGTTTCCTAAACAATACGGATAAAAAGAAGACACAGTCCCTACTCCTTGATGGGTTAGCATTGGAGAGGGAGACGTAGAAATCAACAGGTTAATAAATGCCTTTGATAAAACGCTGACTTTTAGGTACCGAGAACTGGAGGCCACTTTTAGGCAGCGCCGGCTCACATCGCGATTTTTGTACACTCTCAGCAAATGGGAGAAAACAAGACAGTGTAAGGAGGGTTTCGGAAACTCAACTGACTTATAGGGTTTCCCGTTAGTCTCAGGTTAGGACGTATATAGAATTTATTCTTACAGTAACCTTTTTTAAATTAAATAGGGGCGCCTGGGTGGCGCAGTCGGTTAAGCGTCCGACTTCAGCCAGGTCACGATCTCGCGGTCCGGGAGTTCGAGCCCCGCGTCAGGCTCTGGGCTGATGGCTCGGAGCCTGGAGCCTGTTTCCGATTCTGTGTCTCCCTCTCTCTCTGCCCCTCCCCCGTTCATGCTCTGTCTCTCTCTGTCCCAAAAATAAATAAACGTTGAAAAAAAAATTTAAATTAAATGATGAAGTGATGATGTTTCTGAAAGGTTTTGTTATTTGATGAAACAAAATGTTGGAACTCCATGTTGGTCCCAAAGATATTTGTGAGATGCTTCTGGCCCAGGAACCCTGAGACCTGGAGAAGCACATTCTAATCTAAGCCATTCACTTTGCAGAACAGGAAACCGACAGCCACAGAGGTGACGTGTCTTACCCACAGCAGCGTGGCTGTGTGATCACAGGGTCACCGGGGAGCAGGAGGGGGGAACAGACTCTTCCTGTAATACTGACAGCCATCTTAAAAAAAATTTTTTTTTAAACGTTTATTTATTTTTGAGACAGAGAGAGAGAGAGAGCATGAGCAGGGGAGGGGCAGAGAGAGAGGGAGACACAGAATCCGAAACGGGCTCCAGGCTCTGAGCCGTCAGCCCAGAGCCCGATGCGGGGCTCGAACCCACAGACCGCGAGATCGTGACCTGAGCCGAAGTCGGCCGCCCCACCGACTGCGCCACCCAGGCGCCCCCGGACAGCTGTCTTGATGGTTGGCATGGTGGCAATCAGAGTTGTTGAGAATCACAGGAAATCAGAGTATCTAGGCATGGGGGGGGCGGATTCCCCGCGGGCGAAAGTAGCAGGAATGATGTTGTTTCTCTGTTCCTTCTCTGCTCCAGCTCTCCTGCCCTCACCCCTCTGAGGTGCTGGGCTCTTTCAGACACATATCCTGGGAGCCGGTAAAGGTCCACGACGTCCGCTGGAACTTTGAGAAGTTCCTGGTGGGGCCCAACGGGGTCCCTGTCACGCGCTGGTTCCACCAGGCTCCCATCAGCACCGTCAGCTCGGACATCCTGGGGTACCTGAAGCAGCTAAAAACGAAATAGGAACCCCGCGTGTGGGGCGGGAGCCATCCTGCCTCTTACCTGAAGGCCTGTTTTTACAAAATTCCGTATTTCCCTACGCTGTCTCCCTAAATGGCCTCCACTCGACCCAATCACTCTACCCTGCCGAAGTTCCCCCTCCCTACCAAGTAGATCGATGCTCAGAAGGCTGCTGCTATTTCTCCTTGTAAGAGTACGGACGTGGGAGAAGCACAAAACACCGGAAACCCTACATCCTCAGACGCCCGTTACAGATGGCATCACTCCTATCCGTCAAGGGAACGTCAGCCTTCCGTGAGGATGGGTCAGTCTGCCACAGTCTCCTGGAGAAGTGCGTTCCTCGACAGCACGCTGCCCCTGCTCTCTCCACCCGACAGGTGTAGAAAGAACAGTGGGGTGGTGCCACACAGTCTGGGTTCCACCTCATAACATTTTCCCCCCCCTAAGGACAAACACGCATTGTCAGTTCCCAAGTCTTTTCAGATCATCGTTCACCCGTGACACCCACCGTGCCACATGCACACCGACCTGTCATTCTGGTTTAGGAGCCCTGGGGTGGAGTGGGAGCAGGGGACTGCCTCGCATGAAGGGAGGGGCATCTCCAGAGCCTCCCTCTCACTTAGATCCTACAGAAACTTTCCTAGGGTCTGACCTCTAGTGCACTCAGGCTACGACACCCGGGCCAGGCGCCCTTGGAAGGATGGGCTTTCCTCTCTCCACCCTACGTTCCTCAGCATCACAGCCAGCCCTGTCCTGTCCCAATAAAATGTTTTCTGCAGCACCTGGCATCACTGGGGTGGTTTTTATACCTTGTCCTGTGCTCAAACTTGTCTCATCTCTCTGTTCTTTCTCACCGTAACTACCAGAGATGGTGTGTTTCCCAAATTACCTTAACCCCTTGCCTAGAAGGAACTGTCCTCCCAGATCCTTGGAAGGTTGTCACCTGGTGGCTCTGAACTGTCACCCCTGATTAGGAGTTGTCTCAGGTCAAAGCCATGTCCCCTCTCCAGGGGCAGCTTGTATCCAATTACAGTCAGCGGAGGGTATAAAAGGCAAGACCTGACTTCCCAACTTGGGACATCTCCGAAGGGCCCGTCCTAGCTGCGGACACCCCCGAGGGTCTGATGCCTTCGTGTTGACCCTGAAGTAGTGTTCCAGGAAACTCTGAATGCAGATCTCCATCTTTGAGTCCCTACAGGTAACCAAAGGGGATCTGAGAAATAAGATGCTAAAATGAGAGTTAATGAAATTTTTTTCTAGTCTTTACTTGCTTTTGAGACAGAGCAAGACAGAGTGGGAGCAGCGGAGGTGCAGAGAGAGGGAGACACAGAATCCGAAGCAGGCTCCAGGCTCTGAGCCCGATGCAGGGCTCAGACTCACAAACCATGAGATCATGACCTGAGCCCAAGTTGGGTGCTGAACAGACTGAGTCACCTAGGTGCCCCATATATATACATATATAGGTGTATATATGTATAGATAGATAGATAGATGATAGTTGAGAGTTTTGAAGCTGAACTGTCTGCTCTCTGGCTGGCAGTGTGGGGGGTGGGGGGAGCACAAACAGCCAGGATACAGACCAGCAGGTGCAGTTTTTACAACTCTCACCAAACACGCACAAGGCGGTCACGCTGGTAGCTCCACGTGCTGGGGAACGTGACGGATCAGGCACTTGAGAAATGTGAGAGTGGTACTTTTGAGGTGATATAATTTTAAGGCAATTTTAAGGTTGTTCTGAGAAGAAATTGATGCTTTGGAGGGAGATGCTTAAAGGCTGAGGGTGACCTCTCACCAGATAAAGGCTAACTGTGAAAACCAGAGTGCCTCCCCAAGAGGAGATAAAGAACTTCTCATATCCTGCAACTCGAGAGCACAAAAGGCAAGGGTTCAGGTTCAAGACTTAATCGTAGGAATAGTAGGACTCCAAAGAAGGTTAAACCCTCAAACCAGATTATCTCCTATGCTCAAGTCACATGGCCTGGATTGGAAAAGAATAGAACCTTGAGGCATCGGATGGATACATCTGGTTGGATGCATTAGAACATCTAAATCCCCAGACTTTCCAAGACCCCCAGCCCTCCTTATTAAGGGTAAGCACGTCCTTCTTGCTTGGTGATAATGCAGAGGCTGGTGCTCTGCCAAACACCCATTCAATATCCGCCCAAAAAGAATTAGATTCCAAGGGTTCCTGATCAAGGGGCATGAAACACAAAGTTAGCTGAAAGAGAGTTCATGGATATTGGAGCATTTTCACCAAGTGCAGAGGTTTTACACATTGGCAAGGACCAACACACCGTTAGGATTCTCCTGTTTGGACAAAGAAATGGCCCTCACCAAATGTGGTAGAAATGCCAGGACTATTGGGTCTAATGACACAAAGGAGGGATCAAAAGCTCCGAAAAGTGATGCTGGAAAGTCACTGAAGACAAAGTATTGCAGGAGTTTGAAAACATAAAAAAGAATGTGCAGGATCACGGAGAAGTGTGTGGTGAGTGTGGTTGATGAGAGATTCTGCTACAGAAGTGGCCTCGCTGTTAACGATGCGGATTATAGGATCCTGAAATGATTCGGGCCAGAGATGGCGGCACTCATACATCAGAATCTGTGTGGGGGGTGGTGGGGGTGGGGGCAGGCAACTCTGTAGAGTGTCGGAGATGATTAATAGAACACGGCATCCCTAGAAGCAAGGGAGATGAACAGCCAACAAGGTATCATTGTCTGCATCATCAGAAGAACCTAGAATACATAACCAGTAGACTGAGGGCAGCAGCCCCAATTATTATTATTATTATTTTTTATATATATATGAAATTTATTGACAAATTGGTTTCCATACAACACCCAGTGCTCATCCCAAAAGGTGCCCTCCTCAATACCCATCACCCACCCTCCCCTCCCTCCCACCCCCCGTCAACCCTCAGTTTGTTCTCAGTTTTTAACAGTCTCTTATGCTTTGGCTCTCTCCCACTCTAACCTCTTTTTTTTTTTTTTTCCTTCCCCTCCCACATGGGTTCCTGTTAAGTTTCTCAGGATCCACATAAGAGTGAAACCATATGGTATCTGTCTTTCTCTGTATGGCTTATTTCACTTAGCATTACACTCTCCAGTTCCATCCATGTTGCTACAAAAGGCCATATTTCATTTTTTCTCATTGCCACGTAGTATTCCATTGTGTATATATACCACAATTTCTTTATCCATTCATCAGTTGATGGACATTTAGGCTCTTTCCATAATTTGGCTATTGTTGAGAGTGCTGCTATGAACATTGGGGTACAAGTGCCCCTATGCATCAGTACTCCTGTATCCCTTGGGTAAATTCCTAGCAGTGCTATTGCTGGGTCATAGGGTAGGTCTATTTTTAATTTTCTGAGGAACCTCCACACTGCTTTCCAGAGCGGCAGCAGCCCCAATTAAAAACAAAATCAGCATACCTTGCTCAGCTCTGATCTTGAACCAGAGGAAAAGCCAAGTCCTGAGGAACTGGGACCCTGCAACAGCACCACAAATATAGAGAATATAATTTCCCCATTCCTTCCCTAAAGGGACTTGTGACCATTCACTCAGCAGCCATGAACTCAAGAAAGAGAAACACTCTTACATTTCAAGGACTGTTTTAAATAAGGTCCAACTTGACATTGATACTAGAAGGCCCACTGTGTCATCATGGCCCCTGGTTAGAATGGAGGCTACAGGGTCCAGGCAGCAAATGGAGTCCTGGCCCAGGGCTGGTTCATCCACTAAGGCCATGGATCCATGGGGCGGAAATTTCTCCTGTCCCCAAATGTACAATTAGAATGGTATTTGTGGGAGTTGGCGTAACCACTACATTGACTTCTTGGCATGTGGTCTAAGGAACTATCACAGTAGGAGAAGCCGAGAGGAAGGCCTGAGGCTGACTCCCCAGTTCCCAGCTGGGCCAGTAAATGAAGCCATTCAGGTGAATGGAAACCATCCTCCCAGGGACCGTGACAGATGGACCAAAATGGATGCACAATTGGGATCCCTATAGTGTCTCCACTTAATGCACCAGTTTCTTCCCTACAAAGAGTAAAAGAAAGAGTCTGGAAAATGACAGTGGACTACCTACCACGATCTACACCGAGGAATAGCCCTAATTGAAACCATTGCACCTGATGTGGTATCTTTGTTAGAAAACATTAATTTACACCCTGTGATTCTTTAAAGAAATATGTGGAAAATGAGATTTAGTATGACCTTTTTTGGAATCAGTAGTTTAAAAAAATCATCTGAACACCATAATAAAATCTTACCCTTGACTCATTACACTTTCTGTACATCCCAACACTATCATCTTATCCCCAAACCTGGCTCAGGGAACATCTACATTTGTTTAGAGTTAAGGACATCGATCCTTTGGGAAGGGTCAGAGACTGACTTTTCGGCTAGGAAGGCCACATTCCTACTCAGAAGACACTGTTTATGGTCTTGGGGTCAGAGACAAGAGGGGGACAATGGGTTGGTCAGACGTTTGGCCCTTCCCCAGGACCAAGTCCTGAGCTACCTCTTTAGCTCAGGCTGGGCTATTCCCAGGGAGAGAAGACAAGGGATCAGAAGGAAAGACAGTCTCTGTTCTGGAGCGCTGGTCCTTACACTGTAAAATGTACCTCAGCACCAAATATTCTCTTCATCAGAAAACAGGGAAAGACATCCGGCAGCATTGATTAAACTGTGGTATATCAGTGGATGGACTGAACATTGTGCAAATGTGTAATAACGTGGAGTAACAGGTCCAACCCAATAGCAAGGACTATATAAGTGCTTCCTTCAGCTTGCCCATCACGGGAAATAGTTCATGTTATAGTGCTAAATAAAAACAAAATAATACAGCAGGTCAGGAGCCGCTCCTGCCACCACCAACATGGAGACTTTGTGCTGAGTCCTGTTCTCAGAGCTCAAGTCTGCACTCCCCCCCCCACCCCCACCGCTGCACCGCTGAAGCTGAAGACGCCACCCTGGGTGCACATGCTGTTGGCCATGACTGTGTACGCCCTGGTGGTTCTTACTTCCTCATCACCGGAAGAATAATTTACGGTGTTATTGCTGAACCTCCAAGTGTTGGCTGTATGACAGATGAACATGGGTGTCACAGAAGCTTTCCTGGCCTACGGGGTTAATGGACAACATGTTGTGGAAGGATTCGCATCCAGATTCCTGTTTACAATGACGGACTCAGGTTTCACAATCCTGGACGGATCAAATGCACCAAACATTCCCACGCTCAGTAGATGTCTTCTTCTAACTCATTGGATTCGTCTGTGTCCTGTTGAGTTTTGTCATGGCTAGAGTGTTCATGAGAAAGAAACTGCTGGGCTATCTGATGAGTTAAAATGCCTTTTGAGAAGAAATCAGTGGACATTGGATTGGCTCCTGTTAACAAAGTTTTAAAGGCTGTTCCGACCTTCTGGTGTGAAATGTGGAAAAGAGTGGAAAGCAGCAGTGAAGTGGACCCTTCGTCCACTGAGAATACAGGAGCATGTTCGAGCCTGAGCTGGGATGTCCTCTTGGTGTCAGAGAGACCAAACTCATCACAGTACTTCTTCCTGATGTCCCAACCGGGTTAAGTGGCATCCCCTTTTTAGTTTTTCACTTCTAATTTTTTTTTACCATTTATTTATTTTTGAGAGAGAGACAGAGTGGGAGCAGGGGAGGAGCAGAGAGAGGGAGACACAGAATCTGAAGCAGGCTCCAGGCTCTGAGCTGTCAGCACAGAGCTGATGTTGGGGCTCGAACTTACAAACCCTGAGATCGTGACCTGAGCCAGCCAGGTTCTCCTGTTTTTCATTTCTTAAAGAAAACACACTCATTTCTACAACTGTAATATTGAATAAAGTGATTACTTTTTTACAGTTCTTTTCACGTTTTTTGGAGATAACACTTCTGACTTTCAAAAATTAATGTAAAATTGGAAAGCGAGATCCCATAAGTAGAGAGCTCTGGACCGATGGTCAGCTTTACCCATGGTGCTTTGCCTCTAAACAGAGTATGTGACAGTTACTGCAGATATGTATGCAAGACTGTTTCCTGCACAATGCTATGTATTAGAAGTGCAGAAATAATTTTTCCAATTAAAAAATACATAAATGCATATATTATATAGTATGTATGTGGGTACGTATGAGTGTGTGTGTGTGTGTGTGTGTGTAGTTACAGCCTTGCCCACTGCAAAAATACTCCAAGGAAAACCTTCAGAGAACAGTCTGAAATGAGCTACAACACATGGAAACAATGGGTTTGCATGTGAGACCTTAGAAAAATTCTCGCGGAATTATCACATTGGTTCCTGCATCTCCTTAGCCCGATTTGCAAAACAGTGTTTTTCCTGAAGGAAATATTAGCTCTCCGAAGGTTTCGGGGTAGGAAAGTGTCTTAACCTCGTGGGGTTAGAGCCCAGGGGCGAGGGGTCGGGAGGGCAGGTGTCCGGGCGCGGGAGGAAGGCCCGCGGGAACCCCCAGCTGGAAACGCAGCTCCTGGAATTCGCTCCTGGGGGCGGAGCGGGGGGGGGGGGGGGGCTCCTCCGAGGGTACGGAGTCTGCGTCGCACGTGGCCGTTTGGACCGATGTGACCTGTCGTTCAAGTGCTTTCCAATCCCAGCTTGGGTGTAGGGAAGCCGTGGGGACGAGAGCGGGGAACCGCGACCCTCAGCCTCCAGCTTCCGCGGCGACGGCGGCCCCGGGGATCCGCGACCCGGCTTCCGCCCGCGGCTGGAGGCCTCGCTCGCACGACCCGCTTCCGCAGCCGGCGCCGCCTTCGGCCGGAAGCATATATTAACACCACCTCCGCAGCCTCACTCCCGCACGGCTCCAGTGGCGCAATCGGTTAGCGCGCGGTACTTATAAGACAGTGGCCGGTGGGCGATGCCGAGGTTGTGAGTTCGAGCCTCACCTGGAGCACTTTTACCGCGCCCGCTGCGGCCGCCTCTGCGAATTCAGGGGAGCGGTGGGGAGACCCTTGGGTGGGGGGTGGGGGTGCTGTCGAGCCGCTGTGACCTCATCCCCCGGGAGCCTCCTGCAGGGCCAGCCCCCGCGTTTTTGCAGCCACCTCCTCCCGGCTGTCGCCGGGACACCTGCTCACAGTCGCCAGAGACTCAGGCCCAGGCTCCACGTGCGCACAGAAATTATAAAACCACTGAAAAGTACTATGTCTGATTTGTTTGTTAACTGCAGGAAATCAGGTTGTTTTTTTTTTAATAAGTATTTCCGTGGAAAATCTGTCTTTGCACCCGTTCCCTTACCTTAGTTTCTCCGCGGCTCTGGGCTTGGATGGGACGCTCGCCACGCGGGCCCGCGGGGCCTGAGGCTGGCGCCGACGACGCAGGTGCTCAGCCCCAGAAAACCAACGGACCCATCACCGCCTCCGAGCTGCGCGGGAAACCCGCGTGCGGCCCCACCTCACCGTCTGGGTCTGAAACGTTACCGGAGGCATCCTGGACACAGAGTCCCCAGCTTCCCGGGGTGTGTGTGACGGTCCCCGCGCACATGCGTCAGTTCTCGGGGCGCCGCGGCGGTTTGGAGCGTCCACAGCGGCGGCCCACACTGAGCGGCCCGCCCTGCACGTGTAGGTTCACAACCAGGCTCACAGCAGCTTAGACGGACGCTGGGCAACGAAGGGATAGCAGAGAGTTCACTTACCAACACGGACAACGGACGTAGCATAGAGGTTGTTCACAGAGTTGTTTTCAGTGTTTAAAGGACATAATAAATTATCCATTAAAAACGGCCACAAATTCCTCCCATCTCCAGGCATGTCCCTTCGCAATGTGATTTTGCAGCTACTTCCGTCAAGAGTTGGGGTCTGTTTCCCTCCCTCCTGCTGGTGAGCTGATCTTGTGATTGACACTGACCAGTACAATGCTGTGGAAATGATCTTGCAGGGGCCCCAAGACGAGGCCTCAACAGGTTTTGCCACTCTTGGGACCCTGAGGCCCACCTTGTGAAGAAATTCCAGCTCACCTCCTAGAGGGTGCACGGTCACATGGAGAGAGGGGCGCTGGATCCCAGCCAGTCCAGTGGACTCCCCAGACACGTGGGTGGGGACATTTTGGACCATCTGGTCCTAGTCACGCTGTCCGATGACTGCAGGCACGGCAACGGCCACAAGCGAAGTCCAGACTGCGGGCCTGCAGAGTTGCGAAAAAACAAGAACAAAAACAATTATTGTTTTAAGCCAATAAATTTGGGCGAGGTTTGTTACAAAGATGTAGGTGACTGATAAGAGCACTTAACACAGGGGCGCCTGGGTGGCGCAGCCGGTTGGGCGTCCGACTTCAGCCAGGTCACGATCTCGCGGTCCGTGAGTTCGAGCCCCGCGTCGGGCTCTGGGCTGATGGCTCGGAGCCTGGAGCCTGTTTCCGATTCTGTGTCTCCCTCTCTCTCTGCCCCTCCCCCGTTCATGCTCTGTCTCTCTCTGTCCCAAAAAAATAAATAAAAATAAAATAAAAAAAAAAAAAGTACCCAAGTCTCGGGGCGCCTGGGTGGCTCAGTGAAGTGGGCATCGGACTTCAGCTCGGGTCAGGATCTCACGACTCGTGGGTTCAAGCCCCGCGTCAGGCTCTGGGCTGATGGCTCGGAGCCTGGAGCCTGTTTCCGATTCTGTGTCTCTCTCTCTGCCCCTCCCCCCTTCATGCTCTGTCTCTCTCTGTCCCAAAATAAATAAACGTTGAAAAAAAAAAATTAAAAAAAAAGCATTTAACACAGAATAAGAACCTAAGATAAATTAGATTATTACTTTGGGGGAGTAGGCATTGTCCTAGGCATCGGGTCCTCTCTGCTCTTGCCGCATGTGAGAGACCCCAAAATCGTTGGGGACCCCGGGCTATTTACGTTTATTCCACGAGTAAGCTGTCTCCTTGGGTCCTTGCACCGAACTCAGAGTTGAAAGTCAGAATTTCTGAACCTCAAGAGTGAGGAGACGCATGAATGAGTAGGCAATGTCCACATTCCTTGCCTGCTTTTGCAAACAGACTAGCCGTATTCTTGCCAGTGTTGCCTGTCCGTCTCATAAGTGTACTGGTTTGCTTTATCAGCCATGATAAGGAGACAAGGGGCTGATGTCCACACTGAGACATATTTGCATATTGAAGTAGTTCAGAGATACCAAGAACTCATATATATATATTGGACCTCTATAACATAGAGAAATGTAATGTATTTGCCAAGAACAACACAGAGAAAACAAAAGTAAAAGGGCAGATATAAATACCACCATATCAAAAATAACACTAATTGTGAATGGATTAAACAACCCAATCAGATGGCAGAGATTGTCATACTGGATTAAAAACAAAGATCTGGGGCACCAGGGTGGCTCAGTCGGTTAAGCACCTGACTCTTGATATCAGCTCAGGTCATAATCTCATGGTTCAGTTCGTGGGATGGAGCCCCGCATCCGGCTCTGAGCTGACAGCGCGGAGCCTGCCTGGGATTCTCTCTTGTCTCTCTGCCCCTCCCCCCTTTCTTCACACTCTTTCTTTCTTTCTTTTTTTTTAAATAATTATTGTAGTTTAAAAATTTTTTTTTACTACTTGTGTCTTTTAACCTTCATGCTAGCTTTTTAAAAATGTTTATTTTATCTTTGAGAGAGAGGGAAAGCGAGAATGAGTGGGAGAGGGATGGAGGGAGAGAATTCCAAGCAGGCTCTGCACTGTCAGCACAGAGCCCAATGCAGGGCTCGAACTCACAAACCTCGAGATCATGACCCGAGCCGAAGTCGGACACCCAACTGACTGAGCCACCCAGACGCCCCTCACTCTTTTTTAAATGTTTATTTATTTTTTGAGAGAAGGAGAGAGACAGAGTGTGAATGAGGGGCAGAGAGAGAGGGAGACGGAATCCAAAGCAGGCTCCAGGCTCTGAGCTGTCAGCACAGAGCCTGATGCGGGGCTCGGAACCCACAGACCATGAGATCATGACCTTAGCTGAAGTGGGACGCTTAACTAACTGAGCCACCCAGGCGCCCCAACTCTCTCTCTCTTTAAAAATAAATAAATAAACTTGAAAAGATTAATGTTGACAAATTTGCCAATCTTTTTCCTCATTGTTGTCATGTTGTGCATGTTTATGAAATTCTTCCCTACCCCAAGTTTACAAATATATTCTTTTTTATAATTTTATAAAATCTGTATATATTTGTTTTTTTACGTGTAAGTCTTAAACAGGTTTTTTTTTTCTATATGATGAAGTACAGGTCAATCCATGTGTGTTCATTTTTTCCAGAATTATTTATCTAAAATTCATTCCACCCCCCCATCTGTAGAGTATCCACTTTTCTCTATCCGGTGTCCACATGAGCACAAGTTGTTATCTTTGATTTCTCTATTTACTGATCCTGGCCAATGCCATGCTTCTTTTAATTACTGTTGAAACTTTGAATGAGTCTTAATATCAGGTGGAATAAATCCTCTCATTTTGTTCCTTATCTCACTCGTATCTTAGTTAATTGCCCATTTACACTTCTACATACATTTTAGAACTGAGTTCATCAATTTCTAAATATAAATTAGTTAGGATTTTGGAATTGCTTTGAATCTATGGATCAATTTGGGAGATGTGACATCTCTATAGTACTGGCTATTTCATTCCATAGACTTGGTATGTATCTCTATTTATTTGGGTCTTAAACTCTCTCACTAAATTTTCATAGCTTTTTCCATAGAGGTCTAATGGACCTCATAGACATCATTTCCCTTAGGTTCATTAGATTAAATACTATTTATTTTGTTGGATTTATTATTAAATATGACACATTTTATGCAATTTGTCCTATGACAATCAATGCATCTTATTTCTTTTTACAATTGCCTATTACTTGTGTATACGGATACAATTGATTTTCGTACATTTATTTGCCTCCAGTACCTTAGAACACTCTGATTTTAATTATAACATTTTAGGAAGAACAGTGCAAGAGAAAGAATTCTAGCACCAGCCCTCTGATTATAGGACTATGCCTCTGTTACGTGTGTTAACATACCCTAACAAGGTAGGTGTCTTAATCAACTTGACTAAGATGTTTATTCCTCACAGTTCTGGAGGCTGGGATGTCCATGATCAGGATGTCAGCGTGGGCAGGGCTGTCTTCTTAGCTGGCAGGTGTCTGTCTTCTTGGTACGTCCCCACACGGCGGCGAGGGAACTCTGGTGTTTCTTCCTCTGTTCATAAAGGCTCCCATCCCATCATGGGACAGCTCCGCCTTCATGCTATAATCTCAACAACATCCCAAGGGCACCACCTTCTAATACCATCATATTGGGGGTTAGGGCTTCAGCATAAGAATTTGGGGGGACACAGTCCACGATTATAGGAGAGTCACAGGTGTTCTGTATACTTGCAAACACTTAATATTTTCACTCTTTTTAAATGTCTTCCATTCAGTAGTATCTTATTGAAGTTTTAATTTCCACTTTTCTGCTGACTTGAAGTCTGTCACCTTTTCATATGTTTCCTGATCTTTCAGACATCTTTCTTTGCGGGGAAGTGACTACTCAATAGTTTTCCCCATTTTTTTCCTGGGTTTTTCTGGTTTGTTTATTATTTGTAGGAATTCCTTAAGTACTCTGGAAATGCATTATTTGTCAAAGTTGCTTTTATTTTTGGCATTACTTAAAAAATAAGTGTAGCTTAGGGGCGCCTGGGTGGCGCAGTCGGTTAAGCGTCCGACTTCAGCCAGGTCACGATCTCGCGGTCCGTGAGTTCGAGCCCCGCGTCGGGCTCTGGGCTGATGGCTCAGAGCCTGGAGCCTGTTTCCGATTCTGTGCCTCCCTCTCTCTCTGCCCCTCCCCTGTTCATGCTCTGTCTCTCTCTGTCCCAAAAATAAATAAACGTAGAAAAAAAAAATTAAAAAAAAAATAAGTGTAGCTTAAAAAAAGTGTAGCTTATGGTCAACTAAAACGCATGAACCTTGTTTTTATGAGGTGCTGTTAATCTCCAATATTGTGCTGGGCAATTGATTTCTCCCAAGTTTAATGCACCCTCTGGTCAATAGCAATTGGGGATGTCAAGTTGATCTGTGATCATAACTGATCAACTGATAGTTAGAAATCACATGCAAATGTAACCAGGACACTTATTATATGTTCCACCAAATCAGTTCAAATGTAGCAAGAAACGTCCACAGAGAGCCTAGACCCCAGAGCTAGGATTCTACTTGGGCTTGACTTACGTTGTCTTATGGGTCGTCCTTTGTAAACCTAAGCCCTTCCTCAGTGATTACCACACTCCACAGGCCTTCACAGTGTGTCCTGCTAAAAAAAAAAATAAGTGTACAAAGCCACGGAATCTCTACATTAAGGTTGCCTTTTAGACTTCAAAGTTTCATTTAGCCTCTTTATAAATTCAGGATATTTTAATACCTCTAGGACTTCTTGTAGATAATACTTACAGAATTACAGCGGATTAATGGTGTTTTTAATATCCTGAGATACTATTTCAGTGGGTGTATAGCCTTAAAAACTACAAGTAGGTAAAAAAAGGTTCCCTAGCATTCGTTCACAATTTAGCCTCATATTCCTCTTGAATCCTTTTCTTTTCCCACTTTAAATATAATTTTTCTGGGGCTCCCAGCCGGCTCACTTTGTACAACATGTGACTCCGGATCTGGGGGTTGTTTGAACCCCACATTGGGCATAAAGATTACTAAAGAAATTAAAAAAAAAAGATTGTGTGATGATAAAATGAGTTAATATTTTAAAAAATAATACGATTTTTCCTTGTTGGAGAAGACCGAAGCCAATGGGTGTTAAATGGCATTGTTTTCTTCAGTCCAAGGTAATAATGTACCACTTTCCTGCTACGGTGGGTTTCTCTCTCCCCGGTTCCTTTCTGCTGGAAGCTTTTTACCAAGCATGTCCACACACACACCACAGCCAGTCTGTGGGGCCATCACGGCAGGATCAGAGCTTCAAAGGCAGGACTTCTGCTTGTTGACATCCTTGACATCAAGCTTCTCACGGCAGAGACTACTGAATTGTTCATTTTTATCCCGAATAACAGGAGGGGTGTGTGGAATTTAAAATACACCAATCTTGGTTTAGTTAATAAATGGTTTCTTCCTCGAAGAGGCTGAGGTCTACATGAGATCACCCCTACCTCAGGGGCATTAAAAATTTTATCTTAGAGAGAGAGTGCGCACATGCGAGTCGGGGAGGGGCAGAGAGGGAGAGGGAGACAGAATCTTAAGCAGGCTCCACACTCAGTGCAGAGCCTGACTTGGGGGCTCAATCCCATGACTGTGGGATCATGACCTGAGCTGAAATCAAAAGTTAGATACTTAACAGACAGAGCCACCCAGAAGCCCCACTCAGGGAAATTATGTGACGCTGGCTTCGGAACGCCTCGTGATCCCAGAGGTCTGTGCTCCTGAATTCCCCGCATCGCCTTTCTTCCCTCCCTTTCTCTTGGACTCCAGCTCTGTGTTCTGCCTTCATGCATTACTCTCTTCCCGCCTTCCAAAAGTCTTTATCATTAGATATCATTATTATTATTAGTGGTTTTGGAACACTTGGGATTTTTAGGAAAACCAACTGACACATATTGTTTATTTTCTCTCTGTGTTGACTCCCATATTGATCTAATGGGCACACTAGTAGCCCCCTGATGATTAGTGAGGATTAAATGTGATGTATTTGAAGATGGCTGGCACGTGGAAGGCAGCTTGTGAATGTCGATGTTCTTCTCTTCCTGCATGCTTCTTTCTCTCATCTTCTTACCCCCCTTCTTCTTCCATCTTTCCTTATTTCCCCCTTCTCTGCCTTCTCCCCTTCCTATCTTCCAAGCCTAGACTCCCACAACACCTTCTGGCCCCATGGACTCTGTCTTCACCAGGATGTGAGCCAGAATGGACACCTGGGTCAAGAGAGGCTGAGAACTCTAGGATCTGAGTGTTCCAGTGGTGGTCTACTGGCCCAGGGCAGCTAAGGCCCTGTGAGTAGGCAAAGCTCTTTCAGCCTCAATTTTTTTTACTCTTAACCTGGTTGCAATAGGGATAGGTCATACTTTCAGCTGGGAGTTCTGAAGTAAGCCTACCATGTTTTCTGTAGGATCTGGACTATTTGCTCTTCTCATGCAGGAGGCATGCTCTGAAGGTACTCACAAGCTTACCAGAGCTTCAGAGATCTGGGAAAGCAGAGTCTACTTCATCTGAACAGTGAAATCGGGCCCATAAAGAGTTTCCTTACCACTCAAGAGATAATTTCTACAAGGGGAGCAAAGGTTAATGTCATAGATGGTTAGGAACTTGTAATAACAGGTGAGGGGCCGGATGACATAGTTAGAGCCCTAAAGCAGGAATACAGAAATTGGGTTCCTTCCATTGCTATTAACCACATGATGTGGCATCCACATCACTTTATCCCCTCTGAGCTTAAAATACATAATGTAAATGATAAATATAAGTTATTGTGGACAGGCCAAATGTCATGCCTCATGCTCAGTGCTTTATATATGTGTGTTAATCGTATTTTTAATTCTCTGTATTTCCTGATGCTTTGACATCTTGGGACCTCGGCAACCCTAGAGAAAGACTGTCCTTGTCCCTGCGGGCTAATCAATTCCCAGAGGTAGGAAACAACCCCATGCCTTTTCTGTGCAAACCAACCAGTCCAGAATCCAGGCTCCAAACGTTTGCCTTAATCGAGCCCTTATGCTCTGGCCCACTATCCTGCCCTCATCACCCCAGGGCCAGACACCAGATAGCCAGGGACAGCCCCCAAACTTATCCAAACTGCCCAGTGCTTAAGCCTGTCTCCCTGTCTCACACACTCCTTCCCACAGAGACCACAGTAAAGTCTCTAGCCCACATCCCCCTCCCCCTTCTCTGCCTCTTGACTGACCTGTGCTTCCCCTCTCCCCTTTGTGACAGGCCACGGCTTCTGTTTCCGGGGATCTGTGAGTATATAAACTTCCTCTTTCCTGACAGTCAAGTCCCCTTCTGTGTGTTCCCAGACTGGTCTAAAACAACCCAGGGCGTACTTTGGAACAACATATTAATGTTTCATCTCATGAGGCAGGAATTATCATCATGCAGTGGTGTGGGACTGAAGGCCGGAGCGTCTGTGGGCAATGGCAGAGGGAGATCTCTGCATGACTGTTCTGAGGGGCTCTGGGGTTTTTGAGGCCCAATTTGGTGTCCTTGCCTGATTATTCTCAGATTAGAAGCCCCAAGAAGAGCTCAGAATTCTAGGGAGAGAAATGGTTTCTGTCTTCAAAAAAAGCCTTCAAAGCCTCCCTACCCACCAGCCCCAGCTGGGCCCAGAATCAGCTGTACCTGGACTTCAGCTCCAGAAAGCGCCCAGAGGAGACAGGGGGACAGAAGGGACTGGGTCCAGCAGGCACACAGAGCAGGAGGGTTTCAGCCACGTCAGCTGCTCCCGGTTTGCCTTGTATCACTCTCTCAGAGCCCCTAAATGCAGCCTTCACCAACTGGTAAAAAATAAACAATGAAAACTGTAATCAATAAAAGTTGTCTATTGGATTCGTAGGCTGCTGTGGAGTAAAAAGGAAAGGGCTTATTGTAAGTGAGGGGAGCAAGGTTGTATTCTCCAACCCCCTGTTTTATCATCGTGTGTAACATACGCTTACAGTCAATCTCTTTGTGTATTCAGGCCCGGTACATTAACATCGATTAGATCTTACGAGCCTTTATATTGTGATAGATCTATATAATCTAACAACTTACCTTCATATACCATCACATCATCTGAGAATAATGACACTTTTCTTTCTTCCTTTCCAGTCATTTAACCTTTTATTCCTTGTGTGGGCATGACTGCCCAAGGCGATGAATGAGGCACACAGAAATCCATAATCTTCAATAGAAATGATTATAGCTGGTATCCTTGATTAGTTACCAAGCTCAAACAGAATGTTCTCATTATTCTACATACATTCGATATTTCACATTTAAGGTGATGTTGACTATAGTTTCTCAAAGATGCTAGGTTAGAGAAGTTACCTTCTATTGCTAGGCTGCTTGGAGTTTTGATCATGACTGAATGCTGAATTTTATCAAGTACTTTTTTTGTCTCTATTGAGGTGATCTCAGGGTTTATTTCATTCTTTTTTGGGGGGAGGGGGGTTATTTCATTCTTAATGTGCAAATTGGAATGATTGATTGACTGGTTTTTTTTTTTTCTTTTTCAACGTTTATTTATTTTTGGGACAGAGAGAGACAGAGCATGAACGGGGGAGGGGCAGAGAGAGAGGGAGACACAGAATCGGAAACAGGCTCCAGACTCCGAGCCATCAGCCCAGAGCCCGACGCGGGGCTCGAACTCACGGACCGCGAGATCGTGACCTGGCTGAAGTCGGACGCTTAACCGACTGCGCCACCCAGGCGCCCCGATTGACTGATTTTTAAAATTTACATCCAAATTAGTTAGCATATAGTGAAACAATGATTTCAAGAGTAGATTCCTTAGTGCTCCTTACGCATTTAGCCCATCCCCCCTCCCACAACCCCTCCAGCAACCCTCAGTTTGTTCTCCATATTTATGAGTCTCTTCTGTGTTGTCCCCCTCCCTGTTTTTATATTATTTTTGTTTCCCTTCCCTTATGTTCATCTGTTTTGTCTCTTGAAGTCCTCAAATGAGTGAAGTCATATGATATTTGTCTTTCTCTGACTGACAAATTTCGCTTAGCATAATACCCTCCAGTTCCATCCACCTAGTTGCAAATGGCAAGGTTTCATTCTTTTATTGCCGAGTAATACTGCATTGTATATATATACCACATCTTCTTTACCCATTTATCCATCGATGGACACTTGGGCTCTTTCCATACTTTGGCTATTGTTGATAGAGCTGCTGTAAACATGGGGGTTCATGTGTCCCTTTGAAACAGCACACCTGTATCCCTTGGATAAATCCCTAGTAGTGCAATTGCTGGGTCATAGGGTAGTTCTATTTTTAGTTTTTTGAGGAACCTCCATACTGTTTTCCAGAGTGGCTGTACCAGTTTGCATTCCCAGGAATGATTTAATTTTTTTTTTTTTTTAACGTTTATTTATTTTTGGGACAGAGAGAGACAGAGCATGAACGGGGGAGGGGCAGAGAGAGAGGGAGACACAGAATCGGAAACAGGCTTCAGGCTCTGAGACATCAGCCCAGAGCCCGACGCGGGGCTCGAACTCACGGACCGGGAGATCGTGACCTGGCTGAAGTCGGACGCTTAACCGACTGCGCCACCCAGGCGCCCCTGATTTTTAATGATAAACTAACCTTGTAATCTTGGTATAAACTTAAGACCAAAATCACTTACAATTTTAAATATGACTGTGTTCAGTTCCTTAACTTTCATTATAATTTGTATCTATGTTCAAGAGGGAGACTGACTGATGGTCTTCCTTTCTCATAATGTCCCCATCAGGTTAGGTATGAAGGTAATACCAGCCTTGGTCGGGCAGTTTCCTTTTAAAACGTTAAATATGGACCTACCGTATGGCCCAGCCACTCGACTGCTAGGTATTTATTCAGGAAAACTGAAAGACTATATCCACACAAAGGCTTACATACAACTGTTCATAGCAGCTTTGTTCGTAGCTGGAGATATTCACCAACAGGCAGATGTGGTATGTCCATAGAACAGAATACTATCCAGCAATAAAAAGAAGTGAATTATTGATACAAGCATCATGGATGAGTCTCAAAATAATGATGTGAGTGAAAGAGTAAAGACAGCCCATATTGTAGGATTTCATTTACATAAATTCCGGATAACTACAAGTTATAATGTATAACTTGTATAAACTACAAGTTATAATGTTTCATAAAACTACAAACATACTGACAGGAAGCAGTGGGTGTGGGAGGGGACAGTACAAAAGGGCACTGATGGACACTTGGGGGTGTGGCCTGTGTTCATTACCTTTATTGTAGTGATGGCTTCTTGAGCTATACCTATGTCAAACTCATACATATGTTTAAATATATGCAGTTGATTCTAAGCAAACTATACCTTATAAAGCCATTTAAGATGTACATTAACTAAATAAAATAAAATGTACGTTACCTGGAAGACAATCTCATTATGGCTTTCTGCAAACGTAATCGTGGGTCTCCTTCCCTACACTGTGGAAGTGTCCCCTCCCCGGGCCCTGGGCTCGCCCCGCAGCAGGAGCTGACCCGCGCGGCCCACCAGGAGCGTCGGGCTCGGCTGAGTTGGGGCTGCTGCCCCCCATCCCGGAGGCGGCGGGACGGACGGTGGGCTCACCCCAGGACAGGTGGGCGGGAGAGGGGTGAAGAGCGAGCGCGCGCGCGGAGGCGGGGGCCCTGGCTGTGATCTCCACCCCGGGTGTGACATTTACTGTTACAATGAGGGGAGAGGGGGGAGGTCGGCACTGGCCCCTCCGGGTGCAGACGGCTTTGGTCCGGGGTCGGCCAGCCTGTGGCCACACCCGCGTCCGCGTTCCTGCAGGGTGTGCTGGAGGCGGGCAGTTCTCTTCCCCGACGGGGACCGTGTGGGGAGGGTCGAGGCGACCGGGGCCCAGGCCCTGCTGTGCCTCAGAAGGGCTATGTCCGGTCAGATTGATTTCTTCTTTGAACAGTTTAAAGCAGTCCTCGGTAAGCCTCGGGACACGGGATTTGCTAGGTAGGACTTTTGACAACTAATTCAAAATATTTCATCGTTTCAGAATACTCACCTTTGATATTCCTTCTCGAACCTCCCTTGACACGTCATGCGGTTCTAACATTTCGTCCGCTTCGTCTAAATACTCAGGTGTATTTGCCCAGACTCTTTTCACTTCCGCGGTAGCTGCTCCCTGTTGGTCCCGGTTCGCTGGGCTCCCCTCCCCTGCAGGTCGGGGGTCTCCGCGCTGGGTCCAGGGCACGGGGACAGGTGCACCTGCCGAGCCCAGGTGCGCAGATCTGCAGGTGGTCCGGCGGCCATGGGGGGAGGGGGGCGTCAGTCCGACTCAGCGGGAGTCACCACCTCGGATCTAAGGTGTGAGGGGTCCTCCTTTCGGAAGAGGCAACATTTAAACTGACTTAAGAGACAAGTCGCGCAAGATAACGGGTTTTCTGTGCGTCTGCTCTTAAGTCACTGAGCGCGGCCGCCCGCCACCGGGAAGGGAAGGGGGAGGACGGTCGTCACGGACCTAAGTGACCTACAGGGACCCGTGCTACAGGGTCGGGAGAGCAGAGCTCCTCAGCCTCCGAGCCCCGCTGCGCTTCCCCGCCCCCGTGCACCTGCCCGGCACGGTGGGGGAGGGGGGGGGCCGCTCGCGCGCTTCCCCGCCCAACTGTGCACCTGAGACGCACTGTCGCATGTCCTTCCAGCGACTGGAGGGTCGGACAGAGATGCGAGAGTGAAAAAGGGAACAGCAACCACGAAGGGATTCGAACCCTCAATCTTCTGATCCGAAGTCAGACGCCTTATCCATTAGGCCACGTGGTCCCACGGCCCCTTTGCCGCAAAAGCTGCAACAAGTGTTGCGAACCTAGACTCTGGCTTGTCCGTGCGTTGCTCTCTAAAGTGATGGCGCCCTCTCGGTTAACCCCGGTTCGGAGGCAGCGCGGTTGACATTCACGAACGCTGCATAATCCACCTGCTGACAAGCTGTGACTCCCTCCTCGCCTCTGCCTTCACCCGGACCCCGCACCTCCCTCGTGCAGCTCAGCCAGCTGCTTCCAACTGTAAAGACGGGAGAAAAGGACTGAAAGTCCCTCTGTGACCAGGGCCACAGGCTGCCAGGTCACCTTGAGAGGTCAGAAGGGAGACGCCCTGGGAGTAAAGCAAAATCACCAGGCGTGGGACAGAGAGCCCCTCCTGCGACGGCTCAGCTCAGCCCCAACCCCGCTGGGACAGCCTCAGGTAGGGCGGGATCCAGGGCCTCCTCGGCCCGCTCTCCTGGAAGCCGTGCAGGATGGAGACGCCAGAGCCTCCCCGACCTTTGTACGAGGCCCCAGAAGGTCCCAGACACCGTGCACGACCGAGAAACGTCCGTCCTGTGTGGAGCCACACAGCGGAATAGCCCCACATCATTCAACAAACTGAATAAATAGTCCATTTTTCCCCACAGAGAAAACCCCAAACCCAGATATTTTCATCTGGAGGTTCTACAAAATATTCCAAGGAGAGTAATTTCAACTGGACACAAACACTTACATAGTCACAGAGGGAAGCTTTCCATCTCATTTTATACGACCGACTTCATCCTGATGTCAAAGCCAGGCCGAGACAGGTGAGAAAGGAAAATCATCGGCGAATCTCATTCATGGATGTAAAGGCAAATATCCCTTAAAGAAAAAAAAAAAAAAAAAGCAAACTAGATCCAACAGTGCTTAAAAATTGTGACAAGCGTGGGCTTATACCAAAAATTGAAAGTCAATCTAGCATTAAAAAAAGTTTTTATGATTCAGCACATCCACAAATTAAAAGAAAAAAGTTATGTGCACCTTAGTACAAACAGAAAAAGCATGTAAATTAAAAAGGTGTGATGACTAGAAAGGAAGAAACAAAGTCTCTCCCCTCCCCTTTTTTTTAACAGATTGTGTGCTTGTGTAAAAGATCAACTAAACAAACAAAAATAAACTATTATAACTAGCA
This sequence comes from Lynx canadensis, assembly GCF_007474595.2. Lineage (NCBI taxonomy): Eukaryota > Metazoa > Chordata > Mammalia > Carnivora > Felidae > Lynx > Lynx canadensis. The sequence goes on along the minus strand of NC_044307.1, from coordinate 1,606,945 downwards.
AAAGAATTTTAACACATTTTCCGGATAGCTATAAAAATTTACAAAAGCAATTGCATGCAACAAAGAAAAATCTAGATACCACACAAAACAAGATAGTCACATGATAATATTTCAGTAATAAGGAAATACCCAAAAACAAATATAGCATGGTTTCATGTATAGAAACTACAAACTAAACATACTAAATAATCTATTTTTTTATGGATACATGTGTAGTAGTATATAAAAGCAAGAGAATGATTATCACAAGTATTATTATACTGGTTATTTCAGAGTGAGAGAGAGAGATAAAATGGAAATATTCTTTCTTAATTAGTGGCTTTTCTTTTTTTTTTAATTTTTTTCAACGTTTTTATTTATTTTTGGGACAGAGAGAGACAGAGCATGAACGGGGGAGGGGCAGAGAGAGAGGGAGACACAGAATCGGAAACAGGCTCCAGGCTCCAAGCCATCAGCCCAGAGCCTGACGCGGGGCTCAAACTCAGGACCGTGATATCGTGACCTGGCTGAAGTCGGACGCTTAACCGACTGCGCCACCCAGGCGCCCCATCTTTTTTAATTGAAGTATAAAAAGCATGTGGGAAAGTGCTCAAACATACATGTAAAAACCTCTTTGATCCTGGCTGCAGCCACTTCTTACTCAACATGTCTCCAGAGGCAAGGGAAACAAAAGCAAAAATGAACTATTGGGACCTCATCAAAATAAAAAGCGTCTGCACAGCGAAGGAAACAACCAGCAAAACTAAAAGGCAACCGACAGAATGGGAGGAGATATTTGCAAATGACATATCAGAGAAAGGGTTAGTATCCAAAATCTATAAAGAACCTATCAAACTCAACACCCAAAAAACAAATAATCCAGTGAAGAAATGGGCAAAAGACATGAATAGACACTTCTCCAAAGAAGACATCCAGATGGCCAACCGACACATGAAAAAATGCTCAACATCATACATCATCAGGGAAATACAAATCAAAACCACAATGAGATAGCACCTCACACCTGTCAGACTGGCTAACATTAACAACTCAGGCAACGACAGATGTTGGCGAGGATGCGGAGAGAGAGGATCTTTTTTGCACTGCTGGTGAGAATGCAAACTGGTGCAGCCACTCTGGAAAACAGTATGGAGGTTCCTCAAAAAACTAAAAATAGAACTACCCTATGACCCAGCAATTGCACTACTAGGGATTTATCCAAGGGATACAGGTGTGCTGTTTCGAAGGGACACATGAACCCCCATGTTTATAGCAGCACTATCAACATAGCCAAAGTATGGAAAGAGTCCAAAGGTCCATCGATGGATGAATGGATAAACTAGATGTGGTATATATATATATACAATGGAGTATTACTCGGCAATAGAAAAGAATAAAATCTTGCCATTTGCAACTAGGTGGATGGAACTGGAGGGTATTATGCTAAGCGAAATTAGTCAGCCAGAGAAAGACAAAAATCATATGACCTCACTCATATGAGGACTTTAAGAGACAAAACAGATGAACATAAGGGAAAGGAAACAAAAATAATATAAAACAGGGAGGGGGACAAAACAGAAGAGACTCCTAAATATGGAGAACAAACTGAGGGTTCCGGGAGGGGTTGTGGGAGGGGGGAGGGGCTAAATGGGGAAGGGGCACTAAGGAATCTACTCCTGCAATCATTGTTGCACTATATGTTAACAAACTTGGATGTAAATTTAAAAAATTGATAAGTAATTTTAAAAAGTGGTAAATTACATGTAATATGTTTTTTATATTCATGTTATCAGAGTAGTGTACCAATTAAGAGCATAGACACTGAAGTCGGATTATCTGATTCTTAATATTATTGTGAGCTAAATAAATTGCTTAATCCAAAAAAATCACAACATACATGTATACAGATCACTGAATGTTTACAAAGAGAACATATCTCTGAATCTTCACCCAGATCTTTTGTTCCAATTTATTGCCACTATTTCCATCAATTGAAACCCAGAACTCAATTTTGTCCCTTGGGCTATGTCAAGAAATAGAACCTCACCAGAAGCTCTCCTCATGCACCTCGTAACCACTCTCTTCATAAGGGTCACCACTCTCTTAACTTCTGACATCACTTTTCAGTATTGCACATTTTAATCACTTATATAAGTAGAATTATACAGGATGTGCTCTTTTATGCCTGGCTTCTCCTGTTGTTGCAGTTAACAATGTTCTTTTTTGTTGAATTGCATGAATATGTCACAATTTATTGGTCCGTTCTGTTCATGATGGACGTTTGGGTTGTTTCCAGTTTGGGGATATCATGAACAGGGCTATTAAGGACACTCTTGTAAAGGTGTTTTGTGGGTGGACCTGTGCACAAATTCCTCTTGGGTATTGTAGCTAGGAGTTTGACTGTTGCTGAAGTTTGCTGATCGCTTTCAAGACCCACCACTCCCTCACATCTAAACCAGCTCATAAGAAAGTGCAGAAGCTCCCTCTCTTGGCTCCAGTGGGAAGGTCAAGCCACACTAGCCCTGGCTCCCACTCGGGAACCTTTGCCCAGCTCCACCCCTCCTGCTCTCTCAAGCCATTTTTGGACCTGCCTGGGAGCCTTGTCTGCTCTCCCCAGAAAGCCTCATAATGTGAGTAAACATTTTCATAGCTTCCTGGTGCACGTATAGCATTATCAGTCTTGTGATTTAAACCAAATGCAGGGGGTGGGGGAGACCACTTGCTTTCAGCTGAATGACGGCAGGACAGGTATGTACTTGGGAGTGGGCTTGCTGGGTCACTCCAGGAATGTTGAGCTTCACTACAAATACTGCTGCAAGCAGCACGTGTGATTTGCATCCTTCTGTAATTACATAAAGGAGCAATGGACAAGTTGAAAAGGGACAAGGATGAAACAGGACAAACTAGACAAAAAGGTAGACGAGCGACAACCTTCCACAGCCCCGCAAAGCAACTGTTAAACCCGGGACTTGATTTCCACACCGTGGGAATGCCAGTGTCGCTGAGGGCACTGGAATTTCTACTCACTCCCTCGAGGATGGATCCTCTCACTACAGTGATTGTTCCTCTGAGGGCCCAGTCCCTGCCGTGCTGGTGTCTCAGAGCACACAGCACAGGTAACGGAGCTCACAGTAGCAGTCTGACCTGGAAGCTGGCCCATAGTAAGAGCTGAGAAGGCTGCTTAGGCGGCGGTTGATTTGGAAGGATGGGGAAGTGACCTTGCATGGGTAGGAATTGAGTGGACAATCCAAATGCGTATTTCAATTAATTGCCCCAGTTTGAAAGAATTGAAGCCCCCGACCAGTATTTATAGTGGGGGATGTGAGGATTAGGTTGTCAACTCTGCGTTCTTACAAAATACATTCTTGCATCTTTTAGAAGTAAAACTACTTCTTGCGTGCACGTCTCCGACACGGTAGAGGGCGAAAGGACCCCACGTTCCGGGTTACGCTCCAGTCTCTTTGAGGACATCGGTTTCAATCTACCGCTGCCAATATTCTTGTGCACTTTGTGTAATTAAAGCAATTACTTTCTCAGATAAAAATTGGTCGTTCAGAAAGACCGAAGGGAATTCAGTTTGAGGTAATTGGCTTGGTGGCACAGAATTCTTAGCACAAGTAACATAGTTAAGTAGATGAGCATTTTAGTGAAATTGCTAAAAGTCTTTCAGAAAGAACTTGTGGCAATTGTGGTCAAGGTTGAGGAGAGAGAAATGTTAACGTCTTTTTCTCCTTCATACCAAAGAGCAAACAGAACAATGACTAAACAAACAAAAACCAGACCAGAACCTCCAAGCACCGAGGCACGACTACAAATGGTGTAACATATGCATGATGGAAATACAGGAAAGGAGAAAGAGAGAAAGTAATGGGAGACATTTTTGATATAACAATGACTGAGAATTCCTCCCAAATTAATTTCAGACACCAAATCACAGATCCAGAAAGCACCAAGCATAAAAAATGCCCTCCCCCAAAACAAACCAAAAAAACCAAACCCCCAAACCCACAAAAAACAAGGAAACACCAAAAAACCCCAAACAAGCAGACAAAAACCCCACCACCTAAAATCAAACCAAAAAAAACAACAACAGCAGAAAAAAAACACTATACCTACACATCTTATCTTTTTTAAACAAAATTGTAATGTTTATTTTTGAGAGAGAGAGAGAGACAGCATAAGAGAAAGAGGGGACAAAGAATCCGAAGCAGGCTCCAGGTTCTGAGGTGTTAGCACAGAGCCTCACACTGGGCTCAAACTCACGGACCATAAAATCATGGCCTGAGCTGAAGTCAAGGCTCAACTGACTGAGCCACCTAGGCATCCCTCTACACATATCATCTTAAAACTACAGAAGGAAGGAAGGAAGGAAGGAAGGAAGGAAGGAAGGAAGGAAGGGAAAATAAGAAAAAATTCTGAAAGAAGTCAGAGGAAAATGCATCTTATCGACAGAGGAACAAAGATAAGAATTATATCCGATTTCTCCTCAGAAACTATACAAACAAGAAATACTTAACATGCTGAGAGAAAAAAACCTCACCAAACTAGAATTCTGTAATCTACAAACTTATTCTTCAAAAGTGAAGGGGAAATGAAGACATTCTCAGATAAACAAAAATTAAACAAATTTGTGGCCAGTAGACCTGTTTTGCAAGAATTGTTAAAGGAGTTTTTTTTAAAGAGAAGAAGAATAACAATATAGGTCAGAAACTCAGATCTACACTAGAAAAGGGAGCGCATTCAAGAAGGAACACATCGGGGCGCCTGGGTGGTGCAGTCGGTTAAGCGTCCGACTTCAGCCAGGTCACGATCTCGCGGTCCGTGAGTTCGAGCCCCGCATGGGGCTCTGGGCTGATGGTTCAGAGCCTGGAGCCTGTTTCCGATTCTGTGTCTCCCTCTCTCTCTGCCCCTCCCCCGTTCATGCTCTGTCTCTCTCTGTCCCAAAAATAAATAAACATTGAAAAAAAAAATTAAAAAAAAAAAAAAAGGAACACATCAGGGTAAAATAAAAACTTTTGTTTTTCTTATTCTTTTTTTTTTTTTTTTTTAAATTTTTTTTTTTTTCAACATTTATTTGTTTTTTGGGACAGAGAGAGACAGAGCATGAACGGGGGAGGGGCAGAGAGAGAGGGAGACACAGAATTGGAAACAGGCTCCAGGCTCTGAGCCATCAGCCCAGAGCCCGACACGGGGCTCGAACTCACGGACCGCGAGATCGTGACCTGGCTGAAGTCGGACGCTTAACCGACTGCGCCACCCAGGCGCCCCTGTTTTTCTTATTCTTAATCTAACAAACAACTGTTTGGTTCAAAATAACAATAGCAACAATGTATTCAGTTATGTATGCTCCTTTATATATCTCATGTATATATATATGCTTATGTTTGCTTATTGATAAGTGAATGGCAGGAATGATACAAGGGACATGAGGAGGGTACCAGGAATATTTTGTTATTATAAGGTACTCACGTTACCCATGACAGGTATTGCATCATTTGAAAATGGACATAGCTGTAAATATATATTGCAAACTCTGGGGCAACCACTAAAAACAAGTTTGTAAACAAAAAGAAGCATAGTCAATACGCTAAGAAAGGAGAGAAAGTGGAATCATATAAAATGCTCAATTAAAACCACAAAGGGCAGAAAAAGAGGGAAGCCTTTGACAAAATACAACACCCATTCTCAGTAGACTATGAATAGAGGGGAACTTTCTCACCCTTATAAGGAATATATCCAAGAAACCTACAGATAACATCACACTTGTGGTAAGAAAGAGGAAGCTTCGCCATGAAGATCAGGTACAAGGCAGGGATGTCCTCACTACTCCTTCTCAACATTGTATTAGAAGTCCTTGCTAATGCAATAAGACAAGTAAAGCAAATAAAAGGTATACAGATTGGGAAGGAGAAATAAAGCTGTCTTTGTTCTCAGATGACATGGTCATCTGTGTAGAAAATCCAGAAGAATTCACAAACCAAAAAAAAAGAGGAAAACCCTCTGGAATGAATAAGTGATGCTACTAAGGTCAAAGATACAAGATTAATTTACGGAAGTAATTCGCTCTCCTATATGCCAGCAATGAAAGTGGAAACTGAAACTAAAAACACAACATTTTTAGCACCCAAAAAAAGAAATATCAATATGTAAAGACCTATACAAGGATAATTGCAACACTCTAATGAATGAAACCAAAGGCAAGTTGGTTAAATGGGGAAATAGTTCATGTTCACGGACAGGAACAGTCAATATTGTCAAGATGCCAGATCTTCCCAACTTCATCTATAGATTCAGTGCAACCTCAGTCAAAATCCCAGCAAGTTATTCTGTGGATGTTGATAAAACGATTCTAAAGTTTATATGCAGAGGCAAAAGACCCAGAATAGCCAACACAGTGTTGGAGAAGAGGAAAGAGAGGGCTGACGCTGCTGACCTCAAACTTTCTGCAAAGCCACAGTCATCCAGATGGCGTGCTGCCGGCATCAGGATAGACAGACAGACCAATGGAACAGAACGGAGTCTAGAAATAGACACGCACAAATAAAGTCAACTGATTTGTGGCAGAGGAGGGAATGCAATTCAATGGAGCAAAGACAGATGCTGTTAGAGCAACTGGACATCCACATGAAATGTGATCTAGACACAGACTTCACACCCTTAACAAAAATGACCCCAAATGGATCACAGACCCAAATGTAAAATGCAAAACTACAACCCCCCTAGAAGATAACGGATGACCTTAGGTCTGGCAGTAACTTTTTAGATATGACACCAAATGCATGATCCACAAAAGAAATGATTGATAAGCTGGATTTTATTAAAATTAAAATCTTTCGCTTTGCAAAAACAATGTTGAGAGAATGAGAAGACAAGTTATAGAGTGGAAAAAATTTTAAAAATATATATCTGATAAAGAACTGATACTCAAAATATACAAAGGGCCCTTAAAACTCAAAAACAAAAGAAAAACTGTTTAAAAATCGATCAAAGAGGGGCGGCCTTGGTGGCTCAGTCAGTCTTGGTTCGTGGGTTTGAGCCCCACGTGCGGCTCCGTGCTGACACTTAGAGCCTGGAGCCTGCTTCAGATTCTGTGCCTCCCTCTCTTTCTGTCCCTCCCCTGCTCACGCTGTCTCTCTCTCTCTCTCTCTCTCTCTCTCAAAAATACATAAACATTAAAACCTTTTAAAAATTAAAAAATAAATGAAAGAAAAGACACCTCACTAAGGAGATATTCAGTGGAAAATTAGCATAGAAAAGATGCTCCACATAATACATCATCGTGTAAACGCAAATTAAGGCGGCAACGAGCTACTACTGTATACCAATTAGCAGGATCCAAATCCAGGACACTGACAACACCGGATGCTGGTGTGGATGTGGAGCTGCAAGAACGCTCATTCATCCCTGGTGGGAATGCAAGATGGCACAGCCACTTCAGAAGACAGTTTGTTGGATTCTGACCAGAGTAAACATACTCTCACCGCATGATCTAGCAACCACGCTCATCGTTATTTACCCAAAGGAGTTGAAAACTTATGTGCACACAAAAAGCTGCAGACAGGTGTTGATAGCAACTTGACTCATAATTTCCCAAACTTGGAAGCAATCAAGATGTCCTTCAGTAGGTGATTGGAAAAATTAACTGTGGTTCATCCAGACAATGGAGTATTATTCAGAGATAAAAAGGAATGATCTATCAAGCCATGAAAAGACATCAAAAAACCTTAAGTGCCGTTACTAAGTGAAAGAAGTCAATCTTAAAAGTCTGTGCGCTGGGGCCCCTGGGCGGCTCAGTCGGTTGAGTGGCTGACTTCGGCTCAGGCCATGATCTCATGGCTCACGAGTTCGAGCCCCGCGGCGGGCTCTGTGCTGATATCTCAGAGTCTGGAGCCTGTTTGAGATTCTCCCTATGTGTCCCTATGTTTCCCTATGCTATGTGTCTCCCTCTCTCTCTGCCCCAACCCAAACCCACTCGCATTCTGTCTCTCTCTCAAAAATAAATAAAAATAGAAAAAAAAGTCTGTGTACTGTATGATTCCGATGACACGACACTCTGTAAGAGGCAAAAACTATGGAGGCAGGAAAGAGTTCAGCGGCTGCCATGGTTTCACGGTAGAGTGGAGGGATGGATAGGGGAAGGACCAGGAATTTTTAGGACAGTGCAATTATTCTGTAGGACACCATAATGATGGACACATGTCATATTCGTCCAATCCCATAGAATGTACAAGAGTGAATTGCAATGTAAATGATGAACTTTGAGTAATAACAAATGTATCACCCAGGTGGGGAGGCTTTGCATCTTATGGGAAATCTCTGTACCTTCCTTCAATTTTCCTGTGAACTTGAAATGGTTGTAAAAAAAAATAGTCTCAATTTTAATTTTGTAAAAAATGTGTTTTTTTTAAATGTTTATTTATTTTTGAGACAGAGAGAGACAGAGCATGAACGGGGGAGGGTCAGAGAGAGGGAGACACAGAATCCGAAACAGGCCCCAGGCTCTGAGCTGTCAGCACAGAGCCCAACGCGGGGCTCAAACTCACAGACCGCGAGATTGTGACCTGAGCCGAAGTCGGCCGCTTAACCGACTGAGCCACCCAGGCGCCCCTGTAAAAAATGTTTTTATTCATCTTTGAGAGACAGAGAACTGGCAAGAGAGGGGCAGAGAGAGAGAAAGACACAGAATCCGAAGCAGTCTCCAGGCTCTGAGCATGTCAGCACAGAGCCTGACGCGGAGCCCGAACTCACGGACCGCAAGATCACGACCTGAGCCAAGGTCAGGCGACCAACCGATTGAGCCACCCAGGGACCCCATGAAAAATAGTCTTAATTTTAAAAAGAGTACTTCTTCAGCACATTTTTTTCCTGACGTACTCTTGTCAATATGCAAATCACTTGTTCTTCATAACATTCAAATTGGTGTTAAAATCAAAGTAGTAAAAACTCAGTCTTAAAATATGCTTGATAAGATTAATAATATTTTAAAGGGTAACATTTAAAGCCTACATGTCACTATCTATTACTGTTTAAAATTATCTTATTCATATATAATAAAATACATAGAAATTAAGATATATCACACATCACTTTAATGTTTATTTATTTTTGAAGGAGAGAGAGAGAGACAGAGCATGGGTGGGGGAGGGGCAGAGAGAGAGGGAGACACAGAGTCCGAAAGCAGGTTCCAGGCTCTGAGCTGTCAGCACAGAGCCTGAGGTGGGGCTCAAACCAACGAACTATGAGTTCATGACCTGAGCTGAAGTTCAGACGCTCAACCGATGGAGCCACCCAGGTATCCCTCTATCTTTTAATATATAAGTATGGATACTCTCATTGATGACGTAGATAAAGCTATCACAAGTTTTGTTCTTAGGCACTTGTGGTTTATCTGACATCTTTTCCTCAGACTGCTTCCTCCAAGATCAGGCCACAGCTTCAGAGACCAATACGGTGCCTTTGACATCACACCAGCTTGGGTGCTACCTAGACAGCCAGTTGGTAACACCCAAGTATTACTCCTTCTTGTTCTAGTCCACACATGGTGCTCAAAATCAATGCCGGGGGCAGGGGGATGCTGGAAAAATCGATGCTCCATATTTTCTTAATTAACCCAAAAGTATTATATCGGCTGCCCAGTTCATTGAACTCAGAGCATGTGGAGTATCGTCAGTTCATAGAGAGAAGGGAATGTGCCATCGACACGTATATTTTTCAGTGACCACGTCCATTCCAGGTTCAGCAGAAGTGTGCCTATATTCACGCACACCCCGTTTTCAGACCAGTTGAAGTTACGTCTGTATACAGGCTCACACCATAACTATCAACAAACTTATTTCTAAAAAGAGTGTATCTTTAGGTTTAAAATATTTTTGTCAGTTGGCATCAGTAGTGACAGGCAGTGGCAAGATGGAATGCAATACGTTCGAAATTCACGTTGTGCCCAGTGTGTCCTTTCTTCAAGCTGGCCATGGGTGAGACCTGCCGATTGGGAGTGGACAATCCCACCTTCCCAGTCGACGACTGGGCTCCTCTGTCCCAAAGCTGTCAGTGACCGGAGCAAGTTAAGGACAGTCACTGAGTCTTTTGTCAACAGGTGTCCAATCTTCTCGTACTTGAGAGGAGATACTTCCTTACAGGCCAAAAACTCGGTCTTCTGGTAAGTTAAGTAAGTAAGTAAGTAAGTAAATGTTGAAAAAGCCTTGGGGTTTCTACGGGAAACACTGTACCAGGAACCCCTCCTTATACTGCCGCGGAGACCCTCACGCTGCAGTGGAAGTCTGTGGAAGAAACGGGAAATGAGGACGCGGCCCCGTCTCATTCTGCAGAAGTAGCCAGTACCCCGTAATGGCTGCCCTTCTTTTCGCTCATGTTTTCTGCTTGACTAAATACACGCGCACCCACACACAATAGTTCTGTGTTTCTAAACGCACAGAAATAAAATCACACTGGAGTAAGTATTCTGATTTGCTGCTTTTCATTCACCCTTACATTGGGAGATTAAAAACCGAAACATGTTGTTACTACAATATTGTTCTTGCGACTTTTGGGAGGAGGGGTGCGGGTACCACCCCCCCCCCCCTGCTGACCTCGCGCTCTCATGCTCTCCCCTCACCCCCGCTCCCGGCCCCCTGGGGGACCCAGGCCGAGACTAAAGGCCTCCATCCCAGGGCAGAGATTTAGGCGAGGGGCGTGGATGGAGTTGTGGGTGGGGGAAGGGCACTAGGAGGACAGTAGGCGGGCTGGGGGAGGGGTGTGGGCAGAGCGGGGGAAGGACACCAGGAGACAAGGGGGGGAAGGGAGGGGCGGTAGAGGGGAGAGACTTTCCTCGGACCGGGTAGGAAATAGGGGAGGACGCCCTGAGACTCCACTCCTCACTCTTGCAAGCCTCGTGTGTTCATTCCACAAACGCGGCCGAGAGACCGGCTCATGCGCACAACGCAGCCAAACCGCGTGTGTGCGGCGGCCCCGGGGGGAGGAGCCGCGTCCTCACGACCTCTGCAGGATGGTCAGGGCGCTCTTTTGTCCAAGCGGATGCGCCAGCATAGCCCCGAAGACGCCCCGCTTTTAATCGTCAATCACCGGTTCCCGGTTTATCGAATCTCTGCCCGAGTCAGAAAAACCTTTGTTCCAGAAAATCCTCAAAAATGGTGGAAGCTCTTTCTTGTTCTTAAGGGTGGACTCAACCTCAGGAGGTGGCCCCCAGCGCCGCGCGCCCCCTCCCCAGCTAAAATAAAAGGCTGGGGCCAGGCCCCGCTGGGATTCGAACCCAGGATCTCCTGTTTACAAGACAGGCGCTTTAACCAGCTAAGCCACGGAGCCAAACAAAATACTAGCTTCGATAAGTACCTTTTAATTCACCTCTTCCCCCCCCCCCCCCCCCCCCCCCCCCGCCCCACCTTGTGTTTTGTTTTGGGAAACAGGACTTTCCGTGCTGGTTTCATTCACATGCAGGCACTTTGTGTGGCTGGCGGTGGCTGAACCAGGAGCTGAAATGAGGCCACAGACCGCGTATCTGAGTCCAGACTTCAAGTGAAAATGATACTGTAAATGTCTCACGTTTCTATAGCACTTTACAATTTACTGAAAGCTTTCAAATTTATTTCCCCTTTTGGAGGCAAACCGTAAGAGACTCTTACATACAGAGAACAAACTGAAGGTTGATGGGGGTGGGGACAATGGGGGATGGGCATCGAGGAGGTCACTTGTTGGGATGAGCGCGGGGGTGTTGTATGTAAGAGATGAATCACTGGGTTCTACTCCTGCAGCCAAAACCAAACTGGGTGCTGACTTGAGAATGAATGAATGAATGCACTTCCCCCTTGAACTCGAATGGCAACCCCAAGGTGCTGAGCACATTATTGTCCCTATTTTACATTCAACACCAATGAAGTAAGGGACTTGTTCAGGTTCACTCAGGCAAACACCAGGGTCAAGACCTAAGCTCCTTTTCTGACGCTCATCCAACCACATTGTTAGTACAGCATTTTCCAAGTGCTGTGGAACACAGAAGCCCAGGAATCCTAGGGACTTACAAAAGCAGCAGTCTAGTTCTTGCTCATGCCCTCTGTCCATCATGACCCAGCCCAGGGCGGTGGGGTCACCTCTACCTGACGCACTGGTGTTCTCTCGACAGAGGAGTAAAAAAGGCCAAATCAAGGACTGTTTGTTTGCTGCTGCTCAAAAGTAACCTGTCGATTCTGCTCACATTCCATTATCCAGGGTGAAGTGAATGAGGCAATTAAAGATGGGGGGGAGGGGGAGTAATCAACTGACCCCAGGAAGTAACCTTGCCCCTGGGAGTAATCATGGCACCCCAGGAAGTAATCTTGCCCCTGGGAGTAATCATCTTTAACCCCAGGAAGAGGCAGCAAATACTTCTGAATAATCATCTACCACAACGACAAAAATCCAGTATTATCTCTCACTTTCAAAACCCAGGAGTTTTCTTTTTTCTTTTAAAGTTTTCTTCGTTTGCTCATCTCCTCCCTATTTGTGTTGAAAATGTTTAGTTTTGTGTCTTTCAAGCTTTATTCTCTTTTACTGGACAATAGCTATCTTTATGTGAGAGAGAAGGTCTCGAGGTTTATGACTGGGCTTAAACCAACAGCCAGGATGTGTCCTGATCCTTTCCTTTCCACCACATCCAAAAATCCTTGAAGAGGCAGCCAGGAGCCGGGTCATGTCAGCCTGGCCAGGTCAGGGCATCTGTATCAGGTGACAGCACTGGCCGAAGCACACAGCTGGACGAGGGCAGGGCAGGGGAAGGCAAAGACTTCCCAGCAGCAGGCTGGCCGTGGTGCAGAGGTGACTGTCTGTCAAGGCTCCCTTCAGGCTCCTGTTTTACCAAGAGTTCTTCTTAGCAACTTTCATTTTACCAAGCATTTTGTAGAGTTGACAATCACTTGCATGCCTCTCTCTCATTCCTTGGCTCCCGTTAAAATCTTATCCCCAGTTCTCTCCTTACTTCTTAGGATTCCTTCCCCACGTCTTGTTGAGTGCTCTTTTCCTACCTGACTCTTACATAGAGCATTCCAAGAAGTTGGTCCTAGGAATTTCTCCTACCATTCCATTCATTCTCCTTTAGATAATCTTACTGAGTTTCATGCTGGTCAAAACCTTTCATCCAACTCCAGATTTGTAGTTTAGCCTTTTGTTGGAACTCTGATTTCCCCAACAAATGCCTCAAACTTATCAAGTCAAAAAAGGTTATCTTTTTTTGTCTGTTCCTCCTACACAGACCTTCCCTGTGTCTTGATCCTAAATCACTGAAATAACATCAATAGCTGTCCCGAGGTCAAAGATAGGCCACATGGGGATTAGGGAAAATTTGTATGAACATATTATGGAAGTATCTTTGTAAAAATCAGGTATTTTTAAATTTTCTAAAGAAACCGCTACTATGTATAATTACAGGTATGTTCCTTGTGAAATAATGTAAGGTTTCATTTCTACACCTGTTGTTTTCAGTTGATTATCCTTCAACATGAAGAAAACTTCCTTCTCCTTGAAAAGAGGAGAGATCTGTATTTCTATAAAAGGTTTGGACAGTATACTTTTCCTAACCCATAGAGAATTTCTGGCTTTACTTATCTGTGAAATTAAGTATAACAAGATCAGTAAGTTTATAGTGAGTTAATTAACCAGGATTGGCATGGAAATTTGTTGGAAAAAACATAATTTATAACTTTAAAGAACAAACTCAATTTTTTAAACATACACCTTTAATAAATACAGTTTCCTATGACAAAATATTTTATTAACAAGTCCTAAATTTAGGCAATTACTATTAAAATCCTTGAATTTAATAGGAGAGCTTCTTGCTCATCTCAGCAAATATATTAGCCAGTAATTCAATTTGTTGATGAGAAGATGGTTATATTTATACATATAAATTATATAAATATGTATTAATGTACTTAATATGTATTAAATTATATATACATAAAACCTTAATATGACCTTAATTCCACCTGGCAAATGCTCTATATTTTTGTAGCAATTGGAATGGAAATATTTTCCAATCTTCTCCCCTTTCTTTATAACAAAATGATTTTTTGTATTTTCAAAAGCACTTGAGTAAACCATCACCTTCTTCTTTCAAGATTTTTAAATTAAATTCTACTGTGATTATAATTTTGAAAATAAATTTCATTTTAACCAAAGTTGAATTAGAGTACTTTTAAGCTTACAAATGTATATTTCTAGATGCATTCATGACTGAATGATTTTGCAAAATCTATTCCCTGTCTTGATATCTGCTGTTAAAGTTTTGAGGAAATAACTCTTCAGACTTCTTAATACACATGAAATACAATGTCCAATTTAGGATTGTACTACATAAACTGTTTTATAATCTTTTTTCAGTTAATACAGTATTTTGACCAATTTCCCATGGAAGAAAATACGTATAAATTTTTATTATTAAGACTGCTTAGAATCTAAATGTATCAAAGAAGCATTACTTGATTAAACAGTTCCTGTGAAGTTGGCTCCTGGATGATTTCCTTTTGTGTAGAGTAATATAAACTCTCCTAGCATATTAATCTCACAATTAGATTTGGGGCATAGGTTACATAATTTTCTAAAAATTCTAGTTGTTGGTAAAATGTTGCCAAGTTTTTAAATGTTTCCATGCTTATTTCTAAATTGTTGTCTTGAGAGGCTGTAAGCCCTAAGAATTTCTCTGTCCAGCCAGCATCCAGAAAGTGTTTGATATGTTGACCAGTATTGGCGGACGTGGAGGGTTGCCTCTCTCTGCCATTCTCCGTCATCTGGGTGACAGAATTCCTGTTGCGTGGCAGTGCCCTGGTATAGGGGATGAATCCGGATTTTTCTAAGCCAGCCATGGCAATCCTCTTCCCCTTAAATAAAGAGATGGGTAGGGTAGTTACGTGACCCAATTACGCTGTTTAGTTGAAGGGGAAACCACTGGAGGTTGTGGAAAAGACTTTTTCTTACTGGTGAAAGAGTTTCCAGAGAAGGTTCTTTCCTACTTAGCTGTTTTTCTGCGAGTCAGTTGGGAAAGCCAGCTGTGACCTCTGACAACAAACATCAGGACAAAGACCAACAGACAGGAAAGGACAGAACACAGAAAACCTGGCTCCCTGACCACATTTCTGGGTTACTGAAATAATCCCGAGGCCACTTTATCTTGCTACATTAAAAAAAAAATGTGTTGGGGCGCCTGGGTGGCGCAGTCGGTTAAGCGTCCGACTTCAGCCAGGTCAAGCGTCCGACTTCAGCCAGGTCACGATCTCGCGGTCCGTGAGTTCGAGCCCCGCGTCGGGCTCTGGGCTGATGGCTCAGAGCCTGGAGCCTGTTTCCGATTCTGTGTCTCCCTCTCTCTCTGCCCCTCCCCCCGTTCATGCTCTGTCTCTCTCTGTCCCAAAAATAAAAAAACGTTGAAAAAAAAATTAAAAAAAAAATGTGTTTATGATTTAAAAGACTTTTAGCTGAATATTCTGATTTTTTTTAATGTTTTTGTTTTTTTGCCCTTGCTGTGTCCTCCCTAAAAAGGAGGTATACTTTCCCAATCCACTGACACTGGGTTTAGCAATAGGACTTGATTTGACCAGTGGATGTGGGTGGAAGAGGGTGTGTGGTTCTGAGCTGGGCTTTCAAAGTCATGGCCAAGCTCTCCAGCCCATCTGCATCATACCAGCAGAAGGGCACACGTGGTGGCTGCTGGTCTGGAATGAGAAGACACGTGGAGACATAGACATAACACAGCAAAAGCCCCGCCAACCCCAGCTGAGCCCAGCAGAACGGCGCCAAACAACAGAACCTGTGAGGAGCAAATGTCTTACTTTAAGCCGCTGGGTCCTTGACCCATTTCTTTTTTCTTTTACTCTGTTCAACGCTTTTCTTATTTATTCAAAAGATCACCATCAAACATCTAATAGAGCAAGTGTATCTATGTACTATGTATTCAAAATGTTTTCCCAATTACTAATTTTTTTATATTTATTAATACTTGTTTCAACATAGAACTATAAATTTTCAATGGGCTAAACCCAATGCTTCCTTCTTTATAGTAACTTTCCTGGGAGTCATTCTTTGATGACTTTCCCTCCCACTATTTACATAATTACCATCTAAATTTATCCTAACATTTAAAAAGTACATTTAAACAATAATATATCTGGGATTTATATTTTGGCGCAAGTACTAAAATAAAGGTCTTCATTTGTTCCAAAGTATTAGCTTCCTATCTCAGAGGTAATTGTTATTTCCTCTTGTGAAACATCATTTTTATGATACAATCTTCCCTTGACTTATGAAGGCAATTTGTGCATGAAAAATATAAGGCAAATTATCATAAGTAGAATATTAGCATTTGTTACAATGCAAAGTATTAATACAATCCTGAGTCCCTACATTGACATCTATGTGTTCATTTATTCACCAAATATGTATTGAACAATACCATGTGCTAGGTATTTTTCTAGGTCATGGGGATATAGCAATAAACAAAATAGATTAAAAATCCCATTCTCTCGGGGTGACTGGCTGGCTCGTTGGGTGGAGTGTCTGACTCTGGCTCAGGTCATGACCTCGTGAGTTCGAGCCCCATGTCGGGCTCTGTGCTGATAGCTCGACTGAGCTAGGCTGACAGCCTGCTTCAGATTCTGTGTCTCCCTCTCTCTCTGTCACTTCCCTGCTCTCTCTCCCTCTCTAAATAAACGTTAAAAAAATCCACTCATGGCTACCACATTCTAGTGGGAAACAGAAAAATTTATAAGGAGAGAATAGGAAACCAGGGCAGACAGGGGTGGATTGTATAAGGAGCAGAGTGATATAATTTAATCTACACTTTCAGAATATCTCTCTGGCTGTTGAGAATGGACTGAACAGGAGTGAGGGCAAAGTCAGAGAGATCAGTAGGAGTTATTTGTAACGACACAGAAATCTCAGAAAGAAAGGGTGAGGGTTGACTCAGTACTATTGATAAGATAAAGTCGCTATTCCCTGTGGTGAAGAAAGATTGGGTATATTAACATGCCAGTTACTACACAAGTACAGAAAAAACTTACAGATGGGTTACAGTCAGACTAGGTTAGATACATGCATATCTCCATCATAAATTTGAATTTCTTGCTAGTTTATTTGCTCAGATGAACAAGAAGCTCTCCTATCAAATTCAAAGATTTTAATAGTAATTGCCATTAGGACTTTCATTGAAATATCTTGTCTGTAGGAAATTGTATTTGTTGGACAGAAGTTAAAGCAAACTGGGTCTGTTCCTTATATATGTTAAAAAACAATTCTCAGCACTCTGCTCTGCCCAACTTACCTGTTATTTAGCATTTCAAGTTCCTTCTTGGTGTTTTAACCCTAATAAGTTCACATTCTTGCTAATATTATCTTACAGTAAATGTTTATCTGGATTTCCCAGATGTTTATTCTTTTCTTTGCTTATCATTCCTTGTTGAGCTTAGATTTTCCTTCATGGTTCAATTTTATTCTTTCTTACTTATGTCTTTAACAGCTTTTTTTTTTTTAACTGAAAGTTTGTTGGTATCATGTCTCTCCTGACATTTGTGAAAATGTTTGTACTCCTCTCTCATTCTTCTCTTTTTTCTTTTTTTCTTTTTTTTTTTTTTTTTGGTAATCCTCTCTCATTCTTGAACACCACAGTGACCAGTGGCTTGCATCTATCTTAGCTTGACAGTTATTTTTTTTCAGCTCTTTGAAAACGTTTTTCAACATTTTCTGGCTTCTGTCATGGCTGTCGAAAAACCTACCGTAAGTCAATTTTATTTATTTGTTATTTTTAAGTCCCTCGTTGCTTTTAATATATTTTTCCCATTATGATGGATCTATGTATAAATTTAGTTTTATTTATCTGGCTTTGGGCTGTTTTGTAGCTTGATTTTGAGGGCTCAGGCCGTTCTCAATTCTAGAATATTCTTGTGCTTCATTTCTTCAAAGATCCCTCACTGCCCCTTCTCTATTCTCTTATAAATAGATGTTGGAGATTCTCGGTCTTTCCTTCATAATGTCAGTTCTTTCATAATTTTCCTTTTTAAAATCTTTTCATCCTGTCTTCAGCATCACTTTTGTCAGATTTACATTCTAGCAACTATTTTGTACCTTAAACTTTGAAAAGATATCAAAGAATATTTATAACTCAATACAAGGTATTTAAAAAAAAAACAACAGTATGTTGAACACTGTTTTATTCACCACCCATGTTGAGAAACAAATCATGACCAAAGTGGTCCTCCCTGAGCCCCTGCCCTCCTCCTTCCCCCACCCGACACAGGGCACCTCCGACAGAAACTCCATTTTCATATTTTGTAGCGTTCTCTTTTCTTTACATTTTTACCACCTCATATCTCTCATTTGTGCTGTTGAGGTTTTCATATTTTAAAAAACATCATTAAGCTTTTTTTTTACATAAATGGAACAATACTTCAGTATTCTTCTGCAACTTTGTTTTCTCTTTCAATATTATGTTCTAAATTTAACCCATGTTGATGTGTGTAATTATAAGTCACTTGTTTTGTTTTGTTTTAATTTAAATCCAAGTTAGTTAACACACACTGTGGTCTTGGCTTCAGAAGTAGAACTCAGTGGTTCATCACTTACATACAACACTCAGCGCTCATCCCAACAAGTGCCCTCCTGAATGCCCATCACCCATCTAGCCCTGCCCCCCACCCCCCAGCAACCCTCAGTTTGTTCTCTGTACTTAAAAGAGCCTCCCTGTTAACAGTCTGCCTCCCTGTTTGTATCTTATTTTTCCTTCCCTTCCCCCAAGCTTATCTGTTTTGTTTCTTAAATTCCACACATGAGTAGGTTTCATGCTCAGCATAGAACCCAACGTGGTGCTTGAACTCAAGACCCTGAGATCAAGACCTGAGCTGAGATCAAGAGTCAGACACTCAACTGAGTAAGCCACCCAGGCGCCCCCAGGTCACTTGCCTTTTCAAGTAAACTTTATTGAGGTATACCATACATACAATAAAATGCACCATTTTAATTACATAATTTTGATGGATTTTGGCATATATATATATTTCATCACATCTCCCAAATTCTCTCAGTGATGATGTGATTTTACTACTGTAATCTAGCTGTTGAGTAACATAGTACATTGTATTCTGTGAATGGACATTTGGGTTGTTTCCCACTTGGGCTCTTATACACTCTGATGTCATAACCATTCAGATGCACGGCTCCTCCAGGGCTCGACACATAACCAACGGTGGACGTGGTAAGACTTCAGGGCGTGGACATCTTCAACTGTACTGAATAATAACTTATTTAAAAAGTTTTACAGCTTTGTGTTTCACATTTAAGTCTCTAATGCATTTAGAATGCAGGGGTCCAATTCCATATGCTCCCAAATGGATAGTCATTTTTTTCTTTTCTCCACTGAGCAGGAACAGTCCTGTCGTGTCAGGTTTCCATATGTTGGTGGGATTGCTTCTGGGATCCCTGTTACACTGCAGTGGCTTATTTGTCTGTCTCTGTCTTCATACTACCATGGCTCACACACTATAGCTTTATAATGAGTTTTAATGTTCTTAGCCAGTCTGACGCTTAGCTCTTGTGTATACGGGTACTGGTTATATTGCATAACACCTGCACTGGCACATTCAGTAGGATTGTAAACTGGCAGCTTTGTAACACCAAGCCTTTCAATATGTCCCCTTGCTTTCCTCCTTAGTGACATGTCCCCATCCACACCACTATCTCCAGGATCCATCACACAGGCCTCATGGCCTCCTTGCCTCTCAGTCTGCACTTTACTTCCCACATTGTAGGCACAGAAATCTTGCTGAACTGTAATTCGGGTCACCTTCTATTTATGATCCCTTCAGTGCTTCCCAGTGTCTCCCGGATGAAGGCTATGCTCCTTACCTGGCTTTATCCTCGAGAACCGGCTTCTGTTCTGCGGCCTCCTCACCTCCGGCCTCCTTCCTGACCGATAGCACCCCACACGCCCTTGTGCTCTGCCCAGAGTTCACTCTTGGTTCCTCGAGTTAACTATGACAGATCTTTCAGATGGGAAATGGTAATTTGGAAAAAATTTCCCTCCTAAAGATGCAAAAGAGATTTCAGTCAGAAATTAACTTGTGTTTACTAAGATAAAGCACATCATAATCACACTCCTAAAAGTCATACAGTCCATAACGGCCTCATGCTCTTTCCTTTTTACGTTTTTTAATGAACCCAAGGCTTAATTAATTAAAACCATAATTGTATCAATAATAAATAATAGTAATAATTGGTTGTATTCAGTGTAACACAAGTATAGCAGAATATAAAACACATAGTATGTTCTTTGAGCCAGTAAATGCATGTTTTATTTCATCATAATAATGCCTAATTCTATGGTGTTTGGAGCTTTCACAATAATCTTTCTATCTTGGTATGAAACCAGAAAAGACATTCTGGAAGTTATTACTTAGGAGTGCCCAGGAAGGGTGCAAACTGGGCTGGTTCCTCATCCAGTCTGAAGGGTCCTAGCGGACCCCCTGCAGGAGGGACACAGCAACACCACAGAGCCCGGCGCCTCCCAACCCGACTCAATCCTTCTCAGTGTCTGAAAAATCCTGGGAGCCGGCCAGCCCGGGAGGGAGGCCCAGGGCCACACTGCATCACTAATACCAGTCAGTTTCTCCCTCCCTCCGCCTCCCCCCTGCACAAAGCCCTGCCCTGGGTTTCTTCCTCACTTCCTTCTTTTTCGGGCTTGTCACCACCAGGGCTGATGGGGAGGAGGTCCTCTGAATCGGGGCATAAAGTCTGCAAAGCCTCCAACTGCGTATCCCTCTTCTGACCTGCTGCTTCCCCCAAACTCAGCCCTACTCATGGCAATAAACCTTGCTAGGAGGCCAGGTTCGTGGAAAGATGTCAAAGTATGTACACACACACACACACACACACACACACACACAGTCAACTGGTAACCTGCTCTCTGATTAGACCCTGGAATTCTAGCTTTCTCATGGGATCATGGGAGATATTGCCCACAAATATATGTACAGAAAGAGAATCGACCTTCAGCTTAACTTCCTTCACCTCTTTCAACCCCCAGCAGCTGTAAATGTCATCAGCCTTTGCTGGAGGGCTCTCCCGCTGCAGGACCACTGTCCTGAGCGGGACACTAGCTGAGGGCTCAGACTTCCACTCCTTGGTGTCAGCCGACCCACAGGGAACTTGCATCCCTTTGTCACTCCAAAGTGTGGGATCGTGAGCTGACCTGCAGGAATAACCACCGCTCTCCAACCTCTCCCTCCTGCTCAGGCAGCCACAGGGCCCGTGAGCACATCCTCGGCCTAACCCGACGCCCAATCTGGGAGTGAAATGCAAGGCCCTTCATCCTGAAGGATCACTTACAAGTGACTTCCTGGCAAAATCAAAGCGGGTGCTTCCTGGCATGTCTACAGACATGTGAACTCACTGCACAACAAGGAGAAAATAGGAAGAAAAAGATCACATGACTTACAGTCACTAGTCACCCAATTCATGTTAAGGTTTCATGTAAACTGTACCTCAATAAAGCTGTTGAATTGAAAAAAAATGTACAGTAAGATAATAAAACACACAGGGAGGAGGAAGCAGAAGAAAGTCCAATTTCCCAAAATGTGAAAAAGGTACAGGTAAAGCGATCCAGCCTCCTGGTAGCGTATCGTTTGCAGGGGAAACAGGCAGCCAGTAAAGAAAATATCCAAGAAGGCCAAAATTCACACCAAAAATTCTGCCCAGATGATTCTAATTCTGTTCTCAAATATCCACTACTTTATATTTCTTACAGATAAAGAGGACTTAGTTCTCTTTTAAAATGTATTCTTTATGTCCATCAGTTTATTTTCTCCCAGACACTTGAGGTATTTATAGAAATAAATATAAAATCACCACACATATATTGCTTTTTAATTTCGAAAATTGGAAGCACAATACTTTATTCAATCAATAAAACAAATGGTAAAATTTTTTAAATGTAAGTCCCTTAGTTCCAAAATATAGTCAGATAGGAGACAGGACACATAAAATGTAGGTGGAAGAAATTAAACCATTGTTGCATATATCTATCCACCAATACCACTTTTTTTGAGAAGCTGTAAGATTTTATCAAACACGCACAATAAAATATAATCCTACTGAAGGTTCTGAATTGAATGTGAAAAATGTTTCCTCCGCTTTCTAACATTTTTGGGATCCATTCCAATGAAACTTTTTAATCAATAAAATATTAGTGACATTTCGTATGACTACATATCTTTCCCGTCTTCAACTTTCAATGTTACATTTCTTTGAAAATAAGCACTTACTGTTATGTTGCTTTTCTGTCTAGGAAAAGACTCATTTTCCTCAAGGATCTTGGCATGTTTTTACCCTAAAGAAACTGCCACGTGCTAACAGTCTGTTTTCTATAATTCCGAGTGAGTGCAGACAGGAGAGCAGATATGTGTGCCATTTTTCTGAATCATCTCCGCACAGTAGAGCTTATAAATCTACCTGAAGAGCTCGCCATACCTGGCTCTGTCCCAGAGAACCTGAACAGCAATCAGCTCAAGCAAAATCTAAAACTCTGTACCTGACCTAAACTCATCACTATGACCCAATCCCCCACTGCTATGAGGTCAGAATTCATGAATATGAATCCAAAGCCATGACACCATTACATGATAAGTGTCTCCCTGTCCTCACCACGTAAACACTGTGCGTAAACACGCACCAACAAAGGAAACTTAACATTAGCTTCCCACCTGACCACCCAGGACACTCAGACTCCAATTCCAGCCTTAAATTCACTTCCCCTCACTGATCTAATCTGCCATTTCAGAGAAATCACTGCCATCCTGAAGTCATCCTACAATCTTCATATCCTAATGAAATACAACAATAACAAAGACATACAAAATACAAGACCAAAATTTTTTAATATTAGAAACAACAGATTTAAAATTACATTTTAATAAATATAAGAAATATATCAAGAAAAGAATTATAAAAACTGTACATGTAACTGAAAGTGTACAATTTATATAGAGAATTGCTATTTTAATAACTTTCGTATTCCGTAATGCGTATATGCACACTTCGACTGAATACCTTAAAGTTTTTAATGTGATAAGTGAGCTTGCTTCTTGCTTGTTAATTTGTCTAACCTGGGCTGGATGGATGACAATGCTACTCTCAGGGGATAATGTATATTCAAACTGTTTCTGTGCTTTGTCTTAATGACACTTAAAGTCGAGAACCCGGTCTCGCACAGGGACGTTGAGGGGAACAGAAGAAGGGATTTTAAAGCAACCTCAGCAAGCTCAGGATACTCATTTTTAACTTTTATCCAAAATGAAGGAAGTGATGCTGTATTTTCAAAATTCATTTTCAGTCCTTCATCAGCAGCCAGCTTCAACAAGTTATCCTGCAGGGTGACAGTTAAATTTAAGTTATCTTTTGATGAGAGGAATGGATTTTGGATCCATGAGTTCCCTATGCGTGGATCTTCTTTCGATGGAAAATACAATTCAAAACAATCTAACAAATTTGTAAGATGTTCATTGATAACTTTTCGCAGATGGACAATATCAAGGTCATTACCTACTTCATGGATAATTGTTGTTAAATTATGGAACATGTCATAACAATTCACAGAAACTCTGTTTCTCCAAGCTTCTAACTTTTGTTTTTGTCCTTCAATCTTATCAGCCATTGAAAAACATGTTGCATTCTTCCCTTGCATGGAAACGTTAAGATCATTAAAAATACTGAAGATATCAGATAAATAAGCAAGTCTGGCTGTCCAATTCACGTCTTTGAAAAGTTGGGACCAAACTGGCTTCTTGCTTTGCAGAAACACTAAGAGTTCATTTCGTATTTCGAACATTCTTGATAGAACTTTCCCCCGTGATAACCACCGCATCTCCGCGTGCAGTAACAGCTGCTTGTGATCCGCTTCCATATTGTCGCACAACAAAGAGAACAATCTCGAATTTAATGCGTTAGATTTTACATAATTCACAATTTTTACTGTGTCAGTAAGCACACTATTTAGTTCAGCTGATATCTTTTTCATGGCCAGACCCTCTCGATGAATGAAGCAATGTGTTATTTTACACTCCGGCGCAAGTTCCTTAATCTGGGCCACCACCTCGGACCGTCTCCCTGTCATCGAAGCCGCGCCATCAGAACACAGGCCTACACAAAACTGAAATTCCAGACCACACTTGTTGACGACATAATTCTTCACAGCTTCACACAGTTCTGAGCTAGTTGTGTTTGTTGGCAAAGAGGCTGAAAAGAAGAATTCTTCCTTTATGTCATCATCGTGTTCAAACCGCACGTACACCAAGAGAACAATCATGTTAGCGATATCTCTGCACTCGTCCAGCTGCAGCGAGAAGTACTTTGCTTCTTTTATTTGCTCTATGAGCTGGTCTTCCATGTCACTGGCCAGCTCCTGAATGCGCCGGGCGATGGTGTCATTGGACAGGGGCACCTGAGCCACCTTCTTGGCAGCTGACTCTCCCAGCATCTCCAGGCAGACCTCCTTGATGCAGTCTTTCACCAGGGTCTCCGCAATCGTGTACGGCGTCTTGGACTTGGCCACAGGCAGCGCCACCTTGTAGGAAGCCCGCAGGGCGTTAATGTTTATGTGAGAAACACTGAGCACCTGCTTTGGTGGGCTCTTTAATTCACTACTCTTCCTCTCAAAGAATTCTTTTGGTTGTGAACTCATTTCTTTATGTTTTGAATATAAATGCCGCTTAAGTTTTGATGGTTTCATCGCTTCATTAGCCAGGATATCTCCACAAATAATACACTGTGGTTTCAGCACCTCACCATCAATTACAGCTATAAACCCAAACTCAATGTACGAGGGGTCATATTTCCGGGTGAAACCTGTGTGAACTCTTCTGCCTTTCACTTCCTCAGGCTGACTTCCACCTTTACCGTTTCTTCTACTCCTGCCCCTAGATTCAGAAAGGCTATGTTTCTTCTTGACAAACAAGTCCAGTGAAGCTCGTTTTGCCATCTGAAAATCAGGATTAAAAATAAATAAACACAAATGTTACTTTCCTCCTTTGTCTGATAATGTTAAACAAATTAAAAACTAGGTTTGATTACAAATTTAAAAATGGTTTTAAAATGAAGTTATAAAGATAAATAAATGCTTACATTTTTTCTGAGTTACAGCAGACAAACTAGCCATAAAATATCACGCACTGTAACTGTGCTTGAGTGCTATACAATGCCAGCACACGACTTGCCCTAGGAGTCAACATCCATACCTCCCAGCATTCTACTCGGAAACGCAAGTGCAGTAATCACGTGCTGGGCACTACGGCAATGTCAAATTGTGGCTAGTTTCTAAATACTCTTGATTAGTACACTTGCCCTACTGTGGACTGGTATAAAGTTTGCAGACCAGCGCTGATCCGAAGATCACACTCCAGTACCACTGGCCCAAATCAGGTGTAGCCCCCATATTTCAAAACTCAACGCTGAACACACATTAACTCTATAAAACCTACGGATTTAAAATAAAGCTCTTTGGCCTTATCTCATGTTCTCCATTTATATCTGAAAACTGAACTTTTTCTCAACACAAACCCATATCTCGCAATCCAACTTGTCATCTCTTGTCCTTCCTAATTACTTCGCTTGACCCAAGATGCCCTTTCTTGGCTCAGCTCCCCACCCAAAGTAACATTAAGTTCAACTTTTCTCATGTTCATCCTCCTGTAGAAACACACCCTCACACACACCACTTACCCCCTAGATCTTAGCTTCCTTATCCTCCCAAGGAATTCCTCACACCAGGACAGAGTGAGAGACTGTCATCACCCCACACAACAAATAAAGCAGCATTCAAGGTTATAACTTCCAACCTGATAAAAGGGTGGTGTGGGGGGGGGGAGATAGGAATTAGAAGTAATGGGCTTTTCTCTGGAGAAAACAAATCCAAGTTGACCACCCTGTGCTTTATTTAGTATATACCCTGCCAAACATTCTCACTCATCATGAGCACAGTGAAGAGTAATGAAGCTCTTCCCCTGCTTTCATCTACAACAGATACTCAAACTCTTACCCAATCCCCTACTTTGTCTGATGAAAATGGTGTCTCTGAAGGCTTTAGCATTTTGGAAGGTTGACCAGTCAAACTTCTTTGGATCTCATCATGTTTCCTTTTCATTGTGGTGGTCTCGTAGCAAAGACTGCACGTTATTCTGTGATGGTAGCCCGCAGTCCCATGTGGGGAGGGCACCCCGCAGACTGCATGGACACTTCCATCACATGATATGCAACTATCAGTACCTGAGCATTCTTTTTTACAAACTACACAGGATAAAAATTTTAATCTGCTTTCAGGAGGGTTTTTCATGGCCACCGTAGGAGTAATAGAAAGATTCTCTTCAATATCACTACTATCGGTTCCAGTCTCAACATTTTCTTCATACTGTGCTCCTGGTGGATTCTCTAATTCTTTGTCAGCTGGTTCAAATTCACTTTCTGGATTTGGGCTGGCAATGAGTTCATCGGTTAACTGAGGATGACAGAGGCCTGGTTTAGCTTCAGAGCTAAATGTGCCTTCAAATGGATTTGGTTGCATACCTCTGTGATAGGGCTGATTTTGGATCATCTGAATGAACCACAAAAACTCAGCCCAGTGTGATGAATTGTTAGTTTGCATCCAGGAGATAATCCTATTTTGGATATCATCATTAGTTTGGTTCATAGAACTTTGGCTTTGACAGGGCTGAGGCTTCCCATGGACAATTTTCAACTCTGGCCAAATATTACTGAGTTCATAGACAATCTGGCTTGAAAATTCCCTCCCATTGTCAGATTGTAGGACACTGGGAGCTCCAATAATTGTAAAAATATCTAAAAGAGCATGTGCCACTTCCTTAGGCCTTTTAGATTTTAGTGACCGCAAAAAACTCAACTTTGTACGAAGGTCTTGATAATGCATAATAAACTTATACTCCCCATCAGGATTCAATTGCATGTCTATAAGATCCACCTGGCATCTTGAGCTAACTTCCTTAATTGGTTTTGATGTTAGAACTTTTTTGAGCTTCGAATGTTTCTGTTGGCATGGTCCGCAGAGGGTCAGGTACAGCATTATAACTTCTTTTGTGATGTTTTTGTATTTTGCTTGTAGCTCCTTTTCCATGCGGGTACGTCCTCCATGCCCAATGCTGAGATGTGTGTTGTGCAGAATGTCAAATAACTCCTCACTGTGTAAGTAATACCGAACTTTATCTGTATCCCCATTTATAGCCTCAATCAGCTTCTCATTTCCTTGCACAAGGATCACATCAAACCTCGCTAAGCGACGGTAGTCAACAGACTCCTTTCTTGCCTTTGCTTTAGCCTCTTTCACTTCCCGTATTAACTGACAGTACTTTGCTTTGGAAAATATCTTGGTATTATTACTTTTGTTTTCCAGCAACACTGCTAAGTTCCTGAAGAACTTCTCTCTCATGTTTTCTGGTTCCATTTCTGGTTCATTAGTGTCTAAGCTACTGGGGTTATCATCACCCACCCTTTGAGACATCATGGAAAGCCACAAAAATGACCCTAAAATATAGAGAAAAAAATCAGTTAGAATATTTGGGAATATCATTTGAAACATATACACTGCCCAAGCAGTCACTAGAGCTTGGGGTAGAAACAGAGGCATGGGCACACAAGTTGGGGGAACACGGGTTTGGTTAGGGAGCCCAACCTTGGAGAAATAGAAGGTAAATGAAGAACCCAAGCTAGGAACAAAAAGTTCTGATCTAGTAAAGAGATGTGACTTTCCAGAGCAGTATCTGGGATTAGCCTTAAAGTACTGTTTTACGTAAAACAAGAAGCAAATTGGTGTTATTATTTATTTATTAACTATAAAAGATGATTTGTTTTGGCTAGAGAAGCCTCAGCAATACAGTAATAGATTTTTTAAAAAACTTTATTTTTTAAGTAATCTCTACACACTACGTGGGGCTTGAACTCACAATCCCGAGATCAAAGAGTTTTGTGCTCTACGGACTGAGCCAGTCAGGTGCCCCAGTAATAGATCTTTTTTTAAAAAGCCCCAGACTATACCATGTTTTGTCCTATTAAGTCAAGTTAACTGTTACAGCGACATTTGGGGCTTATGTTTCAATGTCTCAAAATGCGACTGAAAAGACCACCATATGGACGGTACTTCTTTCCACGCAAATACATTTTGTGTCGTGCTGTGGAGCCATGAGTAGGAAAGGAGGGTGAAGCAGGATGAAATTGGGGGAAGAAAGGAACATAGGGCACTGTGAATGAGAACCAGAACATGAGCTCCAGAAGCAAGGAGGGTATTGGGAGGTGCAGGATAATTGGGGAGTTGTTAGGACTTCACAGGACGTAGAACGTGTCGATTATACTGGAGATTCTGGAAAAGACGTTGCTCCAGAACAGTCAGCCTGTGCTCTTGCCTCCACTACACCTTATCCTATTAACAGTCCTTGAAATGCTAAGGGCATAGACCAGAAATTCCATTTTCTTCAGAATTTCTGAGTAGCAATCAATCCAAGTCTTAAACATCATGTGTGACAAAAACTGGGGCAGAGGCTTTAGAAATCAGACCAATGGGCACACGGACGAGTGCTCAGCATCCCTACTGATTTATCCTCTGATTTATCCACAGGGACGTAATTCCATTGCAAAATATCCATCAAAAATCTTGTATTCAATGATTTCCTACATTATTACCTGGCTGCTTAACTCCTTTAATAGCATCACCCAACACTGGCTGACCTTCCCTCAGACGAATTCAGTAAGGCTGCAATGGATGAGATTTCATAGCTTTTCAGCAAGGAGACCCTTCCCGCTCCCAAACGTCATCCTCCTTCTGGACCTCACCATTATCTTGCGGTGGGCGTGGCTCTGGAGATGCACATTCCATTCTGTCTTCCGTAGATGGGAGCTGGGTACCCAGGCACTCCTGTGCCGCATCCAGGGGACTCATTTCCTCCATAGGAGTTTCAGGCCCGTTTGTGTCCTGTGGGACCTGGGGACAAATCGATACATCTGGAAATGAATATAGGTGATCACTGTACAAAGCATAACCAAACCTCAGAACATTCTTGTACAGAAATAGAATGTGAGAAGAAAAAAAGTCTTCATTGAATTTTCTTTTCAATGTTTATTCATTTTTGAGAGAGAGAAAGCACGTGCACGAGTGGGGGAGGGGCAGAGAGCAAGGGAGACACAGAATCCAAAGCAGGCTCCAGGCTCCGGCCCGTGTTCAACTTGAACTCATGAACTGCAAGATCATGACCTGAGTGGAAGTCGGATGCTTAACTGACTGAGCCAGCCAGGCGCCTCCTTGCTGAATTCTTAAGACGAATGCCAAACAGAATAAGGAGAGATATCAAAAAAATGCTGGCACTAATAAAGCAGAGCCATGCAACAGAAACTCTCTCCATTGGACAGAAGTCGGTACTCATCCCTGTGGTTTTGGTTTTGGGGAATAACAACACAAACATTAAAGGAATCCTAAGTTGTGACAATTAAAAGAAAGTTGTAAATGGGTTTCAGTGTAAGCAATTAAAAATAAATATTTGGGGTGGGGGTTATGCAAATTATCTGATTGGGACTATTGCACCCAGAAAGGAATCTGACAGTTGTTTTAGAGTCAATGTGGAAAACTGGCCCAGTGTTATGCATGGGGAAAAAGAAAACATCATCTGCTCCTTACACTAACCATCTCATGTATGGTTTATAACTAAATTTCTCTAACTGTCCCCAAAATATATTTTATGGTTTTAAGTCCATGAAACAATATTTATACATTATACCTTTTGCTTCCTCTCATCTAAAAAAGACAGGAATCTTTTTTATGACATTCAATTTTGAAAAGTCAGACCCAGTTATCTTATAGAATGTCAGAGATTTGTCTTATTTCCTCACAGATTCTGGTGAGTAATTTTTGGAAGAATACTACGTAAGTGATGTGTACTTATGGTGTCATGTCACAGGGCACATGCTATCAACTTATTTCATCATCGATAATGCTAAATTTGATCAGTTAGTTAAGGCCGTGATCACCAGATCTATCCACTCATTTTCCCACTGTAATTACTAAGTCAGCAATGGGGTAAGAGCGTGCATGGACATCAATAGCCTATTCCCCAATGTTTTTAGCATTCACTGATGATTTTTGCTTGAATCAATTTTTATACTGGGGGCTACTGCCTGCCTTTATAATTTCTTCTACATTTATTAGCTAGCAATTTCCTATAAAGAGCTTTCTATCATTTTGAATATCACTATAGACTTATTTTGTAATCTATTCCTTCCTTACTCATGCTGGTCGCCAACTGTCTCCCATCTGGCCCCTGGGGCCCCTTTGATCAGGCTCCTGCATTGTTTGAACATGACCCTGCTAGGTCACATCCATTTTTCCAGAAAAATAAACACGTGACCACATTGTCTTTTCCCTGTATCAGGACTAGTTTCAACGGTTTTCCCAAGAAGTCTTGATTCATTTTGGAGCAACAGTATTAGTAACAAAGACTGAGTAAGAGGTTGGCTCATTGTTAATGATGCCTCGTCCCCTCCAGGCACTTTCATGGATAGAGCTGGTAAACATATTTACAGAATATCATGAGTTCAATCCAATTTCAACACAGTAAGATTTATTTCACCTTTCTAACATTTATTTATTTTTGAGACAGAGAGAGACAGAGAATGAACAGGGGAGGGGCAGAGAGAGAGGGAGACACAGAATCTGAAACAGGCTCCAGGCTCTGAGCTGTCAGCGCAGAGCCCGACGCGGGGCTCGAACTCACGGACCGTGAGATCATGACCTGAGCCGAAGTCGGATGCTTAACCAACCAAGCCACCCAGGCGCCCCTATTTCACCTTTCTATATTCCATTTTAATATATACCTTCTCCCACGGTGAAACAAAAACTTAGTTCAATGTGATGTATATATTTACTCATTTGCCCTCACCTACAATAAGCACAGAACAGTTTCAGAATTCACAATGCTTTGTGTTGTAGCACATTTCCAACGACATACCTACTATGTGAAATCAATATCTTTGCAGCTTTATATGTACACAGACAGTAAGTATTCCACTAAGAGCATATAGTCAGAGTACTGTGTTCAAGTTACTTGAATTGTTTTTTTGCTCTGTTATTAATAATAATTTGATATACAGTTGAGTTCATCTGTTTCTGTGTTTAATCACTTTGAATTTAACATTGCTTTTTATTTTTATTTTTTTATTGCTTTTGTTTTATTTTTTATTTTTGAGAGAGAGTGAGCGAGGGAGGGGTAGAGAGAGAGGGAGACACAGAATCCGAAACAGGCTCCAGGCTCTGAGCTGTAAGTACACAGCCCAATGCAGAGCTCAAAATCACGGACTGTGAGATCATGACCCGAGCTGAAGTCAGGTGCTTAACTGACTGAGCCACCCAGGTGCCCTTTAACATTGCTTTTTAAATATTCGAAGCATTGCTTTTGAATTTTTTTCTCTAGGAGATATTTCTGAACAGCCGGTACTGGGACTCCCAAGTTTCTGCCTTTCTGTTAAGTGTCATGAAAAAAAAACACTTTTTTCTAAGCCAATTTAGAAAAGAAAAAAAAAAAAAGCTATATGTATCTTTACTCTAGAAGCCAATGTATCTTTTCTTTGAAAAATTGTAACAATACAAAATTGCCATAGCATTCCCAAATGCAGAAGTTATGACAGGAAAGTAAAAGTCCCAATAAAGTATCCAAGTGAAAAAAAATATATTTGAAGCATTTAAATGGTACAAAAGATGAAAACATACAGTTTTAAAAAGTTTTTTAATTAACTAATTAATTTTGGGAGAGGGGAGGGGCAGAGAGAGAAGGAGACAGAGAATCCCAAGCAGGCTCCGTGCCATCAGCTCAGAGAGCAACGTGGGGCTCAACCCCACAAACCACAAGATCATGACCTGAGCCAAAACCAAGCATTCAACACTTAACCGACTGAGCCACCCAGATGCCCCCAAAAATCAAAACACGTATTCAGAGAAATATTGCTTATATTCTACTCCCCCTTCACTCCCATAAGAAACCGTTTTTGTTGGCGATGGTTTACCCTCAGTTTATTTTTGCAAAAATATGTAAAACACATATACACATACATATACACCAATACTTGCACTTATATACATATATACATAATATATACAAACCTAATGCAAATGTGTCTATACTTTTCTATACTATACATAGTAGTTCACACCTTCCTTTTTTCACTTGCTAGAATATTCTCCAGAGGTCATCTCATACCGGTTCATAGATACCCTCTTCATTTTTATGTACACGGTCCCACGTTACATTCATGCGCCACAGTTTATTCAGTCACTGTACATGGGTCAGCATCTAGGTCGCTTACAACATTTCGCTTTTACAAACAGCTGCAATGAAAACCTACGTCTATGTCGTCTCTTCTTCGCAGATGCGTATATGCAAAGCAAATTCCCAGAAAGGGTATTGCTGGGTGGGTCAAAGGGTACAAATAGGCATTAGATGCACAAGTAGGCGTTCGTTAGATGGTGCCCAAATCTGCCCCACCCCCAAAGGAAAGGTGCCATCTTGTACGTGTACCAGCGACATATGACAGGGCCTACCTTCCAGTCAGGCCACCACACTGTGTTGCCAAGCTTTTGAAATTTTGCCATCTGACAGGTGACAAAAGTACTTCGATGTAGTTTTGACTTGTAATTTTATGATTGAAGTGGAGCACCTTTTTGTACAATTAAAAGTCATTCCTTTATCTGTTTATGAAAACTGCTCATGTCTCTTGATCATTTTTATTGCATTGGCCAAAAAGATTAGCTTTTATCTATGATAAATCTTACAAATATTTTCACTAAAATTTATCATTTTTATTTCTGTGTGGGTTTTCTGTCCTGCATTTTTAAATTACTTCATAAAGAAAAATTTCTTGGTATTATTTCTGGGTTTGGAGTAATTCTGTACACCCAGATAATAAAATACGTCATTCACACTTTATCCTAGTAGTTGGGTATTTAAAATTTTATGTATTGATCTCTGACACATTTAAAGGTTATTGTTTCTGATATATGGTATGAGGCATAGATTTAATGTGCCTTTTCAAAATGGCTATGTCCCTTTATCCCAGCATTTATTTAATTTTTTTAACGTTTATTTATTTTTGAGATAGGGACACTGAGCATGAGTGGGGGAGGGGCAGAGAGAGAAGGGGGGGTGGGGAGACACAGAATCTGAAGCAGGCTCCAGGCTCTGAGCTGTCAGCACAGAGCCCGATGCAGGGCTTGAACTCACGAACTATGAGATCATGACCTGAGCCAAAAGTCAGATGCTTAACCGACTGAGCCACCCAGGCGCCCCTATCCCAACATTTATTTAAAAGTCCATTTTTCTTTACGGTGATTTGAGATGGCAAATGTATTGTACAATTTTCATATGTGCTTGGGTCTACTTTTGTCCTTTCTATTGCTTTATTGATCCATCTACTCATGTATCAGTACCATGATGTCATCTAAAGATGCTTTACGGTAGGTTAGTATCTAGTAAGACTATTTCCTTCTTTTCAAGTTTTTCCAGTGATTCTTTCATGCTCACAGTATGAATGAAGTTCACGTTTTTAAAAAAAATCTCATTAATTAATTAATTAAATTTAATTTGATTTAATTTAATGTTTATTTTTTGGGAGAGAAAGAGAGCACAAGCAGGGTAGAGGCAGAGAGAGGGAGACACAGAACCTGAAGCAGGCTCCAGGCTCTGAGCTGTTAGCACAGTACCCAACGCTGGGATTGAACCCACGTACCGCGAGGTCATGACCTGAGCCAAGATCAAGAGTTGGCTATTCAACTGAGCCACCCAGGTGCCCCTTCCCTTCTCTGATCTTAAGAATAAGACATCATATGTGGGGGCACTTGCTGGCTGAGTGGGTTGAGCTGACTCTTGATATCAGCTCAGGTCAGGATCCCAGGATCATGGGATCAGTCCCACCTGGGGCTCCTCGGTGGGTGTGGAGCCTGCTTAAGATTCTCTCCCTCTCTCTGTCCCTCTCCCTCACTTGTGCTCGCTCTCTCTAAAATAAGAAAAGAGAAAAAGAAAAATCTGTATTAAAAGAAAAAGACATCCTTTGTAGATTGGTTTGTATAATAAATAGGCTACGTTTCAATTTGCCCGAATGTTTACATAACTGGGAGAAACAGAGTCGTGGAGTGAAGACGATATGCCAGCCGGGGGACAGGGGAACCTGCTGCTTATAGTTCAATAATCCTATCAGTTCTGCAAAGACTCTTACAGCAACTAAAACACGAACCCGAAGACCTGCGGCTGCGGCCGCTCCTCCCCCACCGTGCCTGCGCACACCCTTCTGTCTATGCAGCGGAGGGACTCGCCAGGTCCCGGAAGGACGTCCACCACCGGACTTTAAAGGGTGACTCCGGGCGGCAGTAACGAATTACAGAAATGAAATTAACCTCAAACCCGTTATGACCGTCATTTGTCTTTCACTCTATGATTCCTGGATTTGATTTTTAAAATTTTCTAATACGAAAGTTCTGGTTGTAAAATCGTGGTATAATGCGGCCACAGTCATTAGAAATGCATATATTTCCCAATTAGACACTTAACTCATACTGGCTTTAAAAAATGGGGTGAGGGGGTGTTCTTTTTGTCACATGACAAGAGGTGTCGAGGAGGGCAGCTGTCCTCACCACCCTGGGGTTCTTGCTCGTGCCCACCATTGTGCAGGCCTGGACACCAGCTATGTTCACGACAGGCGGTGGGCAAAAACAGAATAAATGCACCTGCCCCATCTTACAAGGAAAGTAGAAGCTTTCACAGAAACTGCCAGAAACTGTGCCTACTTCTCCCGGGCCAGGCCTGTGTTGCATAGCCAACTCCAGTAGGAGGAAAGCTGGAAAAGTAGGTAGGTACATGGCCAACATGAACAAAATCAACGCTTTTTATGGAAGAAGCAAGTGTGTGTGTGTGTGGGGGGGGGGGGGTGGATATAGGTTTCCCCTGCTACACAAAAGTAGGGCGTTCCTGTGAAAACTGTTGAAGCAGAAAGGGCATAGAGTGAACAGTATCCCCACTTTCTGTAAGTTCATATAGGCCATGCTGCCCTGACAAACGAACTACACTAGTTCCTGTGTTTACTCACCTGAAGGATCCACAGAATATTTTCATTTTTACGAAAAAGTGCGGTTACTGTGCTGATGCGGGTCTTTTGTAAAAACAAAGTGGCGTAAAGCGGAGAGCTAGAACCCACACTTTCTGAAAGCAGGGGTGCCTGTGTTCCGAGAGGGCAGCTAAGCATGTCTGCAACAATGGCATTTCCCCTTCTTCCAGAAATCACACAGAAACAAGAAAAATGAGAAACATTTATGCAAACTTAGTATTCTAGAAGACTAGGGAGAGCTCTATAACCCTGAGTCATATGAAAATCTATCAAATACGAACATTACCCAGAACTGACCAAACACCAAGTCCTACCAACGGCCACATTTCTCAACAAAGTAGAAGAGGAACATTCTAAAGAAACAGGCACATCTGCAGGGAAAAAACAAACAAACAAAAAAAAACTATATTGTTTCTTTGAAACAAAAGGAGGAGGTGTGCTGGCTGGAGGGAAGAGGAAAATACATGCTTTCTACAAAACTAAACACAAAAGTGACAGGATTTATGGAGAAAATAAAGTTACAGGATAGACCACTTAAGATATACACAACTTTGTCACCAGACCACTAATAAAACCATGGTCCTAGTAATATACAAGCCTAGTCAGAAAGATACCATAAAGGATGATTACATTCCGTATAGCACTGTACCTCAGTGAGGTGATGCTACTGTGCCACAAAGTGGGCTCAGGAAAGGGGAAGGAGGAGTAGAGACTCTGTCCTCAGAAGTTCAGGAGGAGAAGCATTTGCACATCTTCCAAGAAATGCAGTGATTTTAGAAAACCACGATTTGGTTCTGGCTCATCAATCGTGTGTTTACTTCTTTGACATTGACTTACGGATGCAGTTTCTGCTGCTTAAACATCTCCCTTCTTTTGTAAAGGAGCTGCTTATATGGTTCCAAATGGGACCTTATGCATGAAGCAGAATCCTGTGGCACTCTGCCTGGCAGTCATTCATCATCTTCTGTCCACTCCCCCTGTATCCTACCTGAACCTCAGGTGACAGAAGTGAGCCGTCCGCTCCCCCTCCGTCCTACCTGAACCATCATGCCAGGCCTCCACAGTAATATCAGTGGCAGGTTTAATGTGCAATTGACTCCGGAATGCGAAAACTGTGTGTGCATTTCACCCGCTGTAGGTGCAATAAACACCCTGAATGGTCTCCTTAGGTTATAAGCTTTAAAGGCTGCAATCACACCCCGATCAAGGGGCTGGAGTCAAGAAGTTGCACTAGGAGAGAAAAGAGAACTTCAGTATCTGATGAAAGGGTAGCAACTGTTGGAGGAGGGATTGATGTATGCTAAGACTTTTGAAAGATAATTTTTTCCTCCTGCAGTTACCTTTTTAAGTCACGTAGAAAAAAACGTCACCTAAAAGACCAATAAATATCTGCCTGTTATCCAGCCTCTCTTGTTAGGCTAGACAGCAGGCTAGTCTTTCCGACTCCTTTCAAAGCTCACGCACAGAGAACGTGAGGACTCACAGCAGTCCTCGGCTTTACATCTCCACTGGGATTTGCACCCCGCATCACATCACACGATCTTGCGTGGCCTCAAGCCCTCGTGTGTGTTGTGTGTTTCCTCCTTAGAGATACAGACCCTTGAGGGAATGGGCTTCCAGTGCAGCCTGGTTTCATCAAAATTAAAATCTGATCCAGGGCATAGCCTTCTCCATCAATCAGATTCCTTAACCCCGGGAGAACCGTACAGCTTCCTCTATCCGCACTCACAGTTCACCAGAGAGCTTAGCACTGGAAGACACAGCCGTTCTGGAAGTCGCTAAACCAACCACTGCTTCCGCTAAGTGAAGACACTTGTAGCTTTTTCCTGAAGGTCTTCATATGTTGCGAAGACTTCCCTTTATTTGAGAAAGGACGCCTCTGATTCCTTCCTCGTTTGGTATTCAATCCACACACTTAACCGATGTTCCAGTTTTCCATTTCCTTACACCCCGTCCAAACAAACTTTGTAGCACTGGCAGATGTTCCAGCTAGAGAACTTTCTTTCACTTCCCAGTTCTTTTACTGCCTCTAGCAGTATGCAACGTGGACTCCTTTACACCAGTTGCACAATGTCACAGAGTCTCCCATTTTTTTAAGAGCGTCTTGTAATTTTGAGCTTTTCTTCACTTCTTAAAGCTGTCCTTTCATGTTCGCAGAGATTTTATCACCAGCATGCTTCTGTGGCACTTGTAAACACCTCTGCCTGCTCATTTTCTGGAATACAAAAAAGTTTAGCGAAAAATGCACAAAGTTGGGAGGGAACCATGCAAGGAAGCATTTCCAAAACAGAGACCGGCCAAGAGGAAGGATGTGGAGGTGAATGGGCAAATGGGCGTTTGGTGCAGTACTGCCCGTCTTCACGGTCTGCTGCATCCGCTATAATCACACACCTTGCATTCAGCTGCCCTCACTTGGCGGCCCAAAACATCGACTTGCTGGTAAAATTCATGTACGTGCCAGAACGATTTCAATGTTACATGGACTCATTTCCTTATTTATCAATCTCACATGAAAGATCTGCATTGCAGAATCAGATACTCAGATACTATGATGGATAGTATCATTACAGAAACGTGACTGGTAATGTCCGTAATGTTCTAAAATTACTGTCCTAGAAGGCATGTATGCTCCCTTAAAAATAACCTCTAGCGTAAGGGTGAAAGACCAGATACTGGACTCAATACGTTTCACATACCAACAATTCCAAGTACTGAAAACCATCTAGAAAATGATGGAATTAATCTCTTTGTTGTACAAACGAAGACATTAAAGCCCAGAGAAGGTTTGATACGCCAAAGGTTACACAGCTAATTAGTGACAGGGCCTATTATGGAACCCAAATCTCATCATTCCCTTTTTCCTGATATTTCTACTAAGTGTGGCTACTTCCCTGTCTGTCTTTCCCAGAAGGTGTTCCTTATATCCTGATACTGATTTGTTTTCATATATGGTGAAAGTAGTGGGCATCAGAAGAGTTTAATCTCACAGCCACTAAATAAAGTGTATTTTCTACCGATAAGCAATAGATCAAGGTTTCCCATGTGGTTACATCATCTACTTCTGTGGATTAGCTGTCACTTACGTGCAAACTGTTATCCCATAAGCCTGAATCTATTCATCTACACCGGTGATCAAATAATAATGCTCCAAACCGGAATGTGCCGCCACCAGTGTGGAGTTGATGGCACGTACTCCAGCTCGGACCCACGCCCTCAACTTCTGCACAGAAGACGGCACCTCCAAGGTCTCACCTGCTCTCCAGGCTCGTCCAGCTCCCGCTCCAGATCCTCCAGCACGGTCACCACCTCGTCCCCGCTCTCCGGGTGCTGTCCCCGCACCCAGGCCTGGAGCTCGGCGGGCAGGATGGTCAGGAACTGCTCCAGCACCAGCAGCTCCAGGATCTGCTCCTTGGTGTGTGTTTCTGGGCTCAGCCACTGGCGGCACAGCTCGCGGAGCCGGCGCAGCGCCTCGCGGGGTCCAGGCGTCTCCTGGTAGCAGAAGTGTCTGAAGCGCTGGCGACAGAGTTCCCTGGTGGGACTCAGAGTCTTCTGCAGGCAGGATTCCTGATCCCACACATGGTCTTCTTCCTTAACCTTCACTTGGATGATGTCCCCGTGCGCCTCTGACGCTGGGCTAGCCGAGGCTGGGACGCGCGCGCAGGCCGCGGCCATGCTGGACTCCACCTGCGGTCTGGGCAGGTGCGGGGCGTCCCGCCCGCTCCTCAGTCAGGGAAGTTCTGCACGGAGCAACCCCGTCAAACACAGAAGACAGACGCGGAGAGAGGGGACTGGCTTCCGTGGCCCCACGGGGTGGCCCCACGGGGCGGCCACCCGAGCGCCTCCGTCCGCAGGGAAGCGGTCCCGGCCCGCCCCGGAAGCGGCGGGCTCTCAGCCGCTAAGGGGTCGCAGGGCCGCTCGCCGCGCCGCCCGCTACCTGCGAGGCGCAAAGGCGAGGCCGCCGTGGCCCCGCGCGCGGGAGCCGAGCCGGCCGGGGGCAGGGACGGGCCGGGGCTGCGGGCGGCGCGCGGCGAACGGAGCCGCCTGTCGCCGCGCACACGCCGCCTCCCCGCGGCCGCAGTCCGCGCCTCCGAGGGCCGCCGTCCCGGCCGGCGGGGCTGCCCCGCGCTCCCACCGCGAAACGCGCCTCCCCGCCGGCCCGGCGCGCACTTCCGGTCCGCTCTAGGACTGCGGGCGGTGCGAGCTCTCGGTGGTCGTGGCGGCGGACCGCTGCGCCCCGGAGGCGAGCGCGCGGGGGCCCCGGCTCCGCGATCTTCCGCGGGGGAGCGCTTCGCGGTGCAGAGGCTGCCCGGGGCTTGCTTGGCGCTCCGACCGGCGGTTCTGAACGGACCAGCGGGACGGACGGCGGCCGCCGCGGCCGCGGTTTTGCAAGCTTTGCCCGGCCTGTTCTAGCAGCCGCCAGTCAGGCTCGGAAAAGGACGGCGAGAGCGGGTGTCCTCTCTCCATTTTACGGGTGGGAGACCCGCAACTCACAGCGTGCGCCTCTCCCGGTGACGCGGCGGCGCCGGCTCGGCGAGCCGTACCGCTGCCGCCGGGAAACCCGCCCCAGAGGCGCACCTGCGCGATCCGGCGCGCTTCCAGAGCGCCGGCGAGAGGCGGGAGGGCACGAGAGCTTCCCGCGCGCTGCGAGCTGCTCGGGGCCGCACGCTCTGCAGGCCGGTGACGGCAGGTGCGCGTCCCGCAGGTCTGGTGCCGGCACGTGCGCGCCCTCCAGGCCCGCGGCCGGCAGGTGCGCGCGCCACAGGTCCGGGGCTGGCGTGTGCACGCCCCGAAGGCCGGTGCCCGCAGGTGCGCGCCCCGCAGGTCCGCCGCCGACAGCGCGCGCTCCACAGGACGGTGCCGGCAGGTGCCCGCTTCCCCAGGCCCCCGCGGAAAGCGCCGAGCAGGAGGCCTGAGAGCACTAGAAGCGTCTCAGGCCCCCGCCCAGATTCCTCTTCCTTCTCCCCACCCCGATGGCCCCTCGGCTATGCTGAGAGCGCTCAGAGAACGGTAGATCCCACCCCAAGAGCGTTTGTTGAACTGCCGAATGGCGTCCTCTCCCCATTCTGTTTCCTTCTACTTTGGCCCCTAGCGATGACTCACATTTTGGCATTGCTGATGCAAGAGGTTTTGAAGAATCAACATTTCTTTTGGAAAGCTCTAAATTAAAAATGCTTACCCTTGGGTTCTGTAAATGGTCTTGAACGAGTCCCTAAACCCAATGAAATTGTATGTAAAATGTTTGCTTGTGTGCCCTCGTCATCAGACCTTCAAAGGATCGAGATGGAGCCCCACCTCACCCCCACCCCCAGTTTCCTAGCCACTATTAACGTGTTGCGTTTATCTTTTGTGGCTTTCCCCTAACCAACCGTTAATCCTTTGCAGTCAAAAATTCTGTCTTCTGTCCCTTTCACTTTCTGTATACTTTGATCATGGTCGTGCTGAGCACAGTAGGCAGCTAATATGAAGTAAACATGACTTTTAAGTCCTCTACGTAGGGGCTTTAATTTTTTGGTACATTTTCACTTTTAACATCTAAAGTGGCATACACCTGTAAACAAACTATATGTGTGTGTGTGTGTGTGTGTGTGTATAACAAAAGTGAACATGCAAAAAATGAAAAGCTCCTTCATCCCTCGTTCCATGTGTCAGAAATATTCATGCCAAGAATTTAGTATATATTCCTCAAACCTATTTTAAAATGAATATATAAACACACACTAAGACTTAACCAGAATTAGATCATGCTATATATCACAAGTCAGAAATTTCTGGGATTTGTTTTATTTTTTTTATTTTTTTAATGTTTATTTATTTTTGAGACAGAGAGAAACAGAGCATGAGTTGGGGTACGGGCAGAGCGAGACACAGAATCTGATGATGTAGGTTCCAGGCTCTGAGCTGTCAGCACAGAGCCTGATGTGGGGCTCGAGCCCACCAACTGTGAGATCATGACCTGAACTGAGGTTGGACACGTAACCGACTGAGCCACCCAGGTGCCCCTGGGATTTGTTTGTTTTAAACTAGATCCTCTCCCAAAACTGCCAAGCCAACATGTGGGCACCTCCATCTGTCCCAGTCTTTTTTAGTAGCTGGATATTATTTCCATTAAGCAGATGGGCACATTTTCACATTTTGATATTGCAAAATATTACACTGAACATTCTTGAACATATTTTATTTTTAATTCTTTTGTGCTTAAAGAAAAATTGTTGAAAGATTATTTTGAAAGATATTGTGAAACATCCCTTCGGAAGAGTATTTATCATGACCCCCCCCCCATTTGCATGCACCCTATCCAAGGCCTGGAAGGGATAGTCCTGTATGACGTATGTTTTTTTGTAAAAGTTGCAGAAAGATATTATAATGGAAACTAGTGAAGACTGTTGCCTCCTTCTACCGCAACTTATCCTGTTACATCATCTAGGCCTTAGAGTGGCTGCGTCTAATTCTGTACAGATAACGTCTATTCCTTTTCTTAAGCAGGACCCCCTAAAAGGTGTAAGCTTCAGACCTCACAAAATCTGGATACCGACGGAGGCACGCAGGAAAGTGCTCCGACTGCCTTGAGGTACATTTTGCTCCTCGCCTCTTCAACGACACCACAGCATCAGATTTCGTGCTCAGCCTGGCCTCTTGGAAGTCTGACCTACTTCTGGGTCGGAGCTCGCAGTTATTGCCCAGGGGATATTTAGCCGAGACTACAGATGGCTGTGTTCGCCCTTTTGGTTGGTCCCTGGTATAACAGGTAGCTTTCTGGATGTTGAATCTGCAATCTGAGATCGA
The DNA here is from genome assembly GCF_007474595.2 of Lynx canadensis. NCBI lineage: Eukaryota > Metazoa > Chordata > Mammalia > Carnivora > Felidae > Lynx > Lynx canadensis. The sequence continues at coordinate 1,565,029 of NC_044307.1, read as the reverse complement.
GTTTCGCTCAATGGCTCCTCTCGAGAAGAACCTTTTATATTTTGTAGTTGGTGGGACTGCGTCTGCACGCTCAGTGGTATTCAGTTTCCCTACTGTCACCAAACAAACATAAGACCCTGGGAAGTAAGTTCCACTTTCTAAAGTTCACCTGAAGACCTGGAGACCCTCCTGGGGTGCCCAGCACCTTCAACATCTCCAAGGACACACATGTCCCCAGAGCGCTCAGTCCACCCCCCCCCCAGGAGACTCCACGCACCACCCCTGCCTAGGTTACTTCTCACCTTCTCTGCCTCCTCCTCATTCCTGCCACCTGCCCCCAATGCTTGGAGGGCAGCGTGGAGGTTGCAGGAAAAGCTTCCAGTCCATCACAGGCGGCCCGGGGTGGGCTGTCCTCACACCAGCATCGGTGCAACTGAACCACAGGGAGCTGAGGCTCAGGGACAAGCGTGTGCCTCCGGAACACTACTGTCACTGTGTAGACAGGAACAAACGGGAGGTAAAGATCAAAACTAGGAATTCCGTACACTCAATTTACCTTTGTTTATTCTTATTTTTTTATTTTACGCACACACAAGCTGGGGAGGGACAGAGAGAGAGGGGGAAAGAGTCTCAAGCGGGCTCCAGGCTGAGCCTGGGTGTCACAGTGGTGAGAACATGACCTGAGCCAAAATCAAGAGTCCCACTCTTAACCGGCTGAGCCACTGAGGCGCCCCTCATTTTACCTTTAGGATGATGAGAGAAACAGGGTCTCAGGAAGGAAAGATTTCCTTCAGTAGGACAAGAGCCACATTAGGAAGCGACAGGTATGTGTGTTTTGTAAAGATGACTCTCTTCTATGTCATAAGAGGCACCTCCGCTTACCCGGTCTGTGATCAGGCTGATTGCAGAGGGAATCAACCTTTTCTGTCGGGGTGGTGTCTTCCTTCCACCTTGCGGGTGCTAGCGTGAAGAGGTCTCCCCCACGGTGTTGACTCTCTCCTGAGATGGCCCGACAGCCCTGCCCGTGTGGGAAGTCTATATCCGCAGTCCTTCTCCCAGCCAAGTCCACCTGCAGCCTGCGGTTTTCTCGGCCACGCGGCACTGACATCCTAACCGACACAAAGTCCGTACTGCAAACAGACCCTGGACTTCCAACTGCCCTCCTGGAACTTTGTGGAACAGATGGAGTGAAGGAACAGAAGGAAGAACCACTTCTTAACTATCGAAGAGGAATTTAACGATGTAATCATTATGATCATATCCAGCATCAAGGTCCCACCTGTCCTAGTTCAGATCCAATAATTCAGATTTATTCCAAGCCTCTAAATTAAGGTAACGGAAGGCCTGGGGGGAGGGGTGCCTGCCCCCAGCTGACCCAGGACTGGAGAGAAGGCCACGGAGCAGCTGCCACGGGAGCAGAGCCAGCCAGGCACATGACGGAGGCTGGGAGAGTGTGTGGATACTTGTGCATGGTACCTCACGGGTCTCCTATGCCTTCAGGAAGCGGAGGGAATCCCTATGGGTATTGACAAGGGCTCCCTCCTTGGCCAAACTGGTCAGGCTCTTCTGAGACTTCTTCTGAACTAGGTTCCATCCTTGGCCTGTCAAGCCCAGTCGTAATAAAGAACCCTACTGAGTCCAGTTTGGGCATGAATTCTGCTAAACCAATTAAGGTGGGAAACCCCCTACCCTTGATATCCAATCGGGTTCCTTTTGCTCCACTAAATATTCAATCAGGTCTTTTTTGTTTGCTTGCTTTTATTCTGTTTTGTCTTGTTTTAGCAATTTTCCATCCAGCGACTCCCTCTCCCTGCCCATTGGCCACGAATCCCCAGCTGCCCTCATTGTGTTCCAAGGGGAGGTCAGTCTCCCTGTTCTACTTCAATAGTCTAAATAAAGTCTTCCTTGCCTGTTTAACCCCATCTGGTGCAATTTTTCTTTGATAGTTCCCTCAAAGAACTTACAGACACATCCCGGGAATATTTCTTATCCAGAGAAAACCAGCTGCAATCGACTGTGTAGAGGTCTGTCCAGGGTAGAATGAATCAACTAACAGTAACCAATTTTCTGATGATATGAAAACAGATTTTAAAATCTGTCCAAGATAGGAGAGATTGGCTGGGAAGATAAAAGACCAGAACAGCTTTCCCAGGCTGAACATTTACAGAAATAAAGAGAATTCTGGGTGATTAGATATACCATGTAGATACCTAAGGCAGATACAAGGTTTCCGGGTCAACAGAAGAAACATCTGATGCTTTATTAAATCACAGACTCCAAAGGACACACTCCCTGAGATCATAATTTAATAGATTGAGTGGGGCCCAGAATTCTGCAGCTGAAGCAGTCCAGAGATCATACGTCAAATATTGCTCTCAGCTTAAAAAAATAAAAACAAAAATTCAAATGAATTGAAACAAAAATAATTCTGCTTTTATAAATGTAAGAAGTGTTTTGTCATAATAAGGGAAATGGAAATTAAATTGTATTGCAATACCCCTTTCACCTACTAAATGAACAGAGAACCCAAGCTGACAAGATACTCTGTTGGGGAGGGGGAGGGGAGCAAGATTATAGGTTTGGAGTGTAGAGTAATAAAATTCCTTTGGTGGGCAATTTGGCAATATGTATAAATATTTCCAATGCACGTAACCTAGGACCAGCAAAGCAAACTCATTTCTTAAAATGTATGCTGCAGTATTTACAGGTGCACACAGCCGAAATTACACGTTGGGGGCAATGGGACACTTTGTTTTTAAAATTATTTTAATTTTATTTTTTTTTTAATTTTTTTTTCAATGTTTATTTATTTTTGGGACAGAGAGAGACAGAGCATGAACGAGGGAGGGGCAGAGAGAGAGGGAGACACAGCATCGGAAACAGGCTCCAGGCTCTGAGCCATCAGCCCAGAGCCCGACGCGGGGCTCGAACCCACAGACCGCGAGATCGTGACCTGGCTGAAGTCGGACGCTTAACCGACTGCGCCACCCAGGCGCCCCAAAAAAATTATTTTAATTTTAGAGAGAGAGAGAGAGCACAAGCAGGGGACAGGCAGGGAGAGAGGAAAAGAAAGAATCTTAAGCAGGCTCCACACTCACTCCCATGATCAGGTAAGCATGACCTGACCTGAAATCAAGAGTTGGTCGCTTAATCGACTGAGCCACCCAGGGGCCCCAGAGATTTTTTTTCTTTTTTGAGGCGACACTTTAAACATGTTGAAAATTGCAGTATAATTAAAATACATGTATAGCTGAAAATTTCAGGCAAAGTACAATATAAACAATCATTTGCATATCTTTGTGGGTGACTTTACCATTCAAGTCAGGCAAGTGTTTTTCTATATCCCTCCGTGGACCATTCTTCAAAAGACCTAGAGACTCCGCGGTGAGTATAAACATCTTTCTTCTCTCCAGAAGGCCCGCATCTCAGATGCTGGATCCAGTGACCCCACTCTGACAGGTGCTGCTGACCAAGCGTTACCCGGGAGACCCCGGACGCTCTCACAGAGCCCGCCTGCGTGCACCCCGGCTGGGGCTCAAAGAAAACCTCCCGACGAGGGTGGGATTCGAACCCACGCGTGCAGAGCACAATGGATTAGCAGTCCATCGCCTTAACCACTCGGCCACCTCGTCCGGTGCCCGCACCGCGCGGCCGGACTCTTCGCCCCGCGGTGGGTGCCGCGGTGACGCCTCCGCGCGTTTGCTCTCCCCCCACGCCGCCTCCACCCTCCCCGCCGGACCCCGGACAGGCGTTTTCGGGTCCCTCTCACCGCAGCACGTGCTACACGAGCAGGCACAGCCAGCGCGCCGCCGTGTGACGCGCGGACACCTGCTGCCCGCACGTGGCCAGCGTCCCGGGAGCGCCCGGACTCCGGGAAAGGCCGGGATCTCTGGTACTCGCCCCTGAAATGCGTCAGGCCGCGGGGGGCACACCTGCATTTCCCTCCGGTTCGCTTCTCTGGGCCTTGGCGCGAACAGAGACCGGGGAGAACTGGGCTGGAAACGAGGCTACACGCGGGCGCCCGGCGGAGACGGCGTGGGCGTCAGAGCAGAGCGGAACCTAGGCAGGGCTGACCTGGCGCGGCCGCCACCGCTCTTCGGGCCCCGGGAGCCCCAGGTGGGGAGGTCGGAGCCCAGGGTAGCCGCAGGTGGGGAGGCCCTCCCCCCTCCACCCCGGGAGCCGCAGGTGGGGAGGTCGGGGCCCCGGGGAGCCTCGGGTGGGGAGGCCCGCGCCCTGAGAGCCGCAGGTGGGGAGGTCTGAGCCCAGGAGAGTCGCAGGGGGGGAAGTCGGGGCCCGGGGAGCCGCAGGTGGGGAGGTCTGAGCCCAGGAGAGTCGCAGGGGGGAAAGTCGGGGCCCGGGGAGCCGCAGGTGGGGAGGCCCTTCCCCCCCTTCCCCGGGGAGCCCCAGGTGGGGAGGTCGGAGCCCCGGGGAGCCGCAGGTGGGGAGGTCGGAGCCCAGGAGAGTCACAGGTGAGGAGGTCGGAGCCCAGGGTAGCCGCAGGTGGGGAGGCCCTCCCCCCTCCACCCCGGGAGCCGCAGGTGGGGAGGTCGGGGCCCCGGGGAGCCTCAGGTGGGGAGGCCCTTCACCCCCACCTCCCCGGGAAGCCCCAGGTGGGGAGATCGGAGCCCAGGGGAGCCGCAGGTGGGGAGGCCCGCGCCCCGGGAGCGGCAGGTGGGGAGGTCGGAGCCCAGGAGAGCCGCAGGTGGGGAGGTCGGAGCCCAGGGTAGCCGCAGGTGGGGAGGCCTTCCCCCCTCCACCCCGGGAGCCGCAGGTGGGGAGGTCGGGGCCCCGGGGAGCCTCGGGTGGGGAGGCCCGCGCCCTGGGAGCCGCAGGTGGGGAGGTCTGAGCCCAGGAGAGTCGCAGGGGGGGGGGGGGAGTCGGGGCCCGGGGAGCCGCAGGTGGGGAGGCCCTTCCCCCCCTTCCCTGGGGAGCCCCAGGTGGGGAGGTCGGAGCCCCGGGGAGCCGCAGGTGGGGAGGCCCGGGGTCCATCCCGCTCTCCGTGACACTCGGTGCAGGCCACCTGGCCAACTCCATCACCACCCTTCTCCCCCGGAGGAAGCCCACCTTGGCCGCTTCAGGTAAACCAGCATTCAGAAACTCCTTTCACTCACTAGACTACGTTTGTTTTTTCTATATTTCTTGCAGGATTTTGGAGAGAAATGGAAGAGAGAAGATTCTTACTTGCCAAGATGCCGTTGCATTTTCCTTCCTATGAAACCTCTACTTGTGTTCTGAGCTGTGGTCTCCCTCCCAGGGTCCCTTACTGAGTTTATAAACTCACCTTTGCATGCACCGCCCATCATGGGAATCCACGGGTTAGAGGACTGAGGACTTGTTCATTTAGTGAGTCAAACAATCGTATCACTTTTTCGAATGAGGTCGGCTGTTACGATTTTCCTTCAGCCTTGAGTCAGGACTCCCGTTTTGTTGTTCGAAGCATCCCTTCTCATTGTCCTGTTCACACTTCCAAGGAAACCTGATTTTATACCAGTGACTTCAAAACTACTTCTCAAGACAACTTTTCAAGAGAAAATTTACCTGTTAGATTAACAAAGATTTTTCTTTTAGACAGTTCTCCCGCCATACTCCCCAGAGGGCAGGGATCATATTTCGTTATTCATCATTTTACACCCAGCACATCAGCGTGTAGAATGAATATGTAAAGTGCTTTAAATTGCCTGACACTGGGGGCGCCTGGGTGGCTCAGTCAGTGGTCAAGTGGCTGACTTCAGCTCAAGTCATGATCTCACCATTGGTGAGTTCGAGCCCATGTTAGGCTGTGTGCTGACAGCTCAGAGCCTGGAGCCTGCTTCCAATTCTGTGTCTCCCTCTCTCTCTGCCCCTTCCCTGCTCATGCTCTCTCCCCCCCCCCTCAAAAATAAACATTTAAAAAAATGTGATACCTGACACTGCAATCACTATGTAAATGCTTTGCATTATCATTATTATCCCTCAGAAAAGACAACCAGCAGAGAAAACATGAACCAATAGTATGTGCAGGCAATCCACAGAAGTAGAAACAATTCAGATGACAAACATAATAAAAGAAGCTTCCCTTCACATATATTTAAAGATATGCTAATTAAAATAGTAATATATTCTCCCCTCCATTAGACTGACAAGTATTTACAAAATTCATAATAACAAATCTGGGCCAGAGTTTCGTAAATCATGTTTTGAAATACTGCTGTGAAATTGTAACTTGGCACAAACACATTAAAGGATAATTTTATAAGACCTATTAAAATTTAAAAACTTACATCCCTTTTCCCTTCCTAAAACCCAACTATCAAGTAGGGGTAGGAGGGAGGTAACTCCAACTATAGTATGTGTACTTTTGTTATCATTATTATTTTAAGTAAATATGAAGATAAATTAATAGAGTTTTAGATAATATCAGTGAGGCCACTTAGCCTCAGCCTCAGTTTTATGAAGACTCAAATATAGACTTTTCTTGATATCTCCAAAGTACATTATACATACAATTATTGTATATTTATTTGATGTTAACAGAGTTCATGTTTAAATATAATTATTTCAACTATATCCCAACTTTTAGAATATTCCTTTTGTATTTTATTTTAAATATGGTAGAAAACTAAAAAAAAAAATGCCACAGGCCCTTTGCAACTTTGGAAAAACCATGATGGGCATTGACATGAAAAATGCCTGCAAGAATATATACCGACTGTCAAAAGTTGTTATATCCAGGGCTGCAGCTAGGGGGCTCCAGCACTTTCCATATCATTTCTGTAAGGTTTTACTTTTTACTTTAGTCTCAAACATGTATTAATTATGTAAATATAGATGGAGACAGGACTTTTGGTTTCCGATCAACATGTAGAGAGCTTGGAAGGCGTCACTCCCATCCTCACGACAAGGAAAGAGCTGAAACAACCCTTCTTAGACCCATCAGAGAACTGAGGTCACAGAACTAACTGCTGCCCCCAAGCTGGAGAGACAGGTAAATGATCACAATTTTCCAGAGCAGAAGCCAGGAGGTGGCAGCAGAAAGCAATACCAGGGCAGGAAAATTAAACCATAATTAATGAATTGCTGGAGGCTCGGTGTAGAGTAGCTTGAGGGTTGAACACTGCAAGGAGGCTCTGTCCTGGGAGAGCCCTCTGCTTTCCTGAGTTTTACCTCCAGGAGCTCCACCAGGCTCTCACTCTGAAGACCAAGAAAAAATACCCACTTGCCTGTGGCTAGGAGAGGGGAAAAGTAGCCATTCTGAAATGTAGTACACAATAGCTATTCTTGAATGAATGCATGAGTGAATGAATGAATTTAAAAATCTGGATTTTTAATAAAAGCACCGCCAAGCACCAAAATGCAAGGTAGAAGAGCTTCCTTTGCAAGAAGGAGCTCTTTGTTCTCCTAACAAGTCGGTCCACAAGGAAGCTACTTTATCACGATAAAACTTCTAGCAGATAACACGGGAGAAAATCTAGGTGGCGTCAACTCTGGCAATGGGTTCTTGGATGCAACGCCAAAAGCATGATTGTTGGACGAAATAACCAATAAGTGGTACTTTATTAAAATTTAAAAACATATGCTCTGCTAAAGGCAGTATCAGGAAAATGAGAAGACGAGCCACAGACAAGCCACAAAAAATATTTGAAAAACACGTATCTGATAAAGGACTGGTACACAAAATATACAAAGAACTCTTAAAACTCACAAACAAGAAAACAAACAACCTGTTTACAAAAATAGGGAAAAGATCTGGACACTTGACCAACGATGTACAGATGGCAAGGAAAGCATTAAAAGATGCTCAGCATCAGGGCACCTTGGTGGCTCAGTAGGTTGAATGACCAACTCTTGATCTCAGTCAGGTCATGATCTCAGGGTTTGTCCAGAGCCCGCTAGGGATTCTCTTTCTCCCTCTCTGCCCCTCCCCTGTGCATGCTCGCACTCTCTTTCTTTCAAGATAAATAAATGCACTTAAAAAAAGAGATGCCCAACATCCTATGTCATTAGGGAATTGCACACTTAAACAACGAGGTGCCACTACAGAGCTATTAGAATGGCCAAAGTCCAGAACATTGACAACGCCAGATGCTGGTGTGCATGTGGAGCAACAGGAACTCTGATTCGTTGCTGGTGGGGACACAAAATGGTGCAGCCGCTCTGGGAGACGGCTTGTTAATTTCTTGTAACACTCAACACAGGTTTATCCTATGAGGAAGCAGTTGCACTCCTTGGTATTTACCCATATGAGTGACAAACTTGAGCTCCCACAAAATCTTTCACGTGGATGTTTCAGCAGCTTTATTTGTAATTGCCAAACTTGGAAGCAACCATCCCTCGGTAGGCGAATGGATAAGTGAACTGGTTCATCCAGACAATGGAATACTATTCAGTGTCCCCCAAAATGAGCCATTAAGCCGTGAAAACACAAGGAGCAACTTTATTTATTTTTTTTATATATGAAATTTATTGACAAATTGGTTTCCATTCAACACCCAGTGCTCATCCCAAAAGGTGCCCTCCTCAATACCCATCACCCACCCTCCCCTCCCTCCCACCCCCCATCAACCCTCAGTTTGTTCTCAGTTTTCAACAGTCTCTTATGCTTTGGCTCTCTCCCACTCTAACGTCCTTTTTTTTTTTTTTTTTTTTCCTTCCCCTCCACCATGGGTTCCTGTTAAGTTTCTCAGGATCCACATAAGAGTGAAACCATATGGTATCTGTCTTTCTCTGTATGGCTTATTTCACTTAGCATCACACTCTCCAGTTCCATCCACGTTGCTACAAAAGGCCATATTTCATTTTTTCTCATTGCCACATAGTATTCCATTGTGTATATAAACCACAATTTCTTTATCCATTCATCAGTTGATGGACATTTAGGCTCTTTCCATAATTTGGCTATTGTTGAGAGTGCTGCTATGAACATTGGGGTACAAGTGCCCCTATGCGTCAGTACTCCTGTATCCCTTGGGTAAATTCCTAGCAGTGCTATTGCTGGGTCATAGGGTAGGTCTATTTTTAATTTTCTGAGGAACCTCCACACTGCTTTCCAGAGCGGCTGCACCAATTTGCATTCCCACCAACAGTGCAAGAGGGTTCCCATTTCTCCACATCCTCTCCAGCATCTATAGTCTCCTGATTGGTTCATTTTGGCCACTCTGACTGGCGTGAGGTGATACCTGAGTGTGGTTTTGATTTGTATTTCCCTGATAAGGAGCGACGCTGAACATCTTTTCATGTGCCTGTTGGCCATCTGGATGTCTTCTTTAGAGAAGTGTCTATTCATGTTTTCTGCCCATTTCTTCACTGGGTTATTTGTTTTTCGGGTGTGGAGTTTGGTGAGCTCTTTATAGATTTTAGATACTAGCCCTTTGTCCGATATGTCATTTGCAAATATCTTTTCCCATTCCGTTGGTTGCCTTTTAGTTTTGTTGGTTGTTTCCTTTGCTGTGCAGAAGCTTTTTATCTTCATAAGGTCCCAGTAATTCACTTTTGCTTTTAATTCCCTTGCCTTTGGGGATGTGTCGAGTAAGAGATTGCTACGGCTGAGGTCAGAACAAGGAGCAACTTTAAATGCATATTACTGAGTGAAAGAAGTTGGTCAGCTTTAGTCAAAACTCCCATAAATAGTATAAGTTAAGTCTTGTTATATACAATTTAACTGTCACTTAACTAGCGGCTGGAGGTAATTTCTGCTTAAAATGACTACTGATTTATTTGCACTTTTAAAACCTTTTTCTCCTGTCATTATTTTGCTTCAACAGATATTGTATGAGTTTTTTCGCTTTCTTTTATTTATTTTGTGGCTTATTAATTTTTTACAACTTTTTTTCTCCATTTGTTTGGAATGTATTCATTCCATTTCCATTGTTTTAGTGAATATTTGAAGTAACATATATAATTATCTTAACAAAATATAAAGAAAAAGATCTTGATCTTTTTAAAAAAAAATTATTTGAGAGGGAGATAGAGGGCAAGCAGGGAAGGGACAGAGAGAGAAGACAGACTCCCAAGCAGACTCCGTACTATGAGCACAGAGCCCGATGCGGGGCCTGAACCCATGAACTGTGAGATCGTGACCTGAACTGAAGTCAAGGCACCCCTCTTGATCTTTTTAAAAAACATAAAGTCTTTCAAAACACTTTAGTCCCTCTTCTTCCACTTTTTAAAAAATTGTGGTAAAGCTCACCTAACATAAAATTCACTGTTTTCATCAAAGTGTACAATCCAATGGCATTTAGTCCCTTCACAACGTTGTGCAGCCATTACCACTATCCGAACATTTTCATCACCCCAATCACTCCAAAGGGAACCTTGTACCCATTAAGTAGTCATTCCTCAAACCTGCACTCACCCCCCAGCATCTGGAAATCACTAATCTGCCTTTTGTTTTTTCTATGGATTCACTTATTCTGGATATCTCCTATAAATGGAATCCCACAGAATGTGGCCTTTTGTGTCTGGCTACTTTCACTCAGCATAATGTTTTCAAGGTCCGTCCATGCTGTAGTCTTCCTTTTTGATGACTGAATAATACTCCACCCTATGGATATACCACCTTCGTTCACTCATTTATCAGTCTATGGACACTTGCGTTATTTTCACTTTTTTTTTTTTTGCTATTGTGAATAGTGCTGCCATGTAGATTTGTGGACAAGTTTTTGTTTGAACATTTGTTTTCAACCTTTTGGGTATCACCCAGGAATGGGATTGCTAGGTCCTACGGTCACTTGTTGTTTATTAACTTACTGAGGAATCACCATTTTCCACAGCTGCCACACCATTTTACATTCTCACTAGCATTGTCCAGAGTTCTAATTTCTGGATCGACTCAGATTTTCTATTTCTTCATGATCCAGTCTTGGGGGATTGTGTGTTTCTCAGAATTGTCCATTTTGTTTAGGTTTTCTGATTTGTTGGTGCATAATTGCTCATAGTACCCTCTTATAATCCTTTTATTTCTGTAAGATCAGCATTAAAATCCTCACCTTACTTTCGGCTTGAGTCATTTGAGTTTTTTGTCTTTCTTTTTTAGTCACTAGCTAAAGATTTGCCAATTCTGTTATCTTTTCAACAAGCAATTTTTGGTTTCGTTGATTCTATCGTTTTTGTGCTCTCCATTTCATTTATCTCTGCTCGAATCTTTATCATTTCCTTCCCTCCATTTCCACTGAGTTAAGTTGCTTTTCTGTCTCTGGCTTCTTAGGGTAGAAAGTTATGTTACTTATTTGAGATCTTTCTTCTCTCCTAATGCAGGCATTTACAGCTATAAATGTGTCCCATAAAACCATAAAACTTGGCGTTTTGTCTTTATTGTCTTCCAGCCAAGTATTTTGTCCATCTCCCTGATGACCACCTCTTTGACCCAGTAGCTGTTTACAAGTATGTTTTTAACTCCACATATCGGCGTATTTTCCAGTTTTTGCTTTGTTATTTGATTTCTGGTTTCATTCGATAGTGGTTGGAAAATACACTTTGTATGATTGGAATCACTTTGAATTTGCTGAAACTTGTTTTGTAGCCTAACATAAGCAGCTTCTGTCTCCAGGCAGCATTCTCTGGTTGCTATTTTTATTAGATTCCAGAGTTCTGCAAAAGTTGTTTCTGGTTTTTTGCCACCTAATCGTCGCTTTAGTGGAGACGCGGATATTTGGAGTCCCCTCCTCCTCCGTCTCTGGTTATGCCCCTGCTCGCCATTTTTTATGGTTACAAATTAGATACTACTATTATTTTATTCAGATAATTATTGTGCAAATTTTCCTACATGTTCACATTTTGTTTGTTCTCTATTTATTGTTGCGTCTCAGACTATCATTCTAGTATTTTTCTTTTTCTCTGAAGTATATCATTTTCAGGTTGTCTTAATAATTAACTACCATTTACCTTGCCTTTGTAAAGATAACCAATAAGTGATTAAGAAAGGTGACTCTTTGTAGAATATATACAGATAATAAATGCAAAAGAAATGCTTTTTAAAAATCACCATTTTATAACCCTTAATGCATAATGAATCTAGGCAGTAATAATCAGTGGTTGAATAAGCCATTAGGTGGAAAACAAAGGTGTGGATCTGAACCCACCAAACAGCCTTAACGTAATTAGAAGTGGGAAAACCTAGGTTATATGCCACCTCATGTGATACTATAGGAAATCCACCATAAAACCCGTAATGTATTCTAGCCTAAAACAACCGAATATGAGTCTAACAAAACTTCACTGTCTAACTACCAGTTTGCAAGAGATATGGAGAATAAGAAAAACACATTAGGTGCTACCGCAACGGTGAAATCAACCACACTTAGAACATAATAAATTCTATGGGACAGATAACCCAGTTGCATAAACAAGTGAACAGCATAAAAAAATAAATAAAAGAGACCCCGTTAATCTTGAGAATTTTAAGAGATTTTCTCAACCAAAAGCAATGTGTGGACCTTCTTCAGATTACAAATAAAACAGATCAACAACAACAAAAAAGGCATGTTCACAAAACCGAGAAAATTCACCATGGGCTGGGTATTAGATAGTATGAAGAATCTTAGTTAAATTGTTTAGATGTGAATTTTGTTGGAATTTTGTTTTTTATTTTTTTTATTTATTTTTGGGACAGAGAGAGACAGAGCATGAACGGGGGAGGGGCAGAGAGAGAGGGAGACACAGAATCGGAAACAGGCTCCAGGCTCTGAGCCATCAGCCCAGAGCCCGACGCGGGGCTCGAACTCACGGACCGCGAGATCGTGACCCGGCTGAAGTCGGACGCTTAACCGACTGCGCCACCCAGGCGCCCCGGAATTTTGTTTTTTAAATGACTATCTATTATCTATTATCTATTACCTATTACCTATTCTCTATTATCTATTGTTTTTTAAATGACTATATACAGAAATATTTAAAGATCAAATGCATGATGCTTGAAAGTAGCTTAATATGCTTCAGAAAAAAAGGATGATAAAATAAGAATGGTGTATGTTAATCATTGTTGAACCAGGTTGAGATGCATATGGACATTCATTATATCGTTCTCTCTAACTTCACGTAAGTTCCAATGTTTTGATAACATGTCTCTGTGAGAGAAAATTTCCCCAAGTTAGGCCTGCAGGACTCATTCATAGTAAGATCACACAGCCCTCCCAACAGTAAGGATGACCACAGACGCAAGAAGATAAACCACTATGCTTATGGATCCGCAGATACAAAACGTGACATATTTAGACCTAAACGGCAGCACATGTTGCAATTTTAAGATACAAGATAAAGAACAGCGATGTGGGATATACATCAACAAATTAAGGAGACAGTACGCCAGAAGAATGAGTAGAATGATATAAACATTTAGAACTCAAGAAATAAGATACAATAGTTGAAGCTAAAAATTCCTGATAGGTCAGGCTAAAGAGCATGTTAGCTACAGCCTAAGAAAGAATTACTACATTGAGAGATGACTCCAAAATGTTGGTCCAGAATACAGCAAAAATAGCTAAGGACACGGAACAAAGTCAGCTGTGACAGTCTGGTTTTAAACTCCCTGTTTTTATTTGTAAATGGTGTTAAAAAGCTTCCATTCTTGGGGCGTCTGGGTGGCAGTTAAGCATCCAACTCGGTTTCGGGGCGTCAGCTCGTGTCATGATCTCATGGTTTGGTGAGTTCAAGCCCCGTGTCAGGTTCTATGCTGGCAGCACAGAGCCTGCTTGGGATTCTCTCTCCCCCCCTCTCTCTGCCCCTTCCACACTCATGCTGTCTCTGTCTCTCTCCAAATAAATAAATAAACTTTAAAAACTTTTTTTTTAAAAAGCGCCCATTCTTGAAGGTTAGTTTGATGAGCACACAAGTCTAGATTGACAATTATTTTATTTCAATCCTTCTAAAATAGATTTCCTTTTTCCCTGGTTTGTTATGGAAATTAACATTGTAACATTGTAACATTAATGTTAACATTGTTAACATTGTAACTGTTCCTCCTTTGCAGTAGATCCGTCCATTTTCTCTGGCTGATTTCAGACCTTCTCTTTGGTAACACACTTTCAGTGTGAGGTGTGAAGTTATGGTTATTTACTTTTCCTTGCTTGTGATACACTGAGCTTTCTGAATCTACGTATAAAAAGTTTCTCTCGGGGTGCCTGGGTGGCGCAGTCGGTTGAGCGTCCGACTTCGGCCGGGTCACGATCTCGCGGTCCGTGAGTTCGAGCCCCGCGTCGGGCTCTGGGCTGATGGCTCAGAGCCTGGAGCCTGTTTCCGATTCTGTGTCTCCCTCTCTCTCTGCCCCTCCCCCGTTCATGCTCTGTCTCTCTCTGTCCCAAAAATAAATAAACGTTGAAAAGAAAATAAAAATAAAAAGTTTCTCTCCAGTTCTGGGCAATTCTAATCTCTTATGTCTTCGAATATGACCTCACCTACGTTTTTCTCTTCTTCTATTCCTGGGCTATAATTATATATACTCAGAATTTCTTATTTGTTCCTACATCTCTACTATGTTCTTTTATCCATTTTCTGTGGCCGTGTAATAAACTACCCCAAAACTCAGGGGCTTAAAGCAACACCCACTCATTTTCTCGGAATTCTAGGGGTTGGTAATATGGGCAGAGCTCACATGGGCTGTATCATCTCTTCTGTTTGTGGGGTCAGCTGGGCTAGTCTCTCCGCAGCCAATTCGCAGGTCAGCTGGAGACTGACGGCTCCAGGACAGCCCCAACCATATCCGACAGTAGGCAGGGACTGTTTCTGGTTTATCAGGTTTCCTTACTGTGCTCTTTCTAGATGGTGGCCCAGCTTTCTTACACAATGATAGCAGTGTTCCAGGAAAGTGAAGGCTGACGCTACAAGGTTTCTTGAGACCAGGCTTGAGAGTGGCACATTACCTCATTGTACTCCACTGGTCAGAGCAGCTCAGATTCAAGGTTCAGAGGAATAAATTAGACTCCACCCCCTGACGGGAGGAGGTGCAAATGACCTGTGGTGAGGTTCGTCTGTCACGGCTGACTTTGTTCCATTTCTTAACTACTTTTGCTGTATTCTGGACCGACACTTTGGCATCATCTCTCAACATTTTGATGAAGAGCAGGATGTTTGGGGTCTTAGGTTGCTGCCCCACAAACTAGGTGATCCATGGAAGGCACAGTCTCCAGGTAATTACCCCCACATTATCCACGATAAGTATCCCCACATCAGCTATGTAGTACTCTGGTGGGAAATGCATGCCCTGAATGTGGTCATAAGAAAACAGACCCAAAGCGAAAGACATTCTATTAAAAAAAAAAAAGAAGAAACAAACAAACAATAAAAAAAGGACATGTTTCAAATGGCATGTTAATGTCATAAAAGCCCCTCCCCCCCCCCAAATCTGTGAAAATGTTCCAGATTAAAGAAAACTAAAAAGGCCAACTAAATGCAAATCCATCCCCAGACTAGATGCTGTAGGAGGGGCGATCGGGTCAGTTGGGTCAAATGCAAACCGTAGATTAAATACAGCTGTCTGTTAGGGTTAAAGTCTCCCGTTCACCACAGTCCTGAGGTCATGAGGTCAAGGGTTTAAGGGTAACTGAACATGAGATACTCCCTAATGAGAGAAAGAGCGGTCAAACCACAAAGCAAATGGAGTAAAATATTAGCAATAGCCAAAGCCGGGTCAAGGGAATAGGGGCAATTTTGTACTATTTTTATTTTTTTCAACTTTTTTAATAAGTTTGAAATTGTTTCAGAGGCAGAGAAAGACGCCAGGGAAATCAGCGACTGGGGGTGGAGCCGGACCCGGCCAACTCTACAGCGTGAGGAGCGGTCCCCCAAACCATCCGAGGAACCCCGAATTCTTCACAGCTGGGGGGGGCTGCTCGTGGAGGGGGGGTAGTGGGGAGGAGGAAGTCAGGGCTGCTGGGCCAGCTCAACCCTTCCCCCCCAGCAGCACCCCTGCCGCCCTCTGCTGGCCCCAGGGCAGGGGTACCTGCCACCCAGGTTCCCAGCTTGTCCTCGGGGTCCATCCAGGACAGGGTGACCCCGCGGGGACGGTCCCTGCCACCACCGCCCAGCCTTCAGCGGAGGCTTCTGCCTCCCGGAAATGGGGAGGATTTGAGGGTCTCGGAACCCCGGAGGCGGGAGGCGCTACGCGCCCCCTGGGCTCCCCCGCCCACACGCCCCCGCTGCGCGCGCGCCTCCCTCCCCCTCCCCGGGCTGTCCCCCCCCCACCCCCGCGCCCCCGCCCCCCGCTGCGCCGCACCTGCTGCGGCCTCTGGGGGCGGGGTTGGGGGAAGGAGCGCAGAGCACTGGAAATGAACCTGGAAAGAGCGAGAGAAGACTGACCGTGTCTTTTCAGCTTCCTTCTTCGTTTGGAATCTCATTTTGTGCTTTTGAGGGTTTTTTTTGTTTGTTTTGTGTTTTGAAACCGCTTCTCAGCCTGTTTCGCAGACGAGGCAGCTCGCACCGCGCGCTCCCTGCAGGTTACCAAATCTTTAGGAGACCAGGAAGTAATGATTATAAATCACGACAGGAATCCAAAGTGGTGCGCTCACAGTCGGGGGTGTAGCTCAGTGGTAGAGCGCGTGCTTAGCATGTACGAGGTCCCGGGTTCAATCCCCGGCACCTCCAGCAGTTTTGAGGGGTCGTGCTCGTGGTCAGAACACCTGCCTGGCGTTTCCCCCGCTAGACCCGGTACCCTCTTCCGTTTTCCACCCGCGCGCCCTGCGGTCAGGACCCCCGATTGCTGCCCCACACGTGCCCTGGACCCCTGATTTCTGTCCCACACGCGCCCTGGACCCCCGATTCCTGTCCCACTTTCTGTCCCACACGCGCCTTGGACCCCCGATTCCTGTCCCACACGCGCCCTGGACCCCCGATTCCTGTCCTACTTTCTGTGCCACACGCACCCTGGACCCCCGATTCCTGTCCCACTTTCTGTCCCACACGCGCCCTGGACTCCCGATTCCTGTCCCACACGCGCTCTGGACCCCCGATTCCTGTCCCACACGCGCTCTGAACCCCCACTTTCTGTCCCACACGCGCCCTGGACCCCCGATTCCTGTCCCACTTTCTGTCCCACACGCGCCTTGGACCCCCGATTTCTGTTCCACCCGCGCCCTGGACCCCCGATTCCTGTCCTACTTTCTGTGCCACACGCACCCTGGACCCCCGATTCCTGTCCCACTTTCTGTCCCACACGCGCCCTGGACTCCCGATTCCTGTCCCACACGCGCTCTGGACCCCCGATTCCTGTCCCACACGCGCTCTGAACCCCCACTTTCTGTCCCACACGCGCCCTGGACCCCCGATTCCTGTCCCACTTTCTGTCCCACACGCGCCTGGACCCCTGATTCCTGTCCCACACGTGCCCTGGACCCCCGATTCCTGTCCCACACGCGCCCTGGACCCCCGATTTCTGTTCCACCCGCGCCCTGGACCCCCGATTCCTGTCCTACTTTCTGTGCCACACACACCCTGGACCCCCGATTCCTGTCCCACTTTCTGTCCCACACGCGCCCTGGACTCCCGATTCCTGTCCCACACGCGCTCTGGACCCCCGATTCCTGTCCCACACGCGCTCTGAACCCCCACTTTCTGTCCCACACGCACCCTAGACCCCCGATTCCTGTCCTACTTTCTGTCCCACACGCGCCTGGACCCCCGATTCCTGTCCCACACGCGCCCTGGACCCCCGATTCCTGTCCCACACGCGCCCTGGACCCCCGATTTCTGTTCCACCCGCGCCCTGGACCCCCGATTCTTGTCCCACTTTCTGTCCCACACGCGCCCTGGACCCCGTGCAGCAGATGTAAACAGCTCTTGTTCCAGAAAACTTCAATCAAAGTAAATGACCTGTCAGGCTCATTGTAGACATAAATTTGACTAAAGGACCACTTCCACTGCCCCCAGACAAGCATCCCACAAGTAACACCTGCATCGCTTAACCAATTCCAAAATGACAACTGATTTGCCCAGGCCAGAGCTAGTGTGAAATAATAGTTGAATACATAGTATAAGATGGGGGGGAAACTGCCATCACTGTTAAACTGATTCATTTCTAGGGATTATTTTTCATCCTGGAAAATAATTCTGGGTAATATGTGTTGTTCAGAGATTTTTACGATCTGTATCACTATTTTAGTCTCTTTAAGGTATTTTGTGGTCAAACAGATTTAAAGTTGTTTATGATTAGGCACGGATGTCCGTTAACTTCACTACTATTTAACGCTGTGATGAAGGTATAAATCAAGGCCTTCAGATACGGGAAGAATAGAGGACTCGGTATTGAATAGAGACAAAGTTATCTTTCTAGGTCTTGGTAGTATTATACATCTGGAAATCACCTTTCTCTACAAATAGAGAATTTAGAGAAACTGGTTGTAAAATCAACACACACGCGCGCGCGCGCACACACACACACACACACACACACTAGTTCTTTGGAGGTTTTTGGACAACAGCTCATTCTCTTGAACGCTGACAAATGAAGGGAGAGAATCAAGCATTTATGGATAATATGGAATGTTTTTAGGAGATACATATAGTTGGTAAGGGAAAGATTTTCTCCATCGAAGAATCACAGCTAATAAATGCAGGAGGAAGAATTCAAACCACAGTCAACATTTTACTACTGATATTGCTGTAATGCATCCAGGTTGCGATCATCGATGGTGGCTACAACCATGAGGAGAAATTGGACGGGGAAACCTAGAACGGATGGAGCAGGTGGACATCGCCTGAAACCAACGATTAATTCCATGAGGCTAGAAGTGAGACGGTTACACATCACGTGCCTCCTAATGCTGTAAAACAGAACACGCCCAACCCCACCAATGAAATACTGGCGTTAAAAGATGACTGCTTTCTCCAAGCAGGTGGAGCCAGTAACACATTACAGTAAGTATTGGGAACGCCAGAAGATGGGTTTTTTAAGTTTTATGTATTTATTTTGAGGGAGACAGACACAGCACAAGTGGGGAAAGGGCAGAGAGAGAGAGAGGGAGGGAGAGAATCCCAAGCAGGCTCTGCGATGCCTGCGCAGAGCCCGATATGGGGCTTTATCTCCAAAATGGATGTCCCCAAATGGACCTCAGTGGCATAGCAATTATTTTTTTAAACGTTTTATTTATTTATTTTGAGAGAGAGAGCGCACGCACATGCATGTGGGGGAGGGGCATAGAGAGAGGGAGAAAGAGAATCCCAAGCAGGCTCCACCCCATCAACGCAGAGCCCCAGGGGAGGCTCCACTAACTCAGAGATCATGACCTGCGCTGAAATCCAGAGTCCCCAACGGACACCTAGGCGCCCCAATGGCATATTAATTACTTTTAATTGCAGCTACTTGGGAAACAGCAGGTTCAAGGACATCACACCCTCCTCTGTGCCCTGGAAGCAGGAAATAAACTTTCTTTTTTATTTTATTTTTTTTTTTTTAAATTTTTTTTTTCAACGTTTATTTATTTTTGGGACAGAGAGAGACAGAGCATGAACGGGGGAGGGGCAGAGAGAGAGGGAGACACAGAATCGGAAACAGGCTCCAGGCTCTGAGCCATCAGCCCAGAGCCCGACGCGGGGCTCGAACTCACGGACCGCGAGATCGTGACCTGGCTGAAGTCGGACGCTTAACCGACTGCGCCACCCAGGCGCCCCATAGGAAATAAACTTTCCATACGAAAGGGAGTTTCCTGTACTAAAAGACATCCTTATCACCAGAGACGCGGGTTGTAAAATTGAGACAGCTGTATAAGCTCGTTACTTTTTCAGTAAATCTACCTCAGCCCAAATTCCGTTTAAAATCCCTTACTAATCAAAGTCCCCAAAACGTCTGTTTGCTCCGGCCTGTCATTTCCTCACGAATTCATCTTCTCTCTGTCTAAAGTGCTTCTCAGTCTCACTATTAAGCCTCTTTTCACCCTGGTAACCTGTGTCAAGCCAATTTAATTCTTAGTCCAGTAAGAATTCCGGATGGAAGAAAACTCCTTTCTCTCAGTCACTTTAATATTTGAAGAGGGGCCTGCCAAGGGCTAAATAAGAAGCGAATCGGAGCGTCTGTAGAGTGGAGATGCCGGGGATCGAACCCGGGGCCTCATACATGCAAAGCATGCGCTCTACCACTGAGCTACATCCCCACCACGAAGACCGCTCCTTTCTCCTTCGTTGCTGACCCAGGTCCTGCCTCATTCACAGAATTACCATCAGGTGGCTCTAACAAGCGCTTATTACCTAACACATCAGAGTGCCCCGCGCTCCCCTTTAATGCGCGTTTTATATTTGCAGATCCGTGTTATTTGGTTACGTTTGCCTGCTCCCCCCTAGGGCGATGTCAGAAGGGCAGAGCCCTGAGTGTCCTTCCCCATCACCCTACCTCCAGCCGACGGCACCGAGCCTGGCACGCGGCAGCCCCTCAGTGAAGGGTGGCGAGGGATGCCGGAGAGGTGACCTCTGTCCAGGGTTCGTGTCGCAGCGCAGAGAACCGTGCGGTGAAGTGCGCGGGGGAGAGGCGGATTGCGAAGTACGCGCATAGCTCGTTCAGGGCAGCGGGGCGGGCGCTCCAGCCCACACCGGACGGGCAAGCGTACCGCGCACCCTTGAGGAGACACCGGACCCCTGAACAAAGGCCCGTTTGCGCTCGCAGCGGTGGGCGGCGACGCTTCTCGATTTCGGCCGAAGTTCTGCGCGCAGGTGGCGCGTGGACGCCCCAGGTGAGCCCCCGCAGCGGTCCGCCCAGGGTCTGGGCAGGTGCGGCTCTGAAACGCACTCGTGGGTTTCACCTAGCGCACCCTCTGCAAAGATGCGCGGGAGAAACGAGACCCGGGCGGCCGCTGGGTGGGGGTGCTCTGGGCTCGCGGGGGCCGACCCCCGGGGGTTCCCCGTGCAGACGCCTGCATGCGTCCTGCTCGTCAGCCAGCGCAGCACGGCCCTTGCCGCCCGCTCCCAGGGCTGCGATTTCGGCCTTCAGGTTCTCGCCGCGCGGCCCACCCCCCGGCCTCTGCCTTACGCGGGGCTCGGCGGGGACTCCCCGGGGTCGCTCCCAGCGTTCGTAGCCAGGTCACCGTTTCAGCCCGTGCCCCGGTCTGCCTCACGCTTCCTCGCCTTCCCTCAGGCCTTTCCTTCTGGCAGATTCCTTGGCCTTTACCGGCTTTACTGCCGCGTGCGGGCGGCTCGTCGGTGTTTGGAGCGAGCCGGGCTCTGTGACCAGTCCGGCTGCTCCCGGTGACCCCGACCCTGGAACTCTCTCAGAAAATGCCCACAGCGGCGATGGTGCCCTGCGCGTCCCGAAAACGCACCCGGGCTCGGCCGAGTTGGGGAGGGAAGGACAGCCAGAGAAGGAAAGGTAAATTGGAACCGGGAAGGGAGACACAAACATAAACAGAAGTGTCTAAAAACAAGCAACGAAGCCAACGGTTCTACCCCCCGCAGGACCCGAGGCCCTCGGCGAGCCTCGACGTCTCACCGCAAGCCTCCAGGAGAGCCGTGCCAACCACTTCCCGACCGAAGTGCGCAAAGGACCCGACTTCCCTGCGGAAGCGCGTGGTGTCCCTTCGCTCTGCCGACTGCAGTTCGCGCCAGCCCCCAGCTGTCCCCAAGCTTCTCTTGGTCCCGGGCCTCACCTGCTCGCCACCCACCTGCAGACCCCGCCGGGGGAGTGGTTCCTGTGCAGACCAACCTGTGCACAGCACCACCGTCGCGTGGACACCACCACCCCATGCACACTCCGTGCACACCACCACCCCGTGCACACCACCACCGCGTGCACACCACCACCTCGTGCACACCACCACCTTGTGCACACCACCACCCCATGAACACTCCGTGCACACCACCACCCCGTGCACACCACCACTCCATGCACACCACCACCCCATGCACACTCCGTGCACACCACCACTCCGTGCACACCACCACCCCATGCACACTCCGTGCACACCACCGTCGCGTGCACACCACCACCCCATGCACACCACCACCCCATATACCACCACCGCATTCACACCACCACCCCGTGCACACCACCACCTTGTGCACACCACCACCCCATGCACACTCCGTGCACACCACCGTCGCGTGCACACCACCACCCCATGCACACCACCACCCCATACACCACCACCGCGTTCACACCACCACCCTGTGCACACCACCACCTTGTGCACACCACCACCCCGTGCACACCACCACCGCGTGCACACCACCACCCCGTGTGCACTGCCACCCCGTGCACACCACCACCTCGTGCACACCACCACCTTGTGCACACCACCACCCCATGCACACTCCGTGCACACCACCACCCCGTGCACACCACCACTCCATGCACACCACCACCCCGTGCACACCACCACCCCATGCACACTCCGTGCACACCACCACTCCGTGCACACCACCACCCCATGCACACTCCGTGCACACCACCGTCGCGTGCACACCACCACCCCATGCACACCACCACCCCATACACCACCACCGCGTTCACACCACCACCCTGTGCACACCACCACCTTGTGCACACCACCACCGCGTGCACACCACCACCGCGTGCACACCACCACCCCGTGTGCACTGCCACCCCGTGCACACCACCACCTCGTGCACACCACCACCTTGTGCACACCACCACCCCATGCACACTCCGTGCACACCACCACCCCGTGCACACCACCACTCCATGCACACCACCACCCCGTGCACACCACCACCCCATGCACACTCCGTGCACACCACCACTCCGTGCACACCACCACCCCATGCACACTCCGTGCACACCACCGTCGCGTGCACACCACCACCCGTGCACACCACCACCCCATGCACACCACCACCCCATACACCACCACCGCGTTCACACCACCACCCCGTGCACACCACCACCTTGTGCACACCACCACCCCATGCACACTCCGTGCACACCACCACCCCGTGCACACCACCTCTCCGTGCACACCACCACCCCGTGCACACCACCACCCCATGCACACTCCGTGCACACCACCACCCCGTGCACACCACCACCGCGTGCACACCACCACCCCGTGCGCACTGCCACCCCGTGCACACCACCACCTCGTGCACACCACCACCTTGTGCACACCACCACCCCATGAACACTCCGTGCACACCACCACCCCGTGCACACCACCACTCCATGCACACCACCACCCCGTGCACACCACCACCCCATGCACACTCCGTGCACACCACCACTCCGTGCACACCACCACCCCATGCACACTCCGTGCACACCACCGTCGCGTGCACACCACCACCCCATGCACACCACCACCCCATACACCACCACCGCATTCACACCACCACCCCGTGCACACCACCACCTTGTGCACACCACCACCCCATGCACACTCCGTGCACACCACCGTCGCGTGCACACCACCACCCGTGCACACCACCACCCCATGCACACCACCACCCCATACACCACCACCGCGTTCACACCACCACCCCGTGCACACCACCACCTTGTGCACACCACCACCCCATGCACACTCCGTGCACACCACCACCCCGTGCACACCACCTCTCCGTGCACACCACCACCCCGTGCACACCACCACCCCATGCACACTCCGTGCACACCACCACCCCGTGCACACCACCACCGCGTGCACACCACCACCCCGTGCGCACTGCCACCCCGTGCACACCACCACCTCGTGCACACCACCACCTTGTGCACACCACCACCCCATGAACACTCCGTGCACACCACCACCCCGTGCACACCACCACTCCATGCACACCACCACCCCATGCACACTCCGTGCACACCACCACTCCGTGCACACCACCACCCCATGCACACTCCGTGCACACCACCGTCGCGTGCACACCACCACCCCATGCACACCACCACCCCATACACCACCACCGCATTCACACCACCAGCCCGTGCACACCACCACCTTGTGCACACCACCACCCCATGCACACTCCGTGCACACCACCGTCGCGTGCACACCACCACCCCATGCACACCACCACCCCATACACCACCACCGCATTCACACCACCACCCCGTGCACACCACCACCCCATGCACACTCCGTGCACACCACCACCCCGTGCACACCACCACCGCGTGCACACTACCACCATCGCGTGCACACCACCACCCCGTGCGCACTGCCACCCCGTGCACACCACCACCTCGTGCACACTACCACTGTCGCGTGCACACCACCACCACCAGCCCCCTCCTCCGGGACCTCGGGAAAGCCCCCGCCCCGCCCCCTGACTCATTTGCAGATTTGCGCCGGTGGCATTTTAGCCAGAATGAAGGTTCGGTGCGGGAGAAGGAGCCTGAGACACCTGCTGCCTGGTACGGGAGGGCGGCGCGCGCGAGCCGCCGGGCGCAGGTGCGCAGGTGGCGGGCGGGGCCGCGGGCCGCTCTCCCCCAGCCTGGGGCAGGGCCAGGGGCCGTAGCGAGGGGGCCGGCGGCCGGTCTAGTGAGGAGGGAACGAGACTCGTGTGCCACGACTCCTGCGTGGTCCCCGGACGGTCAACGTGGCCAGATTCTTAGCGATTCGGCCTCGGGGGTTTTGGAGGCTCGGCCCGCGGACTGCGCTGACCGGCGGGGGGGGGGGGGGGGCTAACCTCTACGCCCCTGAATCCCGTCGGTGGTGGGATCGTGGGGTGCAACTGTTGCCCCGGAACAGGAGTTTTTATCATTTTGGTCATAATTGCCCTGGGTGCCGGCCGGCACCGCGATTGGATGCTTGAGTCCAGTCCTGGACAGGGCGGTCTGCCCTCCTGCCCTCGCTCCCTCCCACGTGACCTTCGATGCAGGCCTGAGGTCCTCGGTTCATCCCTGGTCTGTCCACGCACGGGACGTCTACACCTGTAGACGCGCTTTCTTTCGGCCTCTTGCCGTTCTTAATCTGCCTTCGCTCGTCTTTATCTTCCTCTTCTCTTCGAATGGCCAGTGGACAGATGATCTGATGTTCAAGGGCTTTCCAACATCGAGAGAAGGGTCTGATATGGTTTGTACGTCAGTGCACAATTCACTAAGCTTTAAAAATTAACATTTGTAAATATTCACACTATTTTCACAGTGTATTAAAAACATAAATTCAAAACTTAGATTTCCCTTACATGCAAATATTTATAAAAACTCAGGCCTTATGTTAAATTGTTTAATCTTTAAATGTTGGACGCACCTTAGTCCTGCAGTGTTGTTGGAAAATGATGTAGTAAGGTAGCATTCTGCACAGCAGACTGTTCAAAAACTCTGTACAAAAACTCTGTTCCTGAGTTTTTGGGTGTATCAGCATCACCTCTGGGTCTTGTCAGGACAAGGGTTGCTGGGCCCCCATGCCTCAAGTTCTGGACTCACCGAGATGGGGCCTGAGAATTTGCACTTTTAGCAAGATCTCAGGTGATGATGATGCCGCAGATACAAAGACCATGCTTTGAGAGCCGTTGCCTCACCCTAAAACCCTTTCTAAAGTATGAAAACCTGGATTTATGTTTGAATCTTCAGCGTCTTTCTTATACTTTTTATTCCACAGGATACAGGTTTACTCACCCAGTCTACGGAGTGGGCTCTTCCTTCTTGGGCCAAGATTTACACACACTGTGGACAATTCCAAGCCTAGAACCTGAGATTGAGTGGACCCTGCAAGATGACTCTGTCTCTGTCCTGTACCCAGGACTTTGTCCGTCCATCACGACATTTCCCAGGGGGTTGCTGTGGCCATCTGTGGGTCTAGTTTTTCTCATGTCAGCCTTTCCAAAAGCCTCATGATCTGAATGACATATTCTTGGTCATTGTTAGGATAAAACCCAAATTTCCACCTGCTTGTTTTGAGCTGGGCCTGGGCAGATTAAGGTGAATCTAAAGCCTTTAGTGATATTGACTTACAAACATTTTCTTTCTGACATTCAAGACCTGTAAAATTCATATAATTCTTGCACAACAAAGTATAGCGAAATACATTTTACAGAAAACTTAATGTATATTCATAAAGAAAGGTATTTTTGCGCCCCACAAGCTCTGCAGTTCTGGGGATGTAGCTCAGTGGTAGAGCGCATGCTTTGCATGTATGAGGTCCTGGGTTCGATCCCCAGCATCTCCAGTCTCTTGCCGCTTGTGGCACGCCTTTTTAAAATGCTACATCTTGAACCAGACGTCTGTGGCTTTTAGCCCTTTTGACACTTTTGAGCAATTTAAACTGGAGGCAACTAAGTCAGGTTTCACTCTGGCTGGGAAGCCAAATATGCTGCTGAAGAAAATACTCGACTTGCTCTGCCAAGGGCACAGACTGATGTTCTGTTCCCCTTGAACAAGGAGCAGAGGCGAGGGTAAGGAGAGATTAAGCTGAGACGATGGACTGGTTATTTCCACTTCTGCAACTTTGCGTTGTCAGCAACTTTTGGAACTTTGTCATAAGTGCCTCTACCATTCATAACCAAAGAAATCCTTTACGTCTCATTCTTTCTGTTTTAGAGGAGATCACATCTAAAGCCAGCCACTGACTAGGAAGTCCACCACGGGTATAAATGGGGTAAACACATGACTAATTTCTAATGAGTTGGTTGCTGGAAGCTGAGAATGTAACAAGGAGAAATTGTAAGCCAAGAACAGTCTTCAGGTACAAGAGGAAAGAGAGCCTTGGTTAGAAATCCATGCAGAGAGCAAAGGGTTTTATTAGCTTCTCCTTGGTTCTTTTTGTAAACCAGAAAAAACTGCTATTACCAATTATCATCAGGGACATAGGCCAACAGTGTCCTCTAAAAACATAGGCTAAGAAAATTTGTTCTTGGAAATCATGTCAGTAACAATAGAGTAGCCTTATTATCTAACTGATGTGGCTTAAATGACTTTGGCTTTGACAAAAATTTTGCTATGACTTTGACATAGAAACTTAGACTCTATTTCCAACCACTTTCCAGAGTTTCAGTAAGGATTTTCAGGAACATCTTCTAAAATTTATTATAACTGCATAGTTTTCTTTATTACTTTTTTAGAGAGAGAGCAAGCACATGCCAGTGGGGGCAGAGAAGCAGAAGGAGAGAGAGAGTCCTAAGCAGGCTCCACACTCAGCATGGGGCCTCATCCCACAACCCTGGGATCATGGCCTGAGCTGAACTCAAGAGTCGGTCGCTCAGCAGACCGAGCCACCCAGATGCCCCTCTAACTCTGTAGTTTTAAGAAAACAGGATGCGAGTCCAATTCTCAGGCCTGCCTGATGCTGCCACTTTATATACAGTCCTGCTTTGCTTTGATTCTATAAAACACTGTTTCGATTATATTATACTATATTATATTATTATATTTAAAACTTAAACTCGCCCCCCCCCCCTACCAAATCCTATAATGACGATGCCTCTTGCTTCGTTTGGCCAAAGTCTGTACTTCTGTTTGCATTTCCCCCATGGCCTGAGCAAGGATTAAGTTCATCTTTTATGTGTGAAGATTCAGCAATTGTAATTTATTTAACATTTTCTAATACAGAAGCGAAAAAATTGATATGGCGAGGCTAAGAAACAGAGACTGGTCTTTAAATAAAGTAAAAATTAATGTTCTTGAACTTTCTATAGGGAAAGCCTATTTAAGACACCAAAAAAAAAAAACCCTACATAAATAAAAATATCGATTCACTTGCCTGGTCATATTTAATATAAAGACACTTGTGGTTGCCATCCACAAGCCAAGGGGAAAGGCTTTGGAGAACGACCCAACCAACACCCGATTGCAGACTACTTTCCTCAAGAACTGTGAGAAAAAAAATTCCTGTTATTTAAGCCATCGTGTCTGTGGGGCTTTGTGACGGCAGCCCTAGAAAGCTGACACAATTCTAAATGCGCCCAGGAGGCAGTGCTATTGTTACTGTCTTCACACCCCAGGGATAAAAGGAGAGTGTACATTTGTTGGATACGTATTGGCATTCAGCATGCATTCCTACTTTCTTCTGGTTGACAGTCTTTACTGGAGGGCTTGGAAAGCTACAAAGGATATGTCCCATCCCCCCTCGCACCTAGGGATCTTGATACAAATGATATTAAAACAACTATTAGGCACACTGCTCTGAGGTTTACAAAACAGGATATTATCCTGCTCATTTTGGCCATTTTCTGCTGGCAAGCCAGACTGTGGACACATGCTTTCTCTGTAGCAATGTTACAAGCCCGGCCTCTGTAGAACAGGAGAGAGAGCGGTGACAGAGCCAGTGCCATCATCCACGTTCCAATGTGCAGTCACAGCTCCTGAGTTTGGGAAGGGTTCTAGACAAGGCAGTCTCCTAAGCTTAACCTCATGGTTCGCAGACATGGTGGGACGTCCACGAGCTCAGCAATGTTATCACTAGCTTCCCTTGTAAAGCAGTTCTATAGATATGTGTATCCTTGTAATCAGGGGAAAGCACAAACACAGTCTTGTGGATATTTCTTGGACTCTTACTTGAAGGTCCAGTCTGAAGTCTGTCTCTCAATCACTTCTGCTGACTTTATACTAATCCAGTTTCCTGTTTTTAAATCCTTCCTGCTTAAGACATTTAGAGTGTTTCCTGTTTACTAAACTCAACTCTGAATTGTGCTTCAGGTTAAGAAATACCAAAATAAATACTGATAGTAATGGGCTATAACCTATTGGATACAATAACAACCTGTGAATCCGTACAAATAAATAAGTCAATGAAGAAGAAAGAAATCGTCTTCTTCTTACACTAAGAAGTCAAATTATAAATATAGAAAGAATGACGGGTTTAGAAAATCACCATTTGGAAATCATTACATTAATCATTGATTTAGGCAAGAATCATCGAGTGATAAATTAAATAGGTAAAAGTTGAATGAGAACAGTACCTTCACATAGCCTCAAAGCATGTCCTCAAAAGATACTTATTAATTGAAAAAAAAAAAAAAGAAAGTAGTTACGGAGAAATCTGGAAGACATCATCATAAGCAAGTGACCAGCATTAACATCAGCAAGAACGGGACAATATGGGACAGTTGACATTCTATGTCCACTGATGTGATGCACTGAAAAAGACACAACATCAGTTGTATTCCTGCCCAAAATACAGAGCCTAAATTAATTGTGAAGAGGCCGCAGACTAACCCCAATTATGCAGTATGTTACAACATAATTGCTCTGTACTCTTCGAAAATGGCCATGTCAGAAAAAGAAAGCCCACAGGTTAAAGATGAAAGAGAACGACAAACGAGTTCAGTACATAATCAAAGATTTTTGCTAAAAAGGGCATCGTGGGGGGAGGAGGACAGACATCCGCAACATGTCAGAGTTGGACCCTCCTTCCCCCAACAAGCGCACTATTCAGCAACAAGTCATCAATCTCTTCCCGAGAAATCAGGAACTATTGGAAAGGCTCCCGCACGCAGGACTGTAAACCAGATTAGAGCTCCAGACAGTAGATCTGAGATTGAGATTAGAGATGATTTCAGACTAAAAAATTGGAGTAAATGGCCAAAACCAAAAAGCTTTGCAGGCCCCGCTGGGAGTCGAACCCAGGATCTCCTGTTTACGAGACAGGCGCTTTAGCCAACTAAGCCACAGAGCCAGCTGCGCGGCGGGCGGAGGGACTTTGGTGATCAAATCGCGGTGCATTAGGGGGAAAGCCACTTCCGCCGGGTTCCCGCGCTCGCCCTAGCGGAGGAGGTCGCGCTCGCATGGGCGGGGGCTCGCGCGGGACACCCGGGAGCTCGGACTGGAACCGGCACGACAGCACGCATGCGCGCACCCTCCCCGTGCCGGGGAAAAAGCCTGGACCGGCCTCGCGGCGGGAAAGGCGGGAGCCGAGCGGGGTGTTGTGCGCGGGAAGGGGCTCGTCCGCGTGACGTCACACCGATCTTGGTCTTCGGGAACCTTCCGGTGAGAGGCCGGGTGAGGGGCCCGCTCCTCCCGCGAAGCAGGTGGGTGCGGCTTCCATCCCGGCGCGCAGAGGACCGCGCGCTGCGCTCGGACAACCGAGCCGAACCGAAACCAGCCGGGCGCCTAAAGGTTCCGGGCGGCTGTGCCCGAGCAAGTAGCGGACGGAGCAAGGCGGCTGCTCCGGGGTCGCCGCCCCGTCCCGCCCCGCCCCGCCCGGTGCCGCAGCCCCGCAGCCCCGCCCTCGCGGGCCCGAGCCCACCAGCGCCCCGCCGGCCGCGGCAGGTGCACAGGGGGAAGCGAAGCTTGCGGCGGCGGCGGAGGAAATTCCTCTTCGCTTTGGTGTTTCCAGAGGCTGCCCTTCTGTACTTTCCTCGTGGACTCTCGGCTCGTGGAGGCTAAACAAGCATCAGCTGACTGTGTAAATAAACATCACACAACCAAGCATTCATTCTTAAACCGTCAAGGACTGCACCCAGGTTTTCTGCCTTTAATTAGAAGAAAGTGCTACCAGGGAGGGGAGTGAAGTCGCCGGTTTAGAAGGTGACGCTGCGCGCCCGCCCGGCTCCCGCTGCCCGGTTAAAATGCAAGACCGAGGACTCCTGAATTCTGTATCCATCCAAGCAAGGCTAGAAGGAATTCTGCATGAGGAGGCCCTCGAATCGCAAAGTCGTTTTAAATTCCTTTCTTGAATCAAATGTTCTGGCCTTGCCATTTTCTATTCCACTCACAGTGCTTTGGTAGAGAGTGTAAACACATGTCTGCGAACCAGATGATCACTTTTAAACTTAGTCTGTTAGCAAACTTCTGTGGCTAGGACGGTGTTTACTGTATATTCCAGATACTGTGGGTTTACTGAGTGTGGAAACCAGCACCCCAAGTCATAATTGGGCCAGGGACCCGGGCATTTCTGAATTCTAATTAGCTGCATTGCTTATGATAAGGACTGAATAAATTTCAGTCACAAAAGTGCAATTGGGGGGCAGCTGGGTGGCTCAGTCGTTGAGCATCAGAGTCTTGATTTAGGCTCAGGTCATGATCCAGGGTCGTGGGTTTGAGCCCCCTCCGCCCCCTCCCCCCCACATGAGCTCTGTGCTGAGCGTGGAACCTGCTTAGGATCCTCTCTCTTTCTCTCTCTCTCTCCCTCTGCCCCTTCCCTGTTTGTGCCCCCCTTTCTAAAATAAAAAAATAAAAAAATAATTTTAAAAAAGTTCAATTGGAATGTCAACATTTTCAGTGAAGTATGGCCGACAAGAGTTGTACTACTGAGAACCTAGCATGTGTCAGGTGCTGAAATCACTTCTGTGGATACAACTAGGTACAAGATGGCCACAGATGGTAGGAAACGAAAGGAGAAATGTTACTGAACATTGTAAGTGTTACAATAAAAGAAATACAAGATAACAGATGAACGCCTAACAGGGCCGGCAACATAGTTAAGTACATAGTACTCCCTATGTACATGGCTCAGTACATTTTCTTGGTCATTGCTCTTTTTTAGATTTTTCTTCTAGAAAAAAAATATGTGTGTGTATAAATGATACAGGTAGCACTTAAAGACATCTGTAATACTTTCAAGTTAATCCCAGGCATTTAACCAAAATAGGAATCTGTGCTGAGGTGCAATGAAATAAACCTGACCAAGGTCCAGTGGTGGGAAGGTCTGGAAGGCACTTTAAATAAAATTATCATGAAAGCAAAAAGAGGCAGAAGCGGGGGAACCTATTCCAGCGAGGGTCTCCCAGAAGTAGACTTGCACAGGGAAAGGACTGTGAGTGAACTGAAAGAGCAAACACCATGAGACTATGGGCCAATTTGATGTAAAATCGCTTGACTAACATTAGACGCAAAACAGCTACATAAGGGAGCACGGATACTGGAGCCTGGAGATTTTTCGTGATTGCAGTGATTTCTCATGACCCTCTGAGTGCTTTCTCTGTTGAGAATAGGGTGAGTTGATGTACCACTAGCTAACAGGTGTTATCAGTGGAACTACGTCCCCCTAAACATCCATATGTTGACATTCTAACCCCCAGGCCTGCAGAATGGGATATAACTAGTGAAGATAAAGTCACCCTGGAGTAGGGTGGGGCTCTCTGATATATTATGTGTGTACTATGGATCCATATATACCCCTGTCCTTGTACAAGGGGAGATTTGGAGGCGGACATGCACACGTGTGAACATGAACACCAGCATCTGGGTGATGCATCCACAAGACAAAGAAGATTCCAGCAAACCACTAAACGCTGGGGGTGGGGGGAGCATAGAGCAGGAGAAACGACCCAGCCTGCACCTTGATCTTGGATGTGTAGCCTCTAGAACTGCCAGGTAATAGACTTCTATTGTTTCAGCCACATAGTTTGTGTTATTTGGTTATGGCTGTCCTAGGCATCCTCCTCTGAGGAAGAACTAAGTTTTTTCCTGTGTTTTGCCCCAAACTTAACTGAAATAAATTTATTTTAAAAGGGAACTACTGAATAAGGGGGAATGGGAGGAAAGTGCAAGAGGTTCCTATGTCCTAACTAAAAAGCTGGACAAAAATTCAAGTTCAAAAGCAAAAAGAAAAGGAAAGTAAAAAAGGAAGGAGAAAGGAAGGAAAGAAGCAAGGAAGAGGAAGGGAGGGAAGGAATAAAGGAAGGAAGGGAAGGAGGGAAGTAGGCGGGGAAGGAAGGAAGGAAGGAAAGAAGGAAGGAAAGAGGGAGGGAAGGAAGGGAAGAGGGAGGGAGGAAGAGGGAGGAATGAGAGAGGGAATGAAGGGAGGGAGGGAGGAAGGGAAGGGAGGGAGGAGGGAGGGATAGAGGAAAGGAGAAAGGAAGGAAAATGAAAGGAAAGAAGGAAGGAAGGAGGAGGAAGGAGGGAAAGGGTGGGAGGAAGGTAGGGAGGGGAGGAAAGAAGGAGGGAGGGAGGGAGGGAGAGAGAAAGAAAGGAAGGCAGTCAGGCAAGCACAAACAGAAATATATGTCTGATCAGTGATCAGGTCCAAAGTTCCAGAAAACAACCAGAGGTGGGGAGACATGGAAAGAAATATGGGGCACTCAGAATTGGAACCCCTGATGTGTTGGGAAGGGGACAGCTTCAGCCTGGGAAGGAAAAGTTAAGAACAGGGATACCATGGAGGCTTGGGGGAGAAGGATCAAATGGGGGTAACCAGGTAAGGGGCCATTACAAGGGGAGCAAAAGCAAAGACTGAGTGAGGAGCACACAGAGGCCAGAGCCTCCAAGGGGGGTTGAGGGGGGAGGCAAAAGAGCGGGGAATGTGGGCAGCATGGGTGAGTGAGATCTGGGACGGAGGTGGCGGGCAATCCGCACCAGGATACGTGGGGGTGCAGGAAAAGGCACTTTGAAGAAGACAGGAGAGGTGCAGGCAGTGCAGAGGGCAGAGTGGGCTGTTAGGGGGTCAGTACAACAGGCTTCTAGTGTAAGGTGTAGACTGCAAGGGTCCACATGGAGAGAGGAAGGGAAACGAAAAGGTAGGGGTCCATCATTTTCCTAGAAAAAGAAAGATTTGGATAATGAGTTTATGAGGTCTATTGTGACATTCTCTGTATTAATATCTTAAATATCTCATAATTAATTTTAATAACAGAATGTTTTGCATAAACTTGCACATGATCACATTAGAAGAAGAATATGGAAGCAGAGCTGGAGGCCAGCGCACCTGCAAACTCCGAGCATGAGCCTGGTTGCTTTACACGTAGTAGAGCCTCTTCCATAATCAAGTGTTGCTGCCATTTCTAGACTTCCAAGTCTATGAATCCAATGCCCGGGGAAAGTAGCAAAGGGTAGAGAAATGGTCTTTGTCCCTAAGTGGCTCCATTTAGATACAAAACAATGTATCGGTGGGCCACCATACTGTGGCTTTCCTAGAACACACGCCATTCTTCCTCAAAGTGATTCCTATTTCTTCACAAAGGTAGGGATCATTGCTTCCCTGGAGAATTGGCAGACTTTTGTTAGATAAAATTTTACACAAGAGAATGCCAGGACCTAAGAACAAAGTGTGACAGTTTAATTTTATGTGTCAACTCGGCTAGGCTGTGGTGCCCGGCTGTCCGGTCAGAACCCAGTCTCGTTGTGGCTGTGAACATGTTTTTTTTAGACGCGATTAACATTTATATTAGTAGACCTTGAGTAAAGCAGATTACCCTCCATAAGGTGGGTAGGCTTCATCCAAACACCTGATGGCCTTAAGAGTAGTTCCCCCAGGGAGGACACATTCAGCTTCTGGGTTGCCTCTGCACTCAAGACTGCCCCATCAGCTCTTGCCAGACTTTTCAGCCTGCCCGGCAGACTTCGGACTTGCCGGCTCCCCCAGCTGAGTGAGCCAGGTCCTTAAAGTAAGTCTCTCCCTCTCTCTGTCTCTGTCTCTGTCTCTCTGTCTCTACACACACACACACACACACACACACACACACACAGCACTGGTATATTTCTCTGGAGAACAGGGACTAGCTCACCCAGTAAGAAGATGTTCAATTGCTAAGAGAAAACACCTGTACAGCTCCCAGGAGACCAGCAAGACCTTCGGGCTCAAGGAACTCCTAGCTGTTAAACCTGACCCCAAGCTCTCCCAGATTTGCTGCATTCTGCTGACATCCTGGTGCCCAGAATGCAGTCTGGTTCTATGTAAATGTCTGCATGAGAAGTGCAGTTGGCTTGTCTCCTCATCTGGTGTGTCCTCTCTTCATACCTGAAGACCCAATACAGGCAGGAAAGAAAAGAGATTAGCCTTCTGTGCTATCTACATACCTGGACATACCTTATTTTCAATTACCAAGAGGCCCATGGTCACAATTTAAGATTAAACTGTGCGAGGATCGCCCAGTACTCCCATGCAGGTCAGCTATGTCTCATTCTCCTTGAAATGAAGAGGATAAGGTGTATTTCTTTTTCATGAAACGACCTAGGTGCGCCTCTAATTTTCTCTAGCCACAAGACTGTAGAAACTGCTAAATGGAGTCAAACTCAGTGTGGGCTCAGAGAAATTTCATTGTTCCTAAATAAAAGGAGTCCTTAGCCTTTTCAATGCTAAGGAATAAAGATCAGCAAATCGCATTTTCCCCAGATGTCAGCTCTGCTCCTTTCTGTGTTCTTAGAAAATAGCTGCATTGCTTTCTATCTTTGCTCCTCTTAATATTCTTTGGGGGAAAAAAACTACAAAAAAATGAGATCTGGCTTTATGCGATTAAAATAGTCATCTCCTGAGATATTGTTAAAGACATTATTATCTTCCTATCACATGACACAGTAAAACAAGCCCTCCTTTATGAAGACATAGCCCCAAGTTACCAATATCAACCCCCGCATTCCAGGAGTAATTTTATTTCAGGAAACTTGTAAGTCTATATCAGAGTCTCTTAGATCACGGAGAGATACCTCCAAATTTAAATCTGGGGAAGGAGAGTTTAGGGTATATGCCTTCTGTCCCAGATGGCCCTCAATGATTAGATGATCTCCTTTCTTCCCAATGACCAGCTTTGCAAACTAGGGACCTCAGGGGGAGAGAGGGGGAGAGGGGAGAGACAGAGAGAGAGGTGGAGGGGGGAAGAGGGAAAGAAGGAGAAAAAAAGAGAAGAAAGAGAGGGAGAGAGGAGAGAGAGAGGAGGGGAGAGGGAGAGAGTGACAGAGATGTGTGGAAGAGGGAGACAAAGGGAGGGGGAGAGAGAGGGAAGGAGGGTGAGGGAGAGGGGGAGAGAGCCCTCTTCTCTCTACTTAATGGAACTGAACGTGGAGAACTTAAGTTCCATCCAATTGGTGGCCTCCAGCTGCCCCTGACGTGGCCAGCCTGGGGACTGCTCAGATATCTGTGACAATCTGAGTGGCCAGTGGCGTCTCTAGATTAGTTTAGCCTAACTGAGAAAGGAAAAAACCTGCAGACGACCTGCCTTATCCCTCATCCCACCTTTGGGGGCATTTGGAGAGAATTTCAGTAGACACCGTTGGAGTCAGGGGGCCAGCCGTGGTGACAGATGGGTCTGACATAAAGGATGCTGGCCACGGTCACAGTTTAGGCCGGGCTCCTGCACCTGCTAGGAATCTGGGACGTTCAGGGTCGTGTCTGCGGTCCCTGGGACTCTAGGGAGGCCTGCCTGGGGGTGGGGGGAGCGAAGCCACAGAAAACCGTTCCCTAAACCCCCTGCTGGCAGAGGTGACAGAGGGTCCCTGGTGGAGAGGTGGAGGCTGAGGCACGAGGGACAGGACGCCGCGTTCGGAGACCCGGCAGACCCGGCGGTGGACGGTCCTCACCCGCAGGCGCCGCGTCTACGGGCATAGATTCTCCGGGTTGAGTCTGCAACCTGCACACCCGGTCCGCGCAGAGCACACTCGGACCCAGCCCTCCCGGGGTCGCACCCGGGGGCGAGAGGTCGGGCTGGGGAGGAGGGGGGAGGGCCTCCCACGCGCGTCCGCACCCCCACCCCGGGGAGGGAACCCCTCTCCCTGTCGCGCGTCCGCAAACCCCCACCCCGGGGAGGGACACCCCTCCCTGTCGCGCGTCCGCACCGCCCCACCTGGGGGAGGGACCCTCCTCCCTGTCGCGCGTCCGCACCCCACCCCCACCCCGGGGAGCCTCTGGCGGCCACGGCCTGGAAACTCAGCGAAGATACGGATTCATCCGCAAACCTTCTGGTGCAGACTTTGCACGGACAAACGTCACCAAGTCACCAAGGCTTTCTCCCTGCACGGGCGGGGGAGGGAGGGGGGAGCCGCTCCTGATTCGCTTTGTGGGTAAGCGCGGCCAGGCACGCAGTGGAGACGGTGGAGGGGTTCCGTGGACAGCCCCGCACACCGCTGCCGCGGGGGATGGGAGGGGGGTAAGATTAATCGGCTTCTGCGGGGATGGACCCGAGCCGGAAGCAAGAAGGAAGCCGTGTCCCCTGCGAGGGGACAAAAGGCTGGAGATGCTGGGGATCGAACCCGGGACCTCATGCATGCTAAGCATGCGCTCTACCACTGAGCTACATCCCCACCGCGAAGGAGCCGGCTTTTCCAAACTGTCTTCACAGAACGATACAAACTTACCCCCTTCACACTCTACATGCGTCTGTGGTTCGGGGAACTCGGGTTTCCATCTCTGTCTACGGGAACCCACTGCCCAGGAACCCTGACCTGCAAGCCGTCCCCGCAGTAACCGCGGGGACACGCGTATGGGGAACCTGTAAGAAACACGCTCCCACAGCTTCCCCCCGTCAGTGCCTCGCTCTTCCCTCTGGAGGCACGTGGGCCAAAGGCCAGGTGCTTCAGGGAAGGAAAAACCGCTTTGCCAACGGGACCCTCCAAACTGCCCCCAATTCTCCCCCCGCTTCTGCACCCCGCCCCCGGGCTCCAGAAACAGCCCTGCACCTCATTCCCGGGCTTCAGAAACTGCTCTGCACCCCGTCCGGGCTTCAAAAACCGCCCTGCACCCCATCCCGGGATCCAGAAACCTCCCTGCACCCGGTCCTGGGCTCCAGATCGCCCTGCACCCCATTCCGGGAGCTAGAAATCGCCCTGCTCTCCATTCCCGGGCTTCAGAAACTGCTCTGCACCCCGTCCCCGGGCTCCAGAAACCGCCTCGCACCCCGTCCCCGGGCTCCAGGAACTTCCCCGCACCCCATTCCCGGGATCCAGAAACAGCCCTGCACCCCATTCTCAGGCTTCAGAAACCTCCCTGCACCCCGTCCCCAGGGTCCAGGAACCGCCCTGCACCCCATTCCTGGGCTTCAGAAAGCGCTCTGCATCCTGTCCCAGGCTTCAGAAACCTCCCTGCACCCCATTCCCGGGCTCCAAAAACCGCCCTGCACCCCGTCCTGGGCTCCAGATCGCCCTGCACCCCATTCCGGGATCTAGAAATCGCCCTGCTCTCCATTCCCGGGATCCAGAAATAGCCCTGCACCCCGTCCCCGGGCTCCAGCAATCGCCCTGTACCCTATTCCCGGGATCCAGAAACAGCCCCCCCACCTTTCCTTAGAAAGCCGGGGCCGGTGGAGGGAACTCTGTCACAAGAACGATCTGCTTCCTCTCCCCTCGACTTGGGGAGCCAAAGGGCGGAGATATAGAGTGCTGCCCTCGGCTCATGGCCCCCATTTTATCCAAAGAATGCAACCCACATTCGGAGACTGGGAGTTCTGCGTCTTTGAAACAAAGGGCCTGGAAGGAGGTGAGAGAGGCGATACCGTGGAGGGCTTCCGTGGGGCTTTATTTGCTACACAGACGTGGTTCTCGGCCATCGGGGCCCCTTTCTCACCAAGGGTTGCGAGCCGAGGCTTGGCGCCCGAGTGCGCGCACCCGGTGACCCAAGAGCAAATCTGGAAGGACGGAGGTGACGCGGGGAGAAAGGAGCGCAGAGCTGAGGCTGCCGCGCTCAGAGGCGCGGACGTGTGAGCGGCTCGGAGGGGCCGGCAGCGCGCTGCTAGACCCCTGGCCCGCGCCCCGCGCCCTTCCTCCCGGCTGGGGGAGCCCCCGGCCCGCGCCCCACACCCCACACCCTTCCTCCCCGCTGGGGGGGGTGCCTAGCGTGTGTTCCCGCACTGAGGGTGGTGGGCCCACACAGTCTGCGCAAAACTGAGTCGTCTCGAGTTCAATGGCCCTTCCCTTCCCCGGGGCCAGTGATGGTTTTCAAGGAAGGTACCGGACCCTCTGGTGGACACACACACTAGCCAGTCCGCAAAAAGACCAGTTTTCTCAGGATAAAAAGAGAAACACGAGAGGGCAATCACGCGTCTTCGTTTAGCCTTGCAACTCGATTTTCCGGGAGTGTGGTTCCTGATAATAGTCTGCTATCTTAAAGGAAAGGATAAAAATTATTTTTTTGTGAGCCATTATTATTTACTAAAGAGAAAATGTGTTTAAGGCCTGCTGTGAGTATTAGTTATCTACTGTGTAACCTGGAGGTAGGCATCATTGCGCGCCTTCCTGAAGGTTGGCTAAGACACTGCTATCCCTAATCCTACAGTACCTGGCCCAAGTAATATCTGAGTCATTTTTTTTAAAAGAGTGAATGAGTGAATGGATAGACAGATGGATGCTTGCATAAATAAACCAACAGAATATTTCAGTGGCCACTTAGGAGATTTCAAATGGGAGAAATCATGAAATTTGCGTTCAGTCCCCTCAATTCCAACAGAGAAATGGAAAATGTATAAAAATGTACCAGTTATCAAAGCCAACCCAAGAAGTTACAGAAAATCTGATTCAACATACAGCCATTTAAAAAGCTGAATCGAGAGTTTGAGCAACATTTCCATAAAATATATTTTCTAGTCTGATATTATTTTATTGGCATGGGATATGAAATCTGAAAGGAAATGATAACCTCTGTTATACAAAATATTCCAGCAAACAGAAAAGCTTTATAAGTTATTCTAGGAGAGAAGTATAATATTGCCACCAAAACTCAATGGAGAAAACTTAAGAAAGAAAAATTACAGGACAATTTCACTAACAAACACAGAGGCAAAAACATAAATAAAAACCCCAGCCAACAGACTTCCAGTTTCTGATTCCATAGGTAAGGACTTTGGAAGTTACCACTGCATCCTACTAACCAGTAAAAAGCAAAACAGGCTGAAAAACCAGCAACTACTGCCCCCGAGTTTGGAAAGACAGATGGTAAGTACAGGGAGTAAACACACTCTGGACTTTTATCCAACACGGTGCTGGAAGTCCTAGCTCCTGCAGTCAGGCAAGAAGAGGAAATAAAAGGCATCAGGGGCCCTGGGTGACTCGGTCGGCTGAATGTCTGACTCTTGATTTCTGCCCGGGTCATGATCTCACAGTCGTGAGACCGAGCCCCACGCCAGGCTCCGGGCTGACAGCGCAGAGCCTGCTGGGATTTTCTCTGCCCCTCCCCCACCTGTGCTGGCTCATGCTCTCTCTCTAAATAAATAAATAAACATAAAAAAATAAAAGAGAAATAAAAGGCATACAAATTGGAAAAGAAGAAGTAAAACACTCACTATTTGCAGGTGACATGACACTATGTATAGAAAACCCTAAAGACACCACCAAAATCTAGGAAAACTAATAAATAAGTCAGTAAACTTGCAGCATATAAAATCAATGTACAAGAATCAGTCATGTTTCTAATAACAAACGATCTGAGAGAAATTAACAATCCCATTAAAATTTTTTTTTTTACATTTATTTATTTTTGAGAGACAGAGCACAAGTGGGGAGGGGCAGAGAGAGAAGGAGACAGAATCCGAAGCAGGCTCGAGGCTCTGAGGTGTCAGCACAGAGCCCCACCCCACGCGGGCTCGAGAGAGCCCCACGGGGCTCGAACTCACAAACCATGAGACCATGACCTGAGCCGAAGTTGGACGCTCAACCAACTGAGCCACCCAGGTGCCCCAACAATCCCATTTTAAAGAAGATGTGGTATATATAAACAATAGAATATTACTCAGCCATAAAAAAGGATGGAATCTTGTCATTTACAACAACATAGATGGAGCTAGAGAGTATTATGCTAAGTGAAATAAGTCAAAGAAAGACAAATGCCATATGATTTCACTCATATGGAATGTAAGAAACAAATGAGCAAAGGGAAAAAAGAGAGAGAGGCAAACCAAGAAACAGACTCTTAACTACAGAGAACACACTGGTGGTCAGCAGAGGGAAGGTGGGGGGAAGGGTGAACTAGGTGATGGGGATTAAGGAGGGCACTTGTGATGAGCACCGGGTGATGTATGGAAGTGTTGAATCACTAAACTGTACTCCTGAAACTAATATTACACTGTATATTAACTAACTGGAATTTGAATAAAAACTTAAAAAAAATTTTTACATGAAAAAAGAAACAAAACAATCCTACTTATAGCTGCATTGAAAAGAATAAAATACCTAGGAATAAACATAACCAAGGAAGAAAAGATCTATTTACTAAAAACTATAAGACATTGATGAAAGTAATTGAAGAAGACATTAAGAAAATGGAAAGATATATATCCATGTACATGGATTAGAAGAATTAATGTTGTTAAAATGTACCCATACTACCCAAAGCAATTTACAGGTTCAATGTAATCCCTATCAAAATCCCAATGACATTTTTTATAGTAAAAGAAAAAAATCCTAAAATTTGTATGGAATCACAAAAGAAATGGAAGAGCCAAACGATCCCAGAAAGAACAGAGCTGGAAGTTTCACACTTCCTGGCTTTAAACCGTACCACAAGGCTGTAGGAACCAACAGTATGATACTGTCGTGAAAACAGACACATAGATCAATGGAACAAAATAGCTCAGAAATAAGCCCTTGCGTATATGGCCAATGAATTATGACAAAGGACCCAAGAATATACAATAGGGAAAGGATAGTCTCTTCAGTCAATGGTGCTGGGAAAACTGGACAGACACATGCAAAATGAACCTGGACCCCCATCGTACTCTATACACAAAAATTAACTCAAAGTGGGTTACACACTTAAGTATAAGACCTAAACCATAAAACTCCTAGAAGAAAACACACAGGGTAAGCTCCTTGACACTGGTCTCAACAATGATTTTTTGGATTTGACAGCAAAAGCAGAGACATAAAAACAAAAATACAGAAGCAGGACGACATCAAACTAAAAAGCTTCTGCACAACAGAGAAAATCATTAACAAATGAAAAGATAACCTATAAAATAAGCAAAAATATTTGCAAATCATATATCTGGTTAGTTATCCGATAAGGGTTTACTATCCAAAATATATAAAGAACTCATACAACTCAATAGCAAAATCGAACAATCCAATTTAAAAATGAGCAGAGGAACTGAATAGACACTTTTCCAAAGAAGACCTACAAATGGCCAACAGGTACATGAAAAAGTGTTCAACGGCACTCATCATCAGAGAAATGCAAATAAATACCACAATAAGATATCACCTCACACCTGTTCCAATGGCTATTGGCAAAAAGTCAGGGCTGTAGGCAAGGATGTGGAGAAAAGTGGACCCGTCTACACTGTTGGTGGGAATTTGAGCAGCCACCACTAAAAATATAGAGCTCCTCAAAAATTAGAAACAGAGCTACTATATGATCCAGCAACTCTACTTCCGCGTGTGTATGTCTGTGATATTGTGCTTTATAATAAGAGAAAATTTGTATTTGGTTTTCATCCTGTTGCTGGCACACAGCTCCTAAAACCCACAGAATTTCCTAGGTCGTTAGGCTTCTGCCATTGGGGGCTGGGTGCCAGGAGAACCAGCCCGGCGGCAACGAAGGTTGGAACTTCTAGCCCCACCTCTCTAACTTTCAGGAAGGGGAGATGGGCTGAAGGTCAAATCAACTACCAATGGGCAACGATTTTATCGATCATGCCTGCGTAGTCGTGCCTAAGCACGGAGATTTCTCTGCACCGAAACCCTAAAGAACAGGATTTGGAACAAAGCTTCTGGGTTGGTGATCACGTAGAGACTGGGGGTGAGTGGCACACTTGGAGGGCAGAGAAACTCCATGCCCTTTCCCTAAGCAGTTCTTCCATCTGGCTGTTCTGAGTTATACCCTTTTAATCCAGTAAGTAAACTGTTTCTCTGAGCAGTGTGATCTGTTCTGGGAAATTAATCAAACCCAAGGAGGGAGGGTCATGGAAACCTCTGATTTATAGTCAGTCAGTGAGAAGTACAGGTGGTGTCCTGGACTTGTGACTGGTGTCTGAAGCAGAGGAGGGGAGAGGAGAGGCAGTTCTGTCGGACGGAGCCCTTAACCTATGGGATCCAATTCTATCTCCAGGTAGATAGCGTCAGAATACAGCTGAACGCTAGGACACTCAGCTGACACACAGAGCATTGCTTATTGGTTTGGGGAAATTCCCTGCACACACACACTGGAATTTGGCTATTAGAATCACCTTTTAATATTCAAAAGAAATTAAGATAGATATCGAAGAGATATCTATTCACCCATGTTCACTGCATCATTAATTGCAATAGTAATACATGGAAACAACCTAAGTGTCCACCAACAAATGAATGGGTAAAGAAGATGTGGCATATATATTCAGTGTAGTATTATCCAGCCACGAGAAAGAAAATTCTACCATTTGTGACAACATTGGTG
The DNA here is from genome assembly GCF_007474595.2 of Lynx canadensis. NCBI lineage: Eukaryota > Metazoa > Chordata > Mammalia > Carnivora > Felidae > Lynx > Lynx canadensis. The sequence continues at coordinate 1,522,259 of NC_044307.1, read as the reverse complement.
GACCTTCAGGGCATTATGTTACATGAAATAAGCCAGACAGAGAAGATAAATATGGCAAGGTGTCACTTCTATGTGGAATCAGGGTGGGTGAAAGTCAAACTCATAAAAAACAGGGCAGAAAAGTGGTTGTCAGGGGCTGGAAAATGGGGGAAATAAAGAAGTTGGTCTGTCACCTTAACATGACTTCTGCCCCAGTTCCATGCGGAAGTCCCCATTGTGAAAGCCCCTTCATGAATATGGATGCACTCTTAGGCTAAAACTTCCCAGTTTTATTTTTGAGAAATATCCCTGGTGTTCTCCTTTATTTCTTGCAAATAAAACCCTTCCTTTTCCTACTCTTTGGCTTGGTTGTGTCTTTTGGCTGATGCCCCCCCTCCCCCGAGATAAACCCAGTGTCAGGTAACAGTGAGTCTGATGTGTTCCCCTCCCCACCCCCAACATCACCAAGCAATTCTCCAATTATCAGCGGACACTGACTGGGTGTCCTACAAATTTAATTCAGATCTGACTCTATGTACCTGGAGACACTATCAGATTCCATAGGTTAAGGGCTCAGTCCCACCAGACGGCCCCTGGGTGGCTCAGTTGGTTGAGCGTCCGACTCTTGGTTTCAGCTCAGGTCATGATCTCACAGGTTTGTGGGATTGGGCCCCTCATCAGGCTCTGTGCTGACAGTTTGGGATTCTCGCTGTCTCTCTTCCCACCCCTCCCCCACTTGCACACACACACTCTCCCTCTCAAAATAAATAAATAAACATTAAAAAAAAAAAAAGATGGCCCCAATTCAGATGCCAATCACAAGTCCAGGGTGTTACCTGTGTTTCTGACTGACTGGATATAAACTGGAGGTTCACACAATTGCCTCCTCAGATTCAATTAACTTGCTGAAGTAGCTCACAGAACTCTACTTACCAGGTTAGTACTTGATGTCAGGTTATCTACTTGACCAAGTCCTTATAAAAGATATAATAAAAGATGCAGGTGAACAGCCAGATGAAAAGACACACAGGGCAAGGTCTGGAAGGGTCCTGAGCATGGGAGCATCCGTCCCCATGGAAGTGGGTGCATCCCCCCCCCCCAGCATGTGGATGCTTCACCAAGACGGACAGTCATCAAATCTTGTTGTTCAATAGTTTTTATAGTGGTTAGTCTTCAGACCTTGTCTTCCCAGAGGCCAGTGGTTGAGGCTGAACATTGCAACACTGTAACCACTCAGATGCTCTGGGACCAGCGAATCCAAGGCCATGGAGGGGTCCCTTTCTAACCTACCACATTAGCATAAATTCAGGTGTGCTTAAAAGGGGCTCCTTATGGGTAACAAAAGACATTCCTATCATTTGGGAGAGTACAAGGGTTTTAGAAGCTCTATGCTAGGAACCTGGGACAAAAACGGAAGATATTTCTTGTTGTGCCACAAGGAAAAATAGCAATTATTAAGACAGGGAAAGCAAATGACTAGGGGACAATATTGGGATCACCAGGCAGCAGTGTCTACCCATTTAATATTTGTTTCTGTGAACTTAAAATGACTCCCATGAGCATGGTTAGGTGTTTTTCTTTGGAAAATTTTGGCTTCCCAGGCATTGGCATGGTTAGTTTTTTTTTTTTTTTTTTTAATTTTTTTTTTCAACGTTTATTTTATTTTTGGGACAGAGAGAGACAGAGCATGAACGGGGGAGGGGCAGAGAGAGAGGGAGACACAGAATCGGAAACAGGCTCCAGGCTCTGAGCCATCAGCCCAGAGCCCGACGCGGGGCTCGAACTCCCGGACCGCGAGATTGTGACCCGGCTGAAGTCGGACGCTTCACCGACTGCGCCACCCAGGCGCCCCTGGCATGGTTAGTTTTAACCTCGATTAAGGACCTTGCTAACAAAGCCCAGTGCAAGGAGGGAAGGGAAGTTGATCTGTGGGTGTTTAGGAGTTTGAAGAATGGCTGGAGATGCATACTAGAGTGAATGAGCAGGGAGGTAGCATATGGTTTTGAGAGGTAATAGAGAGTAGCACTGGGAGTCCTGGGTGATTGATTAGATACGTGTGGGCAAAACAGGGCACGGCACCCATGGGGCAGCTAAGTGGAGATGTGCTAGACTAAAGATATATTTTGAGAAGTGTCAGCTTATTGAGGGCGTTAGAGCCATCTAGTACACAAGAATGCTTAGGAAGGATGTGTAGTGTAGGAAGAAAGATCATCTAGGTCCAACCTTCGCCAAAATATGTCCATTAGATTTAGAGACAAAGGCCTCATTCGTGACTCTGGTAACCAACTCACTGGAGTTCTAGGGGTCAAGGCCATATTTGAGGGCTGAGAAGGGGGAGTGAGATGAGGGATAGAGACAGGGTGCAAAGACTGGCAATTCAAGAAATAGAGCTGGCGTCCAGAGAAGAGGAAGAGTGGGGACCATAAGAGAACATGCAGCTAGGGGAGAAACTTGAGCCCTTCTATTTTATTTTTTTAAATTTTTTTTAACGTTTATTTATTTTTGAGACAGAGAGAGAGACAGAGCATGAACAGGGGAGGGTCAGAGAGAGGGAGACACAGAATCTGAAACAGGCTCCAGGCTCTGAGCTGTCAGCACAGAGCCCGACACGGGGCTCGAACTCACGGACCGTGAGATAATGACCTGAGCCCCAGTCGGACGCTTAACCGACCAAGCCACCCAGGCACCCTGAGCCATTTTAGATAATAATGAGAAGAAGCCAGTGGAGAGGGAGAGATGTAAGAAAAAAGAAAGAGCGATTGACAGAACAGGGTCCCTGCAAACGCAGGACACGATGGCTTGAACAGTTGGAGGACTAGACCTGGGGGGGTTCAGTTCTTGCCACTAAAAGTGTAGTATGGAGACCAGTGACATTTGATAGGGTTTGGGGGTAATGGTGGGTTCTGGAGCCGACAGCCAAGAAAGAATTCTTGAAGATATCTTTGGTGCAAAGAGGTGATTTTATTAAAACACAGGGACAGGACCCATGGGCAGAAAGAGCTGAGGGTGACTCTTTATATGCTGTGGAGTTGGGGGAGAAAAAGTCAAGAGGAGGTTTCTTAAAGGGATTTCCATATGCTAATAGAAGACTCACAGATTACTGGAGGCTGAGCTGTTGTCAAGCAAAGGTTGTTTTTCCCTCTAGCAAAGCATCAACGTTAGGACAGTAGGAAGTTCCTGGAGATGAAGCTACCAAGAGATCACCCTTTTCTTGTAATTTACGAAGATATTTGTGAACTGATGGAGACTCAGGTCCTGTTGTCTCTGTCAGTTCAACCATAGTGTTCTGTCCTTTCCTTTGTCCTAGGGCAACCAGGAGACCCTGAAGAATATCACACATTATCCCACCTGGGGTAGGGGGGAGGGCATTCTTAGCTTTTGCTTGGCCCTCAGGCTGCCTTATGCTTCCTCATCAGCACTGACATCACTGGGAGCTGGTTATAAATGTAGAATCTCAGATCTCGCCCCAGACCCATGGAATTTTCTTTCTTTTTTTTTAATGTTTATTTATTTGAGAGAGAGAGAGAGAGAGAGAGAGAGAGAGAGAGCTGGAGTGGGGGGGAAGAATAGAGACAGAGGGAGACACAGAATCTGAAGCAGGCTCCAGGCTCCGAGCCATCAGCACAGAACCCAACGCGGGGCTCAAACTCACCAACCATGAACCACGAGATCATGACCTGCGCTGAAGTCGGACACTTAACCAACAGTTGCCCAGGTGCCCCTGGAATTTTCATTTTAACAAAATTCACAGGTGATTTTGTGTGGATAGTCAAGCTTGAGTAGCACTGAGACAAGGGATATTTCTTTCATTTTAGCAGACAGCAATTTAAAAAGGATGGGTACGCATGTTTTTTAAGGTAGTGAAGGAAGTTATGTGAACCTTCAGTTGATTGAATTTTTATGTTTAAAGTAGGAGGCAAAATTAGCAGAAGGGACAGAAAGTAGGGTTAGATGTTTCAAGGAACTGAAGCAACTACTGTAAATCTTACTAGGGAACTACAGAGGAAGAGTGGCATTGGCAAAGGTAACAGAAGTCACCTCTCTCTCTGCCTCAAAGATAGAAATTTGGACTGAAGTCCCCAACATCCTACTCGGACCCAAAGGGACAAACTTCATAATGATGCCATTGATCTTTGCTCCTTCTCTCCTCTCTGAAGATGACGCCAGCTTGAATCCTTACACAGGAGGGGACGGAGGTATGGACTGCCTCTCGGACCCCTGCAGAAGAGGGTCTGGCTTCTTTGTTTTTCTTCTGAGTGGGGGCGGGGGTGGGGGGACGCAACAGCAGCCGAGCTCCCCAGGCCTCATGCTGGGTGGGGACACAGGGGAGACTCTGGGTCCGGCCTTGGGGACCATGCACTGACGACCCACTCAATTCTCAGAGGGGCACTAACTTTCCTGATGGCATGTTCTCCAGCTGTACGCAGCCATCTTTGTGCAAACAATAAGAAGGTGTGTTTGGAGTCATCTACAGTCAGACTTCTGAGGGAGGGTGCTCATAGGAAACCAAGGAGTCTGCGGTCATTGTCAAAATGTGCTTGAAGGGGAGGGTCAAAGACTCTAGGCTGGGAGTGTGGCTTAGAGCGTGCAGGCTGCTGTAACAGAATACTGCAGATCGGCTGGTGTATGAGCAACAGAAATGCATTTCTCACAGTCCTAGAGGCTGGGAAGCCCAAGATCAAGGTGCAGGCAGATTCGGGATCTGCTGTGCCCTCACAGGGTGAAAGGGACGGGACAGCTCTGAGGCCTCCTCTACAAGGTCAGTAATCCTGTCATGAAGACTCCACCCTCAAGACCTAAGCACCTCTCAAGGGCTCCACCACCAAACACCATCACACGGAGGACCAGGTTTCAATCTGTGAATCTTGGGCAGTCACAAACATTCCTTCTATAGCCATAGGGAAAGAGGAAATTGTAGGAAGTGAAGATTCACAGGGAGAAAGAAAAGCTAGGGAACTGGGAGCTTCAATTCAGTAGAAAAACAGAAGTTGTGGAAGTAGCGGGATGAAATTGCCAGGAAGTAGATTAGAATTGGGTTGTAAGCTAGTGCAGTGCCTGGCGTAAGGGTCCCATACGACATACGAAGTGTGTCCCATACGAAGTGTCCTACTTCCTAAACCTGTGAATACTACTTGACACAGTAAATGGGACTTTGAAGATGGACTGCTTGAAGAAGCATCTTGAAATGGAGAGATTATTCTGGATGACCCATATGTACCCAGTGTAACCAGAAGGGTCCTTGTAAGGGAAAGAGGGAGTCAGGAGGATCAGACTCAGAGACCGATTGGAAGATTCTTTGAAGAGCGAGGGAGAAGCCACAAGCCAAGGAACACCGGCACCTCTAAGAGGTGGAAAAGCCCGGAGAACTGACCCTTCCTTGAAGCCTCCAGAAGGAACACAGCCCTGATGACAGCCTGGTATTAGCCCCATGGGACCCACTTCAGACTTCCGATCCTTAGAAATATAAAATAGTAAACGTGTGTTGTTTGAAGACACTACTCTCACAGCAGCTCTCAGGGACTAACGCAGATCTCAGTACTGTTAATAATAGCAGTTAATACTCTTGAGCACACACATTACTCCAGGGCATCATCACAAGTACTTTTACAAGATTTAACTCACTTAATCCTCATACTAGAGATTTAATATTCACTGAGTTTTTTTCCCATGAGTCAGTTATCACGCTAAGTACATTAAATATATTATCTTATTTAATATTTACTCAGCCCTGTGAGTTGGCATCATTATTCACCCCATTTTACAGATGATGGAACTGAGGCTTAAATCAGTTAAATGGTCTGCCTCAGATCCCACAGTAGCAGGGCAGCTGGGATCTAAACCTTAGCATTATGTTTCCAGAGGTCATGTTCTTAAAAAATCACTATATTCCACATGGACTTAGTATATATTTTTTACACTGGCTGGGACAGTCCTATTGGTCTTTTTAAAAAATGTTTATTTACTTATTTTGAGACAGAGAGAGAGAGGGAGGGAGGGGGAGAGAGAGAGAGAGAGAGAGAGAGAGAGAGAGAGAGAGAGAGAGAGAATCCCAAGTGGGTTCCATGCTCAATGCAGAGCCCGACATAAGACTCGATCTCAGGACCCTGAGATCATGACCTGACCCCAAATCAAGAGTCAGGTGCTTAGCTGACTGCACCACCCAGGTGTGCCCCTGGACTTAATATTTTAGCATAATCTTGATTCCTGCTCAGGTGCAGAGGATGGCCACGGAAGTGAGCTGCTAAAGACAGTAGAAGCAAAGGTGATTGGGAAAACAGAGATGGAAGGAGCCAGAAGCTGTTGATCTGGTGACCTGTCTACCTGGGCGCTGATATCACCAAGACCCAGTGGAAGAAGTGAGGCTCCAGTCTCAGTATCCATTCAACTAGGAAGAATCTTCTTGATGAGAAAAGTGAGATAATGGATAGACCATAGCTCCCAAGGGCCAGAGTGTTGTTGTTGTTTTAACGCAGATAGAAATGTAATGGTTCGGAAATTGGAAATGTGGCCTCAGGAAGGTCCCAACCCCTCCTGATTCTGAAGTTGAAGGATGTGCTGGATCTGCTTGAAGCAGCAATGTCATTAGGGTGAGCCAGTTTAAGTTAAAGCAAGAAGGTTTGGCTAGATGGGTTGTTAAGCATGGAGACTTGAGTTACAAAGAGTGGAGTCGAAGTATTCATGGGAGACAGACTGCACGTTTAAGTCATTAAACTGGAAGGACAGAGGGTATGTCTATCCTGGAAGGTACCAGATGGGGTAGAGAATTGGGGGGTTCTTGTCTTGAGTGGTGAACTGGGATAGCAAGAATGAGAGACAGTGGGTTAAGCGGTCAGATGGTTTCTAAGTCAATTAACTGTTCCCCACAGTCGAAAAGATTCCATTGGAAGTGACAACAATGGGTAAGAAGGCATGATCAATTAAGATATTAAAAGATTCAAACAGACAAGGCTCTTAGAATTTAGCTCCGTCCCAGAGATGGATCCCCTGCTGGACCTCAATCTTTGAGACAGCCAGCTGTGCCCACCGTCCAGGTCATTGGGAGCACACCAGCCTCTGGCTTTCTCACTCCTGGGTTCCTAAGGAATGGTCTCAGCACAGGTTTTGATGTCCTGAAGCTCACTCCTCAGTGCAGGTCCCCAGGCTCTCAGGACTTTTGCAATAATGACTGAGTTGTTTTCATCTTGTCTCACCTCCATTCCCAATCCATTTTCACATTTCAGAATTAACTTTGTACAATTAAAGTCCGATTGTGGCCATGTCTTGTTTATAAGGCTTCGTGGTCTCTGCATTGCCTACTGGCTCCTTTGGGAAGGCATCCATACATGGGGACGTGGTCATTGGAAACGTGGTGTGTGTGTGTGTGTGCGCTTCTTTATTATGTTCAGGGAACCTGACAGTTTTAGAGTCAGATGCTTGCTTCCAAGGCTGCTGGCATGGATCCAAACCTGGCCAAGCAGATATTCTTCTCCACTTAAGTGAACCATACGCAGTGTTTGCTTTTTGCAACCAAGAACACTGACTGACAGAGTCCAAAATCTCGCTGAGCCACACAGTCCTACATCTCCCACATTTCCCTGCTGAATCCTGTGATCCAGCCTCACATAACGACCCAAGTCTTCCCGCGTTTTCTGCCACGGCTTCATGCCGTGCACACGATGTTTGTCACGACTACAGTAACTCTATGATCCTCATTTCCCGCTGTGAACCTCGCACTGGTTCTCTAATACCCATCACCAGTCTCTGCTTTTGTGAAGCTTTGCCTGACCCACCTCCTCAAGAAGAATCGATCCGGCCCTCTGCTGTGTCCCAGTGTGTCTCCTACAAACCTCCGGTATGGTGCTTATAAGAGAGCTGCAAATCCGGCTTATAAATCGTCTCTTCCCCTCCTTTCGGTTCCATCCACTGATTCATAGTGCGGTTACACAGTAATAAACAAAAGCCACCCGACAAAGCCTCAATAAGTAAACTATTGGATTTCCTTATAATAAGGGCAGGCGAATACATGGTATCAGTTTACCGTATTTTTAAATGTGAACAGAAACGGTAGATTGTTGCTATTTATTATCAACAGTTCAAAGCACTGAGTTGAATCAAGGAATGAATGTAAGTGCAATCGGAAATCACATAAGCCTAAAAATCCATTTGATGAGAGATGCCAGATGGCAGCGCCACTTGGGCCCCCAGGACCGTCAGGCAATCTTTTATGGGTTTCTTCCCACCCGTGGGCTAATTCTAACCTTACTGCCTTCCCGAACCTCCTGCACTGACCAGACCTCCCCTGCCCAGAATCTTTAAGTAAAGCCAAAGAACCAGACAGAAATGAAATGGTAAGGACAGCATATGAAGAAATTATTCTAATGATGCTCGGGTGGACCCTTGAATACTGACACCCAATTCCCACCTCAACACCAGGAATCCTCCCCCCTCCCTCCCCTAAAATAATTACTAAAAGCTATTTTGCGTTTACTGATTATTTTCCAGGAGTAAATGGAATGGATGGGACCTCATTGAATGGAGCTAAATCACTCTGTCATACGCACCTGTATTCCCTCCTCGTGGACGCTTTCATAGGATGAACTTACTTTTAAGATGGCCCCTCTGGCTTTGCACCCCAGGAGAGTTTTCAGAAAGCAGGGAATGTTAGTTACTGTGGGTAGTTAATGAAATGGCAGTAAAATAAATAGGCAGACGGGAAATAGCTCGACCTAAAGAGAATGGCAACAGCAAAAATGAGAACAGGCTAAAAAAAAAAAAACTGTTTTCTCTGGCGATTCTAGAGCAGAGGCTGAACTGGAGAAGGATGGGGGTAAAATGCTACCGTGGAGATGCCGGGGATCGAACCCGGGGCCTCATACATGCGAAGCATGCGCTCTACCACTGAGCTACATCCCCTGGCGCAGGGCGCCGGCCGGGCAGCCTCCCTGTCCTGTTAAAAGCGCGGGTTATTCGGCGCTGGGCCTGCGCGCGGCGGTCGGCGAGGAGGAATCCCGTCTGCAGCCTCCTCGGGTGTCACCAAGGGCCTGCATCCCGCACGCGGCGCCAGCTTCCAGTTCTAGGCTGCAGCGAGCAGAGCTGCGGACGCCTGCTTCCCATCCCGCCGGCCTCACCGAGCACCGGGCAGGGCGCACGCGGGGGGCCTCGGGGACCCTGGCGAGAAGCCTCCACCAGCCAAGGACTTATGGAAAATGCGACCCACATGTTGGAAAGGTGAATGAATCTGGGGAGGTGCCGCCCCCGACCTGATCCCGCTCAGAGAAACACCTGTCCAGGTAGATGAAAACGTGGAAATCCTGCCCACATCTTCGTCCCCGGAGGCCACGGCTCGGCTCCGGCTGTCACCGCGGCGGACACCGCGAGCCTGGACTTCGTGAAGAGTCTTCCATTTGAGGAGCCGGCGATTCCTTGTTGCCCTCTTTTCTTGACCACGTGCCAGCTTCTGTTTGATCGCGTCCAGCTGAGACCCCGCAGGGCTGCGCGGAAGAGGGGGACCCGCACCAGCTCACCTGAGCCCCCCCCCCCACCGCAAGGCTGAGCGGAGGGAGCCCGCACCAGACCCCCTGAACTACCGCAGACCCCGCGGCAGCCACCCTCCAGGGTCTCCTCTCACCTCGGAAGTTAGACAGGAGAGAACAGCGACTGTTCAGAAGAAACTGTGACAGCAGCGAAGGCGCAGGACCCATAAAAAGAGTAAACTGACGAGTGGGACTTCACCAGACAAGCCGTAGACTGGGAGAAATACTTTCAAGGCACGGATTTGATAGCGGACCGGTATCCCAAGGGTACAAAAACTCTTAAAACTCAACAGTGAGAAAACAAACCTCTGATTAAAACCAAAGCAAACCAAACAGGCCCAATACATTAACACTCACCAAAGGAGACATGCGGAGTCCAGGTAAGCACCGGGAAGGATGTCCCACGTATGTCGTCAGGGAGGTGCAAGTGACAGCAGTAAGGAGACGCCAGGACACGCCTACTGGGTGGAATGGCCCAAACCCAGAACACCAGCACCACCTAGTGCTGGGGGCGTGTGGGATGAGGAAACTCGTTTCTTGGAGCCAGAAACCACTCTGAGTGATGCTGTGATGGTGCCATTAACCATTTGTCAAAACCCCTACCAGGCGCAACACTGAAAGGGAGCCCTAACACGCTTGGGGGGTAATGATGGACCAATGCAGGCCTTCCTTCCCTACACCCTTGACTTCTCTTTTTAGTGTCACTCTGTGAGCTGGTACTTCACGGATATTGGGGAGTGCTGAGGGGACCTCCTTGCCTTACTCTTGACTTTAGCCAGAAGCTTCGAGTGTCTCATGGTTAAGAATAACGTTAGCTACGGGATTTTTGTAGATACATACTCTTTATCAAGCTGAAGATTTCCCCTTCTATTCTGAGTTTGCTGAGAATTTTTATCATAAACGAAGTTGGATTTTTATCAAATGCTTTTCTGCATCTATTGATATGGTCATGTGATTTATCTTTAGCCTGTTGATGTGGTGGATTAGGTCATCTGATTTTCAAACGTCCAACTAGCTTTGCGTACCTGCAGTAAACCCCATGTGGGCATCATGTTTAATTCTTTTTTGCACATTGTTGGATTTGATTTGCTATTATTTATTTATTTATTTAATTTATTTTTCACACTGAGAGACAGAGCACGAGTGGGGGAGGGGCAGAGAGAGGGAGACACAGAATCTGAAGCAGGCTCCAGACTCTGAGCTGTCAGCACATAGCCCGATGCGGGGCTGGAACTTACGGATCCGTGAGATCAGGACCCGAGCCAAAGTCGGATGCTCAACCGACTGAGTCACCCAGGCGCCCCTGATTTGCTATTTTTTAAAGGATTTTTGCATTTGTGTTCATGAAAGATATTGATCTTAAGTTTCCTTTATAGGAATGCCTTTGTCTGGTTTTTCTGTTAGGGTGATGCTGGCCTCATAAAATGAATTAGTAAGTATTCCTGATGCTTCTATCTATTGGAAGAAATTGTTGAGAATTGGCATAACTTCTTCCTTAAATGTTTGGTATGATTCCCCAATGAACCCATCTGGCTCTGGTACTTTCTGTTTTGGAAGGTCATTGTTTATTGATTTAATTTCTGTAATATATATGCATGTATTTAGACTTTCTATTTCTTTTTGTGTGAATTAATTAGTGTAATTTTCCTTTCCTTTTTACTGAAGAACATTTTGACATAGATAAGAACAAAAAGGATGTTATAATGAATTTCCGCATATCCATTACTCAGTTTTATTAAATACCAACTCATAACCAACCCATTTGGTGCATAATCGGATTAGCTCTGGTGTCCAATTCTGTTCCGATGAGTTTGGGCATCTTTTCATAATTCATATATTTAAGACCCATTTCTATCTCCCTTCTGTGAACCATCTTTTTATATTCTTCGCCAAATTTTCTGCTAAATCTTGGATATCTTTCTAATTGATACATAGGCTCCTTTTATATGTATGGGGGCGTAGTAATTGGTATTTTCCCAAATACGTCTCTTCTCCTTTTCTGGGTGTACGTTCAGAACATGTTTCTCGGCTCCCTTGAAGTTAGGTGTGACCATTTTTTTCCCCCACCCAAATGAGTAAATGGATGCATGTGGCTTCTCTCTTGAACTTTAAAAGCAGGTGCCTAATTCTTCATAGCTCACTTTCCCTCCGAAATAGCAATGGACACTGTTCTAGATAGAAGCTGAAGTCTGCCACCCCAGAATATGCCATTTTGGCAAAACGATTATTTTTTAGTTGGCGGTAAATGAGAATCAGCAGATTTGAAAAGACGTTCCCACAACTTCCTTTATCTGAGTAAAAGCAGACACTTCTGAGAAATGAGGGCTGTCACAAATTCCCCCTCCTGGGGAAGTTTTCTGGCCGTGGAGAAGTAGACGGTTGGTGCTGCAATGCATGTGTACCAACAGACCTTCCCGCAGTTTGCTGCAGGAAAGTCCCAAACCCTTTTCCTCTATTTTGTCACTTCTCTACAGATGTGTTCTTCTCTGCTAAGATGCTGGATCAGCCCACGTTTTAGCTCCATCGTGAAATAGTGCCACATAACACAGGCTGCGTGCCTTAGCCCACGTCTGCTCACGTTCCCCTTGTTCGTGTGTTAGGTCAGTTTAATTTGCAGGGCCCCAGGCGGTGAATTTAAACTGGGTAGGAGAAAAAGACGTTTTTCCTCCCCTACACTGCTTTATCATCCTAATTCTCAATCCCAGACTGAGAATGCTGGTGAGGAGAGCCATCAGCCACCCACGGATGGGGGGGGGGATGGAATATGCCAGAAATAAGCTTTTATTGTGAAGTCACTGAGATTTTGCGCATGTTTTCTCTTACACCCTAATCAAGCCTACACTTAGTGACGTGTGGAAACTATCCTTTTTGCGATATGAAGGGCAATTCTATTTTCCCAGTGTGAGATTTCTCTTTGACTTTGCTTGTGGGTTTTCACTCTGTCCTACAGAAGGTTTTGTTTTGTTTGACTCCATGATTATTCTAATAGTACATATTTATTGTATAAAATTTGGAAAGTAGGAAAAGAGTAAATATACTGAAGAAAAACTACTATACTCTGACCAGTCTTTCAGATGCTCTCTTGAAATAAAATTTGTCAATATTTTTCTTTAAATAATTTTGGATTTTTGAATCACAACTGGAAACACTATTTGGAATTCATTCTGCTATACGCTGTGGAATATGGAATCAATTTTTTCTCCAGGTAACTACCCAAATTCTGTCTCTTCAATTATTAAATGGACCATCTTTACCCATAATGGAAGATTACAACTCACTGGCTTTGATGAGGGAGCGTGGGGCAAGCTGAGGGCAAAGTACAGGTTACAGCACCCGTTCCCCGCCCCCCCACCCCAGGTGGGACACGTGTGATATTCCTGGGACACTCCTGGCCACCCAAGAACTAAGGAAAGGGGTTTAAGTGCTGGCCATGGTGATGGGGGAAACTAAGGCAAATGAAAAATTAAATTCCCTTACTGCCTACAGCCATTGGCAAGTCCTTGAAACTGGCAGAGTGACCTCCCTCTAGGAGTTCAGCTGCCTCGATGATGGCACTTTGCTCTTTGCTGGGGGCAAAAGGGAACCTTAGCTTAACATTATCCTGACCGCCCCCCACCCCCAACCGAGAACCTGGTAAGTCTACCTTAACCTATAAAAATTCCTTTGGAAACTTCCTTTATTCCAACTGCCCCAAGATATATACTGTGAGTTGCTATCTTTTCAAATGTATGTCTAAGTGTCCTTTCAGATGTGAATTTCACCTTTTTTATGATAACTTTCCTTGTTGAAAGTACATATATCTGAATCTCTTTTCAAATATATATCTTATCTTTTTACTGTTACACATTTTGTTTTTAAAGCAAATACATACTCGAATAGCTTTTAAAAAGTATATTATCAACCTTCTGAATGTGTTTGTGTGTGTGTGTGTGTGTGTGTGTGTGTGTGTGTGTGAACCCAAGAATTTCTCTCCCCAGTGGATTGCAAAGTAATTTCTGGAATATTAGGGGATTCCGAGGGTTGTGGAAAATTTAAAGATGGGTTTCTGCCTGCAGGAAGTTATGGAGGGAATATGTACTGGCAGAAAGTCAGAAACCTCTTTTCAATCTTAACACACCCATTTTATGAGTGAATGATTTGGTTAGAAGACAATCTTAGATCATTCACAGAAAAAATGTATCAGCCTTTAGATATCAGAAAGAAAAAAGATTGTAGAAGAATATGAAATATGAAGCATCTTATCAGAAGGAATTCAGGAGTTCCTCTTCACTTCTGGAGGAAACACCACAACGTACCAACCAGCGGGAGAGGTGCTTTTCCTACAGCTTCGTAAAGGGGACCTCATCCGCCCCAGACGGGGCGCCACTCCTCGCCTTAATAAAGGGGACCCCATTTATCCCACACGGGGCACCTGAGTTCCGCGTGCAAGCGGCTGCTTTCGACACGTTGTCAACAAAAAAAACGGTCAACATCAGGCGACTGCCCTGACCTTTCCTAGGCGGTCAGAGGAGTCCCAGTACGGGAGCCCGAGTAGCTCAGCTGGTAGAGCATCAGACTTTTAATCTGAGGGTCCAGGGTTCAAGTCCCTGTTCGGGCGGAGAGGTTGACCTTTTTCCCCTCAATTCTCACATCCAATAAGTGTTTGAACAGTTCTCCCCTCCCGTGTCAAGCAGATTGGATCCAGGCGGGGGAGTGGTGCTCCGACTGGGGCGGATGAGGGCCCCTGCACCAAGGCGGAGAGTGGTGCCTCCTCTGAGGAGGGAGTGGGTTTGGAAAGGATCTCCCCGCCGCCGACGACCTCAAATCCCACAGTTTGGGTAAAAACGGGTGGATTTTCTCATGGGACAGAAGTGTCCGCCCCACCGGTCCTTCCTCGTACCTGGAGGGCAGAGAAAAGATGCGGAGCCGGCCGGGCCTCCCACCCACCTATCCACATCCTCCTCCCGTGTACAGATCCGCACGCAAACCCTCCGCGCCTTGTCGGGTGGCGGTTCCTTAGGCTCGAAGAGGAAGCCTGGAAGCCGGCGCGGAGGAGGCCGTGCCCAGCCGCGGGGGGGGGGGGGTGGCGGGAGCGGGGGTCAGAGGCGCGTCCGGGCCGCGCTCCCCGAGAAGCCCCGTCTCACGGACGGGCCCCGCGTGGCGGCGCCAGCACGGGAGGCTCCGAGCAAGAGAGGAGGAAACGTGGGAGACCAGGCCCGAGTCCTGAACATTCTGTCCCCCGGTTCCCAACCGGCGGTGAAACATGGGGGAGGGGAACCCAACCCCTCGGGGATGGCGGCTCGTCCTCGCGCGCTCACACACACACGCACACACACACCTGCTCTCACATCTGCAGACTGTACTATCCGCTTCAGTAAACGTTCCTGCTTGTGTCGCGTCTGTGCTGGATTCCTTCTCCTGAGACCCAGAACCTTCCCGGGCATCTTCGGATCCGGCTGGGTCGAGGCCCCCGGGCCCGGGTGTCCCCAGGTCACCGGGTGGCAGCCTCACCTCGCCTCCGCCCTCGTTCGCATCACCCACGCCTCACTCCTCTCTCCTTCCGCCTCCTCCCCCAGGAAGCCTTCCTAATTTCGCGGTCCACGGCTACCGGGTTCCGGGGTCCCAAGGTCTCGGAGTCGGGGCTTCCCGCAGCTCTGCTAGATTATCAGTCCGGGGAGCTTCTCAGTAGTGAATCTTTCTGTGCGGCCCCGCGGGGCTACGACACTCGGTGGCCTAAGGCGGAGAGCGTCCCCCGGGCGCCCGCGGGTCCGGCTGTGGCCGCGCCGCCCGCACGGGCCCTCACGTCAACCCCGCGCCCTGGACCCCGCTCCCGGATCCCCGCGCCCCACGCCTGGCTCCCCGAGCCCCGCGCCGTGCTCCCGGTTCTCCGCGCCCCGCCCCCCACGCCGCGCTCCCCCGCGCCCCGGGCCCTCTCCCTGCGTTCCACGCCCGGCTCCCCGATGGAACGGAAACGCTTTCTCGACGGATCAGTGGGACCCGGCGCCAGCCGACCGCCGCAGAAAGACCCTTGAAGCAGGAACCCCAGGCTCCAAAACCAGCTTCAAGCAGCCGTTCTTCTGTTTTCCAGAAATTCCTACCCCCCCGGTGCAGCGCTCAGGGCTCCGTCACTTCAGCGTCACCATTCTGCCTTCCCCTTACAGGTGGAAACCCGGTTCGCGACCCCAGCTCTCCGCGGACGCGGCCATCGCCCGCAGGTGGTGTTTCTTACCCGGTTCAAGTCCGTCGCGTTCCAGGACTGCCAGATACGTGGTCGTCCCCCCCACCCCCCGCCCCGTTTCCGTTAGTGGATGAAGATTTTCGGTCTTCTCTTCCCATCTGGACCCAGACTTCCAGAGACAACTGAGTTTTTCCCTTCGTACCCTTTCTTGCGCATTTTCTAGCGGGCCTCTGGGAGCCGGGAGCAGTGGGGCGTCAGGGGCCCCGCTATGACGGCGTGGAAACCCGCGGAACCACGGAGGTTGAGCCCGCAGGGACTGACCTGGAGGGCCATCTGCGTCACGTGGCCTGGCCGTGTGGGGGGGCCCAGCTGTCAGCCATTTCCCCAAAAGCGCGCCCAGCACGTGGATTCCCTCGGAGACGACACTGGCGGGGGTCCCAGCGCTGCAGGCGCTCTCGCGGCTCTGCCCCGGTGCCGAGCCTGAGGCCCTATAGAGCCTTCCTACTTAACCCCGGAGGTTACGAAAGTCACGGGAAGCACATAGGTGCTCCTGGAAGGGAAAACACCGAGTGCCAGCTCTCGTCCCTGCCAAGAATCACCAGAAGGAAAATTGAAGACAACAGCCAGGTCACTTGAAAAGGAATCTGAGAGCAGCCCTCGCGCCCTGACACAGACGCGGCGTCCGAAGAGTGTTTCTGAGCTGGGAGGGTCTGGGCGCCTGGGACGCCTGTGCTCTAGGCGGTGACAGTGACGGACACACAGGTGACAGCTGCTGTAACAACAGGGCCCCCTGAGCCCGTGTCTGTTCCATTTGCCTGTGAGCGGCCCAGCCTCACCCCTCCTGGCCCCGTAGCCTGGGAGAGGGGAGATTTTGTTTGTACTCAGGGGACAGCAAAGCTTGTTTTGAGACTCAGGTTTTGCAGAATTCCTACCCTGTGATACACCGACTAGCACCCGAAAGAAAATGAAAATGTAACGCATTGTGATACATCCACCCAACGTAGAATCATGTTTAGAAATGAAGGAATTCTGTAATTGTTACCCACACCTTGTTTGTTTCAGGAAACACAGGGAACTTACACATCTATCTATTCCCACCCTTCCCTCCGTGTGCCCACAACCACTCTTGCACACACACACACACAGCTCACACACACACACACACACACTGCCCCTCTGGGCTTCATCTCTCGCTCCGATCCTTGCTGGGACCTTAACACGTGTGTTCCCTTTTATGACTTTCCTTAGCGTTCTAGAAACAAGTGCTAGAAACGGTTGAAGAAGCCGGTTGAGGGGATGCAAACTTACTGAATCCGTCACGAGTGCGCGGTGACCTTCCAGAAGACCGCCAAGTGGGGCAGAAGGCAGGAAACTTCCAGGACAGCGACAGGTGGAAACTCTCGGATGGGCCGGGGCCGCGGGGACTTGGTCTGGGGCGGGAGGGCAGGGACCGCGGTTCGGGTCAAGCAGGTCACCCCGACAGGGACTCGCACCTGAGGAGCGAGAACCCCGTGCGCGGGTGGAGGCGGCGTGGAAGGGTTGCTCGCGGACACGCGAGGATTTTATGCCAGCTGCGCGCGTGCGCAGTTCGGGGGTTTCCGGCGCGAGGCCCAAGGAACCCCCCGCCCGGGGCCGAGACCCGAGGGAACCCCATCCCCCGGACGAGGCCTGAGGAAATCCGCCCCCCATTCCTAAGTGGGGCTTCTCCCGAGTCCGCGGCCCCCAGCGCAGCGGTTGGGTCGCGGGGTGTTTTCCGGGTCGCCCCCCAGCAGAATTGGGCTCCGGCCCCCGCACCCCAGCCATGCGGTGACGGGCGGTGGTCGCGCAGGGGTGCGCGCGCGGGGCACGCAGAGGCCTGGGGTCGCGGTGTGGGGTCAGACCCCCTGCTGTCACAGAACAGGACCTGAACGCGGGTTCAGGTTTCGTCTTCCCTGTCCTGTGTGCGTCCTGCCCTTTCCGGACGCCGTCCGTAATTAGACCCTGGAGGAGGTCGGATGGTGGGCGGGGTTCCTTCTTTCACCTGCTGCGGGCGCGGGGCGGGGGTGGTGCGTGACAATAAAAACAAACCTGCAGATTCCCTGATCCCGGAGAAAACTCGGGCTGGAGGTGCCGGGGATTGAACCCGGGGCCTCGTACATGCGAAGCACGCGCTCTACCGCTGAGCTACACCCCCCGGCCTGCGTCCCTCTCTCCTGCTTCATAAAATAGCACTTTTATTTTTCCTTTTTTTACCATCTAAGAACCGGCCGGCAGAGTCTACTGGGCTAAACTTCGCTGCTTCCAAACTCGCCAAACTGGAGAGCATTTAGCGGCTTGGTCGGAATAGCGCCCCTGCTGACCCGAGAGCCGCCCGCCCCCACCCGGGTACCTGCTCCGGGCCCGCTCCTCAGGGCAGGGTCTGCGTGGCCTCCGCCGGGAAAGCTCGCGTCTCCCACCCGGACCGCAGCGCCGACGTTCAGACGGAAGCGCCCCGCGCCCCGCGCCGCGGCGGCCGCAGGTGCACCTGCGTGTTCTGGCGCCGCGCGCTGGGAGACGTCCGCGTCCGCTCCGTTGTCCCTGTGGGTCCCCCCCCCGAGGGTCAGGTCCACAAAGGGTTGTACGAACAACAGACTCAGAACTGCCTCCACTTTAACTGAAGTGACTTCGTCCCGCACTGGAGGGAAGAACCGGGGCGCAGGGCAGGCAGGGGGCAGCCGAGCAAAGTTGGGGCACCGAGCGAAGCCGGCAAAGTCCTTCCCTGGGACACCCGCTGACCCAGCGGAAAGCCTGCTGTGGGTGCAGATATTCGAAAGAATAAAATCAAGGAACGCGGGGAGACCTCCAAGTGGTGCCCTGGGTGCTTGGGGGGGGGATCCTGGACCCCGAAGAGCAAGCGGGAGTGGTCTGTCCGGGAAAGACCGAGGAAGAGGCCGTTCGCTCGGCGGCCTGCTTACCGACTTGAGCCCCGTGGAGTGCTGACGGATGTCCTTCGGGGGGATCTGCGTTTAAAGACCCGAGGACGTTAAGTGTAATTGAAGGGCCCCGCCCCCCCCCCCTTGATTCTCTGCAAGATTTACCGGAGACACGAGCGCGTCTGGATGTTTGCAATCAGGTGACACGTAAGGAGACACCTGACCTTCCAAATGGGAGATCTGGGACTTTTAGACCATCATTCCCGGGCTCTCCCCGGGTATTTCGGCCACACCTCCACCTTCATGGACACTGATAGTTTCCGTGTTCAGAACAGTTCAGCAAGCACTGCGTTCCTCGAGAAATCCCTCCCTTGCTCCCTCTCTCAGAAGTTGGGGTCCATACCCTGTCACGATTGGTGATTGATCTGGACTAAGGAAAAGGAGGGGACGATCAGTGGGCACGTCTTCTGCGCCTCAAGCTTCACACAAGTGCAACTGAGAACCCAGAAGGAAATTTAACAAACATTGTGCGAGGGCCGTCCTCTTCTTTGGTCTTTGTTTTTCTCTCCGGTTCATTGGTGAGCTGCGCCGTGGGCAGGGGCATGAGCCTCTTCGTGGGGGCGATGGCACCCTTATTCCTCTCCTTTCTAGAGACCCCCGAGTGAGCGTGGTCTTTCTTCCTGCTCACTCCTTCTGGTCTTCCTTGTGCTGATGCTGCTTGGACGTGCACAACCTTGAAGGGGAAAGAGGGAAGCTGTGTTGAAGGAATCCAGGAACACACCCAGCCTCTCCTGCAGGTGAGCCCGAGCTGGGCACCTGGGTACACCCCACACTCCAGCAAACCCTCTACAATGGATGGTTGCCCTGCCTACCAGGTTATCCTAGGATCTCACAGTTGGTAGAACAAGGTGTGCTGTATTTAGCTTCGCTGGTTCACAAAATCTTAGCCTGAGTCTTTTTTGCGCCTCTGCAGTGAGAAGGGTATCTGAATGCTAGACCAAAGATCCCGCCGCTAAGATCCCCTGAGTGCAGCCGACTCCAAGGTCAGCCCAAGTACCAGGGGGAATCCCAGGTGGAATATTCACCTCTGTCTCCAGTTCCCTTTTCTTTCAACTTCTGTTGTGACTTCTAAGCGAGGAAGACCCTGTTAAAATTAAATACAAAATAGAGACCAGACTTGAAAATTGCCTGAGCAGACAGGACCACATAAGCCACATAAGCCACAGTGAATGCAGCCTATCTCATGAACACAAGTGTAATGTGGGTTGTCCCTTGTAAATGCCTGAAAAGAACCAAGTCATCTGCTTAAAAATGGGGTAAGCTAATCGCTTCTAACCAATCCCTGCCATCTGGAAATCACTGCAATACCCAATCCCTATAAAAATTAAACAGCTTCATCGGGGCACCTGGGCGGCTCAGTCGGTTAAGCGTCAGACTTCGGCTCAGGTCATGATCTCACCGTTAGTGAGTTCGAGCCCTGCTCAGGCTCTGTGCTGACAGCTTGGAGCCTGGAGCCTGTTTCGGATTCTGTGTCTGCCCCTCCCTCTGTCTCTCTTTCTCAAGAATAAATAAGCATTTTAAAAAATTAAAGAGCTTCCCCACTTTCATGTTAGAAGCCATCCTGTGATGTCATGCCTTGAGCTTTGTATCAGCTTTACATCTGAAAGCTCCCAGTTCATGAGCTATTATGTATGCACAATAAACTCATACTAAGTGTGATTTTATCGATTTGGTGGTTTTTAATTTTAATTTTCTGGTTTTTGATAACTGGTAAGATAGTGCAGAGGGGCAGATAGAAGATTAGCAGTGTGTCACCTCAGGGAAATTACATCCAGGTTGGAGAAAAGATACAAGTGGAATAAAGTAAGAACCTTGGAGAGAGACAAAGCATGGCGAGATGAGTGATGTAAACACAGATCTCAAAATCTAGGCTACTGTGGGGGAGATGAGACAGAAGAGAACTGAACTGGTCACAAAACTTGGTCCTAGGTGGAGAACAGTGTGTTATAATCACTGCTCTAGTAATCCCTGGTGTAGACCCAGTTAGTGGATGCTTCAGCTCTAGTTCAGGAGACCCCCATACAAAGACGAAGGAAGAGGAAAGGAAAAAAAGGCTACAATTTATCACAGAGCCTTGTTTGGACAGACTCTCGCCTAAATAAAGAAAGCACAGAGAGGCAAATACGTGAGCTGGGACACTAGGTTTTACAAAACGTTTGCAAAATCTAAGACCTTGGAAAACCTCCAGAGGCCTAGAGAAGTCTTCAGCTTCATCACATAGAACGCAGAGCCCTGATTGTGGATGAAGTGCTGGACACCATTGAGGAAAACCATCAGTAGTTTCCGTGACTTTGAAGTCTCCCCAGTGATTCTGGTAATCGGCCAGTTTGGGAACCATTAGCCTGGAAGGTCAAGCACCCAGAAATTGCATTCAGTTAACTTACTGGAAAAGTGCCATCATCCAAAAGGAGACGTGCCTACAGGTGGCCCACCACATCCTTCTCCCCATCTTCTGAATACAAAACAATGGGCAATGTCCCCTTTCTCCAGGAAAGAGAAGTGATGATGACGTTTGTCCCACAGGAAGACCCGACTTGTAGAGTCCAGAGCTGTCGTGGCTTGGGCAGTGCCAGGCTGCTCGTGCTGCTGCTGCTGGAGAACACTGTGAGCATGCGCGGGCTGGTGGGGGGGACCTCCTTGCAAGAGCCTCTGTTACAGGTAGCTCCTGCAAGAACCACACGAAGCCAGCTTTCCTGAAACCCCATGTGTCCCTGTGTGGGGAGCGTGTTGACTGCGGCATTCAGGCTTGAACGTCTCTGGTATAAGTGGGGGCAAAATCCACATGAAAACCTGGAATAAAGAAAAAGTACCAGGCAAAAATCCACTTGACTAGACATCAATGATCTCTTTGCCTAGGGAGTGGTATGGCTCTGTTGGTGAAGATTTAGTCTTTGGTGCGAGACTTCAGGATTTCAGGCCCTGTTCAAGCTACTCTTTCCTTTCCCCTACACATTTCTAAGTCTTAGAAGAAGCTAATTGAAACCTGGCTTTCTCTTAGGAAACTCACTATGGTGTTTATAGTGTGGGCATCTCTGTCCATACAGCCTCATCTCTTCTCAACTGGCTTCTGAAGTCAAGACTTTGAGGGGGCAAAGCCAGAGTTGCAGTAGAATGAGAATACCATTGTTCCAATGTAGGCAACCCACTAATCCTCTTTAGAGACTCTTACAAGATTTAGATGGGTGAACAAAAGAGTGGATGTAGGCGTGAAAATGGAAAGACAGATTTGAGAACAAGGAAGAGTGTAGACTGACACAGGATTTGCAGCCATGTTGGATTTGGGGAGTGAGGGATTCACTTAAAAGACCTCTAGGTGGCTTGACCAGACTTACAGTAAAACCTGGGTTTCTGAGCATAGGTCGTCCCGGAAACATGCTTGTAATCCAAAGCAAAGTGAATTTCCCCATAAGAAATAATGGAAACTCATGATTCGTTCCACAACCCGAAGATATTCATATAAAAATGATTACGGTGTTTAATGACAATACTGTAATATAATACAAAATGATAAAGAAAATACAAAATATAAAGAAAAACAAATTGACCTGCACTTACCTTTGAAAACCTTGGTGGCTGGTGTGAGGGAGACAAGAGAGGAGGATTATTGCATAGGACGACTTTCACTATCAGTAACGGAATCACTGCTATCTCTTGGTTCAATGGAACCTTTTCCTGCACGGGGGCCATTGTATATGCTTGCACGGATGTTGACTACAGCACAGTATTAATAATATAATACTTAAAATTAAATAATTAAAATACTCGTCACAGACTGTATTTAATGTAACTGGCAATAAGGCAGCAGAGGAAAGGGTCTACATCTGCAGGCAGCCTGACCTAAAATGAAGCAAAGGATTCCTAAGCTCACTCTTGGATGGAAAAGCAAAGGACTGTCCATAGGTGTTTGGAAGTAACAAAAAATACACTAGTGCCAGTTACGGGCACCTTCCAACGTGCTGAAAAATCACTGATTTCTGCCAAACACAGCAGCCTGAGACCCAGCATCTGAGCATGGGAGATGATCACCCACAATCCCAGAGAGAGAGAGAGAGAGAGAGAGAGAGAGCGAGCGCCATTGGCTCAGTTGTGATCACGTGATATTTGGTGTCACAGACGACTCATACTCCAGGACATCGCTTGTTTATCAAGTTAAAACGTATTAGAAATGTTTGCTTACCTTGCAGAACATTCACAGAACAAGTTACTCGCAATCCAAGGTTTTACTGTGTATTATGCTAGTAAGTACAGAGGCATGAACAGGATTTCTTCCAGGTTTTTGTTGTTTTTAGGTTAATTTGTTTCTGCATTAGAAGCAAGAAACAGAAAATTCTTGACACCGTTATGTGGCTTTAGGCTTTGTGTTAGCATCGAGAAACTTGGGCATGAATTAACAATGTAGCTTAGTGGATAAAATGTTTAATTCCAACTAGAAAATTAAGAGCTCACAATTGAAATTGGATCAATACCCTTATCTTCTGATACCAATGGATAATTTTGAGCCCTTCTTACCACCTAGTCTCCAAGGGCCCTCCTTTTCATGGAGGGCCTTAGGATCCTTAGGATAAGAGATATCTACAGAGTTCCCGACTCAGAGATTAGAGCCTTCTGAAACCTCTATAAATTGTTACTTAGATGTAGTAGGCTCTACAGTGAAAAGAAGTGTCATGCTTCCTGCCAGTAATGCCCACCTAAGTCACTAATATGGATGACCAACTCAGGGTTGAGATGTCTGACCCCAGCGATCAAGTCTGCAATGAAGTTTGTATAGATTATAATAGTAACAGCAAGGGGGCACCTGGGTGGCTCAGTCGGTTCCAGCCCCACGTCAGGCTCCGTGCTGACAGCTTGGAGCCTGGAGCCTGCTTCAGATTCTGTGTCTCCCTCTCTCTTTCCCCCCCTCACTCGTGCCCTGTCTCTCTCTCAAAAATAAATAAAAATGTAAAAAAAAAAATTAAAATAGTAACAGCAAGGACCCACAGGGAGTTCAGAAGTTCTTTTTCCTCTCTCAGGAAAGTTCTATGTTCCTTTCTCTTCAGCAATATTGCAAAATGGTAGCTCTGGTTGGAAAAGCTGATTAATCTGGTGGCTACTTGTGGGTTTACACTCATTTCTTTCTTATGTTGTGCCAATCACCCTGTGTAGGAACAACCCACTGGATCTTGTGACAAGACAGGGGGAGAAAGGAGACAATTCCCTATTTCCAGAGTCAGGGGAAGACAGAGCCGCCCTAGATCCATCAGGAACCCAAGCCAGAACTTTCACATATGCCAGAAACACAGCCTCCCATTGAACCATCTTTGACAGTGACAGGTTTTTTGTAGCATCCTGCAAAATATATGTATATTTCACTTATTTTCTGTGGTTCTTCGAAACCCTCACTTTTTAAACCAAAAGCCCATTCCGTTGGGGCATCTGGCTGGCTCAGCTGGTAGAGCATGTGACTCTTGATCTTGGGGTCATGAGTTCAAGCCCCGTGTTTGGGTATAGAGCTTACTTAAAAAAAATAAAAAATCAACTGGATTTAATAAGACTTTAACAAAAAGATGTTATTTTTTTAAGTCCGTTGTGTTAAACCCACTATATCTATAACCTCAACCTAGATCCATAAAGAAAGGATAATAAATTCTAGACTGTATGATACCATTCTGCTCTTACAACCTTACCTGCCTGGCCAGTCTCTCCCAGACACCCGTTCACTGGCCTAAAACCTCTTTTTTATATTATTTTCAAGCCACACCCACGAAACTCCCAAGATGGAACTTTCTCTTCCTCTCCACAGTTTCTTTCTCTCGTGCTACAAACCAGTTCCAATCCAGTCTCTCTTGACCATCTTGTCCACACCCACGTTCAAGTGTCATCTGTCTACAGTTGACTTGTGGCTTTATTTTCTATACCATGCCTGCCTTCTCCACCTGCAGTCAATAAAGCCCAGGAAATACCTCCTGGGAAAGAAGAACTTGAGCACCACCATATACAAAACAAAAATGTCTCCTATTTCCAGTGGTCTCTTTTCTCTCAACTTTGTAGTTATGAGATGGCTTCACGCTACAGCTGGTAAGACTGGAGAGTAGGTTACCAAGAATTCTTGTGGGTTTTGATGTAATTGCCTTCTAATCTTTTGTACTCCCAACCCCTTGAGGTCAGAGACTACTTCATTCACACTTTAAGTCAAGTGATTAACCCAATAATTGTTTCAATATAAGTAGCAGATACAAGACTTTGATTGAATTGTTGCGGCGTGTACTGGGGAGCCCCCTGGTCCTGGGGCCTCCAGCCAGCCCAACCCGAAGGAGTCCTCAAAGGTTCTGAGCCTTGTCAGGGGAATGAATTCAAGGACAGACATGCATCACGGTCAACAAGCCACACAGATGGGAAAGTTTATTAAAGCAAAAGGTACACACTGGAGATAGGTGAGCTAGTGAGAGCCCAAGCACCCCGGGGATGGAGTTTCTATCTGTTATTGACAGTTGTTAACAAGCAGGAGGAATATTCATTACCTGGGGGTGGGGATTTCTTGGAAGCAGGATCGTGTGCCTTCTCGTCCATACTTGCTCAGGGGCTTCCTGTCCTGGCTCCGCCATCTGGGGCCCGTCTGGTGTGCTGGGGCTTCTGGGGAGTGCGGCAGGACAGGCCTCTGACCCTCCCCACGACTGGGCACAGCCTCCTCCGTGCTGGCCTCCAGGCTTCCTCTTAGAACCTAATTAACTGCCCACTCTAACACAATGAGTGGAAGGTAATGGGTGCACAGCTGCTGTTTTTTGTTCTTCTTGGAGGGACACAATGAGTGCATAATATATTTTTTTCAAAATTCCACTAATCACCAATTTCTCTGGTCTGGGTTTATAATTCTCCTTTAGGGGCTGAGGAATGATGGCTTCAGACCTCGAACGTGCTGCGATAATTTAAGTACTGTCGAAGCCTCCACCACTAGAACTTAAGCAGCACAATCGGCTTCTTCTAAATCTAGTGTTGCCATTCCTTCTCTCGGTGCTAAAAAATCACCATTTGGATTGGAAGTTCTCCCTTTTCTTCCTCTTCCATTTGCTTCTCCTTTTCCTCTTTCTTCTCTCTTTTTTTAACTCCTGCTCCTCGTGAAGCCGCCTCAGCTCCTCCAGCCAACCAAATCGTCTTTAACTTTGAGCAAGTAGCCTTAGCCCATGTCATTGATGAACTTAAACATTTCCTTGTATCTTGATCAAGATCATGAATTCTTTCCTAAAAAGAACGGAGCCTCCTACCCATCACCAGGCTCTCCTGCACCACCCTGGGCACCAAGGAAGCAAACCCTCTTGCACAACCTTGAGCCCTGAGATAATGTCTGTAGCTGTCGCCATCAAAACTGTGCACGATCAAGAATTGCCACAGATCACTGCATCCCTTAACTGATTAACTAAGTCTCCTTAAAAACCCCATCCCTGGGCCAGGCAGAAACCTTGGAGGTGGCTTTTGGACAAGAGTCCACCTTCTCCCCAGGTTGCTGGGCTCCTGAATAAAGGTCATATTCCTTTCCAGTCAAATCTTGTCTCTTAAGTGTTAGCTTTTCAAACCAGGGGCAGATGAACTTGGGGTTCAGTGAAACATTCTCTCCAAACTAAAAAAGGTTTCTTTGTTTGGGTTTTGTTTTGTTTTGTTTTAATATTGGGTGAGTTTTGATGAAGGGAAGCCCTGTTTCTTAAACAATGTCGCAGCTTACCTGGCACCCTCACACACCTCTTTAAACCATATTTAACTTCCACACGAAGAAAACACAAAATCCCAGTCAGCCATCTTTTGGTGATGTTTCTATGTGTCCTAACAAATACTCCCTGGTATCCTGTTACTCAAATTCTGGGTCATAAAGATAACTACAGTGACTAGTCTTATGTTATGGGGTAGTTGTACTCAGTTGAAAGTTCCTCTTCCTCCAAATTCATGGGCGTCCTGGGACCTCAGAATGTCACTTCATTTGGAAATAGGGTCTTTGGGGGCGCCTGGGTGGCGCAGTCGGTTAAGCGTCCGACTTCAGCCAGGTCACGATCTCGCGGTGCGTGGGTTCGAGCCCCGCGTCAGGCTCTGGGCTGATGGCTCAGAGCCTGGAGCCTGTTTCCGATTCTGTGTCCCCCTCTCTCTCTGCCCCTCCCCCGTTCATGCTCTGTCTCTCTCTGTCCCAAAAATAAATAAACGTTGGAAATAGGGTCTTTGCAGATGTAGTCAGGTGCAGACGAGGCCATTAGGTGGGTGCTAACCCAATAGGACTGGTGTCCTCATAGGAAGAGGGAAATTTGAACACGGAACTCCAGAGACAGAGACTTGGACTGATAAGGCTGCAAATCCAGGAAGGCCAGGAGAGGGGGGTGCTTCTGGCCCTTCTAGTCCTTGTGTCTGCCGAGTATTGGTCATCATAGCCGTCCGCTCCACCTCTATTCCATATTTCCTTCCCATCAACAAGCACTCCAGCTGGCCGAGTGAGGTTCATCCACACTGCCAAAAGTTTGGTCACATTAGCAGTGCTCCCTATATCAGATTATTACAGTTTTCATTGACTTTTTAATCACAGTGCATGAGGTCATTGACAGGTACCCCTGGGAAATCTCCTTGAACTCTACACATATTCCCTATGTAACCCCATTGTATAGTAGTGCAACTCTCCTCTCTAGTGCGTCTGAAACAGCAGGGTTGTATGCAGTAGGTCCTGAATTGTCAGCTTAAATCTTGGCGCAACTGCAGATAATAGGCGCCACCAGTATGGTGGACACCACAGCACTCTACCAGGAGGGGGTGTAGCTCAGTGGTAGAGCGCGCGCTTAGCATGCGCGAGGCCCTGGGTTCAATCCCCAGCACCTCCACATGGCCATCCGTGAGGATAAGCTTTTGAACGAACTCCATGGGTTTGACTCCGGAAGGAGTTCCAACCTGACATCTCACTTTCTTTCCCTGGTGGCATTTTCATGCCGGGCACAGTGTGGAAGGATAGGGAAGAGCAGGGAATAGGAAAAAAGGGAAAGTTTCTTCTCTGTGTATTCACTTGAGGATAGTGAGAAAAAGAGAAGAAATTTGGTGCAATTTGTCCCAGGATTCTTACTCTTTTCTATCTTTCCTTTTCATGGTTGATAGTTTAATACTTAGTCATTTCAATTCCTAAGGGCTTGATTCCTCCAAACTGACTGCTTCAACACTGCGGTAATTATACCTGCACTAGGTAAAGACAACACGGCTATTCTTGTGTCAGTGGTATGCCTGTCCTGGCATTCAGATCAGTGTGGAGTTTGGTCAAAAGTGAACCTGCAGGAAGGAAGCATGGAGGTGCTGGGGATCGAACCCAGGGCCTCGTGCATGCTAAGCACGCGCTCTACCACTGAGCTACACCCCCTCCTGGTGGAATCCTGTTGTGTCCACCATACTGGTGGCCCCTATTATCTGCAGGTGCACCAAGATTTAAGCTGATAACTCGGGACCCACTGCATACAACCCTGCTGTTTCAGACGCACTCGAGAGAGGACACATTGCATTCCAACCTGCAAAGCCCTTAACACAATTAGCCTCATAACTGTCCGACCCTCAGAGGACTGCGGGCAGCCGACTTCCTGAGTGAAAGTTCCTGTCCACCACCAAGGAGAGTTTCAGGATGGAACATTCTCTTGGTTCTTCAGTTTCCTTCCCTCCTATCTGCAGAGCTCTCAGAAGAAAAGTGGTGCAGGGGATATACAAAAACAGTACCTGTATAGGATCAAGCGCTAAAAACAAACAAAACAAAACAGAACAGAACAAAAGAAAAGAAAAAAAGGACAAACCAGTAAAGGTGAGGCCACTCAGGAAAGTGAGGTCCAGGTTGGGAGACAATGTGGAGTAAGTACTTCACAATATTGGTGTGAAATGAGGAGCAGAGTGTATCTGTCACTTCTTCCCTAAATTGCTGTGCCAAACATCTGTGTCTAGGGAGGTGGGGTCCTCACTCTGTCTAGACGCTGCATCTCGTTCTGAGAGCCGGAAGGACAGAAGACAGGAAAGTAGACTAGAAAACACACTCCTGTGTACATAGAGCCTCTTTCAGAAGAAAATGCTCTCCAGGGGAACTGGAAGGAAGGAAACAAATGAATTTGCTCTTTATAAGCCCCTTCTTACAGAACTCATAGTGAAGTTGTTCAAGCCCAGAGTGTAGGTGGGTCGTCACTTGAACTCAGGGCCACTTCCACTGAAGACACATGAGGATCCGTGGTTCCACACGTAGTAACGCACAAACCATTATAAAGAAAGCTTTCTCTTCTCTCTCTTTCTTACCAGTATAGACTCAGGTTTTCTTATTGTATCCATTAGATTACATTCCTTCATTGTTCATTTTCCATTTTAATACTCAGGGCTTCCAACATTTCTCTAGAGGCCCCGTGTCCTTTTGAGCCTACCGTCATCTTTTGAGCACTTTCTTACATTCTGGCACAGAGACATGGTCTAGGGTCCCCTTGTGATTCCCCTGCCCCAGCCCTGGGGTGACAGCAACTTCCTCCAGCAGCCTTGGTTCCTGCTAGTGGGGATCTGTATTAAGAAATTAAGATAGAGCCAAATTATGGAAAGAGCCCAAATGTCCATGGACTGATGAATGGATAAAGACATGCATAAAGATGATATGTATACATATAAATAAGTCAGAGAAAAACAAATATCATATGATTTCACCCGTGGAATTGAAGAAATACAACAGACGAACATAGGGAAAGGGAAGGAAAAATAAGATAAAAACAGAGAAGGAGACAAACCATAAGACTCTTAAAGATAGAGAACAAACTGAGGGATGAGGGAGGGAGGTGGGTGGGGGATGGGCCAGATGGAGATGGACATTGAGGAGGGCGCTTGTTGGGACCAGCACTGGGTGTTGTGTGTGAGTGATGAATTCTTGGGTTCCATTCCTGAAGCCAAGACTACACCACATGTTAACTTACTTGAATTCAAATAAATAAATCTTCAAAGAAGAGAAATTAACATAGGAGACTAGCCCTCTTCGTTGTCACTAGGGCAGCACTGTTTCTGTGCTTCTGTGCTGGCAGACCTATGACCCGGCTCCCCATTGCCGTCTTCTCATGAAGCTTTGAGGGGCCCCAAGGTCAGGGCGGGCTGAGGAGCATGAGCGGGTCTCGGGAAGCACCATCACCTTCATCCTCACGCAGCTGCACAAGAGACGCCGTCTAGGCGGTTCCGAAATAAGGAGTCGTGTGTAAGGATGTCGGCGCTCAAAGCTTCGTGTCCTCAGGACGCCCAGCGGGTAGATGGCTGCGATGAAAATGCTTCTGAAAAAAGTGTGCCCACACCGGGGGTGTAGCTCAGTGGTAGAGCGCGTGCTTAGCATGCACGAGGCCCCGGGTTCAATCCCCGGCACCTCCATTCCCCAGGCTCCTACATCTCGAGGAGGGGTCTTTTGATCCTGGAGTGAAAAAAAATCCAGGTTTCTGTCTGCAAGTCTCCATCCTCCCAGGAGGAGGATGCTGTCTTGGCGACCTTCTAGCCACTTTGGAACACACGGTAGAAATTCGTGCTCCGTCACTCAAAGTCAGCCTTTTCATCCTCCACCCACCCTCGGCAACCAGTGCTGCATTCTCCAAGGTCTTCACTCCGCCATCACTAAGTTGGGAAAGTCAGAGTTCCAGAAGCAGGAAACCCTCTGACCGGAAAGGGCATCTGCGAAGACAGTGAAACCATACCCACCTGGTCTTTCCTGCACCTCGAACATCAGGAGCCAAGTCAACAGGGTTTTCCTGGATTTGAGGGAAAGTTTAAAATTAAAGGCCTAGAAAATCTGAAAAAGTCAACCTGCTTCGGTACCTTCAGAGGAAGGTTTCTGCTCTGTAACAAAGAACACGGGATTGCCCAGTGATGGAAGGTGGCCCGGCTGGCTGCATAATCTGCTGGGCCCTGGTCAGGGACTGCGGCTGGCCCTGATGACATGTCGGGTGACAGACCGGGGGGAGGCCAGCCTAGGCCGCTCCTTCCCTGAAAGACCGAGAGCGAGATGTTCAAGGACACCGAAGGTAGCCACTCATGGCAAGCACTTGCTCCTCTCCCTGCCCTGTCTGGATTCCAAAACATCCCCCTCGCACTGGTCCTGAGCTCAGACTCCGCGTAGCTGGCAGAGCACGGCCTCCTGGAAAGGCTGTAAGAGAAGACGGACGGCAGGTGCCATGAGCACTTACAGGAGAATCAGAGAAGCCACTCACCTTCTCCCCCGATTTAGGGCAATTGCTTTTGCTTGTGGGGCGACTGGACCTTTCTCCACAATTTTTCAATCCACGGTCCTGATAACATAGTAACTTTGGTGAATCCATATGAATTCGATCATACAACCCAGTTTATAAAGTAGAATAGTCTTTATGCCTGACCTAAACCAGGAGAAAATATTGCACGGAGAGACTTGAATGCGAAGCAAGAGATTTGAGGGAAAGAGCAGCTAACTTAGTTTTGAAGTTATCTCTACACCCAAGGTGGGGATTGAACTTACAGCCTGGGGATCAAGCAGCCCAGGCTGTACCGACTGAGCCAGGCAGGTGGCCCAAGAGCTTCTATCGTTGATCACGAAAGAGGTGATTGGTTTGCTGTGCGCTAATTCAGTGTTTGTCGCAGATAATGAACCACTCTCAGGAAACCAAACCACTGTATGAATCGAGAGGTGCTATGAAGGCTCTTCTTCAAGACTGTGGGAACCTTGTATCTCTTGCCCCGCCCCCCGGGGCCCCGTAAGTTCGGGCGACATTGGAGAGTCACGCAAAATCACCAGTTTTCTGTGTACTAACTCACATCGGCTCTAGCGGACATGCTCCACCCAAAGTAAACGCTCCTTTCCTGCAAGAAGGGCCCCCAAGCAATCCCATGCCTCCAGGTTGCACACAACATCCTCAACATCCAAGCCGCAGAAGACGTGCTGTCTGCTCTTCCCGAGACCTGAGGCCCGCTGAGTCCACCCATCCCGCACACCCGGCGATTCAGCCAAACATAGGTCCTAAGATCACGTGCATTTATTGATTCCTCCAAATGTCTTCATTAATTTTAATTCTGTACATATTATAAATGTGTAGTTATTCATAAGACAGAAATGTTTTTATGCCATACTACAGTCTGTAAATGCTGTGGATTTCTCAAATTGTTATAAATAATCGAAGGAATACTAAAGAAAATTCTAAATGACTTATATGTTTGTATCTATTGTGGAGTCCTGAGAAGATAATTTCCTTACGACAATGATTCTTAAACTTTAGCAAGACCACGTTCTTGAAATCTACAGTATAAATGAATTGTATGAAAGACTTTGTTTTCTTCTGATGGAGACGTCAGTTGCCGCTTACACATTCTTCCTGGAACATTCCTCCTGTGATCCTCACGTCTTCCTAATATCCTATCCCTGTCTCTCTCCCCTGTTCCTCTCATCTCTCAGGTCATTGTCTCCACCTTCATGGCAGAAGTTGGTCTCTGGCTCAGGTTTCTCCCCTCCAGATGCTTGAATACACACACACACACAATCATGAGAGTGCCATCAAAATCGGCTTGTCTCCCAGACTTTGTGATACGTCCCCCTTTCTAATAAAGAGCTTGTTACCAAAACTTGGTGATCCAAATGGGACAATCATACATCCTTGCACTGTGCTATGTTGCCTGATCTATTCTGATTGTGATTTCATTTAGAAATTAAAAAATAAAAATCTAAAGTGTAATTGGAAAAATCTCAAGAAGTGTGTGTGGGGGGATTCCAGTATGCTACTCAGCAACACCCTTTTTCATTCATTCCTACCTTGAATGTTATGTGCGTGTGCATGTGGGGTGATGGCCAATCATAGGCACAGTGAAAAGACCCAGAAGAATCTCTATAGTGTGTGTGTGTGTGCGTGTGTGTGTGTGTCACTGTGGTGTGCATGTTGTTATGAGAAACTACTTGGCATTAGGCCATCTTGGTTTCACTGGTGACATGGGGAAAATTGTTGAACATCACTGGCCATTTGCACAATGAACTGAGCCTTTTAATTCTCCCTCCTGCCAAACAGTCTTGCAGCGAACCTACCATTACTTGCAGCGAACTCTACCAGGTAGAGTTTTGTCCCTGTCTGGAATGTCTAACTTTTCAGGGCTCCAGGAAAGAACATTATGAAGCATTCTTAAATGAAGGATACGTTCACTACTGAGATTAGAATACTAAAAACGTTGACTAGAATTTAAATAAAAATTTGAGAAAATAATCAATAACTTAAAAATAAAAGTGGAAAGCAGATGACAACCAAGGTCATAAAGATTCAGATCTGAAAACCAATTTCATTCACTGACATCAATAACTTCCTTCTTGGTATTCCTTATTATGGATACTAAATCATTTTATTTTATTTTGCCATGTATTCATTCGACATTTCTAGGTCAATATCTTTGATGCAACATTTCGCTAATGTCTTGGCAATTACGGTTTTTAATAAAGTAGCATTTTATAAAAGTAGCCTGGATCACTAACGTTCTTATGTAAAATATTGAACATTCTGCTCCCATAGCTTTTTAATTCAGTCTTCTTTTCAAAGAGTTCTTTTTATTTTGAATTTATTTTATGTTTTGGTGTTAACATAACTTAAGTTCTAATGGCTTTGTTCCTTGATTAGCCAACACATTTCTGCAAATAACCCCATTAGCACCTCACCATCAATGAAAACCACAAAACCAAACTTAACCTATGAAAGATCACATTTCCACCTAAAACCAGAAGGACCAATTTTGGTCTGCATTTTTTGCAATCATTTCTATCCTCATCATATTGAGATACTACCACTTTTTTGACAAAAAAAAAAAAAAGAAAAAGAAAACCATCAAACGAACCTAATTTAGTCTTCAATAAATTAAATTTTGGGCGCCTGGGTGGCGCAGTCGGTTAAGCGTCCGACTGCAGCCAGGTCACGATCTCGCGGTCTGTGAGTTCGAGCCCCGCGTCGGGCTCTGGGCTGATGGCTCACAGCCTGGAGCCTGTTTCCGATTCTGTGTCTCCCTCTCTCTCTGCCCCTCCCCTGTTCATGCTCTGTCTCTCTCTGTCCCAAAAATAAATAAACGTTGAAAAAAAAATTTAAAAAAATAAATAAATAAAAATAAATTAAATTTTAAAAAATATATAATTTGGAGCCTGCTACGAATTCTGTGTCCCCCTCTCTCTCTGCCCCTCCCCCATTCACACACTGTCTCTCTCTCCCTCAAAAATAAATAAACATTAAAAAATTTTAAACATATGTATGTATAATTTTAAAATTCCAATTAGCTACTAATGTTAAACTATAAAATTTTTAAAGTTTTTAAAAAATGTTTAATTATTATTTTTGAGAGAGAGGGGGAGAGAAAACCCAAGCAAGGGAGGGGGCAGAGAATCCCAAGCAGGTGCTGCACTGTCAGTGCAGAGCTCAATGTGGGGCTCAAACCATGAACTGTGAGATCATGACCTGAGCCAAAGTCAGATGCTCAACCAACTGAGCCACCCAGACTCCCCTAAACTATAAATTTTTTAAAATAGACGTAAACACTTAAATATAACAAGATACGAAAAAAACATAATTTCTCAGGTTTTCATATGCTTTTGGGTTAGTTGACAGGTTAACCCTAAAATATCATGTGCCACAATATGGTCCCACTACACGTGACTAGTGAAGTAAACCAAAATATATCACCTAAAATATGCCACTTTGACATAAAAATTACTTTGACCAGAAGGCAGTTAAGAAGCAGCAAACACAAGAAAATCTCTCTCCACCCTTCCCCTTCCTGCCTGAAGTCAGGATCTAAAGTCTCTGTTTACAGAAGACGGACATGTACCAGCCTGGAGAGGCACCAGACGAAGCTGCAAACAGACCTTTTCCCCATTAGTTTCCTGCCATGTCTTTACCTTCCGCCTTGCTGCCCTTATCGCCTAAAACTGTCTTCCTCAGTCCCGTTGGTCCTGTTGTTTCTCTGAAAATTTCCTGCTCTTTGTAGAAGATGCTAAGAAATTCTAAGCTGATGTTTTCAGCAACTGTTTGTTGAGGTTAATCCCACACGATATATACTTCACATGTTAATAAACTGTTTTTTCTCTTATTCATCTACCTTTTGGTTAGAGTCCCAGTTGAGAACCTCGGATGGGTAGAGGTGAAGTTTTGCTCCCCTGTACTAGTCTGTTTCCCTCTCTTTGTTCTATTCACTGAGCAGGCGGACAGCCCCCATTAGACCCACACACTGTTAGGTGAGCCAGGTCCTCTGGGTATGCACGTAGGGGTCAAAGCCATCAAAAGATTCCCCAACATTTTTAAGTCCTTATTTCCACGTCTACACTCATTTCGCGAGGAACCAGTAACAACTAATGGAAGTCAGCGGAGACAGGTATGTCTCTGAACTTCTCGGATTATGAGGCAGTGTAGTTCAGCGGTCGAGTGCATTCCTGCCCTTCCCCTTCCGTCTCTTAAAGCACACACGGACAGCCTTTCCTCACTTTCCTCTCATTGAATTAATTTGCTCACTTTGTCCTGTTTACATCAGAGTTCGGTTCATACCCTGCATGGGTTGCCTTTGCTCCTGACCCATCTCAACGCCACGGGCCTCGTCGTTACTGATGATGTCTGTCTCCCCAAGGAATATTTGATTGAAGGAAACAAAAGAGAAGGATCTGGAACTGGGGACGGCAGAGTCACATCAAGCCTGAGGACTCGATTCCACTGGCAATATCTTGCAGAGGCATGAAAGAGAAAACAGAAAGAGAAAGAAAAAGTAACAGATGAGATTCTCAGTCAGTTATCTCTTAAAGGGCATTATTTTTTCAACTGTGCCTGGGTCAATGCACTAGCTGCAGGCCAAGGAGAAACAAACCTTCCCGGTGGCAGTCCCTTCCCCCTCCCTCCCCACCCTTCTGTCTTCAGCTGGAAACTATCCTGTACGGTCACCAGAAGGAGCAAGCAACGGGTCGTGACGCTTTCTAAACAAGTAAAGTGGGGTCCTCCACAGAAGAGAACTAATCACTCGGTGCTTCCAAAGGTGAGAAACGTGGGGGTGGGAGTCAGGGGGTTGGTGAATCCACAGTGTTCTGGTGCAACCAAAATAGGTCTCTTCTCCTTACTGGATGTAGGAGAAGTACTGTTTTTGTCCAAAAACATTCTCATCCCTCCGCTCTTTGTACACAACTTAACAGACCACGTTCTCCTTCACCGGTTCCTGAGGTGAATTCTTCAGAGCTCTGACATAGGGAACTTAGGGACTTCATGCCGTCAGGTTCTCCTCTGCATCCCTCACTAACCGCCCACCCCCACTGTTTTTAACTCTCTAAATAAGGTCATGCCTGTTATACAGAAGTTCCGATCACATAGAGAGCACTGGAAAAACATGTAAAGGCTCTGGAGTCAGAATGAAGGTCGTCAATGGCATAGACAGGAAGCAAAATGGTCCCTTGGCCATTAGCCATAAGAGCAAAAGGACTGAGTCCCATCTCCTCTCCCTGACTCCTGCAACCACGAATCCCGATGAGAGAGAGACAGTGCTACGTACTGGGTCAGAGCACCTAGCATATCCTGGATGTCATTACCCCAGCTCCCAGAAAACTGTTGTCACCTAGCCCGTACCATAACCAAGTACTTGGAAGGGCAGTCCACCATTCCAGTAGGCCAGCTGCTTCAGAGAGATGGCGAACTCCAGAACATTAGCCCACCGCCATACTCCATCTGCTCCTGAAATGGTTTCTTATCTCAGAAAGAATACTGTGCAATCACAGGACACTCAGCAAATTCATGGATGGTGGTTTGCCCAGAGCATTGTGAGAGGTAAAGGCAAATCTCCACCCAGGGTCAGTTTCTATTCCGGTGACAACATACGCCGACCCTGTAGTGTGAACTTGGTCAGGTGTAACGAACCCGACGCGAGGTGGGTAACTGGTTCCTCCGTGGAATGATAACATGTGAAGACTCAGGGTTTGTGATGTTGTGAGTTTGGTCACTCAGAAGAGGCTCGAACCAGATCTATTTTGCTGAGCCCATAGTGACCTCCCAGCTCCTTGAACAAGGACAGTGGTGGCAAGGACAGGAGAAGCTTACAGACTTAGCAGAATGGGTCATCTTGTCCACCTGCCCATTCAGATTCCCCTCTGAGGACAGTGCTCTTTGGAGAGCATTCACTTGGGGAAGAAATGCCCTTAGACTTTGTATTTTGGAGAAATCTAACCCTCGGCCTCCTCCCCAGACCTCTTTGTCACCACGTCCCCAATAATTTTCCCTCCAAGCCTCTCTGTAATCACCCAGCCAAACTGTGAGATGCTCTCAGTAATTACCGCGGACTATATATCACCTCTGTCCTTGCAGGCAGAGCCAGCAGGTGCCTGAGTGAAGCAATGCTCCCTGGGAAGATCTGCCTTCCCCACTGGCCATCAAGTACGCTGGAACCTGCTGGCTTTCGTGTGGTGCAGCAGAACCACCTGGAAGCCCGGCTGGTCTTTTCCCTTCTTCAGTTGTGGGAAACACCCCATGAGGCTGAGGGTGTGGGCTGAAAACGTAGAGAAAATGTCCCAAGTGTAAGAGCCAAGGGAACATAGCTGTTTTCTCTGCCTGTGGTCCGTGGTTGTCGGCCCTGCTCAGATACTCTGCTTCTACTTGTGATGAACTGATGCTGTCCACGCCCAGCGTTATGGCTGTGTGGACTAGAGAGACCTCCGTCATGACTGGAAGTCCCACTGTAACTTGGTGACTTGTGCTCGAGAATCCAAGCTCTCCTGGGCCCAGTAGCAAGCTACAAACTATTTTATTAAAGAGGATAACAATTTGTAGAGGATGCCATAGTCTTTCCTCTAAATCCCAAAGGTGCGTCCTGTGACTCACTTGTAGAAAAATGCATAAACTCCAAATACCATCTGCGTCTTCCACAGACACTCTGCTTTGCTGGGTCACAGAGGTCAGCTGTCACTGTGGCCTTCATACAGCCTGGAGCTGCTGCAGACTTCCTTTGTTCCGGGCTTCACACAAAATAGGTAGCTTTTCTAGACACAGAGAGGGGGCTGGTAGTTGCCAGAAGCAGGGGTGGGGGGCGAAATGGGTGAAAGGAGTGATTCCCATTCATAAAATAAATAGGTCCTAGGGATGTAAGGCACAGCACGGTGACTATGGTTGGTAATACCTTCCTGCATATTTGAAAGTTGCTAAGAGGTTACATCTTCTCATCATAAGAAAAAAAAACCATTTTGTAACAGTATACAACACGAGCAACGGTGCTGGTCATTTTACAAAGCATACAGATACCCATTATGCTGTACATCTGAAACTGATAGAATGTCATATGCCAATTATACCTCAATTTAAAAACAACTGGTTTAAAAAAAAAAACAAATCTGGTAGCTTTTCAAGTACAAATGACTCTGTATTGTCTCCGAAATTTAAGGAGGCTCACTGGACATTTTACTTCTTTTCTAGTGGGACGAGCCAGAAGCAACAGCTTGTTGGTCACCCCTGAAGGGTTATGTCAACATGGTCGACAGATAGGTCACAGAGATGACAGGCTCCTGAACTCTTGTGGGCTGTGCTTTCACACTGCGGCCTGCACGTATTAACCAAGGAGTCTACACCGGCGGCTACTTGTAATCAAGGACTCAAAACCAGGTCCAATAAGCGTGTTATTATCAATATAACGGACCAGCGCGGTATCCTGCACAATGGAGAGGTGAGCGGTGTCCCAGGACTCGATCGTTAAAGGCTAGGCACGCCCTGTGCTCCTAGGCGAGACTGGAAATAGCTCACCGGCCCTGCCCGTCGGAGGCGAACCATGCCTGATGGCTGTGTTACTCTGCCAGGGCTGCCGGAGCAAAACACCAGAGATTCAGTGGCTTCAACGACAGAAATTCATTTCCTCACGGTTCTGGAGGCTACATGTCCAACGTCAGGGCGTCAGCAGGTTTGGTTTCTTCTGACGCCTCTCTCCTGGAAGCGGCCCTCTCACCACGTCCTCACGTCTCTCCTCGGTGTGCGTGCTGTCTGCGTCCTCGTCTCCTCTTCTTGGAAGGACACGGTCCTTACCTGAGTCATACCGGATTAGCCCGCACTCATATGGCCTATCTTACCTTAATTATCTCTAAGTACAGTCACAGTCTAAGGTTGGGACTCAGTGGGTTGGGGCTTCAACACAGAATCTTGGAGAGACAGAAGTCAGCGCGGAGCAGTGGTCAGTTTCCATCGACGCGAAGAGTGAAATATTTTCTGCGGCAGTAGGTGCACACGAAGTACGAGTGGCCGCGACATTTGCTCCAGGAGGGAAATCCTACCGGACGTGGAAGTGACCACTTCGTTCGGCTCACGATACTATGCCATTTCTCACCATGACTCTGCTCTCTGCACAGGCCAGACAGGCAGCGGGATGGCCAAGTGCTAAGAATCACCGCCCTCTGCATCTTTCAAGTCCTTGCCGGTGGTTCTTGTATTTGGAATTCTTCCAGGACCGCAGTATCCTTCGCAAATATTATTTCAGCAAGTGGAGAGAACTCTGATGGCTCCCGACTGGCGTTTCCTAACTTAACATCTCACACGTCCGGAACCCGACCCAGATCTCCTCGAACCGAGAGGAGGCTGGCCCCACTTGAGCAGGGAACTTGGCACACAGCTAAAAATGTACACGGTAAGTATTACTTTTCTAGTCTTCCCCAAAGGAAGTCCACTCACCGAGGCAATTGTAAGAATGTTTGGAGATGACTGAACACGATTCTGAGCTGACGTTAGGTATTGGAACACATTAAAATGTCGCTGTGGTCTATGGTTGGTGGGGGGGGGGCTTATACAGGTCATGTGAACAGTAGAATCAGGTCTATTTTACTGCAGGCCTATTTGGATCCCTGAGTCTGCCCCATAGCTATTTCCAGACCCAGGATGCCTTGCTGCAGTAGACACAGCCACTCCTGTATCCCATCATCACAACTGGGTCCGGGAGCCATTGCAATTGTAGCGTCCATCTGTCCCTCCGGGCCTGCAGAGAGTAGACCCTGCAGACACTTTTACGAAGGATGCTGTTTTCTCCTCACCAACACATTCCTCAAGGACTCAGAGAAGAGAGTCCTCTAGACCAGGAGTTGGCAAACTTTGTGTAGATGGCCAAAAAGTAGATATTGTAGAATTTGCAGGTCACATGGCAAAATCAAGGCTGTAGATACTTATATAACGATTTTTAAGCATGACATTAAAGTATAGTAATATTTGAGTACAGTTATTATTACTACCAACAAAGAATGGAATTATCTTTGGGGGTGACATTTTGTTTAACTGGAGTTCCAAGTTAGTGTTCCTGATCACAGAAATTTCTCACCATTCTTGGAGATAATGAAACAACGGAAAGAAGAGAAAAATGAGAGACAAGATGTATTTCCTTCGGTTTCGTTTATTCTCTGAGTGGTGCTTGGGACACTTCACAGGACACAGAGGAGGGGGGAGGCCTCCAGGGTTTCCCTCATCCCCACCCCGTCCTGTCCCCTCCTCACTGACCACGCCGCCGGGACAAAGATATTGGGCAACTGGACAGTCGCACTTAGGGAATCCAAAAACACCCAAAGACACCCAAAAACTTGAAAACAGTCCAAGTACTGGCGAAAAAAAAGACAAGAAAACACTCCTAATAAGGAGCCGAAATAGCTCAGCTGGGAGAGCGTTAGACTGAAGATCTAAAGGTCCCTGGTTCGATCCCGGGTTTCGGCAGGCGCAGTTTTGGTTCCCGTGAATGAGCCACGTGGGTGTGTTCCAATAACACGTCACACGTGGACGCGGAGATCCGAATTTCTTACACGCGCCACGTGTCACCAAGCGCTGTTCTCCTTTTACTTTCCTTCCGCCTCTTACGACAGTAGCAGGTGCTCGCTGGGGTCGCACCTGCACGCGGTGCGCGTTGTCCACTGCGTGACCCGGGCTGGGGAGCCCTCCCTTCGCTCCCCTCTGCTCCCCTCGGCTAGGTTCTCATCCCCTCCGTTCCCCTCCCCTCCGCTCGCCTCTGCTCCCTCCGCTCCCTCCTCTCTGCTCCCAGCCGCTCTCCTCCCCTTCCCTCCCTTCTCCCTCCGCTCCCCTCGGCTCCCCTCGGCTCCCCTCGGCTCCCCTCGGCTCCCCTCCCCTACCCCCTCTGCCTCCGCTCCCCTCCCTTCCCCTCCTTACATCACAGTGACAGCGACACGTCGTCCACAACTTTGTCAGGGTCCCGCGTCCCTGTTCCTTCCTGTGACCAAGGTTCGCACAGCTGGGAACAACAAAAGTGCACTGCGAAAGCGACCCTGTTCCTGAGTGACAGCACAGCTTCTGTGCAATCGGCCCTTTTCAGTAGCCCAGTCGTCTGCATGAACACCTTGTTCACGAGAACCAAAACTGCGCCTGCCGAAACCCGGGATCGAACCAGGGACCTTCAGATCTTCAGCCTAACGCTCTCCCAGCTGAGCTATCCCGGCTCCTTAAGAGAGGCCTTTCCCCCCGCCCCCCCCCCCCATACTTAGACTGTTGAACTGTTGGTTTTTTGGGGGGTGTTTTTAGATTCCTTAAGTGCGACTGTGCAGTTGCCCAATATCTTTGTCCACCCAGAAAGACTCGGAGTCTGCGGTCTTCCTCCGTGCACGGTGCTGACTCTTGGCAGGGTGGTCGGTGAGGAGGGAACAGGAGGAGGGGAGCCCCAGCCCGGCTCTCGCAGTGGACAACGCGCACCGCGTGCAGGTGCGACCCCAGCGAGCACCTGCTACTGTCGTAAGAGGCGGAAAGTAAAAGGAGAACAGCGCTTGGTGACACGTGGCACGTGTAAGAAATTCGGATCTCCGCGTCCACGTGTGACGTGTTATTGGAACACACCCACGTGGCTCATTCACGGGAACCAAAACTGCGCCTGCCGAAACCCGGGATCGAACCAGGGACCTTTAGATCTTCAGTCTAACGCTCTCCCAGCTGAGCTATTTCGGCTCCTTATTAGGAGTGTTTTCTCGTCTTTTTTTCGCCAGTACTTGCTTGGACTGTTTTCAAGTTTTTGGGTGTCTTTGGGTGTTTTTGGATTCCCTAAGTGCGACTGTCCAGTTGCCCAATATCTTTGTCCCGGCGGCGTGGTCAGTGAGGAGGGGACAGGAGGGGCGTGGAGGGCGAGGAGAAGGACGGAGAGGACAAGCCGGCGCCCACCTCCCCGCGCTCCTCACTTGGTGACAGCCCCTGCTCACAGACTGCCGAGTCGGAGGGGAGGGTCTGCCCTGGGGCGGAGGCTTCGGGCATCCTCCCGCCTCGCCCCCGCCCCGCCGGGCTCCGTGCCTGGGTGCCTGGAGGTCCCCGCCTCCCCCACGTGCCTGATCCCGGGGCCTCTCCGCGCACCGGGTCCCTGCAGCCCCGCCGAGCGCAGGTCAGGTGGCCGCGGCCGGGATCCCAAGAGCAGAGCAGGGATCCGCGGCCCGCGGGACGCCTGGTGCGCAGGCACGCGGGGGGCCTGGGGACTGGGCGCCCACTCCC
Organism: Lynx canadensis; assembly: GCF_007474595.2. NCBI lineage: Eukaryota > Metazoa > Chordata > Mammalia > Carnivora > Felidae > Lynx > Lynx canadensis. The sequence continues at coordinate 1,480,243 of NC_044307.1, read as the reverse complement.
CCGAGGAGCTGAGACACCCCCGGGGCAGAGGCAGAGGGACAGGGAGAGGGCGTGAGGCCCCATGCGGCGTCGCGGGCCTGGTCCCCTGATAAAACGGGCGCACTGGGACCCGCGCCCCCCCCCCGCGGCCTCCCCTCCAGGGTCCCCGTGCTGCGGGAGGACGTCCGCGCGGAGCCCCTCCCGCCCCCTGCCCCAGTCCCCTGCTGACCCTCAGCGGTGAGCTGACCGCAGGCCCCTGCCCCAGTCCCCTGCTGACCCTCAGCGGTGAGCTGACCAGCACAAGGCAGCAGGAAGACCGACGAGCCCGTGTGCGGGTCCAGGTGGTCCGGGTGGCTCTGAGTGGGTCAAAGGCCGAGGGGACACAAGCCCAGGAAGGGGTGAGGCCCGCCCTGGACACCTGCTGGGCAAAAGCCTATTGGTGAGAGACCCAGGCTGGCCGGCAACGGGCCCCGTGGCTTAGCTGGTCAAAGCGCCTGTCTAGTAAACAGGAGATCCTGGGTTCGAGTCCCAGCGGGGCCTGGAGTGTCTGTGGGTTTGCCCCTTCCGCTGAGGGGTGCTGGCCCTTTCCCTTACACTGCGATTTCTGCAGCTTTTTTTTCTACCCCACCCCCCCCCCCACACACACACTTCCTGACCGTCTCCCCACCGCCCCAGACTTTGGACAAGGAGAATCCCAAGACTTTGGAAACAAAATGGAACAGACTTCAGAAACAGCCACACAACGCAGGAGTGTAAGAAAGCAAAGAGCTGTGCGACGATCTTAGCCTGCTACTCTGTTTTCTCGGGGTGCCTTTTCGTGAATGCAAGCACCATGCAGTGTATTCCAATCCTGATTTCGTATAAAGAGCTGTGCACGGATTAGCCTAAGTCCGGGGAGGGAATACAGACTGCGGGCATGAATCTTAATGTGGTGGCGGCCAGTGCCCTTGAGGTTATAATTCAACTGTGCTATAATTATAACATATTTATAGTCTACTATATAACTATGTTATAATTATATTTATAGTGTATTATATAACTATGTCATAATTATAACTATAACTGTATTATAATTCAACCCCTGGGGACCCTGGGGTGGCCGTGGAGGTGGGTGTACTGAATCCAAGACGTGGGTGAAAGCGTACTGTGAGTGTCGATTGAATGTCGGGCCCAGTGCAAGGAGACAATGGACAGGAAGCCCATCCTCGCTGCCAGCCTGGCCCTGAGCGTCTCTTCTCCACCTGCTGTACTCCAGCCATCAGAATTGCCCCCAACCTCGGCGGGCATCAAATCAGGGCTCATATCTGCTGTGCTCTAACAGAAATCCAGAATCTCTTCGTGCGTTTGAGATAAGAGTCTGGAGTATAATATGTGGTCATCCCAGGGGCAATGGTTTGTGGCTTTCTCCCCGACATGGATTCTTCCTCTTGACTGTACCCATCGTTCAGAAAATAAATAGATAAATAAATAAATACATTTTTTTAAGGAGAGGGAAAATACCATTAAAAGTGGTAATAAAATATAAACTTTTTTTCCTTTCTTCCTTCTCTCTCCATCTGTCAATGTATTTTTCGCTTGCTTTCTTAATGTCACTCTAATTAAGTAGAATTAACATTGTGAATTATCAGCATGAATTTTGTTGTTCAACTTTTTTTCCTACATCAGTTAACAAAATAGAAGTTTTAAGGTGTCATTATTATGGAGTTTCAAGATGGCCAGGGTGGATCTCGGGGTTACCGGAGTCGTCTGTGTTAGGATCAACAAAAGGCTGCACCTGCCGAAACCCGGGGTCGAACCAGGGACCTTTAGATCTTCAGTCTAACGCTCTCCCAGCTGAGCTATTTCGGCTGCCTGGAGGAGGGTTTCCTGATAATTGGTTTTGCAATACTTAGATTGTCTTCTACTTCCAATTTAGGAGATTTCAGATTCTTCAAGTGTTGCAGTCTAATCGTCCAATACATGTACCTATCCAGAAATCTGGGGGATCTCTTGTCTTCCGCCTGTATTAACATTGCATCCAATTCCTGGCAGGTGGGGAGGTGGGTGCGGGAGGAAGACAGAAAAGAGGCGTAGGGTTTCCTCCGAAAGCCTTTCTGCTCTTCTGCAACTTGGCTAATCCAGACACATCTCAGAAAATTAAGGAAACCAAAGAAGACACTTCGTGAGGTCCCTTACAGAGGAGAAAGTCTTTGTGACCCTGGGTCAGACAAATATTTTGTAGATACAGCAGCAAAAGCATAAAAGTTTGATAGATTTAACCTCATCAAAAAACCTTAAATCCTGCCCTGTGCAAAACTGCTTAAGAGAACAGCAAGGCCAGTCACAGACTGGGAGACAACCTTTGCAAACCACGTTTGCACCTTTATATCTTATAAAGGATTTGTATCTAGAATGTGTAAAGCGCTCTAAACAGCCAACAAAAAGAAAACACGATTTTAAATCAGACAAAATATTTAAGCAGATGCTTCTCCAAAGAAGCAATAAGGATTGCAAATAAACAAAAGGTGTTCCACATCGGTCATTAAGCAAAACATGAATTAAAACCATAATGATATACCCTTGCACTTATGACTTGCTAAAATTTAAAAATGCCAGGCATACTGAATGTTTGCAAGAATGCGGAGGAAATGAAACTCTCATATCCTGTTAGTGGCAAAGGAAAACAGCACTACTTTGAGACACTCTGTCAGTTTCTTAAAAAGTCAAAGATATACCTTCCCCGTGATGCAGCCACTCACATCCTAAGCATGTATCCAAAAGAAAAAAATAAAACTATTATGTCCATACAAATTCTGGGACACAAGTATTCATATGCTTGTAAGAGCCAATAACGGGAGAGAACCCAAATGCCTTTCCGTGGGTGAACTGATAAACAAATTGTGGTCTATTCATACCATGGAATATTCCTCGGCATAAAGTGGAATAAACTATTGATATGTACAACATGGATGAATCTCAAAATAATTATGATGAGTGAAAGAAAATCAAAAAAGTAAATATAGGATTCAATTTGTGTAAACCTTTAGAAGCAAACTAATGTATAGTGACAGGAATTAGATGACCGGTTTCTTGGGGTTGGAGAGGCAGGCAGGAGTATGACAGAAGGTGAACCCATAAACGTTTTCTTCCTCTCTCTCCCCTTCCCAGCCTCCCTCTCTCCTCCTCCCTCCTCCCTCCCTCCCTCCCTCTTTCCTTCTCTTTTCTAGACTTGCCAGAGAGCCGTGGGGTTAAGACCATTTCTCAAGATACAGAATGGAGGGAAGCAGCAGGATTGGAAATAAGTGATAATGATTTTCATTTTGCACGTAGGGTGTCAAAGTGCTTCCTTGATTTTCCAGAGCATGAAATCCCGGTCTTGAAAATGGCTGGTGAGAAAGGTAAGGTTCCATGTAGAGGGTGAGGGAGGAGAATGAGTACAGACCCTTGAAGAGGTGGGTGGGTGCAGACAAGATGGTCAGTGAAGATTAGGTACAATGATCTGTGGAGGAGGAAAAAAACGTGGAGAAAAAGAGAATGAAGTCAAGTGAAACTTCCAACTGGAGACTTTCTGTGGCAGTGGTTCTCAAAAACAAAACAAAATACAGGCATTAGGACGGTAAGATCTTAGAGAAGACTGACCCTGACAGGGAAGAACTGAGGAGCAGGAATAGTATCAATTTGGATTTAGAATTTACTATTCTTGAGTATAGCCAAAAAACAAATTCCAATTTAGAAATACAATTAGTGGAGTTAACAGAATGCATTTTCTGGTGTGCGTGCGCATGCACACACACACACACACACACACACACACACACACACACACAGCCTTGCCCAAGAATACAGAAAATAGCTGTATTTCCTAATATATCACAAAACAAGCAGCTCTCACCTGGGGGTGTAGCTCAGTGGTAGAGCGCATGCTTTGCATGTATGAGGTCCTGGGTTCGATGCCCAGCACCTCCAGGGGCACCTCCCTTTTTCCTATCCCCAGTCACCAACCAAATCTGCTTTTCTGCCTTTTGTTACTTTTTTTTTCTGCTCACATGAAAAGTAAACATGATTGGCGCAACATCAGAAGGAAGAAAGGGGGAATAAAGAGACTTATTCAACAACCCCGAATGCAGCCAGCTTTGTCACACAGAGTATCTTTTACAAAAGGAGGTAAGAAAGAGGAAGAGAGGGGGAGAGAGAAGGGAAGAGAGGAGGAGAGAAGGGGAGAGAGTGGGGGGTGAGGAAGAGGAGAGGGAGAGGGAGAGAGAGAGGAACCCAATTTCGTTAGCCTGAACAGCTAATCCTAAAGACCGAGGCATGGGAAAAATTAGGGTGACGCGAGCAGGATTCCAACTGTCTCTGGAAAAGTACTTTGGCCGGCAAACCAAAGCCTTGGACAAACCACTATTGGTGAAACTTCATCACATACCAGGAATAGAACACATGAATCCCAACAAGGACTTTTGTTTGTTTCTTCAGTAATAGCCTGAAAAATGACAGAGTAAGGAAAATCCCAACTCAAGCTGCATTAATTTTGGAGACAAAGTAATGTTCTTCCTCTGCAGCAGAGAATGCTTCACTTTCCGATAAATCCAGGGAATGGAGAGCTCTCGTCTTCTAAGAAGTCAACCATGCCCTTGTGTCCTTTCCATCTTCCCATCCCACTGCGTCTAAAGAAGGTGGAGGAGCCCTAGGTGTCCTGTGGAGGCAGGAGACCCTCCCTGTCAATAAACCGGCCCTGTGGACGGTATTTCTACTCAAAGAGTGTCCTTTGGGGACTGGTGGAACCGATGGCCTAAGTGACCTACACGTTCTGTGATTGCTTCTCTCAAAGTGGCCACTCCGGGAAGCCGCCCTGCAAGGCGTCCACGAAGGATCACCGTGCTATGAGGGAGCCCAAGCTAGAACCGTGAAGAGAGAAGGGAACAGGAAACCGCACAGGGTGGTGCCCCCTGGCACCTGTGAGGCCAGCCTTGCTACCAGCTCCGTGAAGAGCAGAGAATGGCCCAGCTGGTATTCCTCTGGGCCAGAGGAAGGCCCAGCAAAAATTTCTGACCCAGGGAATTGTGAGCAAATGTGATAGATGTCTGTTTAAAGTCACTCGATTTTGAGGAGTTTGATACACAGCATTGTATAACTAAAATCGTCCCAGACTGGCAACGATAGGCAAAGAAGACATCACCACCTTATCCGGAAGCTGATAGCAGGAGTGGGACTTTTACTGGTGTTCTCAGGAAAATGTAAGGCCATGATGAGAAGTATAAATGTTTTACAGATGAGACCAGTCTAGGAGCAATCTCATTTTTTTCCACAAATACCAATAAGTTCTTTACTAGTCTTTTAAAAACGTTTTAAGTTTATTTATTTAGAGAGGGGGCAGAGGGAGAGAGAGAGACAGAGAGAGAGAGAGAGAGAGAGAGAGAGAGAGAGAGAGAGGATTCCAAGCAGGCCCTGTGCTATCAGTGCAGAACTCAACTTGGGACTTGATTCCGCGACCCTGATCATGGCTTCAGCCGAAATCAAGAGTCGATGCTCAACCCACTGAGCCACCCGGGTGCCCAGGTGCCCCCTTTATCTTCTGGTCTTAAAGGACAACTTTAAGTCCTTACTCTACCCACTCCTAACCGGCACTCTCCTCCCAGACACAGGAATGTCTGAAATTCAGGTTCAGAGATGTCTAGAGAATTCCAGACTCCGCTTGTAATGTGTTTAAGAGACACCCTCAAGGGGCTATCCTGTAGATACTTGAAATATGCCTATCCAAACTCAAACTATTCGTTTCCCCCTTACCGCTGCACATACGCGCCCAAAGCAAAAGCAAATCAACAAACCAGTCACAACAAGGACAAAAAGAACAGAACTGTCTCCCCTCCTCCTATAGTTACTATTTTGTGCAGAAGGCGTCACTATCTGCACAATTCAAGCTGCAGGGCTCCCTAGGTGTAAGTATTTGCTCTAGGAAGAGCCCGAGCCCTGTGATTGGACCTCGTTCCTCGTTCCAGATTTCTCCCTTGCCTTTCATCCTTAAATTCTTGTTCAACTCGTCTGGATCCTCCAAGGAACCTCGGAAGTTGCGTGCCTAGATGAGGACAGAGTAGAAGTCGCTGGATTGTACACGTCTGGGCTGTCTCGTGCTCTCGCCCCCGCAGCGCCCTGCTTCTCAGAAGCCAGCTGAGCCCTCAGGCGGTGACAAGAGGAGGGACACGCTGGCGGTCGTTAGGCGGCGCCCTTTCCGTACAGAAGCTGGACATAATGCAGAGGAAACAGGAAACAACTCCTCCAGAGGCCGGAACTCCGACCCTCATTGAGAGGCTGAGACCCCCCTGAGCTGCAGACCTCGTTACAGCAGGTGCAGCCTGAACTCGCCGAGCTGGGCGCGTCTACTTTCTCCGACGGAAATACAACGTGAGCCGCGGATGCGGTTTTCACTTTACCGGTGATGCCGCCCCCTGCGGCTGGGGGTGTAGCTCAGTGGTAGAGCGCGTGCTTCGCATGTACGAGGCCCCGGGTTCGACCCCCGGCTCCTCCACCCGTGCTTTTGCCTCCACTATTACGTCGTTCCCGCTGCGTGGGATTTGGTGCCGCCCGGGACGCGGGCGTCCTCGAAGAAACGCGGGAGAAGAAGGCACGGCCGCAAGGCCGCCTGACGCCCCACGGGGACGTCTACCGCGGGGCTCACCCGGCAGAACCCCTGCAGAGCAGGGCAGGAAAGGGGAAGAATGCATCTGTGACGCTTCCTAGGTTTGAGGAGCACCAGGCGGTCCAAGGCGCGGGGGCCGGGCTCCTCTGCTTCCCCCCGCGCCCAGGGTGCCCCCCACCGCGCCCCCGCTTCCGGGGACGCCAGGGCCGCGGCGGTGCGAACCCCGCCAGGCTCCCGCGGGGCGGGCAGTGGGCGCCTCCCAGACCTGCGGGAGTTTAAGCCGTAATTTGGGAGCCGGGGCGAGCCGGTAAGGGACAGGTCCTGGGGTTGGCGGCTCGGTTATTTTCTATTTTATTCCGAATCGGCGCGACTCTCGCAAGTGTACCCAGAACACACCCTCGGAGACCCCAACTAACCCCACCACCCCCTCAACCAAAACGCCTCCTGGAGCTAAGTCTCGGGGACCCGGACATTTTGTTCTTAAATCTTTAGGTGGATTAACACCTCTCGGAGCACCACACCCACAGTCCCGCGGAGACGGGGCCGCCGGGGTCTTGGTGGGATGGGGCGGGTGTACCAAGGTCCTGTGTTCACGCAGACCAACACTTGTTACAGAGACGCGGACGGCGCGACCGGGAGCATCTCTGCGAGGCGCCCGTTTCCCGCGCGAGCCCCGTGGGTGAGCGCACCAGCCTTCGCCTGCTCCTTTTGTGTTTTCAGCCGGGGCGTCGAGAAATCTGAAAGACGGTGCCTAAATCCCCTCCTTTGGAAAAAACTAAAAGCACGTTCCTCATCGCTCCTCCAGGATCGCGAGAGGGAGCAGGGACCCGTCCCCCCCACCCCCAGCTGGGTTTCCTCCTGGGCTCGCGCCGCAGACGGACGGACCCTGTACCAGCGAGGCCACAGAACTTCCTGCCAGGGCCATCGCTGGGCTGTGGCCATCCAGGCGTGTTGGCGACACGCTGCTGGTGGAATTACCTGAGCAAAGGCTGAGCGAGCGAGCGTCCCTTGTGATTCTTCCTCCTGACTCCCGACTGGGCGCAGGAACCAGCAGGGGAAACCGCTGGGACCACCTTCCTCCATTTTGCCTGGCGCGGGTTCTCCGGGCACGATCCTCTCCTGCTCTTTATGGCCTTGGCCTCGCTGTGAGTGGTGTGGAGCCCTGGAACGGCCTCAGGGAAGCTCTCGGGCAGCTGCTAAACAAAAGTCAAGACAGACAGTAAGTCCCCCTCCGGCCATGTAATTCACGAGGGCATCCCTATTCGGGATACACTTTTTCCAGGGGGAGGGAGTAGCTGACCCCAGAACCTAGAAGCCGCAGACCCGGACATGCATGGCCCACCTCAACTCAGGTTGGAACCCCAAACGTGCAGCTCCTCCTCGGGGCAGTCTGGCTGTATCACACATTTCCCGCATCAGTACCCCAGGGCCTTTGCACCGCCAAAGCTTCTCGCTGTCACCCGGGCAGGAAATGCTACAAGAAGGGCACAAAAGGGCAGAACCCGAATCGTTGCCTCAGGGAACTTAGACCCAGATGGAAAGAGGGTACAGATCCCACATAAAAACCAGTATGTATATGCTGTCACATCGGGTCAGAACCCGGGCCTGGGCCTCACCTTCCGGAGACCCACAGCGAGGCACCTGGGAGGCGCTCTGGACGCAGAGCAAGGACCTCTTCTCGGCAGGTTCACAGTCACAACAGTCCCCCCCCCCCGGGGGTTGTGGACAAATATTCCAACCTCGATCACCACAGCGGCTTCCCTGCTGTTGTTGGAAGGGATCCCGGATGGTCGGTTCTCCTGTCACTTTCCATCGGGCTCTCTTGTCCCCGTGCGGAAACTGTACCTTCCTGACTCTCTCCATTAACTGCGTGTCGCTCTCCGGTTCACCCCTGCGCTCCTCTGCGCGGAATCGCCCGGCGAGGCTCCGTCGTCGCTGGGAAGTGGCCGGAGCGCGCGCCCAGAGGGAGACGACCTTGAGGAGGAAGGCGGTGAATAACCCCGTCGCCCCAGGTGACCTGTGGATCGGAGACAAGATGTTGGAGCAGGACTCAGCGGCTGCCGACCCCCTGGGGACCGTGCGGGGGGGGGGGGGGGACTTGGCGAAGGCGCGCATGCCTTTGTCCCCGGAAGGCTCCGGCGCGCGCTGAGCCCCCCCCCCCCACGGGCGGCGGGTGTAGGGAGGCGTCCATAGGATCGAAGCGCCTCCCCAGACCTCTTTGTCCACCGCGAAGGTTCCAGAACCGCCAGCCGGGAAAGCGCGGCCGCGGGAGCTGAAGGGAGCGGAGCTGCCCGAGGAGGCGGCACCGGGGCGAGCGCGGAAAGGAGGAGGGGGCGGCGGCGCAGGACTCGGAGAGGAAGAAAGGGGCAGAGGGGCCGCGGGGTGGGTCTCTGCACCCGCATCTCCACCAGAGCGCAGGCTGCGGTGCGGGAGGGGGGGGGTGCGGGGGGCGCCTCGTCTCTGTTCCCACCCGCAGGTCCCCGTCCTCCTGCGAAAAGTGGGCTCAACCCTGGGTGCCCTACGGGAACGCGTAGCCCCCTTTGCCCCGGCTGTCAGGGCTCTGGGGGCGGCTCGCTACCTCTGGGGGTAACGTTCCCGCTGCGGGTTCAGGGGGCCTCCGAGGCACCCGAGGCGCCCTCCCCTGGACGCAAGCCTAAACACCCGCCACAGGAACGAGCTGGGGTCCCAGCGCCCGGGGCTGCTGACCGGCCGACCTTTTGTTGCCCAATCAAGATTCTGGGGGGTGGGCGGGGGTGCAGGGGCGAGTGGGGACCGGACGACCGGCTGGACAGGTGTCTCCTGGGCCAGCAGTGTGTCCACGGAGGCAAGCACAGCTGAGGGAAACGGAGGGGGGGGGTGTCTGAGATAGTTTCTCCAAAGGCCTCCTTGGCTTTCTTCTTCCCACTTCTTAGTAATAATTACGAATAAATCTTAGTAATAACGAAAGCGGTCCCGTGCTCTCCCTTCGGGTGGATTCTGTACTGTGCGAAGCAGTCTGGTCGGGAGATCAAGGGACAACTAAAGTGCGCACTTTGCGGAGACGGAAAAGTACGGGGCCGAGCTACCAGGCTCCGAACGCTTGGAGGTGCCGGGGATCGAACCCGGGGCCTCGTGCATGCTAAGCACGCGCTCTCCCGCTGAGCTACACCCCCTCGGGGACGGGGGTTTCGGGAATGGCCACTGCACCGTCTGGATCGGTTGGCAGGTCCTTCCACCTCCGAAATCTTCGGACTGAATCCTGCCTCGCTGCTGCGCCCGGGGAGAAACGCGTCCGGAACCGAAGGCCCCCACCTTCCTCCCAAGGCGGCCTGCTGAACCTTCAGATCCCCCTTCTCAGAAAACGTCCTTCTCTGCCCACGAAGCCACCAGACAGACAAAAGGTAGCGCGGGGACACAAGGAGGCGCCCCGTGGGCCCCCTGGAGACGATCGGCTCCGGTGTGGACTTGGGACAAGAGGGAATTCATTCACAGCACGCGACCCGCCACACGCGACAAGGGTGTGTGTTGGCCACGTTCAGCACCGGCTTTGGAGACGCGACAGCGCCTCTGTTCGGGCGCCGCGGTGGCTCTGGTTTTGAGGACAACACACGAGAGGACACGGCCCTGCCCCGACCGCGTCCGCTGCACAAGCTTTCTGCGCACCGAGGGGAGCCTGGGGACGCTGGGAGCAAACTGCGACACAAACGCGCCCTCTGTGACCCCTCCCGAAGCCCGCGCGTCCCCCACTGTCCTCAGTCCCCGAGGCGCGGAGTCGTCACTTCCCACCTTTACGCAAAATTCGGTGCAAATGTTAACGCAGATGCGAGTTTTGGAGAAAATCCTAAACCTTCTGGCCGGAGAGGGGACGGGGAGGAGCGGACAGGTGCCCGCAGAGGTCACGTTGTTACTGCCCTGGAGAGGCCCAGGGCTTCGACCTGGACCGAGCTGAGGAGCGGACCCGCGGAGGGCTGGAGCAGGGCGAGCGCAGGGGAGATGAGGGAGGAGAGAAGAGGCCGCGAAGAGGAGAAAGGGGAGGAGGGAGGAGGAAGGAGAGGGGGAAGGGGAGGAGGGGAGAGGAGGCGGAGGGGAGCGGGAGGAAGAGGAGGGGAGGAGGAGGGGAAGGAGGAAGATGGGGGAGGAGTGGGAGGAGGGGGGAGGAGGAAGAAGATGAGGGGAGGAGGGGGAGGAGAAGGGGGAAGACTGAGGAGGGGTGGTTGGGGGATAGGCCTGGGGGTGGGGGGAGACCGGGAACATGTGCAGGTAGAAAATGACCGAGGCCCGGTCCCGCCGCGCGGTCTCCAGGCCCCGAGGAGGGAGGTTCGGAGAAGGGAAGTCCCTTCGCTGGTTTTGCCGAAGGTCTTGGGACCCTGAGAGTGTCCCGCGGCCTGTGTCGCAGGGCACGGAGGCCGCGCATTTCCAGGGCGCAGCCCGGGTCGAGGATCCGCTGGAGCCGGGGTCCTGGGATTTGGGGGGGGCGCCACGATGTACGCACCCCACGTGGAAGCAGCGCCGAGTCTAGAAACGCGTTGTAACCCGGTTTTCTGCTCGCGCATCTCACTGGCAGCGACGGGTTTTCAGCGCGTTTGGGTTTCAAACACAAGGACGAACGGGGGTGGGGGCGGGGTTCAGCAGTGGGGACGCGGTGCGGTTGGAACGAAGACTAGACACCGCCGCGCTCCCGAGCGTTGCCAGGTGCGCACAGGCCCTGAGCTGATACACTGCTAGCCTCGTGCGCTTTCTTTCGCTTCCCTCGACCTCTCGACCTCCCGAAACTCTTGTAGGCCGAGGGCTGAGCCCAGGGGCGGGGCGCTCTGGCACTTTTCCACCCACACAATCGCCGTTTTGTTTTACCCCGCGCTGGATGGAAGGACACCTGCACAGAAATCAGGGGCACCCGCGCCCCAAGTCACCCTCGTGTCAGTGTGGGCGCTGAGGGGGACAGAGCTCGGTTACGCGCGAGCATTCACCCTGCGGAGGAATCTTTGCTCTAAACCCTTTTAAACACTCTCTTCTCTTGGATGTCCCGACAGAAGTCATTTTTATTTTGTAAATGGCGTTTAATTTTAGAACAGTAATAGATTTTCAAGAAAAAACCCTTGAGAATGTTAGAGATTTCTTCTATCCCAGCATCCAGTGTCGCTTATGATTCTCTAACATTAAGATGATATATTTGCTAAATTAATAAACCAATTGATATATTTTATTAAATGAATTCCGTAGTCTATTCAGATTTCCTTAGTTTTTAGCCTAATAACCTTGGTCGGATCCACAATACACATTACATTTACTTGTATGTGTCTTCAGGGTTGTTGTTGTTGTTGTTGTTGTTTCTGTGACAGTTTCTTAGATTTTTCTTGGTTTTGATGACTGCATTAATCAGGGCTCTCCAGAGAAACAAAGCCAGTAGGATACATAGAGATTGTCAAAAATCCAGAAACAGTAAAAATCAAAGCCAAGCAGTGAAATCGTATTTAGTAAGGGCTTACTGTGCACCAGAAACAGTTCCTGAACTCAGTCTTCAGTTCCAACACTGATAAGAAGCTCAGGGGCATGGCATCACAAGATGGCTTATAGAGTGAAAAGGAGGACATTGTTTAACCTTTAAAATGACCGGTTATTACATCGGGGGATTCAAGACAGCAGGAGATGGTTAAAAGTGATGATCTTACACCATTTTAGGAAGATGACAAGCTTCTTTTACGATTATTAGAGACATTTACTGCAAATAACCTCCATTAAGTTTTACTTGTATTCATGAAATAAGCTAGATTTGGGTTCACTTATGTGGTTTGCAGGGTTTTGTTTGCTTGGGGGATTTTTGAGGGTATTCTCATTTTATTTTATTGTAACAAGACATATGTAAGAAGAGATTTCATGTGGGAATTGGCTCATGTAGTTGTGGAGGCTGAGAAGTCCTATAATCTGACATCTACATGCTGGAGAATCAGAAAACCCAGTGGCATCATCAGTCCCAGTTGGAAAGCCTTCCAACCAGGAGCTCAGGATGTCTGAAAATGTAGATTTTCAACATGTAGATTGAAATGTAGATTTCCCAGCTCAGGCCAGAGACAGTCTCCTCTCCTTTGCCCTTTTGTTCCTCTTGGGCCCTCATTGGTGGGGGCAGGTCTGTTCACTCAGTCTACTGAATCAAATGCTAACCTCTCCCGGAAACACTCTCAGACACACCCAGAAATAATGTTTTAGCACTTCTCCCGGCATCCCTTAGCCGGGTCAAGTGGACACACAAGATTGGCCATCACAATGACTTTGATACTTTAGAGGAACTCTGGTGAGGTATTCGGTAAGATGCTCTCTGCTGGAATTGTCTGCTCTTTTGGTCATGATTAGGCTGGGGCGCTGAGTTCTGGGGAGGAAGACCACAAGGTATAAATATTTATATATTTATAGATCTATCTATATATATTTTTCATCACATATTAAGGGTATATATGACCAGCATGACTTATCATTGTTGATGTTAAAGGAGAACTTTTAAGGGTGGCTCAGGTCATGATCTCACTGTTCACGAGTTCAAGCCCTGCGTCGGGCTCTGTGCTGACAGCTGGGAGCCTAGAGCCTGCTTCGGATTCTGTGTCTCCCTCTCTCTCTGCCCCTCTCCTGTTCTTGCTCTCTCTGTCTCTCAAAAATAAATATGTTTAAAAAGAGAGAACTTTTAAAAAATATTGTCTTTGGCATCTTCGAAGCAACTGCTGGACTACACCAAATATTTTTCCAACACTTTGTAGAGAAAAATCCCAAAAGTAATGAGCTGTATTTGCTGTGTCCCACATCGTTAGTTAGCAGAAAAATAATTGTGATGCTTTCTGTTACAAATTCCTTAGTTCAAAAGAGAACAAAAACCCAGCTAAGTTAATTATATAAATAATTGTATATAATTAATTATTACATATAATGGGTAAATGCTTTTTAATTTAAATACACTTTTTCTCGTAGGCTCCATGCCCAATGCAGGGCTTGAACTCACAACCCCAAGATCGTGAGTTGCATTCCCCACCCACTGGGCGAGCCAGCCCCCCCTAGGTGTTTTAATGTAAATATATTTGAGCTACTGTGTACAAATCTCATATTGGAGTGGGAAGTTTCTTGAATCAGAAATGCCAGAGAGGCTCTAGCTTAACGATTTCAAAATTAGTGAACTTTCTCTTGCCAATTGTTAGGTTTTTCAAAACTGCCCCAAAATGACACTGGTACTTTACGAAGGATGTCTGGCACAGGCTGATTTCTCTGAGCTTCAGTACCGACATACGACCCCAGTATCTCCATATGTGTTCTCTGCCATGTAACCAAACCTTTCTTGTACTTTTTCACTCGTGTTCTCATGACTCCCCTGCTCACCTCACAAGAAAAGCAATGATCCAATGTTCCTCCTTGTCTTTGCAGCCGCCTGGTCCTAGGTCCTACTCTGTAGTCTTTGCTACCACACAGGACGGTTGTTTTGCTAAAAGGAAGACAAGATAAGACAGAAAAAAAGGGCAGGGAGAACTCACCGTATTTCCATCAAGAAGCAAACACCTACCCAACACTTACAAGTTCACCTTGAGTTCTATTTTTCAGTAACATTGAAGAATGGAACAGAGAGGGAAAGATGAAAGGAGAGGAAAAATAAAGCGCCTAACAGACATAGTTGTTGAGTCTAATTTTGAGTCACGAAACGAAACAGACACTAAACAGAGAAGCAGAGATGTTCCAACGGAGCTCCCCCACCTCTCTCTTTTCTTCTGGCTCCCTCCCCCACCCTTCCATTCGGCACCACCAAAACCTGGATCCCAAATCTTTCTGGGTGAGTGGTAAGTGCGTGAGTGGGTGGTGGAAAACGGCAATGCTTAAGGGATAGGAAGTCGTCCAAAAGTGAAAGTTACAAATCATGTGAACGGTTGAAGAAGCAGTTGAAATATTGATCCCTCTGAGATTAGATCAGAAGGGACAGCCTGGGGCTGACTTGATCCCTGGTTCAGAACCAATTTTTGGTAAGATGACGCTGGTTTTGGTCAACATCAAGTCCGGTCCTTCACACCTTTTCCCGCAAATCACATGATGGAAAATACCAACACTGCGCTTGTAATAAAGACAAATAATGGAAAGATTAGAGAATAATTGACTTACTGGCTTTGACTAAATTCTCAGGGAAAGTTGGATCCCTGAGCCCGGATAGTTCAGTCTGAGAAGTAACAGACAGACACTCACTATGAGTGTTCAGATTTCAAGGGCCTCTTCTGGCCTCGGTATCCCCGACCCCTGGTATTTCTTACTCTTGCATAGAAGCCCTTTGAAACCCGGCTTTCCAGAGAAGCATTAACAGTTGGCTTTTCCACCCCTCGCCCCCTTTTCTGGGCCTTTATCAGCCAGTTCTAGTGAGGGGCTTTAAGCCGGGAGATCCAGGGCGAGACAATGTTGGTGACTATTCATTCACTAGCGCTTTACTGCTATCTTTACTGATTAGAGGTCGCTAGCAAAATGCAGGCTGTTGGTGACTCACTGGCACACAGGCTTGCCAGTTTCCAAAAGACTTCTTTATGTTTCTGAAGACTTTACAAAAAGCTTATAAAGACTAACTTTAGGTTTCTGAAGAAACTTTAGGTTTCCGAAGACTTTACAAAAAGCTCATAAAGACTAACTTTAACTTCTCAGGGGTCCGTCCCATTGCGAGTCAAATGAAAGAGTTACAGTTTCTTGTCCAGCAAGAAAGCAGCGACCACGAAGGGACTCGAACCCTCAATCTTCTGATCCGGAATCAGACGCCTTATCCATTAGGCCACGCGGCCAGCCCGTGGGGGGAGGGTTTCCAAACCCACAAGCTGAGAAGTCTCCCTTCTAAGATTTAATTTTGTAGCTGGAGGAGGATTTAATTATCAGCCTTCAAACTCCCCTCCCCCCCAAAAAAGGAACAAAACCCCATCCAGGATCCCTAACAACCATTACTTAGAACAGGTGCACGGAGGGGGACAGAGTGACGTGATTCCTCCAAGGTCTCTGCCTCAGTCGCTGGCAAAGACCACGCGTGGGGAGGGGGGATTTGCGGGGGGAGAAATAAGAGCCCCAGGGTCGCTGACCCCAGGGTGGGGGAGCGCCCAGGTTTGGTCGGCCCTGCCCTTCGGGCTTCCTCCGGGGAAAGGCGGCCGCCGCGTCCTGCTTTCGCGCGCTGGAGACACTTTACCACAACTCATTCGTGCCGGCGGCGTTAACAACCTGACCCTGCACCCTCAAGGGCAGGGTCGCCCCCAGTGGGGCGGGGTGCTGGTCCCCGATCTTGGTCGGAGGCTGGCTCAGGTGCCTTGGGCTGACTCCCGAAGTGCTCCAAGGTGGGGAGGGGGTAGGGCGCAAACCGTGTGCACGGGCGTCGGCCTCCTGGACCCTAACAGCCTAAGGGCTGCCCCGGTCCCGGCACCCCCGCGCATCGACCCCCCGGAACCCCCGGGGGCCACCTCGTGTGAAATGTGCGTGGCCCAGTTGTCGGGGTAGGACGAATAAGAACCCCCCACAGCCATTCCCCCCCCCCAAAGTAAAGAAATGACAGATCCTCCCCATCCCTTATCCTCTGGGTTTCTGGAAGAGTCCAGACAGACCACACTGCTCTTTCTTTTCCTGTGCCCAGCACCGTCTTTCCTCCACTAGTCCTCTGGCCTCTGCACCTGCCGGTCAGTTGCTGGATCCCCTGGGCAGGCAGGGTTAGGTCACGCTGAAGAACCACTTTAGGCCATGCTCGGGATGGGATGTTCTGTCTTACCGAACTTGCCAGGATGAGTCGCCATTTCTGAGACCAGAGGAGGCTAAGCGTTAAGGCCTGGCCCCAGTGGGTCTGGTTGGACCAAGGAGATGCTTCCAGATGTTTCCTATGCATCTGACTCAGTTGAACTCCTTTCTTTCTGGAGATGGGTTCAGTGAGAAGACTGCATGACGGTCCCTTGGATCCCCGTTTGGGGAGGCTCAGGGCACCGGCAGAAGGAACGGAACCACTTCACCTGCGGGAAGGAGGCCCGGCACCAAAGTTCCTGAACTCAGGCTCCTTCACAGGCTGGGAAGGGTCTCGGCCGCTGTTCCTCTAATTCTCCCTTGTGGATTTTGTGCTCAAGGAATAGCAGACAGAGACCTCAAAACGCCACCAAATTTTTAAAAACTGGAATTTTTTGTTGCTGTTCAGTTTGGGGGAAGAACAAATTCACGATCCGCATAAGCAGCAGAGTAAGGCTGGTGGGCTGGGCAAAACCGTCCACATTTCTTTCTTGCGGAGAAGGCGGCGACGTCAGGACACGAAGACTGCCACAGATGTTTTAAAAATGACACTAAACAGCCCGTAGGTAGCTTTTGAAAAACATCAGCTTTTCTTTCTAGGGATGACACAATTTCCCCCCAAAGCCATTCAGTGTTTCTTTCTCTGAGAGTTTTATCCAATGTGCTCCAGACAGCATTTCTCTAAAAATCTTAAATATTTTCCATGAACTATTTTGTGAGGAATCCAAGGAGGACTGGAGAGTGTGGAAGTCCTATTCTTGCTGTATCTGTCTGGATATTTTGCTCGAGGACGTGGGTGGCAGAGGGTGTCCCTAGTCAGAAGAGGCTTCTGTAGCTTTGGAAAAGGGTTCTTCCTTCCTCTTTATTTTTATTTTTACTAAATCAGAGGGCCTGCCAAACCCTGGGTCAAATATGAATTCACACCTTTAGAGCAAGAGTCTCCCAATTTGGTCATGTCAGCCACTTAATTTGGGGCCTATTCTTAAGTTCTGAATTCGGAATGCGCAGCATGCCCTGTGAGTTGTGATTCGAACCATAAGTTTGCTCACTCCCGCAGGAAGAACGTCTGTAGCCCTGGAGATCTGGGCACTGACCCCACGTGCTGTGTGCGCAGCGGGCCGACAATGAAGGAAGGGATAAAGAAATGTCAGGTTTTCTATGCTACCTGCCACCTGCTTGCTCGCTGGTGCAGACACAGCTGGGGAAACAGGGAGAGGAAGTCGCCTGTGGCTACCTTTTCTGAACCTGTCTCTTTTCTCTTTCTCTTTTTCTGATACCTTTTCTCTTTCCGCCTTGCTCTTTAATAAAGCTGAGACTGGAACCAAAGGTACAAGTGCTGGTTTACGTGGAGCTGGCCTGTTACTGCCTCCTGCTGGAGGGATCCTGAGTAAGCTGTATCTCTGTCCTCTCCTCAATCCAATACTCCCTGTGCTGGCTTCACCACAGTTCAGGGGTCCCAAGGCCCTTGGATACACCTTTATTTTCAATACGAGCAGCAGACAGTGAGAGAAGACTGAAGCAGGAAGAGATGGTGAATTTGGAGGGAGGAGAGGAGGAGGAGGAGGAAGAAGAGGGGGAGGAGGAGGAAGAAGAGGGGGAGGAGTGAGGAGGAGGGAGGGGGAGGAGAGGAGGGAGGAGGAGAGGAGGAAAGGGTAGGAGGAGAGGAGGAAAAGGGTAGGAGGAGGAGGGGGAGGGAGGGAGGAGGAGAAGGAGGGGGAGGGAGGGGGAAGAGGAGGGGGAGGAGAGAGGAAGGGGAGGAGGGGGAGGACAGGAGGGAGGAGGAGAGGAGGAAAAGGGTAGGAGGAGAGGAGGAAAAGGGTAGGAGGAGGAGGGGGAGGGAGGGAGGAGGAGAAGGAGGGGGAGGGAGGGAGGAGGAGAAGGAGGGGGAGGGAGGGGGAAGAGGAGGGGGAGGAGAGAGGAAGGGGAGGAGGGGGAGGACAGGAGGGAGGAGGAGACAGGGAAAAGTGGAGGAGGAGGAGGGGGAGGGAGGGAGGGGGAGGAGGAGGAAGGGGAAAATCACAGGAACGACAGGAAGGAGGACTTTGGTCCTGAAGGAAGGCCCCAGGTGCGGAGGATGCCCGCGAGGCCCCCTGCTTGCTGAGACACCCCCGCCTCCCCGCCCCCACTGAGGTGCACCGTCGCAGACACTCGGCGGTTGAGCGCGTGTCGGGACTGATCACCGCCCTTGTCTGTGGGTGTTTGGGGGAGGAACGAGGCAGGACGAGGTCGCTCTGTCAGCACTACTATTTCTGAAATCTTTGGGCCGCGACCACGCCAGGGATGAGGCGCTGCCTTCAGGCCGACCCCCGACAGCGCTCCGCGGCTGTCCCCGCTCTCTCAGCCCTGGGACTGCTCGCCCTGCGCGGGGGCGGCGGTCCCACCCAACAGCAGAGGGAGGGGTCCCTTGTGGAACATTGTCGTGCGCCTTCAAGCTCTTCCTCCTTCACGGTCGGCCCCTCCGACGTGTAAGGGTGCAAACAGGGGCCGTGTGAGCAGCGTGTGTGCAAATGGGAAACATTCAGGTGCCGGTGCTTGGCTAGAACCCAGAGCCTCCGCTCTGAAACCTGCCGGCTTCCTGGAGGAGACGGTGCATCTTTGGTTCTGAACAACTGGGGGGTGGGGGGACAGAGAGGAGAGAAAAAGAGGAAAAGGTCCTGGAGATTGTAACGTGTCTCTAAGGGCACTTTTTCCCAGTGAGGAGAATTCAAAGGATGTTATTTGAGAACCAGGACACGAAACGATAGGAAGTGCCCCAATGTGCAAACCAATATTAGATACGCACGGAGAGGAAGCAGCGTGTGAGCCTGGATAGCTCAGCTGGCAGAGCATCAGACTTTTAATCTGAGGGTCCAGGGTTCAAGTCCCTGTTCAGGCGTAGTCACTCTTGTTTTGCCCTGAGCACCCAAAGGGTGTAGGAGAGAAGGGTTTCGCTTGCACATTGACTGGAACTTTGTCTACTCTTTGATTTGTAGGCGCCACCTCTATGGAGATTGCTGGCCTGGAGACTCACACTTTTATGGGGTTTTTAGAGAAGAGTCATCAGGTGACTGGAAAGAGGAGCAACCAACACTTCTGAACCCTAAAAACAAGAAAAAAAATTGAAACAAAAATAATTTGAATGACAGTGGCAATTTCATCAGAAACCATAGAGGCCAGAAAGAGTGGCATATATATTTTTTTTAATTTTAGAGACAGAGTATGCAACAGAGTGTGCAAGCAGGGGAGGGTCAGAGAGAGAGGAGAGAGAGAATCTCCAGCAGGCTCCCCGCTCAGTGCAGATCTTGATGTGGGGCTTGATCCCACAACCCTGGGATCATGACCTGAGCTGAAAAAAAGAGTAGGGCACACTCAACCTCCAAGCCACAGGCATCCCAAGATGGCACTTTTTCAAGCGCTGAAAGAAAAGGACTGTCAAACCAAAATACTATATCCAGAGAAAATATCCTTCAGGAATGAAGGGGAAACAAGACACTCCAGGTCAAGGAAAACTAAGATAATTGCTCGCAGCAGAACTACCCTAAAACAGTGGCTCCAGTAAGTTCTCCAAACAGACAGAAAATGATAAAGAAAGCAATGTTGGGCATCAGGAAGGAAGAAAATACACTGTAAGCAAGAGACATGGCAAATATAATAAATTTTCATCATCTGGAGCTTTCTAAGTTAGTGTTTGACAGTTTGAAGGAAAAGGTATAACATTGTCTGACATGGTTCTAATGTATGTAAAAGAAATTGCTAAGACAAGTACATTACAAATGAGGAAGGGTAGAGTGACAAGAAGGGAGGTAAGGTTACTATAGTTCGGGCAAAATGGTGACACGAGGTGTCTGTGGGAAGGCAAATCCACATGATGTACGTCTTGGAGCAGCTGCTGAGACTCTATGCGAAGAGAGACAGTCCAAAATGCTATACATAAATGAATATGGAATCTGAAAGATGTACAAGTAGTCCATAAAAAAGCATAAAAAAAGGAACAAAAAGCGAAAATCACAGAACCAAGCAGAAGCAAAAAAATAAAATGCCAGACTTAAGCCCTAATGTATCAATAATTGCATTAGATATAAATAGTCTAGGTACACCAATCAAAACACAGATATTAAGAGGGTGGATTAGAAAACATGACCCTGCTGTCTGCAGGAAGCTCACGACAAATATAAATACAGAGGCAGGCTGAAATTACGAGGGGAAAACAGATATGTCACGAGGGACAGCCGGAGTAACTATGTCATCAGTAAAGTAAGCCTCAGGACAAAGATCATTAACAGAGACAAAAAAGGACATGATATAACGGTAAAAATTGTACATTTCCAAGATGGCAGAGTCATCCCTGATACGCACGCACCAAACCACAGAGCTGTGAAATATGCGAAGAAAAAACTAAGAACTGCTAGAATTGAAAAGAAAAATAGAGGGGCGCCTGCGTGGCTCAGTCTGTTGAGCTTCCGACTTCCGCTCAGGTCATGATCTAATGGACTGTGAGTTCGAGCCCCGCATCGGGATCTGTGCTGACAGCTCAGAGCCTGGAGCCTGCTTCAGATTCTGTGTCTCCCTCTCTCTCTGACCCTCCCCTGTTCATGCCCTGTCTCTCTCTGTATCAAAAATAAATAAACATTGGGGCGCCTGGGTGGCTCGGTCGGTTGAGCGTCCGACTTCGGCTCAGGTCACGATCTCGCGGTCGGTGGGTTCGAGCCCCGCGTTGGGCTCTGTGCTGACAGCTCAGAGCCTGGAGCCTGTTTCAGATTCTGTGTCTCCCTCTCTCTGTGACCCTCCCCCGTTCATGCTCTGTCTCTCTCTGTCTCAAAAATAAATAAACATTAAAAAAAATTTTTTTTTAAAATAAATAAACATTAAAAAAATTTTTTTAAAGAAAAGAAAAATAGACAAATCCACAATTATAGTTGAAAACTTCAAAACCTCTCTCAGAATAATTGATACAACTGAACAGGAAATGATCAAGCATAAAGAAGAACGCAAAAATACTATTGGCCAACAGAATCCATTTTTCTTTTTTCTCATTTTTTTTAAATGTTTATTTATTTTTAAGAGACAGAGCGTGAGTGGGGGAGGAGCAGAGAGAGAGGAAGACACAGAAGCCAAAGCAGGCTCTGGTTCCGAGCTGTCAGCACAGAAACCAATGCAGGGCTTGAACCCAGGAACTGTGAGATCAGGACCTGAGCCGAAGTCAGACACACAACCAAATAAGCCACCCAGGCACTCCCAAAACCCAGTTTTCTTATCCAGTTTTATTGAGATGTATGTGACATAGAGCACTGTATACGTTTAACGCATACAGCGTAACAACTTGAGTTACATGTATTGTGAAACGATTATCGCAGTGACTTTAGTTAACATTCATCATGTCATAGATAAAAAAAAAAAAGAAAATACGTGTTTCTCTTTGTGATAAGAACTCTTAGGATTTACACTCTTAATGACTTTTTTAAATATGAAATTTATTGTCAAATTGATTTCCAAACAACACCCAGTGCTCATCCCAACAGATGCCCTCCTCAATACCTATCACCTCTTAATGACTTTCGAAAATACCATACAGCAGAGTTGACTATAAATGACTTATTATATCCCAGTACTTATTTATTAGTAACTGGAAGTTTTTACCTTTTTTTAAAAAAAGTTTTTTTTTAAATATTTATTGGTTTTTGAGAGAGATAGAGAGCCTGTGAGGTGGAGGGGTAAAGAGGGAGCGAGACAGAATCTGAAGCAGGCTCCAGGCTCCGAGCTGTCAGCACAGAGCCCAACGTGGGGCTCGGGTCCAGGAACTGTGAGATCATGTCCTGAGCCTAAGTTGGCTGCTCAACTGACTGAGCCACCTAGGCACCGAAGAAGATTCTACCTCTTGACCACATTCATCAAATTCCCCCATTCTCCACCCCCCACTCCCTGCCTCTGGTGCCATAAGTCTGATCTCTTTCTGTTAGTGTCTTGGGTGCTTTACTTTTTATTCCACATATAAGTAACACCATACAGTATTTGTCTTTCTCTGACTTATTTCACTGAACACAATGCCTGCAGGGTCCATCCATGTTATCACAAATGGCAGCATTTCCTTGTTTATGGCTGAATAATATTCCTGTGTGTGTACCACAGCTTTATATATAAAATTTGAGGGGGGAGGGGCAGGAGAGAGAGAGAATCTTAAGCAGGCTCCATGCTCAGTGCAGAGCCTGACACCGGGCTCCGCCCCACAACCCCGGGATCATGACCTGAGCTGAAATCAAGAGTTGGAGGCTCAGCTTACTGAGCATATTTGTAAAAATACTATTGAGTCTATTTTGAAAATGACAGAAACTGATTCGTCTGGGAGAAATTCCCTTACCCGACTTACAGAGCTGCTAGAACAGGATGATAAGAAAGAAGGGATGGACTTCGCTGAGGAAGAATCTAGAAAAGTATCAAACACAAAGATCTTCGAGTTCTGACGTGTGAGTGTGTGTGCATGTGTGTAAAATGCTGGTGGTGGCAGGACAAGAAATGTACTGAGCTCTCTGGTCACATAAAAGCACAGTTAGGAAAGTCTCCAGAATTACCGAGTGATGTTTCTTTGCATTACACCAGGAAGAATCTGGATATTGGTTGGATTCACGATATTTATATTAAGGACGTGGGCTTTGTTTTTCCTGTTTGCCCCATGAACACCATAGGAACTGTTTATTGAATATCTATTACAGTAGCTGGACTGTGTACGCACAGTGCTATCGGAATGCCCGTGTTTGTAGAGGTATTGGACAGTTTCTCAATGGAGAATCTTTTAAAGATCTCAACATTGTGTTCAAGGCAAAGAGCACACTCATGCCCTGTTACATGTAATTCAGGAAGCCTACAGGTAACAAGACTGTATTGCACATATGAAACTTACTAACAGTAGATCCTAAAAATCCTCATCACGAGACAAAAAGCTGTAACTATGTATGGCGATGGATATAATAACTAGACTTCCTGCGATGATCATTTTGCAGTGCATACCAATATCAGATCATTATGTTGTGCACCTGAAACGAATATAGTTTTATAGGTCAATTATATATCAATTTAAAAAGAAATAAACGTGAAAGAATAGATTTAAACAATAGATCTAAAGTGTCACCATTGTGTCACCATCATGGTAATGATTGATTACCATAGAAAATTTATCCATCTATTTTGAAACTGTGGGTAAAAGGGGGCACCTGGGTGGCTCAGTGGGTTCAGTGTCTGACTTCAGCTCAGGTCATGATCTCACAGCTCTTGGTTCAAGCCCTGTGTTGGGCTCTGTGCTGACAGCTCAGAGCCTGGAGCTGCTTCGGATTCTGTGTCTCTCCCTCTCTCTCTGCCTCTCTCCCGCTCGTACTCTGTCTCTTTCTTTCTCTCTCTCTCAAAAATAAGTAAATATTTTTTTTAAGTGATGGATAAAATTTTGGTGAGGAATGAAGTACTTGTTTGACCTCAAATATTTCTGCCCATTTTACAAACTAACTGAATGAAGGGAAACATTACATTTAGTTAACCCCACTAATAAATGAAAAACCCTTATGTGATACACTGAGAACGAAATCGTTTGTATTTTTGCCAAAGTGTGTGACCCGAACCCAATCGTGAAGAAACACCAGATAAGCCCAAACTGAAGGGTCTACTCGACGACTGGCTTGAGTTTCTCAAAACCGCCAGCGTCGGGAAAGGAAGGAAGGGTCGAGGAGCCATCCCAGATTGAAGGACACAGAGAACAAGAAAGCCACCTGCCGCGCATGATCCTGAACCTGGCGGGGAAAGTCGCTCAGAAGGACCTTTTTTTCATGATTGGTGGAATTCAAGTACAGCTGGGTGTTACGTCGTAGTACGCTATTAATGCTAACATTTCAGAATTTTAACTATTAGAAATAAGACCTGACAATATGCAAGTTATTCTGAAATCAGAAAAAAATAGTAATTTGTGTGTTTCCATTTGGGGGGAAGAGAAAAAACAAGTGTGGCAAAACGACTGAAGTGGAGAAATCCGGGTTCGGTGGCGGTCGCTCCTGGCACAGGAAGCCGTGTCTGTGTCTGCAAAGCACCGACCCACCGACCACGGAGGTCGCGACCCGCGGGAGCGCTCCGCACGAGGGGCCCCGCGGGAAGTGGGAAGAAGGGAGTCACCGCTCCCGGCGCTGCCCGCGGACCGCAGGGGGGTCACCGGCCGTCCGGCCGCCGTCGCGGGTCGGGTCCCGGGTTCGCGCCGTCGCGGGTCCCGCCCGGGTTCGGGTTCGTGTAGGGGGCGCGACTCCGCGACGCGCGGAGGGCGAGACGGAGGGAGGGCGCCGGAGGGGGGCGGGGGGCGTCCCGGGCGGCCGCACCTGCTTCGGGAACCCGAGCCAAGGGCGCGCGCCCTTCCAGCCTCGCCCATAATGCGGTGCGACAGTCACTGGGTCTGTGGGGATCCCGGGTCCTGTGGGGTCGGGGGGTCGGGGACCCACACTGTTTAAAAGCCGCAGCTGATTCTGAAAACCAGAGGGTTTGCCAGGCCGAGGCCTGGAGACGTCGCCGCGGACTGAGGCCGGGCTGGGGGGGCGGGGAATGGGAGCTCGGCGCGGGAGGTAGGCGACGGGGCCCCGGGGGGCACCGGAAGCGGGCGGGCGGGGGTGACAACGGCGAGCGGAGGGTCGCGTGAGTGGGCACGACAGGCCGGGGGGGGGTGCGGGGGGAGAAGATCGGTTCCCGGTCCCGAAGGGAGCTGAGCGCGCGTTTTCCCCGGACGGTCGCGGCGTCGCACCGGAGAGGAGGCGCGCGGCGGAGTCGGCGGGGTCGGCGGGGTCGGCGGGTCCGCGCAGTCGGTGCGGTGGGTGCGCCCAGCGGGGTCCGCGGGGTCGGTGAGGTCGGCGGGGTCAGCGGGGTCGGTGGGGTCGGCGCCGTCGGTGCGCCCGGCGGGGTCAGCGGGGTCGGTGGGGTCGGTGCGCCCGGCCGGGCCGGCGGGTCGGCCGGGTCTGATCCCTGCGCGGTGACGGCCCGAGAGGAGCCGCAGGTGGGAGCGGGGTCTGCCGGCGTCCGCACGTCGGGCAGCGGGAGGAACGAGTGTTTCCTGGACGTTGAGTGTTGAGGTAGAAGCCGTGGCACGGACCCTAACTGGCGCCGGGACGGCGGGCACCTTGTGTGAACAGGTGCAGGGTGTCGGCTGGGTCCAAGGGCCGACGGCTCGGGACTGTACGTGAGCGGTGACATCTGTCGTGTAAGCAAGCCTCCGGAATCCAGGTGTCTGTCTCAGAATCTCACCCCCGCTTCTGCAGGGGCCCCGGCGTTGCCCGTGTCCGATTCTTGGGGGCACAGGGAGAGGGACCTGTCACGGCCCCCTCGTAACAGAAGCCTTGTAAGAGTTAAGGGGGACAAGCAGAGACTTAGGCTCAGTGGACAAGGGGCAGACGTGAGGGCAGCAGGGGGAGGAGGAGGTGCAGGATTTCTTCCATGGAGGGAGGAGTGGCCTGCGAGGCAACAAGTGTGGCCCGCTGCAGAAGCAGCCATACTGGAAGGAGATATTTTAATCACAATTCACTCATAGTATAGTTTTTAGCAACTTGATCCCAGACGAGAGAACTGGCCAAATTAGTTGGGACGGAGAGGACACTTCGGCGTTTGCCATAGGACTAGAAGTCCTCCAAGTCTAGCTTTCCGAGACCCCCAAATAGTTTGATAGAACCCCTGGCATTTTGGTAGATCAGGTCTCCCCGCGCCCACTGGAGCTCACCCACAGAAAACTCAGCGGCTGTGTGATGGGACCCACAAAGTCACCTAAATTATTGTCCGGGGGATTGGACCTGGAATCTGGAAGTCTGCTCAACAGCACCCTAATTCCACATGCCCTCTCCAGGTCCTTTCTCACTAACACCCCACGCTCCATGTGCTTAAATGCTAGAGAAAGCACTCAGACTAAAGAGAATGCATGGAATGACCACATTACCCCCCTCGAAAACGGCATCCTGGAACAAGTAATTGGCCCCAGGGAGCACCACCAATCAGCAGCCAGGCAGACTCCAGGCAGTCCCCCTCGGGAGTGCCCGCTGTAGATTTTGTCACTGGGGAAGGGAATCTGGAAATAAGGACATCCCAGCCTGGCGGAAAGTTAGACTTACAGACTGGAAACAAATTTAATTCCCTCCCAAAGACAAATGATCCAGCAGGAAATAAATCCACAGAGAGCAGCAGTTTTGAAACCATCCTGCATCGGAATTCTTGAAAAGGTGCCGTTAGGGACTGAATTGTGTGTCCCCCCTCCCCATCTCCAAATCCATATGATGTCCTCACCGCACAGTGCAACTGTATCTCAAGATGAGTCTTTAGGGAGGTAATAAAGGTTCAGTGAGATAAGGGTGCCTCTCATAGGAAGAGGAAGAGACACAAGGCGTGTGCACACGAAGGAAAAGCCACGCGATGGGACAGCAAACGGAGAGGGCCGCTGTCTGCTGCCTCCTGAAAAGGGCTCACCAGAAACCAGCCCTGCGGCACCTTGATCTTGGCCCCCAGAACTGTGAGGAAAGAAATTTCTGTTGCTCGAGTCTGTGGTATTCTGTTACGGTGACCCTAGCGACTAATGCAGGTGCCACCAGTGGGTCAGGAACTCCTAGGTGTTCCCTGGCCACACAGAGCAGAGGCGAAAGTGCAGAGGAAGTGGCCGCCCTTCACCCGCAGAAGCGGCCGACACACCTGTGTTCTTGTCACCTTTGCATCTCTTTCCCATTGTGACAGAAAAGCCTTTCCTACTTCCTCACCTGAGGGCCTTCTTTTGATGTTAACGGAGGCCTCCAGGCAATGTTTTGTTTCGAGATTTAAAACAATGGTGAAAACGGGGTGAGTGAAGAAGTGTAGGGAAGCAGATATTATGGAATATCGATTGAGAATGCGTTGATCCACCTTTATTTCTTTCATGTTTGGAAGGCCCCTATTGAGGTCCCTGGCCATCTCCACCCCCCCCAGTCGTCCAGCATCCTTCGGCTTGCTCACCCCGGAGGGCTTGGGGTCCGCAAGTGCTGGGGGTCTGTAAAGCAGCCAGAGGAGTAATGCTGCTCTCATTCTGCGTTTGGCCCAGAAAACAGAAAGAACCAAAGAAGATGTAGGTAGGGCGATGCTGTTTCTTCTCCGTTGTTGTATTTCCCTCTCTTTAATAATAGTGCACGGTGGGAACCACGGTGAACCGCTACCTCGTGTGCGCGCTTTTGTTCGGGTTCAAGGGATGTTGTTAGGGTCCCGTCCCCCTGGGTGGTGTGGGGGCTCACAGCAAGAGATGAGGGAGAATTCAAGACAACCCATTAGGTTTTTCCCTCCATGTGTGCAGGAATGGAACAAAAAGTTAGGAGTGCTAGATCAGTATTTCTTGAAGAATTAAAAAAAAAAAAAAAAAAAAAGCTATAGCTTGGAGGTGCCGGGGATCGAACCCGGGGCCTCATACATGCAAAGCATGCGCTCTACCACTGAGCTACACCCCCCTCCGCGAGGGCTCGTTGCTAACGGTTATCTGGAAATAAGTTTTGTTTTCTGAGGCCCTTGATTCCTGCCTGTTGTGGTGGTTCAGTGTTAACGAGGCTCCCGCGGCTGCTTTGAGCAGGAGGCCTTCAGGAACCAAAGAGGGGCACTGATTCTTCAGAGTGTAGAACTTGAGATGGAAAGGAAGACACTGGAAACGTGTCCGGTGATAGCCAAGAAGTGTCTCCTGTGGCTTCAACACGTGTTTACAGTTTCCTTCTCCCATTCCTGCCAAGGAAGTAACCAAGCCCCAGTTTTCAGCTCTTTCGCTTTCCTTCAGATGTATCTTACCCTGAGACACAAGGCTTTGGAAAGTCAGCATTTTCCAGCCTAAAATGGTTGATAATATTTCTTTTTGCTCCATTGGAATATTAAGTATCAGATTTAATAGGGAAAAGGCATCACGACCCTAAAAGGAAACCCTAGAGTGATGCATTCAGCATTTCACTTAAAGGGTCGTTTCTCTTCAAACTTAGGAGGCCCTGCCAATTGTCCAAAATCTCTTTTTCAAAAGGCATTCATTAGGCATGAAGGAAACAGCTTTGGGGATGGAGAGAAATGTTGGATTGTGAGAGTGAGACCAAAGGTAAAGAGACACAAGATTTAAGGGTCAAGGGAAAAATCATCTATTTATTTATAGGAAACATCATGCCATTATCAAACAGAAGAAGTGCAGAAAACAGGTTATAAAAATTCTTTTGGAGATGGAGGGAGGGGGGAGGATGGGAACATGAGGAACATGAGCTAGCTTTGCTCACATTAAATTCGAGATACATGCAGCGCACTTGTGAGGATGCCACACGGCCAACTCAGGATCACCTGGGCTTCGAGCCTTGGGTTTGTGAGTCACTGGGAGACCCAAGAATCAGAAGCCAGATAAAGACCAAAGAGTGTGCTCATTAGCGTTCACCGCTGGACATTTCTTGAACCCTGGGACTTATCCTGGTTAAGACTGTGTTCTTTGAACTACATGAGAAGATGCTGAGAAAACCAATTTCCTGGTACCGGATTTCTAGTGGTTAAGTGTTTCGCATTCTGGTTTCCCCATATATGAGCTTTTGCCAATATTCCTAAAATGACTGAGTCCTTTCTGAAATTGGAGGAATAAGATTTGTCTGGCAGACTAGTTCTCTCACTTGGCTCATGGAACTTTTATTTCCTTTATTTTCTTTTATTTCCAGTATGGTTGATAATGCAGTGTTAAATCAGTTTCGGGGGTACAATATAGGGATATGACATTTCTATGCATTACTCACTGCTCATCAGGACAGCTGTGCTCTTAATCCCCTTCACCTATTCTACCCGGCCCCCCACCCACCTCCCCTCTGGTGACCATCAAGTTCTTCTCTGTAGTTAAGAGTCTGTTTCTTGGTTTATCTTTCCCCCCCACTTTGTTCATTTGTTTTGTTTTCTTACATTCCACACTTGAGTGAAATCATATGGTATTTGTCTCCTCCAACTGACTTTGCCGTGCAATTCCTGGGTCGTAGGGTAGTTTTATTTTTCATTTTTTGAGGAGTCTCCATACTGTTTTCCGGAGTGGCTGCACCAGTTTGCTTTCCCACCAGCAGTGCGAGAGGGTTCCTCTTTCTCCACATCCTCGCCGCATCTGTAGTTGCCTGAGTTGTTAATGTTAGCCATTCTCATAGGGGTAAGGGGGTATCTCATTGTGGTTTTGATTTGTATTTCCCTGATGATGAGTGATGTTGAGCATTTTTTCATGTGTCGGTTGGCCATCTGGATGTCTTCCTTGGAGAAGTGTCTCCATGTCTTCTGCCCATTTTTTAATTGGATTATTTGGTTTTTCGGTGTTGCGTTGTATAAGTTCTTTATGCACACATATATCCACATAATAATGGATACTCTAGTTTTCTGGTTGCAGAGTTGTCCTTGCACATACACGAGCACACACCACACACATTCTACTACAACATTGCAGGGGTTCTTTCTCTGCAGATTCCCCCCTGCAATTGTTGTGTGGGTTAAAAACATCACACACACACCCATCAAGACAGAAATGAGTTGTAAGGGTAATGGCATGTAACATATTGGAATTTCTTAGGTTGTAAAACTTTAAATGAAATATTCGCTATGTCGGTTAACGTTTCATCCAAGACCTCAGTGAATAGGAACCAAGAGAGTGTGACAAAAATGCGCCCCCGCCCTCCCCCCACGTGCCGGGGCAAAAGCCAAGCTGCCGAAACCCGGGGTCGAACCAGGGACCTTTAGATCTTCAGTCTAACGCTCTCCCAGCTGAGCTATTTCGGCTGCTGAAAGGTTCTTTCTTTAGTCATTCTCCAATTGGTAAAGTCTGCATCGCGGGGCCAGGGTACCCCCCCCCAACGTGTCCGCTCCCACTTTGCTCGCAGGCATCCGCTTCCCCGAGAGTTGGGGGGGGGGAAGGGCTCCCAGAAACCCTGCGCGAGGAGAAGGCCTTCGGAGGCAGCGGGTGAGCTGGAGGAGGAGGGGCGGGTAGAAACGGGTCAGCAGGTGCTCCCTGCGTGGTCGCCTGGGGTTCCCCACGACGCGAACGCCGCTCGGGGATGCAGGGAATTCAACACGGAATTACCGAGTCTTCTCCGGTCCTTTCTCTGTCTTGCTCCTCAGGGGCGAGCAGCAGGAACTGGGCTAGTGGGCACGTGGGGGTGGTGACTGGCTTCTTGCACGGGGTTCAGGAAATCCGGACGAGCCGGTGTTTCCTCCCTGGCTTCCCGGAGCGGACACTGCGGGCGGCCGAGGGGAGACCCCAGGCGGGGACTCAGGTAGAGACGTTGGGCAGGGACCCAAGGGGACACCTTGGGCAGACACCTTGGGCGGAGACCCAGGGAAAGACCCCAGGGAGAGACCCTGGGCGGAGACCCCGAGCGGAGACCCCGGGCAGAGACCCAGGGAGAGACCCCGGGCGCGGACCCAGGGCGCAGGTTGAGGCCGATGAGGCCCTCCCTTGCGCCACAGCCTGCAAGACGAGTTGTTCAAAGGAGAGGAGTACTGGAGTGCCGGAGACAGACAGGTAGACGCGAGAGCGCGGGTACGAACCCGCTCACTAGGAAAGGGCGGAGCCCCCCTGAGCCACACCTCTCACCGCAGAAATGCCCTCACCCTCCGGAAACCTGAGCCACATTTCTGAGGAGTCTTCAAGGACAGAAAATCCACCGTGTCACACGCCGCCGTGCCCTAAACCTCTGAACGGGACCCCGTGCTAGAAGTGTAAGAGGAAGGCAGGCCAGATAACGGCGCTTCTGCTCGAGGACCACTCTCCCCATCAGTCCCTCCCAAGGCCCCCGCCCCGCCAAAGGCCCAGGGCATTTTTCCTGCACGGAAAAACCACAGAGATCTCCAGATGGAACTCTCTCCTGTGTCCTCAACCTCTCTCCCCTTCGTTTCTTCTTTCCCCTTCTTCGTAAGTTTGTCAAGCCCTCTCCGCGTTAGGAAGAGATGAGCCACAGTCTCAGAAGGCATTTCAATACTTACAAATTACAAATACTCTTACCTGGCATATGTGAAGCACTTCTACAAAACGCTAAGAAAAAGACTAAAATCTCGAAAAGAAAGAGCAAATTCAGACGCACTTCACAAAAGAGGATCCCCATATAGCCAGTAGGCGATTTAAAAGGTGCTCAACGTCTTTTGCTAGCAGGGAGATTCAAATTTAAAAACAGTGAAATACTCCTCCTCACCAGCATCAGGTTCTGCTGAGGGTTCGAAGCAGCTGCAAGTCTCAGGCATCTCTGACCAGGCTTTCCAGCCACCCGCACATCTGCGCTGGGAAACTGAAAAAATTTTTTTAAAGATTTTATTTCTAATCTCTACACCCAAAGTGGGGCCCAAGGTCACAACCCTGAGATCAAGAGTCGTGTGCTTCACCAACTGAGCCAGCCAGGCGCCCCCAGAAATATTGGCTGGAACTAAATATGCATATGACCTGTGACCCCGAGACCACACCTGTGCGTGTGCCCAAGAGAAATGCATGAGTATTTCCCTTGTGGAGGGGTGCAGAACTGCCACCCCGAAATCTGTCACGTTGGCCTCTTGATTACTTTGAACTAAAGGGACTTGAGAAACAGCTGGTGTGAGGACACTCTGATTCTCCTTGGTCCCTGAAAGCAGATGAGTGTCCCCTGTACCAAGAGGGCACAAAGCATCTCAGCACCAGAGACAGGGGATTTAGGGCAGAGAAAGTCAGATAAATGAACCTCGTTACTTGTCCACCGTTTACTACCCCAAGCCCAAACCCCTTTGTCTTGTCACTCCTTCGAGTTTCATGTTTCTATGGGGCTCTCACAAATAAAGAATTAAATTTGTTTTTCCCCTGTAATTTGTCTTACATTAATTTATGTTGTTAAATGCTGTTGCGTTTGCTCATGAACGCTAAAACTACATTTTTCTGTCATTTTCTGTCAGTGCACGACTCACATGTCCCACACCTGTTTTAAATCACAGAACATTAGCATAAACCCAGTTATTTGAGAAACTGAGAGAAGAACTTGAATTAAGAGTACAAATGTAGAATTTAGAAGCATTCCTAATTATCTTAGAAGTCTTACGTTAATTACTGGACCAGCAAAGAATCCAGAAGGGGAAAAGGGACAATTTTTCACCTACACTAGAACGACATGAACATGGACAGGAGTGCTTGTGCCCACGTTAGACGTTCAGCCAACACCCGGCGCCCTCCAAATGTGCTCCAGCAGTGAAGGGAATCAATACCTTGTGGTGTTATCTCATGATGTACAGTTTCCATCCGAAGGAACGCCTAGGGGGCGACGAAAACTTCCACGACCATCACTATGGATGAATCTAATTGTTTTAAAACTGGAGCGAAATACTCAAATGAGTACATATCATATGATTCTATTTCTGTTTCAGAACAGGAGAAAAACACATCTCTGGTGGTGGAGGTCAGAAAGCAGAGCGGATCGTGGTAAGAGGGGGAAGCTCTGGGAGCCTAAGAGTCTTGGGCCTTTGCCGGGGTGCTGGTTACTGTGGTGCTGGTTACCGTGGTGCTGGTTACCGGGGGTGCTGGTTATCGGGGTGCTGGTTACCGGGGGTGCTGGTTATCGGGGGCGGGGGTGCTGGTTACCGGGACGTCTGCATAGTCGCAGCCCATCAAGCTCGTTCATTAAGGTTTATGCATCTTACTTTATAATTAAGCCTCGATTTATGTAACAAGAGAAGAAGAAAGAAGGAAAGATGTCCTTGCGAACCTCCTTGCCTCCATTACCTCCTGTCTCCCCAGTGCTTTTCAACCTGCGGGCTCCGGGCTGCTGCCCTCTGTGAGCACTAGAAGCTCCCGCAACAACTCACAGAGCCAGGACCCGCACTCCTGTCAACCATCTCCGTGGTTTTCAGAATTTCGGGAACAGTTTTCTCTGGAACCAGGAAATACAGTGAAGGAGTGAATTTCAATAAAACCCTACGTGTCTGCATGGGTCCTCAAACGCCAGTCTCCACGTCCAGGCTTTTTTTTTTTTTTTTTTTTTTTTTTTTTTTTGCCTTTAGCCAAGAGTTGGTAGGAGCGTAAAATTTGGATGTAAGGTTTGGGATGATAATCTCCCCGACTATTTTGGTCCTTTTACCGATTGCTTCTCCCCAGCACAGAAAACATTACCTACTCAGGGTTTACCCGCAGCCCCGCACGTCGCCCCAACCAGGCCCGGGCTCGGCCTGAACTGGGAGCACAGGGAAGGAAGAAAAGTACAAAGCGATGTGGACGGGAGTCGGCACAGAGACTGAAGCGGG
The DNA here is from genome assembly GCF_007474595.2 of Lynx canadensis. Taxonomy (NCBI): domain Eukaryota; kingdom Metazoa; phylum Chordata; class Mammalia; order Carnivora; family Felidae; genus Lynx; species Lynx canadensis. The sequence continues at coordinate 1,446,705 of NC_044307.1, read as the reverse complement.
CGGGTAGGGACGCGGAGGGTTGAGGCAGGGAGGGGCCGGGCGCTGGGCAGGGCCGAAGGGGAGGAGCGCAAGGAAAAGCATCCTGGGAAGGAACAGCGTCTGCGGGCAGGTGCAGCGGCTAGTGGACGCCCGCACCTCTCCGCAGCTTCCTGCCGGTGTGAGGCCGCAGAGGCGCGCCTTCTCTCTCAAGCGACGCGGGCTTGTCCCAGAGGGGATGGGGCCCATTTTGCCTCGGACCTTGGTGGCTTCGGAGCCTCACCTCTCCTTGGGCCTCTGGCCGGACAGGTTGCGCGCTCTGAGGCCGCGCGAGGCCGACGTGTGGTCGCGGTTCGGGAGCTGCGGGGAGTCCGGGAGTCCGTGGACGCGGTGGGGGCAGGTCCCGCCCGCGCGCCTGGGATCGGCACAGCCAAGACGCTGCAAGCGTGGTGCTTTGTAAGGTTTTGCCTGACATGCAAAAGGTAAGAATGTTCTCGTTTGTTGGCCCGCTGATTTCCAACTCTCAGAAGCGTATTGGAACCCGGCTTTCTCCTGAAGAAAGGCTTCTGGCATTTGCGACGCGCTCCTTTCCTTCTCACACCGGGCCCTTGCCTCAGCAGGCGTCCCAAGAGCGGGGCTCGGCCTTGGGGAGCCCGGGGCCCCAACAGGGCTGATGCTCGCGGCCGCCACCCCGTCCTCGGGCCAGCACGCGGGCAGTGCGGGTGAGTCAGCTGAAGGTGGGTGACCACCCCGCGTAGACAGGTAGGAAAAGGTGAGGGAGTTTTCTGGAAGATCCCTGGTCTCTTGGCTTCTCTAGAGGGAGAAGGAGGATGCTTTTCTGCTCTCTGGATGCTTGGAACCTCGACTGCTTTTCCCTTCGGTGACTGATTTCCTTTTTTTTTTTTTTTTTTTAATTTTTTTATTTTTGAGAGAGGGAGGGACAGAGCATGAACGCGGGAGGGTCAAAGAGAGAGGGAGACACAGAATCTGAAACAGGCTCCAGGCTCCGAGCTGTCAGCACAGAGCCCGACGCGGGGCTCCAACTCACGGACCGCGAGATCGTGACCTGAGCCGAAGTTGGACGCTTAACCGACTGAGCCACCCAGGCGCCCCAGGTAACTGATTTTCTAAGACGGGATGGCGTGTCCTCCTGTGGGCTTCTGTTGAGGCGCCTTGACATCAGAATCCGGAACTCTGGAAAGTTCCAGAGACAGAGGGTGGCCCTGGAGACTCAGGAGATTGAGGCCGAAAAAGATGTATGGTGTTGCGGTGGGGAGAAGAGCTCCTAACTTCTGGGGGAACAAAGAACTGAGCGTCCCCTGACTGGTCCTGGCCCCAGGACCTCGGTGTCTGCCTTTTCAGACGGAAACGCCCTGGGGCGCCCCGATTTCAGCACAGGGGACCACTGTCGTGTCCACACTTATCATCCTTTGCAGTTTAACGGCTTTTCTGTCACTAAGCCCCAGAGTGTGAGAGTCTCTGACAGAAGCGGTGGCCACCTGCACGTCAGCCATCAACCGTTGGCCGTGAACCTAGGAAGGTTTGCGTGCAAGTTTCCAGGCCGTGTAGACTTGGCTTGTATAAGTCATCCGGGTTGGGGAGGAGGTAGGACTGTAAACCCACAGGACAGCGTGAGTGCTCAACTCTGATCCAGACCCACATGGCTCTTCCCTTGGGCCTCACAGACCCCATGCCGAGTGCTTCCAGCTCCCACAACCAGACGCCGTGCAGTTGGAAGGACTGCTGTTGTTAGACGAGGTTATTTAGGCCCTAAGAAGCCTGGAGGCCAGCCTGGAGGAGGCCATGGCTAGCCGTGGGGAGGGTCAGAGGCCTGTCCGGCCTCACTCCAGAGAAGCCCCATCACAGGTGGCAGAGCCAGGACAGAAAGGCCCTGGTCAAATAAGGAAGGGAGCCCCCAAACCCTACTTCTAAGAATCCCCGCCCCAACTAGTGGGTTCTCCACCCCCTTGTTAACAACTGGTAGTAACAGAAACCCCGACCCCTTGGGCTCACACGCTCTCACATCTCAAGACTGTACTCACCTCAATAAACATTCCTGCTCGTACCCCTCATCTACTGTGGTGTCTCCCCTTGAATGCGACATCTTTTCCATGGCTGGGTCAGGGCTCAGGGCCTGGGGTCTCCCAGGCTCACCTGACAACACTACCCTCTGGCTCCTGTAGCGCATTGATGGGGCCCAGGTGCTGGTGATCAGAATCAACAACAAATAACCTCAGTGAATGAGCTCGGCCACCTCCCTGCTTCCCAAAGGGGTTAAAAATGAGCGGCGGCAGCAAGTTGAGTTTCACGGAGATATTTGGAGCAGCGGTAGAGGTTAGAAGTACGGGTGGAACAAAACTGGAGGTGCTGGGGATTGAACCCAGGACCTCGTGCATGCTAAGCACGCGCTCTACCACTGAGCTACACCCCCTCGCTCTTACTTAGGCCCTGAAGCCCTTTCATGACCCTACTATAACCGCAGTTGCCTGAGTCTCAGGGTTAATCATCCAAGCCTTTATGTTTAGTTCCGTCCTTTCTATACTCCACACACTACATCCCCTCTGAGGCTCGGCTGCCCCGGAAAAAAGGCGTTTCGGTTCCTTGTTCACGGTCAGCTCATGAGCAGTCCTTCCCAGAGTCCACTCCCCCTGGGATCCCACTGCCCGCGCAGGCTCTTCCGGTCCACCACCTGGGTGCATCCTGGGACACGACGTTCTCTTGCGGGGTTTCCCAGTATTACTTTTGGTGTCCTTTGACTCTTGGATACATCAATGCCTTATATAGTAAAAAAAAAAAAAAAAAAAAAAAAAAATTAAACTCTCTCAAGTGTGTGTTCAAAGACTCTAAAGCTGAATACAAACAGAAACAAATTGAACATAGCATAACCACATAGAGGAAGAACAGATCCAAGTAAATGTTTTACACAGTATTTTGTTTTAATTGTAAAGACAGAAAAAGCGAATCTTAACCTTGATGTAGCAGGGTTATCATTATTATTTTTTGTAGTGGGTAAGAGTATAGCAATTGTGATATTTTGTGTGAATTTTATTAATTTTTATTTGTGTGTGTGAATTTGAGTGATTGGAAAAGTGAATACATATTTGGTGTTGGAAATCAAGGCTCTCTCGTTAGAGAAGGAAGAAAGGAAGGCATAGTCCTGTTGACTCTGGACAGGAATTAGAGCCATCAGTATGAAACTGTATATAAATCTGTCATTTCCCCCCAGATCTGTCTGCTAACAGGACCTAGAAGACATGATACTTCTGTAACAAAAAGCAATGCTAGCCCACTATCTTGTTTTTTAAATACCATTCCCCACTCAAAGGAACCATATACTTTTAGAAATCACTGACTCTAGGACTGGACCAGGGAAAGTACAAGATGAACCTGAGATATCTTTCTGTGCTATAATGTAGGTGCTTAAAAATGAAGGGGGCAGTTCAAAAGGATCCAGAGGCCAACTTGAAGGGCCTCTCACTGGTCAAATCAGAGACACTTCCAGCATGAATAATGACAAGTGATTATAATTCTTGGATACTTAAATCAATATGGAAGAAGGGAAAGTTTTCCTTACAGTAGGGTGTGAACTAATAATAGAAGTAATAACAAGGTTAGAAAATTACCACTTTGCCACCATCAGAACAATAATAGAGTCAGGCAAAATTCATAAGTCAGTTAAAAGCATAGGTAAAATTTTGATGATGATCAGAATATTTATATAGTCTCAGAGTATTTCCTTACAGGTTTATTAATTATAAGGGGGGGGAATGATCATCTTAAGGGGAAGAAACCTGGTAAACACAACCTTAACAAAGTGATCAAAGCAAACATGACTAATAAGCCTGGTGTGATGCAGAGAGACATCATTCCTGTGACATTCCCCCCAAATATTCACAACCCAAATCTAGTCTAATCACAACATTAACTGGGGAACATGTTGATCTCATGAAAAACAAGAAGTGTGAGAAACCATTCCAGATTTAAAAAAGACTAAAGGGTAAATTCATACATGATGCTGTAATGGACCCAAGTTTGGGACAGAAATTTCTATAAAGGAATTTATTAGCAAAATTAAAGCTAATAAGATTGCATATTAGACAATACTATTTAACCAGTGTTAAATTTCCTGACTTCAAAATTTGTGCTGTGGTAAGGAAATGTCCTTGCTCTTAAGAAATACATGCTGAAGTGTATAATAAAAAGATTATGACGGAGATTTACAATAAAAGGATTGTGGATAAAAAGACACAGTATCCAAAAAGGTTTTGAAATAGTTTAGAAAAGAATAGTCTCTTTCTCCCTTTGTCTCTCAATAGGATAGATAGATGATAGATAGATAGATAGATTATAGGTAGGTAGAAAGATAGATAGATAGATAGATAGATAGATAGATAGATAGATAGGGATTTATTGGTTGTTGAGGGAGAGGCAACACGGTGCTCTGAAATGATCCCAACACTTGGACAGTACGTGCTTCTCAGGCGGTTCCCATCGTATTGAAAAGACTGCTAAGCAGAGACAAAGTTGTGAATTTGCCAACTTAGAATGTTAGAATTTAGCAGGTGTTTTGCTCTGTTTCGCTTTCACACTCCTTGCTTGTGACTTACTCATCTAAGGACCTCTGAAAGGGATGAATTTCTTTCTCCAGAGCTGGGAAGCGAGCAGGGCCTGTCTGGCTGGGAAGAGAGTGTGAGGCTGGGAGACCCAACACTCCTCCCTCTATTATTCAGCGGCAGTGATGGGAGCGGGTAGTTTGGGACTGAAACCATAACAGCCCTTTGGTGGGGCCATCGGTGGTGCCTGGAAAACGCAGAGGAGAAGTCTGGACAAGAAGCAGTAGAAGAAACGGCTGCTCTTTGGCAGCAGCGAGAATGCCTTAGACACCTGCCAACTATGTGTTCTTGTTGTGGCTAATGATTTTGACACAAACAAAAAGGTTTTTTCTGCCACCTCTTCATAGTAGCACGGTGGGTGTTGACTGACATTTCTGGGTATACTTTTATGTAGAGATTTTACTTTATTATTTTTTATTTTACTGATTTTGAGAGAAACAGAGCGAGTGGGGGAGGGGCAGGGAGAGGGAGAAAACCCCAAGCAGGCTCCGTGCTGTCTGATGCGGGGCCTGAACCCATGAACCGTGAGATCATGACCTGAGCCCAAGTCAAAGGTCGAGCATTTAACCAACGAGGCCACCCAGCTGTCCGTAAGCAGGGATTTTAAAAGAAGGGACTGATCGGAGGGAAGGAAATAGGACGGTTTGAGCCAGCGGTCGGGCCCATGCAGGCTACGGAGTCATTTAAAGCAGATTTTTTTTTTTTTTTTTTTTTTTTTTTTAATGTTTGGCAGGACTCTGGCCTCTTTGTGCTGTCCTGTGACGGCAGCGGCCACCCACTTAGCACCCGCGTCAAACTTCGGGTGATGGAGACAGAAAAGACTTGCGGTTCCTCCTAAAAACTTCACACAAACAAAGGAACTACTTTGCCTCAGGCCTCTGGTTTTCTTCTCCTTTTTCCGTTTGCCCTGCTCTCAACAGTGGTGGGAGTAGGGGCGAACTGCCAACTTTGTTACTATGGGGGCAGGCTTCTTGTGTCGAGCGGAGGGGTCGTAGGCGGAACAGCGGCTCCCGGCGAGCCCAGGCGTCGTCCCCGCGGAGGGAAGCAAAGTCTTTGCGGGTGTGAGGACAGAAGCGTCTTGAAACGCGGAACGTGCCCTGGATTGTGCGGTAGGCCCCGCCGATCACAGGGGTCCTTACAGGAGGGAGGCGGAGGGGGGAGGCCAGCGGGACCTGGGGGCAGGGGTGGGGAGATGCGGCCGCAGGGCGAGCAGCGGGGCCGCTGCCAGAGCCGGATGCGCGCCGGGCCGCACACCTGTGCGTTCAGCCTGTGCGTGCGCAGTGACGCGCTACACCCGCCGGAGGGAACCGACCGCGCGCCTCTTCTCGTGGGGTCTAAACAGAGTAAAAATCAACGTCTTGGGTCACGTGTTGGTTTTCTGGTGAGCATTCTGCCAGGGAGTAAAGAAGCAGAAGGTCGGATAGTGCAACGTGCACCTCCTAAGGATGGGGGGTGGGGGCGGCGGCTGGAGGTGCCGGGGGTCGAACCCGGGGCCTCGTGCATGCGAAACACGCGCTCTCCCACTGAGCTACACCCCCCGGCCGCCGCGGGTCCCCCGCACCTGTCTGCATGGGGTGGAGGAGCCGCAGGTGTGGGGGGGGGGGGGGGGGGCGGAGGGACTAGCCTTTTAGCACACAGAGCTCGAAAGGGGGCACGGAATATTGGAAGCGCTTGTCAGAAAACTGGCCGGCTCTTCCCTGGCTTGAACACGTCTTGCTGTTTGCTGTCCGCTCCACGGGGAAGGGCAGGGCAGGGCATGATTTTCTTGGGGAACCCCGGGTGGGAATCCATACCACAGGCCTTTTGGAGTTTCAGAGTCGGATTTATCACAGCCTGAGGGCAACTGAGCAGGCCGGAGGGGGCGTCCAGGGTAATAACGCTTTCGGTGGCGGCACAGCGATAGGGACCTACTGGGTTTACAGAGCGAGACCCAGACGGAGACGCGCGAAGGGACCCGTCTTTCAACCCAGAGATTTGTGGGCCTTGATCTTCCGGAGAATGGGGGGTGGGGCGTGGAGAGGAAGGGGTGGGTGTGGTTCGGGGCACGTGGAAGGTAAGGGATCCGTCTCTAAGGTCGGCCTGGGGGTGCAGCACGGCGAAGCCCGCCCAGTGCCCAGACCTGACTGTGGGGGTGGGTGGGCGTGAGCAGAACAAGTATAATAGCAGAACGAGAGCTGAGTGTCCTGGGAGATGTGGACTCAGGACCTCGTTTACTGATGGTTCTGGGGGCGGGATTCTGAGGGGGAGACTTCTTCCCAGACTGACCCTGAACCCTACAATTCACACTGGTTAGCCCTGCGGCCTTGACACTTCCATGGGAGACCCAGAAAGACTCATTTCCTGGCACCAGGCTCCTAGTTGGTATTCTCTCTTCTTCGTTTTACATCTTTTTAAGTAAGTGTGTCACTGGGCCTCTTGAAATTGAAAGGACATTATTGGTTTGGCAGAATTTCTCTCTTGGCTGGTTCATGGGGCTGCTAGAATAGACAGAAGGAAACACAAGTGGCAGGTTTCACTGGACTCGAGTGCTTGAGAAGTGCCCCCCACCGAACTCTGCAAGCTCTGGTACGTGGTTGTATGTGCATGTGTGTGTGTGTGTGTGTAAGTGTAAGAGGATGGCTGGAATATTATCTAGGCTGTTCGATGCTGTGGAAACACAATTGTGAAAACTGCCAGGATCATCCAGTAATTATCCCTTAAATCGCTCCTGGAGAAACCTACATATCAGCAGGAGTACTACAAGTGATTCACAAAGAGGCCGGGGTTCTTTTTTCTGTTTGCCCCAAGGTACACTGAACAGCATAATTGTTAATCAATGTTCTTTGACAACATTCAGACTCTCCATCCACCGCATGATTGAAAATATCTATTCCGGGGGAGGCAGTAGGATGAGTTTCAAACATGGTTCTTCTAGTGAAATAACCATTTATCTCATAAAGTAGAACTCAGACCCTGAAGACACATGAAGCCTATTTCCAGTGCATCTAGGACAGGTGGAAACATTGTAACTGGTTGGGTGCCATTTTTAAAAAGGTGGCAGGCCAGCAGGAGTGGGATTTTTATGTGGGGAGCTTTAGTGCTCCAGAATTCCAATCCACACTTAGGATCCGTGTGTGTTTACAATGTCTCACCTTGTTAACATGGACAGGGAAGATTAGTTATACTGCTCTAATAAGTCTCCTACCTTGACTGAATGTGAAGAAACTTTCTACACTAGGTAGTAAATGATTAACTCATCCTTTTTCTCCAACTAAATGTGCCTGTGAAAAAAATAAAGCACTGCCTTTTCAGTTAGAGTGTCTACATGGCCTAAGGGATCATGTCTGCTCCCACATTCCTGTGTAGCCCATGGTCCTACCCAACTGCTGCCTCCTGAACGTTCACAGATGGTCCCACACATGGCCACATCGCCTTTCCTCTAAGAGTTTCTGAATCTGTAATTTCTCCCTGAGAAAGCTAAACAAAAGATAAGTTTGTTGAGATAGAACACCCAAATAAAACATGGTTGAAGTTCCAAAATTCATCTACAGTGTACTTTAAAATGAGTCAGTCTTATTCTGAGTCAAAGTTAGACACAACTTGCTCTCAAAGAAGTACCTCAGACAGCTCAGGCAGCACGTTATTTGTTTTTATTGTTTTATTTTTATAATGTTTTATTTTTATTTTATTTATTTTTATAATTTAAAATTTTTCCATCCAATATTTTCTAAAGCGTTCTCATACTAAGCTCTTGACCTTTTCACTATATTCTCTTCTCCTTTAAATCACAGAGGTGGGTTTCCATGGAGAAGTCTATGGTTGCATTATTTTCCCTTTTCCTTTTTTCTCCCCCTTCCCCCCGTCCCCACATTTGGGCTGAGCCCTAATATAATACAGAAAGGCAGTCGTGATAATTCAAGATATTCTTTCTCATGTTTTGTTTCTTTTTGTGACTTCTTTAATTCCCATAGTCTCCTGACATGGTGGGTACAAGTGGCAGAAAGACACTGTAAAATTGTACCTTGAAAACAAGAGGAGGGAAAACACGACAGCAGAACAGAAAGAGAACGATCGTTCGCTTCAAGAAAGTCTGGCTTCTGAGCACCGCTTCGGAATCTTTTATGGAGATGTAAATCCCAAAGCCAAGACATCTTAACTTGAGAAAGAATTGTCCTTGGAACTTATTTCTCCTTTGAAAATTCCCTAATCGCAAAAAATAAAGTAATGAAAAAGAAAAAGAAAAAATTTCCTCGTCACTTCACAGGGAAACTTTTGACATTATGTGTGTTCGGGGAACCAGGATTCCCAATACCTGAGCAGCCCATCAGCCCACACTTCCATTGTGGTAGCTAAGGGTTAGGGATCTTCAAAATCTATCACAGGGCTTAGTACACGAAAGGGGACTTTGGTATTAGCCAAATTATTAACTTTGGTGTTAATACCAAAGCTCTTAAAGATTTGATGAGGACGAGGCCGCTCTGAGTGTGGAAATGATTACAAGATACTATGCTATTTTAAATGTTGCAGAGCACAAAGACAGACACAAAGTTCCCAGTACATATTGGAAGTTAGCACAGTGTTGATTGCAAAACTTGCAAATGTTTATTAAAAGGAAAAAGAAACTTCACCTCGAATTCAATTATGTATGTTGATTCAGAAAATATTAATATTATATTACCATGGGAGAGAACAAGGTCCATTATCAGGCCGCACAAATGGTTCGACAATAGAAGTACATTTTTGCGATTGTATCTCCTACATTGGAATAGGAAATTGGGAAAAGATTAGAATACAGGCATGCACTTAAAATGTATACCCTCCCGAGCCACGTCCCAGCACCCAACCCGGCGCTTCCCAAAGCTTCCCAAATCACCCAACCCGGCGCTTCCCAAAGGAATCGGGTTGGGGATCCAGGTCGTGGTTGAGCGGGTCTGTGCGTTTCTCGTCAGCTCGCAGGGGCCACCACGGTTGGTGAGAGGACCGCACTGATGGGGGCGCACCTGCCTCGGGCCTGGTCGCTAGGGGTGCAGACGGAGCTCGGCTGGCACCCGTGTTGGGGCGCGGGGACCCTGCGCGGACGCCTGCGGGCGGCGCTGCACCCGCGCCGAGGGCTGTGGGCGCGGCCACCGCGGCCGGAAGCAGGAGAGCTAGGAAGACCGTGTGAGAGCCCGCGCCCTTCCCCCAGTCGGCTTCTCCGTCCTCGCCTCTCCTTTCCCGCGCGGTTAATACAGCTGCAAAATGGGGGCGGGGCCCCGCGCCCACCGTATCGGTGAGGAGGGACCCGGAGCAAAAGTGGAGGTGCCGGGGATTGAACCCGGGGCCTCGTGCATGCTAAGCACGCGCTCTACCACTGAGCTACACCCCCGCAGGAAAGGCGTTCTCCCGGGAGGCTATTCAAGGGCAGCGCAGGCGCCGGCGACGGGTTCCCGGAGGCTGCCTGGGCCGGGTCCGCGGCGCCTGATGCGGCGGCTCCGCAACCTCGCAGCCGGGACGGAGGCTCGCTCCGCGGGGAGACGAGCGAAGCGCGCTGCGGGCCAGAGCCCGTGGGAGCCCCGGATCCGCCCCGCGAGGCCCCGGCGAACGCGTTCTCTCGGGCCTCCGCGCTCTCGTTTTCCCGCTCTCCCGGCTGCCGGAAGTCGTGCGCAGGGAGGCGACCGAGGGGGACAGGTGCAAAAGGCGGGAGGCGCGCAGACGCCGCCCCGGGGCCGGTCCTCCCGGGAGACCGCGCGGGCGGTGCACCTGCCGCCCTCCCCCGCCTCACCACCCCCACCCCCCCCCCACCCCCGCCCGGGCGGCAGGCGCCGCGCCCCTCCCTCCAGCCCCAGGAGTGCACCTGCGAGGCTGACGGTGCGGACGAGGCTCTTTGGGTAGAGACAGTGTGGTTGTCCGGACTCTCCAATTAGAGGCTAGAAGGACGCTGGCAACAGTGAAAAAGCCACCCAAGTCTCGGCTCAAGACGTTAGAAGACGAACAGCGTGATAAACCAGAAGACTCGGAATAAACTAAAAGAAGGGAGCGCTGATAAAGACGAATGCAGAAAATAACGAGTTTTAAAAAGTGGAACTAATAAAGAACCTAGATATTTGAAAAGGCAACAGAAGAGTCAAACTTCCAGCTAACCTAATTAAGAAAAGAGAAAATCGGGACCGCAGCCAAGTCCCCATGGTAACAAGAGGGCTTTTAAATCGTGAGAAGCGTCGTAGCACAGTTCAGCAAATGATTTGAAAGCTTAGATGAAGTGGATTTTGTAAATATCATATCCAAGTCAATCCTTGTACAGACGGGAGGCAAGCAGGCTATTACTCTAGAAAAACAGAGAAAGCAGTTGAACAGGCACGCCCCCCAAAAGGGCATCAGGCAAAAATACATTCACAAGCAAATTCTACCAAACTGTTAAAAATATCAGAAAGTCATGATGCTACTTAGATTATTCAAAGCATAGAAAAAGAAGAAAAGCTTCCTATTCGGTGCATAAAGTGAGTATACTATTAACCACTTTTTTCAGTTTGCACCAAAAATTAAAACTAGAAGCCTATTTCACATAATGCAGGATGTCCAACTGGGGGCTATTCCAGAAATGCACAGAGCACTCATTATTAAGAAAGATACCGGCAAAGATTCCCTTCTCCACACAAGTCTATGCAGGGCCCCCTGCTCTCCTTTTCAACTAGGCTTTGGCTTTGGGTCTTTGATTTTCATCTCTGTGTTGTCCAGTTTCTGCGAGAGTCCTTAGTTGGGTTAGCTAGCTGTCCCCCATCCTCCGTATCCGATCACCTTCCATGTCTGATTGGGCCCCTTATCCTCCGCCATCCCCCAGGTGACGTAGGGTCACCGTGGCCCACTTCCGGCAAGAATCCTGTTAGGACCATTCAGCCACAATCCCTCCTTACCCCTGATGTTTCCTCTTGGGAACTTCCTAACCACTGATGAACCCCCGCCCCACTCTTGGCTAGAAATTCCCACTTGCCAAACACTGTATTTGGAATTGATAGTTCTATACTGAGGCCTCTTCCCCCCTATTACGATATTCCTGAATAAAGTCTGTTTTTCCTGCTATTATAGCTACTAATCAGCTCTGGCTTCTCTTTAACAACATTAATACAGACCATCATGTTGATAGAGAAAAGGAGGGAAAAAACATACATGAGTATCTCTATAGGTTCAGAAAAAGCATTTGACAAAAGACAACGTATGTTTAATATTTCACTGGATTGAATGGTGTCCTCCAAAAGTTCGTGTCCATTTGGAACCCGAAAATGTGACCTTATTTAGAAATAGCGTCTTTGTAGATGCATTTAGCAAGGAGGAGATCGTATTGAAATATGATGAGCCCTAAATCTGCTGACTCATGTCCTTCTGGAAGAGGAAAACATGTCAGAGACAGACACACACAGAGAAAAGGAGGCCATGCCACGATGCAGGCAGAGGTCGGAAGTGGAGGGGTACGGGAGCTGCCGGAAAGGACGATGAGGCAAAGAAGGAGACTCAGAGGAAGCACAACCCAGCTGACACCTGATTTTGTACCTCCAGCCTAGATAACTGTGAGAGAATCAATTCCTGTTGTTTTAAGCTACCAAGTTTGTGGTAATTTGTTACAGCAGCTCTAATAAACTAATACAAACAGGGTGCCTGGGTGGCTCCGTTGGTTAAGTGTCTGACTTTGGCTCAGGTCATGATCTCACAGCACGTGGGTTCAAGTCCCGTGTCAGGCTCTGTACTGACAGCTCGAGCCTGGAGCCTGCTTTGGCTTCTGTGTCTCTGTCTCCCTATCAGCCCCTCCCCAACCCATGCTCTGGCTCTCGCTCTCTCTCTCAAAAATAAATAAGCTTTAAGAAAAAACCTAATACAAATCTACTAAAAGCACTCAGTAAAATAAGAATTGACAGACACTTCTCAGCATAATATTTCTTGTCCCATTTTTTGGTGTCACAATCCTCCTGTATTCTAAAGCGCCCCTCCCATTCCGCTTTACTTTGACTCTCTTGGCTGTAGGGGACTCTGGAGTTATGAGAAATGAAGTCGTGATATGGAACAAGTAAGACTTTGATAATACGGAGGACAGAAATCCGGGGCCTGTTTCTCTGGGCATTTACTGAAAATCAGGAATGAGAGTAGAGGGTGAAATAGTTTGAGAAAGAGCAAATCGTTGATTCTATATAGTTTACTTGGTTCTATGCAGCTGTTTTAACCAAAAAGTCAAAAAAAAAAATCACAGATGACAAGAGTTCTGTTGCCTTTCAATTTTCCTGTAAACCACTACGAGCAGATTCTGATTTAAATCCCAGCTGGTCCTCTAGGCTTGTGGCCTGAGGCATGGTTCAAAGGAGACGAGGAACCGCCTTGCTGCACAAGGTTCAGTTGGTGGGGCAGAAGACTCTTGGTCTCGGGGTGGTGAGCTTGAGTCCCACGTTAGGGGAAAGCTAATTGTTGCTCTCCCGCTGGTGCATTTGCTGGTCTCCTCAGTTGTCCTCTGGGCTGCAGCCCCCGGGCTCCATGGTGAGGACAGTGTACTTGGTGGCTGTCCCAGGGGAAAGCTTAGAACTATACACAGTTCAGAGGAGAGGGGGAGGGACGCACTGAGAGAAAAACCTTCCTCTGATTCACCAGTGTCTGTAAGCTACGAAAACGTGGATCGTATGAGCAAGAATATACAAAAGTGGAAGTTCTGACATAGAATCCTATTAGGACCCATGGCAAGGGGGCTGTCGACGGTGCTGACGGCCAAAGCTTTTCAGAAGCGAAAGGTCTAGTGAGGTCAGGCATGAGTGTATTTACAAGCTGGTGAAGGAGACTGAGGTGACCAGAATTATCTAATAGGAGTCTACTAAGGAGCCTCCTTGATCTCTTTGTCAGGCAGAGAAAGGGGGATATGTCCTGACTGCCATGTGCTGATAGCCCCCCTGCACAACTGTGATTCATATCCTTAAAGATTCAAGGTGTACTTTGTGCTGGATGTGCTGTAACTTTTTCAAACTGGGTAAAAGAAGCTACCTACCCCTTTGCCCAACATCCACCCAGATGGCTGGACTAATGTTCTAACCTGCTAAAGGTTTAAGAGTTCACATCTATCCTGACAGTACATGTGACTTCAGACTGTGATTTTGAAATGCTATGATATGGAAACATATGTTTTTTTAAGTTGATGTATGGTTTGCACACACTGTTATGTTAGTTTCAGGTGCACAACAAATAATTCGACAACTCTGTACATTATGCTATGCTCACCACTATAGAAACACAGAGATTTTTAACTGTCTTGGGAAACTTAATTAAAAATTGGAGAATGTTAATGATTTATTAGAGGAAAATGCACATCTGAAAAAAAGCTCAATTATGAGCGTTGAAGCATATTGGGGAGTTAGACTTTTGAAGCTAGAGGAAATGCCCTAGAAAACTACTACCCAGGGGCCCCTGGGTGGCTCAGTCGGGTAAACTTCCAACTTCGGCTCAGGTCATGATCTCACGGTTTGTGAATTCAAGTCCCGCGTCGGGCTCTGTGCTGACCGCTCGGAGCCTGGAGCCTGTTTCAGATTCTGTGTCTCCCTCTCTCTCTGACCCTCCCCCGTTCATGCTCTGTCTCTCTCTGTCTCAAAAATGAATAAACGTTAAAAAAAAAAAAAAAGAAAACTACTATCCACATTGTAAAAACGGTTTCTTGATGTGATTTTGAGAATCCAGAAGGACATAATCAAAAAGCACAATCTACCATTAAAGAAAGCTATTGCCGTCTGAGAACTCTCATGCACAGCAAAGGACTCTGATGTTCCCAAGATGGCCATTTGGTGGTGCCCACGCCATTCTCCAGAACGTGGATGTGCACATTACCTGAAAGTGCTCACAAGGTCAGGGACAGATTCCTCCAAGCTCTTCACTTTATTTTTAGAAAAGTACACCCAAGAAGCTCCTTGGGTGGCCGAATCTTTTCTATGTCTATTTATCATAAGCTCCTTCCCCAAACAACAACAGTGCTAAAGCTCTGATGAATCTTAAGGTTCTCCCATTAAAACGTACATTTCATTGTCTTCATTCTCCAGCCTAAGAAAGCAGTACAAATGAAATTCATGTTTTTTTTTAAATCAATATTTTCAGAAGAGCTTTCTTTACCCTAAAATTCTACCTATTAAAAGATAAACTGAGGCATATGAAAATTGTTTAGTTTATTTGAGCAAAAATCAACTCGGATCTGCTAGGGGCAAGCTTGTGGTGGTTAGAGATGCCCCTCTGACAGCAGGTATAAACACAGAGCAGAAGACAAAGAAGGGAAGTCATTCGACTGGCTAGAGCTTAAAGCCTCGTTGGCTGTTTGTGATTTATTGTCCTTATTGTTTCTATTTCTGAACCTTCGAGCATATACAGGCTTAGTTTTAATCTGCTTAAGCAGGCATTAGAGCCCCCTCGTCTACTGGCCTCTCTGTTTAATTGATTTAACAGTCCTAAGGTAATACAACCTATGCCACAAAATCCTCACAAACTTTTACTGTATAACATCGCTGGAGAACTCTATAAAGTTTAGATTATTTCTTCCCTGACAAATTCTATCCTATTACCGATGGAGTTCAGGACATGCTACTCCAACATATGGCACTTCGGCATATTACATATTTTAAGCTGAAGGGACCTGAGAAAACAGCAAAAGGTCACTCTGGCCTCCCTCTATTGCCCTTCTTCCCTGAAACAGGTCACAAAAGGTGACCTGTGACAGATGCCCGCCCTGTGACTGAAAGAAGCATCCTTATTTCCAAAGACAAAGGGACGCCCCTGAAAAACAACCTTGCTAAGTTTCCCCCAATTTGCCAGATTACCTCAGCCTCCTTAACCTATCACATCCCTCCACGGGTGACCACTGTGCACCCAACCCAACCCAAACATACTCACATCTGTTTCCTTGGGCCATCCTTTCCTTAGGAAGGCTCTCGTGTCACGGTGTCATGTAAAACTTATGTTAAGTAAATTTGTATGTTTTTCTCCTGTTAATCTGCCTTTGTCTTTTTAATGTTCAGACCCAGCCAGGGACCCTGAGAGGGTTGAGGAAATCTTTTGCGTCCCCTACATAACCTTCTAATCTTGCAGGTATTATCACAATCTAATGTTAAGCACACGGTTCTGTGGTTCAGGTACAAGTCGTATTTTCAAAAGAGATGCTACAGGACACACACATACATGAGTCAGGAAACTGGTTAATTTGGAAAAGATAGCCTGTAACGTTAACCTTAGACCTACATTGGAAAAGTCTGATTAAACACAAATATCCCCTTAAACTCTGGGGCATCCACTCGGTTTCATGTTTAACCATGGGCAAGAGATGATTATGTCCTGGGGCCCTTCCTGGCCATGTCTCTTCCTGTGGATATTGGGTCCACACTCTATGTATGGGGGCTCCCAGAATTCTCTATCAAAACAGCCCAGACCCTCCCCTCTTCCAGGGCCTGAACAGACGTCACCCACCCCCCCCCCTTTCGGAGGCCATCCTTCTGAGGGCAGACCATGCCCTTAGCATGCATGCTTCTAGGCCTAGGAGGTGGCCCTGGACTGGCTCTTTGCCAAGTGGAGTGTTTGTAGCTTGGAAGTGTGTGCTGAGGTGTTCACACGTTGAATGTACAAAGCCCTTCAAAATGTGGGATGGAACCGGGGGTGCTAAGAAAGGGGATGGGGCTGTCTCTTTATTTTCTGATTCCCCTCTTAACTCATCTATGAGTATTAGCCAAGCAGGTGCTTCTTCAAGTCAGTCAGATAAGAAGGATAGAGTTTATTTAACACAATAAAGAATTTCTGTCTAGATGATAAGTTTACGTGATACTTGAGAAGTTTCTTCAAAGTCAGGAACGACTTTAAAGGTGTAACAGCAGAGAGAGGGGATGGGAGGAGAGGGCGGAAGGAGGAAGGAGGGCTGCGACTGGGGGAAGGTGCTGGGAATGCACAATTTCGTCCGCCCCGCCCCAGCAGCTCCGCGAAGGAGGGCATCGAAGGACAGGGTCCAGTGCGCTGCGCCTCCGTGCGTCTTGCTCTCCGACGGTACCGCGAGGCGAAGCCGCTGCAGGTGCGCCGGGTCGTCGCTGCTGCGGTGGTTCTCGGGTGGAGAACCCGTCAGCAGGTGGCTGCGGACTCGGCCACGCCCAGTCCCGGAGCAGAGATGCGCGCGCACCGCAAGCAGAGTGGGGTCGGGTGGTTCTCGTTGTTTTTCACGGGAGTTCGGAGGACTGCAAGAAAACAAAGAGACGAGAGAGAGGCGCAGACACGTTTTAATAAATGGTGAGGCGGCCGGAGAGCTGTTGGGGCAAAACCTGCGTCTTCAAAAGTGGAGGTGCCGGGGATTGAACCCGGGGCCTCGTGCATGCTAAGCACGCGCTCTACCACTGAGCTACACCCCCTCGCACGCAGAGAGGCCCGGAAATGCGCCTATGAATGTTCGCTGCGGGTTTCGGTGGCGGCTCACAACCCTTCGCGGCGCCGAGGCGGGTGCACGGGCCCAGTACCAGACCGCCCCGAGGACGCGCTGGGAGGAGAATCCGGGCCGCACCGCGGTCCCGTGTAGGACCTCACTGCGCGCCCAGGCGGAGGTCTGGGAGGAGCCCTGTGTCCGGAGAGGCGGCCGAGGGCCGAGGGGGAGGAGCAATGAGGGGACCAGGACCCCCAGGACCCGAGGGGCCCGGAGATGCGCCGGGGACGCGGGCAGAGCGGGCGGAGCTCAGCGCCCTGTCGGGCCCGAGCCGCACCGACTGCGAGGAGCGCGGGGCCGGCGCGTCCAGGGGGCTCGGTCTGCAAACCCGGCTCCCTGAATCGGCCCTTGGACCGGCGGTGTGCACGCTCCCGCCGTGTGGGTCCTGGTGCGCCGCCCGGCGGGTGGATTATTTCCCGCTGGGGACACTCGAGGCGCTGCCGACTCGGGGGGGCTCTTGACCTTCCCGGTCACGAGCTGCACGAAGGGTTTGGACGGGGGCCCCTACCGCGAAGAGCGCTGCCACTCTTGGTAAGAAAGACGTCTCTGCACAGCCGGGCGAACGTGTTCGCCGAGCGTGCCTGTCCCTATGTTTGGTGAATTTGCTTCCCCTCCAAGTCCCCTAAGTCTGCGCTTCCGGAGAACGGCTCCTCCCCCCCTCCCCTGCACTTGCTTGCTCGGTCACCACACTTGGGCGTCTTTCCCGAGCGAGGCAGGGAAGCCAACCGTGTGTCTGCGCTGCCGCGACGTGGGTCCTGGGGTGGGGGTGCACCTGCCTCGGCCCGGGCCGCTGGGGCAGCGGGGAATACCGACCCCGGGAGCTCGCGTGTCTTCAGCGTGTTGAGCTGGGGACCTGGGGCAGAGGATGAGGAGAGACAAGTGTAGATAAGTGCGTATGCTTTACAGGGTTCTCAGGAAACAAAACAAAACAAAACAAAACACGAAGTTTCTGAATGTAAGCATCTAAGCATATTTTATTGCAGGAGCCGAGATTCAGGTTCTATCCGTGGACATGCAAATTATCTTTCTCCTCCAGGCGTAAAGCTACGAAATCGGGCTTGGCCCTGGAGACTCTACATTTATGGCTGGCCCGGGGTACTCGCACCTGCCGGCTAACAACAAATCCGAACAGCAGAACTGGGGGGACGAGGGAGAGCCACGGTTGCCGTTCAACCCTGCTCTGGCCTGCTCTACAGAAGGAGGTTGTCCGGCGGTTGTTGGGCGGAGCAGTGTTCAAGGCCTAAACCAGCAGAGGCGAGGGATGGGAAGGATGGGACTTTTTGACAAGGAGAGTGAATGGACAGGAATTAGAGTCTTGGTGGGCTTGAGAAGATAGCGTGCACTTAGAAACACACACACATAGCTTGACTGATGTGGGCGTCTTTGTCCACATCAAAAGAAAAAGAATTCTGTCCAAAGAAAAAAATATTTCTTTGATAATTTTCCCCCTTTTGTTCTTCCTTCTTCTTTTCTTCTTTTTTCTCATTCCCTTTCTTCTCTTGTTTAGAATTCCTATTAGTTGGCTGTTGAACTACCTGGAATCATCTCTGAATTTATTCGCTTTCCATTTCTGTGTCTTTTTGTTTTACTGTAAGAGAAATTTCCTCAGCTTGAGAGAGCCAACCCCACGTAGACGTTGCTCATGGAAAGGTCCTTGCAGAGGCTGGAAGGAGGAAACTAGGCTGAAATGATTACCCATACCTGTGCCTCCATTACTCCAGCTCCATGTTAAGGGAAGAGAGAAGGGAATTCTTACCAATCCCTGTCCAGATAATTAGGTATTTTTAGTTCTTTTTAAAAATTTATTTATTTTTTTTTTAAATTTACATCCAAGTTAGTTAGCATGTAGTGCAATGATGATTTCAGGAGTAGAACCCAGTGATTCATCCCCTACATGTAATACCCAGTGCTCATCCCAACAAGTGTCCTTCTTAATGCCCCTTGCCCATTTAGCCCATCCCCCCACAGGTATTTTTATTCCTGATTTTATTTATTTGGACTCTTTTTCTGCATCTCTACAACTATCAGCAAATATTGAAGGTACTGAGAGGATTCAGGTCATCCTGGAATTCTTCCAAGTAACTTCTCTATTATTTCCTTCTTACATAAACACTTGTTGAAATAGCTTTCCAGGCCCATGTTGGAGCCACTCCTGCTGGTGGGGGGCTGGGGGCGAGGCACATCTGTAAACGTCTGCAAAACATAGGTAACTTCCGTGTCCCTGTGAATGATCTGCTTGACCAGAACCGCAGAGTATCCAGTCTGCCACTCCCCAGCGCCCAGTCAACTGGGCCTTCTCTCTCCAGACAAGGTCCATGCGGCCCCAGCCAACCAGAAATGTTTTGTTTTCTCTTCCTTGTTCTTTATTCTTTATGTTATAAAAGCTTCCTCCACCTTTAACCCCATTTTGCAGTTCTCTGAAAGGAGACTGTCCACTTCATGAAGCACTGAAGTTTGTTTGTATCACCTAACTCGTCTTCTTTAATCATTTTTCAAACACCAGAAAAGCCAGGATGAGCCATGATCTCGAAGCAGCAAGAGTTGGAGGTCTTGGCTGACAGGCTCCTGGGAGCTTCTGGTACCTCAGCCCTAACTCACCAAGGACTTCCCTCTCTTCCCATGCTGCGTGGGAGAGTGGGAAGGGCAGTTCATTGTGAAAAAGCTTCAGGGACTTCCCAATGTGAACAACAATTCAACAAATAAGTATGCTTGGCCTTGCTAACAATCAGTTGTGAGGCTGAAAACATCCTTTTCCAAATTATGTCTTACAAAATAATCCAACCATGTTAGAGGAAAGGCTGAGTTATCTACTTCCACCTATAGAAAATAATATGACACAATTGTTGTTATATGAAAGGTAATAAAAATAATGCAGCGAAGCAATGTAGGAGAAACATATTATAGAGGTATATCAGTAAGCTAACTCTGTGATTGTGGAATCCATCAGTTTTTTAAAGTTTGTAATCTGTTTCTGTTTATGCTCTTATTCTAAATAAATATTTACTTTCACCGTTGACTTTGTATTCATCATTTTGAGTACAAATTTTTTTTTCTTTTTTTTTTTTTTAAATTTTTTTTTCAACGTTTATTTATTTTTGGGACAGAGAGAGACAGAGCATGAACGGGGGAGGGGCAGAGAGAGAGGGAGACACAGAACCGGAAACAGGCTCCAGGCTCTGAGCCGTCAGCCTGACGCGGGGCTCGAACTCCCGGACCGCGAGATCGCGAGATCCCGCAAGATCGCGAGATCGCGACCTGGCCGAAGTCGGACGCTCAACCGACTGCGCCACCCAGGCGCCCCAACTTTTTTTTTTCTTAAAGGTGATCCCTGATATTATATATGAGCTTTAGGTCTCATAACACATGGATCTGCCCCTGCCAATGAATTTTAAAAATCACACCTGTTTACCTAAAACATCGTGATGTTGAAGCAAAATGTTATGATTGATATAGATACATAAGGAATTGAGACGTCGGATGCTGTGATGACCACACGGCTAAGGTGTTGGGCTCGGACCCGGCCGGGGCTTCCCTCTACAAGCTCCAGTCCTGCTCACAACACCTTTGCCTTCTAACCTAGCCTGCTGTTAAGAGTTATTTGTGGCCGAGATACACTAATTGTTAGACTGTGTTAGAGAAGACAGTATTAGGACCACACCCCTTCCTGGTGCCCAGTACTGCTTAGCAAGATAAGGTCCTGAGGCCAATTTGAATGTCAGCATCCTGACCTCAGTTGTGACTTTCTTTTCCTGCTAGAGATGGACTTTCTCAAAGCCGAGGTAGTCCAACATGAAACAATTTCTTATTGGACAAATTCTGTAACCCAGAAAGAAAATAAGTTTGAAATTGCGTGTTTTCAGGGAAACTGGGCTGATCCTAAATATCCCCAGCTCATTCTGGCAGGAGCCTCAGACAGCTCCAAATCCTGCACAAAACCCCAAACATATTCAGGACATACTAACAGTTTTCAGAAATCCTTGAGGAGCTGGTGAAGGAAAAGCAGTGTGGTCACCTAAAACGAGGGCAGGCTTTGGAACAATGTTATGCACACTTCTAATACCGTTTAAGCTTTTTTGCAGTGTACTAAAAAAAATGTAAGAAAAAAAAGTAAGGTTTTCAATTCATTTACGGTAGCTAGGGTAACCCTTACTCCAAAACTTTCCAAAGCTGAATGAAAAGGAAATCAAAGACCAATCTCATTCATGTGTATTGTTGCAAAAATTATGAATAAAATACAGGCATGTTAACACAAACACCATGTTGACCCAAACAAATTATTTTTCCAGGAACACAAGAATGATTTATCATCGGGGGAAAAAAAAACAATTACTAAGATGAATTAATAGCTTGAAGGAGAAAAAATGACATGATCTCAATAGGTAACAAAAGGAATTTGGAAAAATTCAAAACCCACATTAGTGCAGCTACTCTGGAAAGCAGTATGGAGGTTCCTCAAAATATTAAAAATAGAACTACCCTGTGATCCAGCAATTGCACTTCTGGGTATGTGTCCAAGAAAGCACAAACACTAATAGAAAAGATATCTGCGCCCCCTATGTTTACTGCAGCAATATTTACAATAATACAAGATATGGAAAAAAACCTATGTGTCCATCAGTGGATGAATGGATAAAGAAAATGTGATACACACACACACACACACACACACAGAATGCAGTATTGCTCAGCCATAAAGAGAGAATAAAATCCTGCCATTGTGACAACATGGATGGACCTCGAGGGCATTATGCTAAGTAGAGTAAGTCAGACACAGCGACACAAATACCGTATGACCTAATTTACATGTAGAATCTAAAACAAAACAAAACAAATGAAAAACCTCATACATGCAGAGAACAGATCAGTAGTTGCCAGAACGGGAGCCAAATGGGTGAAGGGAGAGAAAGATATAAACTTCCAGTTATAAGATCAGTAAGTCCTGGCATGTGATGTGCAGCACGGTGACTAAAAAGGAAAAAAAAAAAAAATCAGAAATCTAAAGCTATCCCAGGCAGGTTGGAGAAGATTGCTTCTATGCTCCTACTGTATCCTGAAACTAAACAGCAAATGTTTTCTTAATGGAAACAAGATCATCCATATGCATCCAAAGCCAACATCATATTTAAGGAAAACTGTGGTCGGTCTAGTCTAACCAAGTACAAGAATAATGGAAGGAAGAAGGAAATAAAAAATACAAAATTGGGGAAGGGATGATGTATGTCATGATGTCTAGATAAAAATCCAGACGAATCCCCTGAAGAGTTTAGACTTCCGAAATGTAATGTTATCTCCTCTGGACGGCGACCACCTGTTTCCAAAGAGTGCTACCTAACTGTCTTGCAAAACTTATTTCCAGCTGGGATCTGCAGTCCACCTTCAAATTTGTAAATGTGTTTGCCAGGGGTGGTAAGATTCCTTCCGTCTGTATTCTCACTCTTTGACCCAAACATTTTTACTAGAATCATGAATTCTAGCACGTCCTTGGTCATAGAATATTGTGTCAGATGGCTTCGTCTCTGCCATTTGGGCCATAACAGAACTGGCAGGGCTATAGGCTGTCCCCAACCTGCCCCCCCCCATCACCCCTTCAGACTAAAGCTCTGACTTGAAACCAGGTTTCTGTTTTGGTGGAAAGCAGCATTCCCCTGCCTACCTAAGGACTAATGGGTACGTCATGGCCAGAAAAAAGCCGGAAATTTGTGCAGCCATGTGACTTATCAAATTGGGATCAGACAGAAAGAAAGATACTATAGACGTAAATACTATTATGTAGGAATGTTTTCCCTTTTTTTCCCCTTTTCGTTCCTCCTTTTCCCCCTCTGTAGAGTGTAAACACCAAGGCCCTGCAAATACGTTGATTTCTAATTATGGATGGGGGACAGGAAATTTGTTAATGAGGCAAAGGAGGGGAAAGGAAGAGAGACAGAAATTAGGGTCCAGTAGATTTAGAGAGAACGTGTGAAGATTTTTTTCAGGGAGGTTTGTGGCAAATGGGCCCAACTATTACTTCGGCGTATGAAAACAAAGGATGCATTCATTCTTCTCGGTCTATGCGGCCTTCCCCAGGGCTCGGCCAGCTTTCCCTGATCATGACTAGCCCACTCGGAAGCCCATCGACACAAAGATCACCTTACTTGCGCAAAGCGTCCATACGATGTTCTTAGTAACTGAAGCAGTTCAGTTGGCAGAGCACACTGGACTGGTTTGGAGTTCTGTGGTTAGATCTTGAGAGTCGCGGCAATTATTTTCTTGTGGCCCTGCTCCCAGAGTAACTGACTGAGGGCCCCCACCCCTTGCGGAAATACATATTTTCGAGTGACAATGCTTGGTGAACAGGAACTATAACTCTTTCACACCATGGGGTTCAGGGCCTTACCCCAAAATGAGGCATCCTCGCATGTTGGGTATCTTCAGCTGAAGGAGTTTGAGAAAATGGCAGAAGCAGGAAGGTCACTCTGACCCCCACCCTCCAAACAGGTAAAGACCCCATCAAGTGAGAGGCGCCTTCTCTGTGCTGAGAGGAGCGCCCTCGCCTGAGGAGACAGAGGGACTCAGGAAGGAGCCGAACAAGCGGGCCTGGCTGAGTTTCCCCAACTTGCCACTCCGACCTCCTGCCTTCTGCCTGTCCTACTCCCACCCCACCTCGCCCCCTTTTCGTCCAACCCGGCATAGAAACACTCAGGTTTCGCGGTTTCTTCCTCTCCCTGTGAAGGCTCCCAGGTGACCCCAAACTGACACTAAAGACATGTGTGTCCCTCCTGTCCACCTACTGGTCCGTTCCGTGTCCAGACTGAGGCCCGAAGGGGGTCACGTTTTCGTCCCCTCACCCCCTGCCTGAAATGAACGGGGTGTGGTGTCTGCGTTTCTACAGCGCCGTGTGCTAGGGACAGCGAGGGGCCCGAGCCCCCTCGGGCCATCCCCCCCCCACCTCCGCCCCGCCGCGCACCTGCCGCGGGTCGCGTCCCCAGGTCCGGCCCCCACAGGGGGCGCGCCGAAGATGGTGACTGAAGGCCTGGGCGACCAGGGGCACCGCGCCCACCTGCAGGGGAGACGCGGCGGAGAAACCGGAGACCCGGGAGACGCCGGCGGGAGACCCTCCCCCCCTTCCCTCCCGGTGACCGCGAGCTTCCTCCCGAGCCCTGACCGTGGATGAGGCCGCAGACGGAGCGGGGACATCGCGCGTCCGGGACCAGCCACACGCGCCAGTCCCCCAGGCCCGCTCCTTTCTCCGGAGCGCGCGGAAACCCAGCGGCCGGCCTTCCTGGGGGCCCCCAGGCCGCGCCCCGGGCGGGTCCCGGCAGGTGACGGCCGCACCCGTCTGCGCCATCAAGCCGCCCGCATCCCCGCGGTCCCCGCGGTCAGGTGTGCGCCCTGCGGTCGTACCCTCACCCCCCCCACCCCCCCGCAGCATCCTCAGAGCTCGCGTCCGCCAAGGACCCCTCCCCACCGCGCCACTTACTCTTTGTGTCGAACGTGGCGGGGGCGACCTGTCAGCTGGCCGCGTGGCCTAATGGATAAGGCGTCTGATTCCGGATCAGAAGATTGAGGGTTCGAGTCCCTTCGTGGTCGCTGTTTTCCTCCGCGGGTGATGCTTCAAGCCCGGCGGGCAGACTTTTCCTCCTCATTTAACCGGCGGGTGTCCGCGGGGTGACAGGGCAGTGTCCTCTGGGGTGACAGTTGCAGATGTTTGCTGGGTGACAGGTGCCTCAGAAAGAACCGGGCGGAGGTAGCAGGTGCGTCCTCGGAGCTTTCTTTCCAGTAGACCCGACACGTGGCATCAGGTGAACAGAAACACAGTGACCACAACTACTTGCAAGCCCTGGGAAGGGATGAGCGTCAGGCTGAGATCAAGAGTAGGACGGGGCTTCCTCAGGCGGGATGTTCCTGGAGGGACCTGGTCTTCCCCAAGCTGACATTACTGGACATTTTTGTTGGGGGAGGAGGAGGGGTTCACTAAAGTATCAATGAAAAGGGGTAAGGTTGAGTTGCCCTTCTGGGAACAAGATCTCTGACTAGGGTTCCCTATGACCGTGGCTCCAAACGTGGTTTGAAATCGGGGTTCTCCAGATTGTCATTAGCTGCCAGGCACATAACTCCACCATCTCCCAAACAATGATCTCAGAGAGAAGCCACCAAAGGCTTTTATCCCAGACCCAACTGTCCTCCAGATCAACTCCTGCTAGTGTAGCCGAGATGGCTTCAGTTTCAACAGGTGAACAAATGCCGCAAATGGGTCTGAACAGCCCGGAGTTTCCTCAAAACACTTAAAAACAGAAGCTTTAAAAATATGACCCAGCAATTCCAGTCCTGGGTGTATATCCAGGAGGAGTGAACGCAGGGTGTCAAAGAGATGTTTGCACTATTCGCAACAGCCAGGAGGTGAAAGAAACCCAAGTGTCCTTGGAAGGATAAATGAATAAACAAAATGCGATACTTACAGTGGAGTATCACCTAGTCTTAGGAAGGGAATCCTGTCACAGGCCAGACATACATCAACCTTGAGGATGCTTTGTTAAGCGAAATAAGCTAGTCACCAAAAAAGACAAATGTGGTATCACTCCACTTACAGAAAGTATTTAAAATAGTCAAATTCAGGGGACACCTGGGTGGCTCAGTCGATTGAGCGTCTGACTCTTGATTTTGGCTCAGGTCATGAGATTGGTGAGTTTGAGCCCCAGGTTGGGCTCAGCGATGACAGCATGGAGCCTGCTTGGGATTCTCTCTCTCTGCCTCTTTATTTGTCTGCGCCTCCTATGCTCTCTCTGTCTCTCTCAAAATAAATAAATAAACGTCAAAAAATAAATAAGATAGTCAAATTCATAGAAACAGAAAATAGAACGGCAGTTACCATTCTGTGGGGGAAAGAGGAGTTGTTTAATGGTTGTAGAGTTTCAATTATCAAGATAAAAAGAGTTCCGGTGATCTGTTCCACAACAATATGGGTATACTTAACTCTACTGAACAACAGTAACGGTTAAGATGGTAAATTTTATGGGCTTTAAATTCACAATTGAAAAAATAATGGGTGCCCGGGTGGCTCAGTAGGTTAAGTGTGGGACTTCGGCTCACGGTTCATGAGTTTGAGCCCTGCGTTGGGCTATGTGCTGAGAGCTCAGAGCCCGGGGCCTGCTTTGGATTTTGTGTCTCTCTCTCTCTCTGCTCCTCCCCACTTGCATTCTCTCTCTCAAAAATAAATAAACATTAAAATATATACATATGTAAATATTCATCCTAAAAAAATCATTTGGCCATAAACCTAGAGGTTGGATCCTGGACTCTCAGTTCTTTTTTTTTTTTAATGTTTATTTTTGAGAGAGAGGCAGGGTGGGGGGTGAAGCACGAGTGGGGAGGGGCAGAGCAGGGGAGGCGCAAACCGTGAGATCATGACCTGAGCCGAAGTCGGACGCTCAACCGACTGAGCCACCTAGGTGCCCCTGGACTCTCAGTTCTTTTTTAATTAACATTTTTATTTTAATTGCAGCAGAGTTAACATGTAGTGTTACATTAGTTTCAGGTACAGCTTAGCGATTCAACAATTCTATATATACTCAGTGCTCATCATAAGTGTACTCTTGATCGCCATCACCCACGTCCCCTCTGGTAACCATCAGTTTGTTCTCTATATTAAGAGTCTGTTTCTTGGTTTCTCTCTCTCTCTCCCTGTTTTTTGCCTTTGTTCATCTGTTTTATTTCTTAAATTCCACATATGAGTAAAATCATATGCTATTTTTCACTTAGTGTAATACATTGTAGCTCCATCCAGGTCCTTGCAAATGGCAAGATTTCATTGTTTTTGATGGCTGAGTAATATTCCATTGTACATACATATGACATATCCTCTATCCATTCATCTATCGGCAGACACTTGGGCCGCTTCCATACTTTGGCTATAATAATGCTGCAACAAATATAGGGGTGCAAATATCCCTTTGATTTAGGGGTTTTGTATTTTTTTGGTAGATACCCAGTAGTGTGATTACTGGATCCTAGGGTAGTTCTATTTCTAACTTTTTGAGGAACCTCCATGCTGTTTTCCAGAGTGGCTGCACCAGCTTGCATTCCCACCAACAATGCAAAAGAGATCCTGTTTCTCCACATCCTCGCCAACATCTGTTGTTGCCTGAGTTGTTAATGTCAGCCATTCTGATAGGTATAAGGTGGTGTTTCATTGTGGCTTTGATTTGTATTTCCCTGATGATGAGTGGCGTTGAGCATCTTTTCGTGTGTCTGTTGGCCATCTGGATGTCTCTGGAGAAGTGTCTGTTCATGTCTTCTGCCCATTTTTTACTTGGATTATTTGGTTTTTAGTCTGGATTCTCAATCCCGTTCCATTGGTCTGTATGTCTGTCCTTATGCCAGTACCACATACTGGCATGTATTGGTTGCCCTAGCCTTGCTGAGCCTTGAAATCAGGAAGTGTGAGTCCTCCACCTTTGTTCTTCTTTTTCAAGATTGCTTCAGCAATTCACGTTGAAATTTAATATGAATTTGAGGAATAGCTTTTTCTTTTCTGTAAAAAAAAAGCTGTTGGAATTTTGATAGAGATTATATTGATCTGTAGATCACTTTGGGTAGTATTAACATCTTGACAATATTGTCTTCCTATTTAGGAACACAGGACATCCTCTTTGGATCCTAATTTCAGGAATGTTTTATAGAATTCAATGTGCGTATCTTTCACCTCCTTGGTTGAATTCATTCCCAGGTATTTTATTCTTTAATGCTATTATAAATGGGATTGCTTTCTTAGCTTTCTTTATGGAATCCTGTTCAATGCTAGTGTACAGAAACAGAACCGATTTTTGTGTGTTGATCGTGTACTCTTCAACTTTTCTGAGTTCACTTATTACCTCCTGTTGATTCTTTGTGATCATGTCACCTGTGAATAGAGGCAGTATTATTTTTTTCTTTCCAGTTTGGACACCTTAGATTGATTTTTCTTGTCTAATTGCTCTGGCTAGAACATTCAGTACAATGTTGGATAGCATAGTGTTGAGGAAGGCATCCTTGTCTCATCCCTGATCTTAGGGAGAACGCTTTTTCAGTCTTTCAACATTGAGGATGATGTTCACAGTGGGTTTTTTATAGATGCTCTTTATCATATTGAGGAAGAGCATGGTGTTTGAAGTGGTGAACCAATCTCTTTCTCATCTCATGTTCCATGAAAGGGGGATGTCCATAATAAAACTGGGTGAAATGGAGTTAAAATAGGAGTACTGTCCCATTTCAATAAATTCCACATCAAATTTATTTAAAAAATTGAATGATCCCAGCACAAAGGACTTAGCTGAATTCTCTACTAAAGAAGCCTGGCCTAGGGGCACCTGGGTGGCTCAGTCGTTTCAGCATCCCAATTCTTGATTTCGGCTCAGGTCGTGATCTCTCAGCTCATGAGTTCAAGCCCCATGTCAGGCTCTGCACTGATGGTGTGGAGCCTGCTTGGGATTCTGTCTCTCTCCCTCGCTCTCTGCCTGTCCCTGGTTTGCACTCTCACCCTCAAAATAAATAAACTAGAAGGAAGGGAGGAAGGGAAGAAGGGAGGAAGGGAAGGAGGGAAAGAAGGAAGGAAGGAAGGAAGGAAGGAAGGAAGGAACAAAGAAAGAAAGCAAGAAAAAGAGAAAGAGAAAGAAAGAAATCTGGCCTAATGACCCAGAGAGAGATCAAGTTTGGACACTTGTACTGTGGTTTTCCCAGGAGTCTTCCACTGCCTGAGCTCGCCTACTTTGTTCACGCTCACTCAACAACCACGTGGCTTTGCCCAAGTCCACTGGATTAATTTACAGGCAAGTTGCTCTGTGTAAAGACCCAAGGAAATATAGAGAACTGATCTGGGGTTGAATGCTGGGAACACTGATGGCCTCCAGAGAGAATGACTACTATTTCTTTCAAAATCCATGGGTTGTTCTAAAGCCCTGTCCACCCCAATTCATAGTTTTTCTGAATTTTCATTCTGCCAAGAGGTCTATTCTTCTAAAGGATAAAGAGGGGCCCCTGGCTGGCTCAGTGGGAAAGTGTGTGACTCTTGATCTTGGGATTGTGGGTTTAAGTGCCATGTTGGGTGCCAGAGGCTGCTAAGTAGGTAGGTAGGTAGGTAGGTAGATACATACATAAAGAGAATGAGGAAGGGGCGAGACAGAAGAAAGCTGAAAGGCTCTATCAGCAGAGGACACTGGTTTTTCTTTTCTTTTTTTTTTTAATGTTTATTTACTTTGGAGACAGAGAGAGACAGAGCATGAACAGGGGAGGGGCAGAGAGAGAGGGAGACACAGAATCTGAAACAGGCTTCAGGCTCTGAGCTGTCAGCACAGAGCCCAACGCGGGGCTCGAACCCACGGACTGTGAGATCATGACCTGAGCCGAAGTCGGACGCTTAACTGACCAAGCCACCCAGGCGCCCCAGGACACTGGTTTTTCAATATAAACACCAAAAATGCATGTGATGATGTTTTCATGCATCTGTAAGGAAAGGAGACAAAAGCAGACCATGCGACAAGTTTCCACAAAATTAGATATACTTAGTTTAAGGGTTTTTATTCTTGGTCACGTGCTTTTCAGTTCTGATACTTAAAATGCTTTTTCTTTTGCTTTGATACTTTAGATGTTAATGATTATAATAAAAAAAGGTGTACTTCCGACCAACAGCTTTATATTTAACTAAAACATATCAAATCCTATTCAAAATAATTTGAAGGCTCAGATTACACAGAACAAAAAGCATTCAAAACAAAGGTCCCTTGGGGTAAAAACTAAGGGCCCAGCCTTCTGCCCTTTTGGAGATTTTCATCATATAAGATGACTTCAAGTACTGTCCAATATTTGTCTTTCCAATGTCCACACAGAGTACTGTAAATAAAATATTACACGTAACTGCATTTTGCTACTTAGACAACACTGAGTCTACCCTGAGTGAACTAGACTGAGCTTTGCTGTGGGAGGGGAAGTTTTATTTGTAATAAGTTTGTACGGAATGAAATTATAGTTAAGCTGGAAGGGTCGTATTTCAAACAAGCAGGTTAGAATAAATTTCCAAAGATTTAGAACAGGTGTCTAAGGGGACGACAGCTCAGTGTGCCAACGAGCTGGGGACAATGAGGTACGGGAGCTGAGAGGAATCGACATTGAAATTGGAGCTAAACAGGGGTCTTGTGACCCCCCCTGCCGGGGGTGGGGGGGCGGTGCGGGGAGGAGACAGATCCAAGCACCAGGAGAGAGTAAACCTCAGGACCAGTTAGACGCAGGGCAGGAAACGTGAACTTGTATCGGTACCATTTTCTGGGTCATACGCTCAGCGCTGAGAATTTGCAGATGAACGAAAGACATGATTCCTTCTTCAAAGACGTTAACCTACAGGGGAACAGAGCCCAGGGAACTTATGACGGTAACATCCACAGGGTGCTATGGGGGACACCGGAGGGTGCAGAAGGGGCTTGCTGGTCAGGGTGTGTGTGAGAGCCTGACAGCGGCATCTTGCACCCTCGTGCACAGACACGCACAACAGGTGGGGAGTGCAGGAGGGCTATTTCTGCAGCGGTCTCCCGGAGGACTTGCCCACGGTCCCCACACGCCAGCAGGCAGAGCGAAGAGACTCACCCTCCCCCATTTGTCCGTGTCCACATGCTTCTGTGTCCCCAGGCCAGCGGAGCACGGGGCCTGGCCGCAGGGGACCCCAGGAAAGGCTCACAGGGGTGACAGGACGATGGGCTCTGAGCAAAGCTGCGTGTGGTGTAGGAGTTCGGAGCGTATCCAGCATCTTTAGTTTCACCGCTGCGGGGGGCGCGTGCGGCCGAAGTCTAACACCAGGAGTTGTGCCGTCTGAAAACGCGGGGGTGAAACAAGGAGGCGGCTTTGCCTGGAGGACAAGTGAAAAGCTGCCTCAGGAAATTCATTTCAGCTCGAGTTTCATCGAAGAGAAAACCAGCGTCAGTGACGGCTGACTGACAACGCTCCCACGATGGACAACAACCCGCACCGAGGCTGTGACTTTCCGCACTTACTACAAGCCGTGATCTCTCTGCAGACACAGCGGGTCTGCATTTCAGGTGCAGAACACATGTGATCTTCTCCTCGCGCCGGACAACAGACAAACGGAGGCATATCAAACATCTTAAGACTTTATTGAAGCACAACTGGATTGACTCAGGCGGCACGGGGCCGGAAGCGGCCAGGAAGGCCCCCAGCAGCTGAGGAGGGCCGCGGACCAGAGCGGCAGCAAAGTGAGGAGGCACCGACGGGCTTACACTCGGGTTTACTTCCACGGCCGCCACGGCATCGGAGCCACGTCAGCCTCGTGGTGCGTGTCGTGTCCGTCTCTAATGGATTCGTCCCACTATGTGGCATTAAAAGCACCGCGTCACTTTTGGTAAAGAAGAGAGCACAGTTAAGCTTGCTTGTAACTTGACCTTCGTTTAAGGAACAAACCTTTGTCTCCCTGCGTTGGAAATACGCCCCGTTCTTTACTTCAGTGTTTTCCAAAGGGACCAGAGGTAGCCTTGTGGGTGGAAAAATTCTTCCTCTGTACAACTGCCGGTACAATACACAATATGTGGCAGATAAGATGCCGTAACGTGAAGAATTTCTGGACCCTCCCCCCCCACAAAACCTAAGTGGCACAGCCCAGTCACTGTGACAACCAAAACATGCCCCAAATAAACAGATGAGAAGGTGGCAATGCTCTGAATGTTAGCACAGAGGCGGCCGATTTACTGCTTGAAGAAACAAAGTGTTTTGTTTCATGTGACTTGCTCTGCAGTTTCCTTTTAATTAAAAGTTGATTCCCTTTTGGAAGCGAGATTCATGTTTCTTAGCTTCTTTTAAATTTTTTTTTAACGTTTATTCATTTTTTGAGACAGAGAGAGAGAGAGAGAGAGAGCATGAATGGGGGAAGGTCAGAGAGAGAGGGAGACACAGAATCTGAAACAGGCTCCAGGCTCTGAGCTGT
Source organism: Lynx canadensis (assembly GCF_007474595.2). Lineage (NCBI taxonomy): Eukaryota > Metazoa > Chordata > Mammalia > Carnivora > Felidae > Lynx > Lynx canadensis. The sequence continues at coordinate 1,414,763 of NC_044307.1, read as the reverse complement.
CAGCACAGAGCCCGACGCGGGGCTCGAACTCCTTGGCCGAGAGATCATGACCTGAGCCAAAGTCGGCGCCCAACCGACTGAGCCACCCAGGCGTCCCTCTTAGCTCCTTTTAAAAGCAGCAGCCCGGGAGCCTGGGTGGCTCGGTCACTGGAGCGTCCGTCCGACTTCAGCCCAGGTCATTTCTCACGGTGTGTGGGTTTGAGCCCCGTGGCAGGCTCTGTGCTGACAGCACGCAGCCTGCATGGGATTCTGTTTCTCCCTGTCCCTCTGCCCCTCCCCCACTCCCACTCTCTCAAAAATAAACATTAAAAAAGAAATAAATAAATAAAAGAAGCGCAGTAGAGTGAAAAAAGTGAAAAAAGGCCATTTCACAAAGAAGTTGAGCACACTGACTGTATCTCCTGGAGAGAGGTAACCTTGAGAAATTCAACACCGTATCATAGTTTTATATAGAACAGAATAGTTACATTAACAAGCACTTTGCGCTTAATAAATCTGTTACTGTGGTAACAATCGCCCCGTGTGGGCAGGGTCATGATGCCCCCCCCCCCCGGGGGCCGGTACTGTGACGACTGTGAGGACGGAATGGCGCTCTCCAGACACCGGCTCACGAGGCACATGCAGGCTCCTGTGTGTTTCACATGAGCAAATCCACACCGCAGAGAGGCCGCTGTGAACACGAGGAGAGTGGTAAAGCTTCCATGATTGTGCAAACCTTCTTACACATGAGAACATGTCAGGGAGAGGAAAGGACGCAATTGAGGACTTTGTATAAAACCTCAAGGGTCCCCTGTGACCGGCCTTCAGAGGCACCGAGGGCAAACACCAGGAACAGGGTCCCCTGTGACCGGCCTTCAGAGGCACGGAGGGCGAACACCAGGAACAGGGTCCCCTGTGACCGGCCTTCAGAGGCACCGAGGGCGAACACCAGGAACAGGGTCCCCTGTGACCGGCCTTCAGAGGCACCGAGGGCGAACACCAGGAACAGGGTCCCCTGTGACCGGCCTTCAGAGGCACCGAGGGCGAACACCAGGAACAGGGTCCCCTGTGACCGGCCTTCAGAGGCACGGAGGGCGAACACCAGGAACAGGGTCCCCTGTGACCGGCCTTCAGAGGCACCGAGGGCGAACACCAGGAACAGGGTCCCCTGTGACCGGCCTTCAGAGGCACGGAGGGCGAACACCAGGAACAGGGTTCCCCTGTGACCGGCCTTCAGAGGCACGGAGGGCGAACACCAGGAACAGGGTCCCCTGTGACCGGCCTTCAGAGGCACCGAGGGCGAACACCAGGAACAGGGTCCCCTGTGACCGGCCTTCAGAGGCACCGAGGGCGAACACTAGGAACATAATTGTGGAAGGCTTCAGGGAAGCTCTGGCCCACACGCCAGTGGGTGCTTTTTCTTTCTCTGTTTGTCTTTTTTTTTGGGGGGGGGGGTGACGTTGATCGTGAATGGAGCATGTCTTTGTGTGTTTGCCACAAGCCCTACCTGTCACTACCAAGTCAGACACAGAATATCAATTGCCATCCTATCTCCAGCCTGCTTTGCTGGCTGAGAAGACTCTAGCTTTTAATCATCTGACAAGACTCTAGCTTGGCCCTTACAATGCAATTCTTCTTTCAGGAAGCTCTGGGCCCAATGTGGGGCCTGAACTCACACCTGCAGATCAAGAGTTGCATGCTCTCCCGACTGAGCAGCCGGGCGCCCCCAGCTCAGCCCTTACTCAGCCTCTCTGGTGCTTCATCTCTGACTCTCCCCCCTCTTTCTAGTCACATTCAGAGACTTCCAGTTTCAGGAAAGCATCGCAACCCCCTCGACTGTGCCTTTCCATATTTGTTTTCTCTGCTTTCTCAACTCTCATTCATCCTTCAGAAATTCAACTCATATCAGGATCAGAGCAGGGGTGAGGCAAGTGAGGCACTTAGGGTACACAATTTAAGGAGGGATTCACTCTCTGGTGCCCTGGTGCGTGTTTGTCCAACACCACCCAGCAGTTAGCTGAACCCTCGCACGACCCGCCTGGTGGTGTAAGCAAAACATTAGAAAAGATTAAGAAATGTTACTCGATATTTCTAGAAACTCTCTTGGTTTTTAGGATGCCACAATTATTTGTATTACACCTGAATAGTGGCTTGCGCCAAGCCTGCACTGTTCCTTGCTGTGTACCTGAGCAAACAAGAAGATGCTCTGGGAGGGACGAGACACACAGGTAAGTATGCAGGTACAATGCAATATGGCGGGTGCTCTGACGAAGGGGAGGGTTAGAGCCCTTGAGGGATCTAACTCTGAGACAATCGACCGCAAAGCTCCATGAAGCACAGTCTGATTGGGCTGTCTTAAAACATGAGTACGGATGGTTAGACATGGGACGTAAGAACCTTCCAGATGGAACGTATGCACAGAGTTACCAGGGCATTCTGAAAGTGGTCCTTTGGGACAACAGATGTACAGACTGAGTAGGAAAGGGAAAGGCAACGAGGCTGAAAGAGGAGGCTGGACATGAAGAGTCTTGAGCCGTCGGCAGATGCTGAGGCGGTACATGACATTGGCTCTGGGTTTTACGACCGTCGCTGTGGTGATGGTGTGGAAGATGGACCCCCGCACAACAGGTGGATGGGGGTAGGGCTGGAGACAGGGAGACTGGTTCCAAGGCCACATGAACAACGTAGGAGGGCTCCAAGGAGGTGGTGATTCGAGATCGAAGGAGGCAGAGATGAGTGTAAACATTTGAAGGGAGTCAGGTAGAACTTACTGACCCACTGGCTACAAGGACCAGATGAGATTTTCAAGCTCCCAGGAAGTGACTGTCCTGCTTCTAACCAGAGGGCTGGTTTCCCTTTTATGTCTCTTGTCTCTCACTGTGTTCTGGCAGCCCGTACCCCACTACCCTTCTCTTTACGTTGACTTGACTGGCTTGCAAATCTTACAGCTTAATCTTTCCTGCCTATATATTCACAAATAGCCCTAATGTTGCTTAAGCTCAAGTTTTGCACTTTGGCGGAGGTCAAAAGCTCAGTTTCACTAGGACGTTCCATTTCCTTCTCCCTGTTCAAAACCCAGTGATCATATTTTCCCAAATCAGCCTCTTTTCTCAACTTTTCCTTTGGAGATGGAACTACCCCTTCCTGCACCTTATGGCTGGAAATCCTTGCTTTCGGTCTTTCCTAGGTTCAAACTCTTGGACATACACAAATCACAAAATGAGTAGGGTCAAAAGTAGACTCGTTTCTGTAACATGGGGAAGATGAGACAGCTGTTGAGGAAGCCTGGGTCCCTGGGGCATCTCATCTCTGACAGCAACATGTACAGGAATCATGTTCAGAGACAAAGCTAGAGTGATCTCTGAGAACAGGAAGGGTGATTAAAGAGTAGGATAGTGATTTTGTGCTGTTATTACACTTGCCACTCTCCCAAAGCCTTGGTTAGCTACAGTGCATTTTCTTCAAAAATCTATCTTCCTTGAAGACGTTCCTGGCTCTAAGGGCTTTTTATCTACTTTTCTACACTAACAACCAATGTTCCCTGCCTCTAGTTCACATGCCAGAGTCTTCAGATAGCAGTGACCCCTACGAAGATGGCAACACTCTCTCTTCTCTACAGGAGCAAGTACCCTCATGCCTCTTCCCCCCCCCCCCCCACCAAGCCCTGAGGTCACTGTGCTGAACACAGCTCTTGTACAGGCATTTCTTGGGACTTTCCTGAGAGCCCAGAAGACCCAGAACATAAAACTCTCTCCTTTGACCTGGCTACTGTCAAAACAGGTTTAGAAACTGGAAATCTTACTCTTGGAAAAAATAATAAGACAGACTAATAAAAACTTATCAGCCCTTACAGTTTTTAGAGACAAACTAAAGAATTAAATGATGTATATGACACTTAAAAAAGCCGTGGACAAATAATCTGACAGAAAAAATGGGCAAAAGAGCCAGATACACATGCTACAAGAAGAGACATCCAAAGGGCCAGTAGATACATGAAAATGTGCTCATCCTCATTAGTCATCAAGAAAACATGTATGATAACTATAAAGAGATAATACTAGATACCCATGGGAGTGGCTACAGGTAAAAAGACTGACAAAACCGAGTAGTGATAAGGCTGTAGAGAAAGTAGAACCATCTGCTGGTAATAGAACCATTTTGGAAGATTATTCAACAAGTACTACTATAATCACGGACCAGCCCTCCCACCATCAGGTGCACAGCCAGAGGCGCATATACACGCACACCAAACGGATATTCCTAGTGGTAGTCTTTGCAATAGCTCCAAACTTGAAGCCACTGAAGATCTTAGATTCTTAACCCACTATTTGTTGACTTATTTTTGCCACTCAACCATTTTGCTGATCTGTGACGAAAATTCATAGCTGGCATCCCATGCCAGTCTAATCAGGGCTAGGAGGGCAGGGGCTCAGTCATGATCACCCTCTCCTGAAGCACAGGGTCTCAAACATTCAACAAAGTTGAACAGACATCTGTTGGACTGAACTGAGTTAAGGAAAGCCTCTGGGTTGGGAGCCTGGAGGACCAAGAACATCACTGACAGAAATAGAGAATTTGGAAAAAGGAGCTGGTTTAGATTAAAAGAGAGCTATTCTCTTGAATTGTGAGAAAATTTAGCAACTTTGCTTTCAACTGTCTTCCCCTGAAGCTTGTGCTTGGTTGTCAGGTTGGAAAAGGGTAAAGAAAGTAGCAATGTCAACAAACAGCAGAATGAAAGAGAGGGAGTACGTGACCACGTAGTCAGCAAGGACATCAAAGCAGGATTCGTGATAATGCAAATAATTTGCCTGGACAAGAGACTGACTTGTTGATGTTTACACTGAGATTTTTTTAAAATGTATTTTTATTTACTACATGATTATCGTAAGAACAATCGAGTGCATTTTTTAAAGTAGATTCTACACCGACATGGCGCGTGAACTCATGACCTCGAGATCAAGAGCCATGTGTTCTACCACCTGAGGGAGCCAGGCACCCCCACACTGGGATTATTTGTAATGTTTTTGGCTTTTGAGAGAGCTCAAGTGGGGGGAGGGGGCAGAGGGAATGGGAGAATCTTAAGCAGGCTCCACACTCAGCACAGAGCCTGACGAGGGGCTCGATTCCATGACCCTGGGATCGTGACCTGAGCCGAAATCAAGAGTCGGACGCTCAGTTGGGAATTGTTAATACACGACCTAACCCGTTAAACTCTGCATTGTATGCCGCAGCTCTACTGAACAAAGATGAGGAACAGAACCAGTTGGAACCCTGCAGCTGGCACATGCTTGCAGCCGAGGACACTCTCACCGCCCTCAGCTTGCTGCGCAGGTACCCCCATCCCAGCCCCCCGCCGCCGCCTCGTGTGGAGGAGCTCCTGGGTTGCGTCTCAAAGGACTGGACTTGAACGGTGGAACCTGAAAGCAGTTAGGTATATGGGCTGCAGAGGGATCCCGTGGCCAAAACACAGGAAGGAGATCACAGGGAATGAACTCCCAGGATGGGAGGCACCAGAAGCCTGATCCAATCCCAGGACACAATCCACCTAACCTCACACGAGGAGAAAGATCACCCGAACAGGCCTATAACTATTAAGAAAGTGAATCAATAATTAATAACCTTCCAAAAAGAAAGCACTAGGCCCAGACAGTTTCACTGGTGAATTCTAGCAAAAGTTTTGGGAATAAATGGTACCAATTCCCCATACTCTCCTCCAGAAGACAGAAGCAGAGGGGATACTTCCTAATTCATTCCAAGAGGCTAGCATCACCCTAATACCACAATCGGATGAAGACATTATAGAAAGGAAAACTACAATGTCTTTCGTGAACACAAATGCAAAAATTCTCAACAAAATACCAGCAAACCAAACCCATTAGCGTATAAAAAGAATTGTACACCATCACCAAATAGGCTTCCTTCCAGGCATACAAGGCTGGTCTAACATTTGAAGATGAATCAGTATAATTGATCACACCAACAGGCTAGAGAAGATGAACAGAAAAAGCATTTGAAAAAACCCAACACTCTCCCATGATAACCACTCTCAGCAAACTAGGAAGAGAAGGGAACTTTCTCAGGATGATAACTAATATTTTTAAACACCCTAGAGCTTCCATCTACATAATGGTGAGAAGCTAGGAGCTTTCCCACTAAGATCGGGAAGAAGGCAAGGACGTCCCCTGGTAACACTCCCATTCAATGCCGTCCTAACTAATGCAACAAGACAAGAAAAGGACATTAAAGGTATAGAGGTTGGGAAGAAAGGAATAAAACTGTCTTTGTTCACAGAGGACATGCTAATCTATACACAAAGTCTCAGAAAGTCAAGAAAAAGAAATCTACTCCAGGAACTAAAAGGTGACTACAGATAGCAAGGTCGACAGATCGAGGTCCATAAACGAAGGTCACTTGCTTTCCTGTATATCAGCAACGAACCACTGGAATTTGAGATTAAAAACACAATACCATTTACATTGACGCCAAAATAATGAAATACTTCAGTATAAATCTAATACACTATGTGCAACATCTATATGAAGAAAACTACAAAACTTAGATTAAAAAAAAATTACATGGGGCGTCTGGGTGGCTCAGTCCATTAAGCATCCCACTCCTGACTTCAGCTCAGGTCATGATCTCATAGTTCGTGGGCTCGAGGCCCACATCAGGCTCAGCACTGACAGTGGGAGGAGACTGCTTGGGATCCTCTCTCCCTCTCTCTCTGCCCTTCCCCCACTGGCACATGCTCGCTCTCCCTCTCTCTCTTTCTCAAAATAAATAAATAAACCTTAAAAAAATAAAATAAAAATAGGGGCACCTGGGTGGCTCAGTGGCTTAAGTATCTGACTTCAGCTCAGGTCATGATCTCATAGTTCATGGGTTCGAGCCCCACATGGGCTCTGTGCGGACAGCGTGGGGCTTGGAGCCTGCTTAGGATTCTCTCTCTCTCTCTCTCTCTCTCTCTCTCTCTCTCTCACTTTCAAAATAAACTTCAAAAGAAAAAAAAACCCAACAACAGCAAGAAACGCAAGCCACCATCCATGCCTGGTTTCTCTGCGTAGAAGTCCTAGTGAGGGTTTGTGTGACTGATCTTCTGGCTCCACACTCTGTCCCTCCTAACTGCACCAGATCTGAGCCTCTGTCCCTGCACACATTCTAGGCATTACTGGGCACCAGAACCCTCTATTCAGAAAGCTGAACTTGCAACGGAAAGGTTCACTTCTAGGCTGAAAAGGTCACTTTCTGTATTCCTTTTGGCAGCTAGGTATTTGCCCAAGCAACGCTGCACTCTGCGCCTGTCTTCGGAGGGCTTTGGTTAGAGTGAAGAATCTTGGAGGTTAGAGAAAAATCCCAGAAGACACTGGCAGGACAAGAACAAAACCTGAAGCTAGCAGCCCTGCATTTGTCTAGAGAAAACTGAAACCTGTTCACCCTGCAACTGCTGGGTAGATGCCTCCCCCAGAGCAGAGACATACCCCCCCCCCCCCCGCGGGATAGCTCACATCTTCCCCCACCTGTTGGCCGGCCTCATGCAGTCCAGCTCCCGCTCCAGACCTTACAGTACAGTCACCGCCTCCTCTCCGCTCTCCGGGTGCTGTCCCCGCACCCAGGCCTGGAGCTCGGCGGGCAGGACGGTCAGGAACTGCTCCAGCACCAGCAGCCCCAGGATCTGCTCCTTCGTGTGTGTGTTTCTGGGCTCAGCCACTGGCGGCTCAGCTCGCGGAGCCGGCGCAGCGCCTCCCGGGGCCCAGGCGCCTCTTGGTAGCAAAACTGCCTGAATGAGGTTCCTTCCTTCCGATGCTGGATTCTGTTTCCACACATGTTCACCCTTCACCTTCAGGGTCACAAGCCCCACGGGCTCCTCTGGAACTTGGGGTCAAAGCGCCAGCCGCGCTTGGCTTCATTTCATGCTCTGCTGCACTGAGACACCCCCACGCAGGGCCCGTTACACTCTCCTTGAGAGATTTCCCTCGAGGTTCTTTCCAGCTGCGAGGAAGCAGGAAGCGCTCCGAACGGGACGGGCTCGATGCCAGCCAGATACATGCTAACTCAGGAAACACCGCGGAAATAGTTAGAAAATAAATGCTAAAATTACTTGCATGCTACCAAAAACATTTCCAGAGGAGCTGTCCTAAGCAAAGAAAGCTTGTCAGAGACGAGGGACCACACGCTGGAACTCCCCACACTGAGATTCTTGCTGTTCCTGCCCCCGGTGAACTAGCTGCCCTCCCTCTGTGACCCCCCAGGGATTTGCTCACCTGCGCTTTGGGACTGACCCTCTGCACGCCTACCTCCGTGTAGGGGCTGAGCTCCCCGTCTACGCAACAACAGCACAGGTACACCCTCAGGTTCTGACGCGCTCCTGCTGCCCAGCAGGGCCCTAGGCTCGCCCCGCAGCAGGAGCTGACCCGCGCGGCCCACCAGGAGCGTCGGGCTCGGCTGAGTTGGGGCTGCTGCCCCCCATCCCGGAGGCGGCGGGACGGACGGTGGGCTCACCCCAGGACAGGTGGGCGGGAGAGGGGTGAAGAGCGAGCGCGCGCGCGGAGGCGGGGGCCCTGGCTGTGATCTCCACCCCGGGTGTGACATTTACTGTTACAATGAGGGGAGAGGGGGGAGGTCGGCACTGGCCCCTCCGGGTGCAGACGGCTTTGGTCCGGGGTCGGCCAGCCTGTGGCCACACCCGCGTCCGCGTTCCTGCAGGGTGTGCTGGAGGCGGGCAGTTCTCTTCCCCGACGGGGACCGTGTGGGGAGGGTCGAGGGGACCCGGGCCCAGGCCCTCCCCCTCCCCCCACGTCCGTGACGTCACAGCCCCACAGGCTGGGAGCTCAGAAGACAGATGATCAGTAATTCCAAGTAACTCCGGGCCTCGACACGGGGGAAACAGGAAGGTCTCGGGTTCACGCGTCTTCCGTGCGACACAACCGATACACTCGGGAGCCCCACTGGAGGGGGTGGCCTGCCTGGAGCGGGGGGGGGGGGGTGGGGGGGCAGACGGCGGCCCGCCTGGAGGAGGAGGGGGTGGCCTGCCTGGAGCAGCGGGGCAGCGGCCCGCCTGGAGGACGGGGTGTGGTCTGTCTGGAAGGTAGGGGGGCAGCCTGCCTGGAGGAGGAGAGGATGGCCTGCCTAGAGCAGGGGGAGAGCAGCTCGCCTGGAAGAGGAGGGGGTGCCTGCCTGGAGGAGGGGGAAAGACGGCCTGGAGCAGGGCGGAGGGGCCAACGGGAGGGGTGGGGGAGATGGCCTGGAGAAGTGGGGGGAAAGGTCTTCCTGGAGGGTAGGGGGGGCGGCCTGCCTGGAGGAGGGGGCGGTGGCCCGCCTGGACGCGACTTTCGGAGCGGAAGGGCGCGCCGGCGAGGCCCCAATCCGGCCTCTGCACCGCTCCGGCCGCCCCCTCCCCGCAGGCTCCCCTCCCCTCCAGCCGGCAGAGCCCCTCCCACCGGAAGCCGGGCCTCGCGCCGCAGAGACGGAAGTAAATATCAGCGGCCCCCGGGTCTGGCCGAGGTGGGTCCTAGAGCAGCCGGCAAGGGAAAACCTAGAGGTCCGGAGGCCTCTCTAGGACGCGGGCGGCCTCCCGCTCTCGGTGGTGCCGTGGTCTGCGTTTGCTGCACCCAGAGCGCCCCCAGGCCTCGCAGCTGTCAACCGTGCGCCCGTCCTTCCAGGGTTGTTTGCTTCTCCCACCAACACGGCCCAGAGCTCCTGCAGACCCCCTTCTTTGTGCTGGGAAGAGGCATGCAACCTGATGCTGGAAATAAGGCAGGAAGCTGGGAGAACCTTAGCTTGTTGCCAGAAATCTCCAGTTGTGCCCAGACGCCGTGCTGTCCCAGCCCCACGATGGGCGGGTTCTGCAGTCTGACATCTTGATGGTCTATCTCGTATTCCACACCCTCTCCAGGCTCGCGTGGGCTCTGAAACCTGAACAAATGTTCATTGCTTCCCCTAGCGTCCAGTACATGAATCAATGGATGACACGCCCAGAAAACGCTCGTGTAGAATTTTGACGCTTGTAAGGGAGGAAAACACAATTTTCCCTCGACCCTTCTAACTTCTTGGCTGGCGTCCCGGTAACAAAAGACAGATTAAGGAAGGGGAAACACAAGTTTATTAATGTGTATATCTCATGTACACGTGGGAGAGACCTAGGGAAAAATGAGTGACTCTCAGAGGTGGCTGAGAATTCAGGCAGCTAAAGACAGAACAAAGAGCGTGCAAGGGAGACCAGGTGTGGGAGCTAACCAGGAAAGGTATGAACAGGAGTAAGGTTTGTTAGTGCCTTCTTGTTTCTTGTGACTCGGGGTCGACCTTCTCTTCCTCACAGAGAGCAAGACATCCTTACAAAAGGTTAACTTGGACTCTTTTCTGGGCTTCTCCTGTGTCTATTTCTCAAAGAAATCCTTATGCCAAAAAAAGTATATTTTGCTGCCGTTCAAACTCATGCTTTATTCTGATCCCTTTTCTGATGATAATCTCTTGATCTGAAAGGAAGGAATACCCATCTTATACCCATTCCCTTCATAACATGTAAGGACATCTTCCTTGAGCTGTCCAGATCAAACTCTGCTCTCTAACACCTTTCTCTAGCTCAGGAACTACATATTTATTTTATTTCTAATTCCACTCTCAGATTCTTTCAACTGATAACAGACAATAGACATAGATGACCCCACTCAGCCCCAGCATGGAGACTGAGCTCCTCAGTATTGCAAAGTCCAGACTACAAAATTAAGCCTTCTGGGGGCACCTGGCTGGCTTGGTCAGTAGAGAGTGGGACTCTTGATCTCGGGGTTGTGAGTTTGAGCCCCACAGTGGGTGTAGAGATTTCTTTTATGATTTGGTCCCTGCTGATCTCCCCAACTTTTTTCCCCACCACATCCTTGCAGCAAACACTTCACAAATACCATTTTGAAGTACTTTGGGTCCCTCTGGGGCTTTGTACATGTTGTTCCCTCTGCTAAAATTGGACTCCCTGAGATCATTTTCAGGCTTTCCCTGCCTTATACTGAGGTCTTCACTTAGCACTTCAAGAAAGCTTTCTCTTCGAGCTCCTCCATCACTCATCACGCTGTAGTACAACTGCATCCTGGGTTCCTTGTCTCAAGGAGTTTATCTTACGTTTTCTCAAGGAGTCACATTAACATTGGGAGGAGGGGGCTCTTTGGAGGTTTCTGAAGAAAAGACATTTAACAGGCATTCCCTGTGTCCTACCTCGTAGATTAAATGCCATTTTACTTTGCAAACGGAGGGGTATGGCAAGTGGGAGATTCTTTAAGTTTTGTGAAAGCTTTTCTGAGAATAAGTCTCATTCCGTGCAAGAATCAGAAACTGGAACATCACGGGGAGTAGAGTAGACCCAGGCATATAAGACGGATTCTGGATAAGAAACCACATCCTCCTCCATACCCATTCCTTTGCAAGGAATTTTGAATCTCCTTTCCTTTATTTAATCTGCTCTTTATTTTTCTTGTTGGGGAAGATAGTTCTGAGGAGGTGAAGTGTGCAAGAGGACATCCAGGATTCCAGAGTTAACAGGGGTCTGGCAGAAAAAGGAAGGGGACAGGAGGGAAGGAATCGAGAAACAGAAGTTTCAGGGAGGAAATTGTTAGCTCAAGTTCATCTAGTGTGGAGCTGATACTTCAAGCGCCTGGGTGGCTGTCAGTTGAGCTTCCTACTTAGGCCTAGTCATGATTTCATGGTTTGTGGGTTCGAGCCCTGAGTTGGGCTCTGCTCTGACGGTGCGGGGCCTGCTTGGGATTCTCTCTCTCCCTCTGCCCCTCCCTGATTCATGCTTTTTCTCTCTCTCAAAAACTAGCTAAGTAATTAAAAAAGACTTCAAACCTTGAATAATCGAATTAGATGAAAGTCCTAGGCATTTCCTCTCCTGTTCTTTTCTTTCTTGTTTTCACGGTTAGAGCAGGCAGTAGGTTAGGCTCTACCAGGGTGCCTGGAGGCCAGCCAAGGGGTGGTGGTGCCCGGCTGTGGGGAAGTCCAAGACTGGTCTGGCAGCACCCCACAATAAATCCACAAGAAGCCAGATCAAACCAGACGCACCCAAGACAAAGGGGGCTGCAAACCCTGACCGACTAAGGGAAAACAGGTGGGGAAAGCTGCCCCCAACCCCCCTCCCCCAGTAATAAATACTCCACCCCCCAGCCAACAACTGTCAGTAAGAGATCAAAACCCCAACCTGAGGCATACGGCTTTCCTTGAGCTCACCCGCTCTGACATCTTGAGGGTGTGCTCAGTTTAATAAACATTCCTACTTGCATCGTTCAACCATTGTGTCTGGTCTGTCCTTAAATTGTTTGCTGCGACAAGACTCGGATCCTCCGGCAACATCCCTGGGACCAGCTGGGCAGAGGCCTCTGGGCTTGGGGTCTCCCTAGGGCACCTGACAACACGGCTACCTTGTGCAAATGGAAACAAAGCTACCTGAAAAACATATATAAAGCACTTGCATGTAACATAATGTAAATTTTGTAGAATTGCTCAGTAAACATCTATTATTGCATACAAAAAAGAAGGACATTGGGGTGCCTGGCTGGCTCGGTTGGTAGAACATGGGATTCTTGATCTTGGGGTTGTAAAATTCAAGCCCCAAAATGGATATAGAGATTCCTTAAACATAAAATCTTAAAAATAATTACATTGGCTGTCTACAGAATTATTGCAGATTGGAGGTGCTTGCTGAGATGTGGTGAATAAATGCCTATTTCCACTTTAATAAATGCAGCTGTAAAACCCAATTCCACGTGAGTGTACTAGCGAGCTAAGGAAGGATGTGTTCTATTTTGAAAGGAGTTTGAAATGGATGAGACAAAGTTTTCAAGATACTTGAGTAGAACACCTGTCTTAGCAAGGCTCCTGTAGCAAAATGTCACAAAATGTCAGGGTTTGCAGCCCCCTTTGTCTTGGGTGCGTCTGTCTAACCAAAGTTTGTATCTTCTGGTTCCCGAAGGTGTAAAGTCCCACATCAGGGTGGTCCGAGAGGCTGGGTTCTGGTGAGGGCCCCTTCCTGTGTTCGGAAGGCAGTCTTCCCATTGTGTCCACGCATGGCTGAAGACCACAGTGAGGAAGCAGGTTTCTCAGGATTCTTTACCAGGACCCTAATCCCATTCTGGAGGGTTCTACCCTTATGACATCTTAATCCTAATTACCTCCACATATCCCACCTCCTAATACCATGACGTTAGGAGGTAGGGTTTCAACATATGGATTTTGGAGGGGCACAAACATTCAGTCCATAACAGAGATTGTCATATATTTGCAGCTACCTTACAACTCTTCCAGTTGTAGCAAACTGCTAACAGTGCAAATGATTTTCATTCACAGAAATGCAAATGAATCGTGTCCAGTGGAATGCAGGAGATCATTGCCCTAGAAATTGACAGGTAAAAAAAAGTAAATCTATTCATAAATTTACTTCAGCATTCCAGATTGCTTATAACTATGTAGTACTTCAAATTTTCTTACCGGTTGTTACACTGACACATACTCATTTTTATTTGTATGAGAGTTACAATTTTACCTTCTTTTAAGAACACAATCTTTTAACAATTTGGAAACAGGGGGTATACACCAAAGGCAGAAACAAAATACCAACTTGTGGCTGGCAAATGTAGACTAAAGAGCATGGTTTAGATCTGAAACTAGAAGGGCTTTCTCTCCTCCTTCTTCTCATGTCTACACCTGGAACCCAGTAGACACACTCACCCAGCAGCTCTGTGAAGGTGCACGTAATCATACTAAAATCAAACTTAAGATCCAATATACTAGGCATATAAAAAGTCATTTATGAGAACAGCATCATTTTTTTTCCTTCTAGAGATTTCCAGCTACTATCTCCTCCCCCTCACATTATCTTCCCGCCCTTTTCTAAGTCACCCAGTTTTCTATCAGAAATTAAAAATTCTTCCAAAGTCTTTAGAAATCCATTTGTCTCCTCCTGCAAAAAATAATTTTATGAGGGCAGTGGTTATACGTGCGTAAGATACATGATGTGCTGTATGTGTACGTATTTAATCAGGAGACACCTTGCCAGAATTAGTTTCATTCCCCCCCCCCTTAAGCTTTTATATTTCATTACCTATTTCTCTTGACCACAGTTAATTTCATACTGCAGGGAGTGAGCCTGTCTTGTAGTACTTGAACCCTGTGGTTCCCGCTATCTGCATTCAGAACATGGCCCTCCAAATGGGAACGCTGGATCCTGTCCCTGATGAACATGTCCTGGGAATCCTATTGTTGCACAAAAACAGCTTTCTTTACACCTGCACCGCCTCTCCCATTTTGACTGATGAGCATAAAATCAATAATGTGATGAGTCCAGTCATGAGTGGTCACAATGACAGGAACACACATGGCCATTCAGACATGAATCCTCTAGACCTGGCATTAAACATTTAACCTCAACATTCAGGACTTACTTCTTATCCTGAGTGATATGGCAAGGCTGGAATGTGTTCCTGAGGCAAAACCAAAAGTCATTTAACTGTAATATAAGCACAAGGGCAGAAATTAATTTTATTATTTCTAAATTATCTTCTCCTGTCCTACCCCACCCTTCTCTACCCTATCCTATCGCACTCTACCTAACCCTACCCTACCCCACTCCACCCCACCCTACCCTACCAACCCTACCCTATGCTATCCTATCCTAGCCCCACCCATCCTATCTCACCCTGTCCCATCCTATGTTGTATTTTCACTGGCCCAACCAGGGCTGCATCCCCTGGCACACAGTAGGCATTCGTTAAACACTTGTTGGATGGACGGTAGAGGCAGCAGGACGGGTCGTGTCACGCAGAGACCCGCAGCACCGCGATCGTGAGCGGGCGGACTTCACACGCAGTCCGTGAAGTGGGACGCGGGAGTGTGCGCGGTGACCGCGTTTCCGCGGGAACACAGGTGCAGGCACGCGTGCAAGTACGGACAGAGTGGGGATGCAGGAGAGCGGTGGGGACGGCGGTGTGGCTGCCGCGGCGCCCGGGGCACCTAGGGCACACAGCCCTGACCGCGGGCGCACGCGTCGTCCACCCGTGAGACTAGCTCCACGACTGGAAAGCGCAGGGCAGCACGAAGCACCCGTGTACGGCTGCACGGGCGGCAGTCCGCGGGCCTCGCGCGCCGGGCAGCGCCGGGCGTGGACCGGGTAAGAGGACACACACCCACCATCACGGCCCTCCTCCCTGCGCCGCAGCGCCGGCAGCTACGCGGCCCAAATCTCGCGGTTTCCCAATCTATCGCGATGCCTCAGCGGCTCCAACGTCTGGCGATCTCCGCTCCCAAATCACTCGGCTTTCAGGAAGTATCGCGATACTTTCGCCTTCGCTATTTTCGGTGTTTTAACGGCCTCTGTGAGAAAATTTTAAGTCAATTTTTAATACTATAGGTCTCTGAGAGCTCCATGCATAATTCTCAAGTCCATGCCATTGCGTAGAAAATTACAGGAGGAGAAAAAGGATGTGTCAGAAGTGGGATTCGAACCCACGCCTCCATTCGGAGACCAGAACCCCCAGCGCGGGGAAGCGGAGCTTGAGTCTGGCGCCTTAGACCACTCGGCCATCCTGACACCCTGCGGAAGGGGAGAGATTTTCTACTGAAGTAGATGTCCAGGCCGGGCGCTTCTGTGACGCACATGCTTGTGCCGGAGGCAGCGCTGACGTCAGAGGTGCCCGCCGCAGCTGGAAGAGCCGAGAGCCACCTGTGGCCGGGAGAGGAAGCGGGCGGGAGGAGAGGAGCTGTTCTTGTAAACGCGGCTGGGGCGCCGGCCGGCCGGCCGGAGCGCGGGCGTCCCGAGCCCCCGGCCCGGTCCCAGCCTCCGGGCGCGCTGCTGGTTTTCTTTTCAGGAGAGGGAGGAACAACAACCAACGTACAAAACACCTCAGTTCCGTGGCGCGGCGTCTTCCTCCCCAGGAGTGCTCGCACGCGCCGGGGAGTTTGTTGGGCTCCGAAAGTGCCTGCGCCCACCTGTGCAGGTGCGGGTGCCTGTGCGGGTGTAGGTGTAAGTACCTGTGCGGGTGAGGGTGCAGGTGTAAGTAACAGTGCGGGTGTCTGTGCAGGTGAGAGTGTTGGTGCGGATGCCTGTGCGGGTGCAGATGAGGGTGCGGGTGCAGGTGTGGGTGCCTGTACGGGTGCAGATGAGAGTGTTGGTTCGGGAGCCGGTGCAGGTGTGGGTGACAGTGTGGGTGCAGGAGCCCCTCCCCGCCCTCGGGCTGCTCCCGGATGCTGGGATCTGAGCCCCACGCGTCTGCTGCCAGGTGGGGGACAGCAGCGCCACGCCTCCGCACGCAGGCTTTCCCGCTTTCTCCGCTTTGCTCGGAGTAATCTGAGCTCTGGGCCTGGACCACAAGCTCGAAAACCCTTTCCAGCAGCTGGACTGAGAGACCCTGGGGGTGTGGTAAACTGTGCGGAGAAACCCTGGCAGGCCCCATGAGGGTCCAGGACGGTGCCCGAGTGCAAACTAGGGGCCCAATAAATGGATCTGACCCTTGTTTCTGCAGCTCCGCTTCGGGCTAAGCTCAGGGAGTAGGGACAGATTTGAGAGTGTTCAGTACATTTTGTCCCGATGGGTTATTTTCTGTATTAACCCACAAACGTTTTTCTTTCTGGGAGGCACAGGTTACTCTTTTCTTCACGAAGAAGAACTAATTTGAGGTTTAATAGGCCCTGTTTTAGATTCCCAGACTCTCTTGGTTTCACACCTGTTTTTGACAGTGAAAGAGAAAATGGGAGTGAGAAGCACATGGTTTCCTAATTTCCCTCTCTGCAAGGTGTGAGGTTTGCTGTACTTTAAGAAGCTGTAGTTCCGTGGGAAGGAAGTCATCCCACAAGTGATTCTAGACGTGCTAGGCGTGGCCGTTGTAACCTCTTAAAAAGCTGGGATTGTTACTGGTTTCCTAATTGCAAGGTACTGCAGATACCCCACGTCAAACCGGTGCTGTCCAACGTTGGGTTATTTCTAATTTTTCACTCTCGTCAGCAAACGCTCCAAGGAACATTCCTGTGTAGATGAATATTTTCAAATATCCATAATTATTTCCTTACATTTCTAGAAGTGGAGTCCCTAGATTAAAGTTTATCCAGTCTTAAAAGTTTTTGATACATGCTGTCCAGCCGCCACCAGAAAATTTGAAGCCATCTGGATACCGCAAACCTGGCCAACAAAGGGTTGATTAAACAACAAAACATTTTAACGGGTGAAAGGTGACAGGACATCATTCTGCAACTCTGAGTGAGGTTCAAGGTTCGTGTTTGAAGGGTTCTCACACTGCTTAACAAACTGAAGTGTTCATCTCTCCGTATTGATTTGCAAAACTCACTATAAGAAACATAAAGCCTTGTGACTGTTTCTATTTATCAAGAACCCAGGCAGAAATTCCTATCTTTCACTATATTTTACCTTTTAATCTCATTAAGTCCCTTAAACATTCAGCCAATTTTCATAGAAACTATGAGTCATACAATTAACAAGTTTCCCTTATTGATCTTTAAAAATCGAACTCTGGTCCATATTTAAGGTCCTTTTTAATCATGCTATACATTTACTTTTATTTCTGGTCACTTTTGTCCCATCCTTATCTCTCTTCCTTTTATGGCATGTTAAACTGCTGCTACCTTGATTTTGGTTTTTAAATGGCTTGAAGTCCTTTCTGGAATAAGGTGAGGTATAATTAAACATGTAACTATTTTCACTATTTACTAATAATTATGCAATAGGACTCCCCCATCCTAAATATTTATTTTTTTATTTTTAAAATCTTTTTTAATGTTTATTTATTATTGAGAGACAGAGAGACACAGAGCATGAGCAGCTGAGGGGCCGAGAGATGGAGAGACGCAGAATCTGAAGCAGGCTCCAGGCTCCGAGCTGTCAGCACAGAGCCTGATGTGGGGCTCAAACTCACAAACCAGGAGATCATGACCTGAGCCGAAGTGGGATGCTTAACTGACTGAGCCACCCAGGTGGCCCCCTAAATTTTAATGAAAACATCTTCCACAAGAGGGACTTTGAAAGACCTGAAAATTTTAAAGGGTGGAGGGAACTAAAAAGAAAAGCTGATGGTGGTGTTCTACACCAATTTGAAAAACGGAATTTAATTCCCATCCTCAAAATGAGTGTTTTATGTGACGCTGGTAAACACATCTGATTCTCGGATTATCATGTCCGAGAATTACTTTAAAGTAACAGGGATGGGGGTAGGAATGCAGAAGAGGCTATATTGGAAATGGGATTGGCCGTAAATTGATAGTTGTTGAAGCTACGAGGTACCATGGGGAGTTCAGTGTGTATTTTCCTCACTTTTTGTGTGTGCTTAAAGGTTTCCGTAGTGAAGAGTTCAATATGGGGGGTGGGGATGAGAATCACCTATAACCTCATTAAAAGCATCTGTTAATACTTTGGCATATTTTGCTCCAGTTTTTTTTTTTTTTAATGTGTAGGTTGAAAAATGTGAAATCTCTACCCTAAAATAAATTATCTTCTTTTTCTATCACATTCTTGTTGTGCATCCCAAACCCCAAAGTGGGTTTGGCAGTTGTTCCCCCACTATTATCCAGACAAATCCTGTGTGTTCTGAATGAGGAATCAGGGAGAGAGGAGTATACCTCAAAAAGTTACCTTCACATGCCTTGGCTACACTTCAGACTTCCAATGTAAAATTAAGCCAGCAGATAAGCCGCTTTTCTCTTCAATGGAGAACAAGGAAATGTAACTGGGCCAATACCATTATAGTTTGCGGTTTGAAATCCAGCTACTCCGTGAACACCCTAGCAAAGGTCCCCAGTAACCTACACCGGCTTGGCTTCCTTGCTGTTCCTCACCGAGGCCGCGTGGAGCCCTAGGATTTCAGCCACCTGGGACCCCAGGGCTGCACAGGGAGGTCTGCAGCGCCGGGTCCCCTCGCCCACAAATCAGCTTTTGTTGCTTTCTACTTCTTTCTCGTGTTATTTTTTCTCCTCTTAACTGACTTTATTCCAGAAGCCACGTTCTCTTGTATCTTCCTGGGGAGTCCAGTTCAGCCGGGGTACCCAACACTGGGTGATTGTGCCGTTTGAATCAAAGAATCTTTGTCCTTCGTTTGTGAAGAGGCAATGCACCCACCATTAGTACACGAAGAAAGAACCTTTTCAGTTTTTTTCTTTGCTGGGAAGAGATGTGTGATTTCCGTCGCGTCTTGGGTTTGGACCACAGATAACTGCCCTGACAAGTGGCTCATTTACTGTGAGGACAGAGATTTGCTTTCAATTTCATGGCTCCTTTAAGTGTTAGGCAGTAATCACCCCAAGTATTTCTCATCTTCTCAACTGCACATCCTGGAGGGCGGGGGCCAGGCACACTTTCCCTTTATTCTCCAAACTGGGCTCTCGCAGGCCCGTCTGCTCTTGGGGAAGATGCTCTTCTCGGCCTGCCAGGCCAGGATCACAGAACCTTAGAGGAGCACCTGGGGGGCTCGGCTGGTAGAGCGACTGACACTTGATTTCTGATGGGGTCATGATCCCAGGGTCGTGGGATCAAGCCCCACGTTGGGCTCTGTGCGGAGTGCGGAGCCTGCTTGACTCTCTCCCTCTGCCCCCTCTCCTGCTCGCATGCTCTCTCCCTCATTCTCGCTCAAATAAACATACAGTAAATATTTTTTTTTTTAAAAAGAAAAAAGCAGCAGCTGAAGGCAGACACAGTAACACCCTGGAGCAGCAAAAGCTCTAAAGACTGGCCTGTTGGAATCCTAATGTGTAGTTAACTTGGGATGTTCTGAGGAAAGAACCAGATAGGAGCCAAAAGGATGCTACTGGGGCCCAAATCCTGAATCACTGAATTGAAGCTTTGCTCACCTTTCTGCAGATGAGTGCATTCAGACTCATCTGCAGATTCATTCAACCTTATCCAAAATGGCAGGATTGTTGTTGTTGAAGTAAAAATTTAAGTAATTTTTAAATACGTATGAACCCACCACAAGGAACGGAAGGTAACCAATAACACATATCAACCTAAGCCTCCACCTCTGTGGTATCCTCCCATGGTCCTTTTGTTCACATTACAAGATGGGAATCAATCGTAAGGTATCTGGTCTTCAGACACTCCTCACCCAGCATGGTTAGGATCGTTGACTCTTGGGGCACATCTACACTCACACGGGAAGTAGCTTTGTTGAATCTGACAGACTTAGCACTGCCCTGGCTGCTGCTGACAAAAACGCATCGCGACGCTGCTCCTGGAGCTCTGGGTCTACTGGGGACCAATGAGACCCACTGCGAGCCCCTCAGACGGCCCCAGCACTGGCTGTGAGGACCACAGTCCACCCCAGATACACTCTTTCTTGGATACCCACAAGGTGCCCTCTTTGCGGGCCTGTATTCCTCCTCCCTGCCCCAGTGGACTAAATTAAGTGACACTGGAATGCAATTTTGATGGGGACCCCACCCGGCTTCCCAGCTGCAGACCCTTCCTGCTGAAGGCAGGTGCCCCGGGTCGACGGACCAGCGCCATTAAGGCCTCTGTTCAACGCTCCGTTTCCCTCGCGGGAAAGCAGAATCCACATGTGCGGAGGGCTGCGATCAGGTGTGTGCGGTCGAGCATTCCATCTTAGTGTGAGTCCCGGTTCCACGGCTTCCCAGCTGTGTCTGGGGTAAGCCATTCACCCCGTGCCTCGGTTTCTGCATCTGTACAGTAAGGGCAATAGTACCCACTTTGTAGGGTTGTTAGGAACACTCAAGAACTATCTGTGCATTGGTCTGTCTAGTTCGTGGTGCTCCAC
Organism: Lynx canadensis; assembly: GCF_007474595.2. Taxonomy (NCBI): domain Eukaryota; kingdom Metazoa; phylum Chordata; class Mammalia; order Carnivora; family Felidae; genus Lynx; species Lynx canadensis. Next base: position 1,394,037 of record NC_044307.1, on the reverse strand, counting down.
ATACATACCCTACACCCTCATCGAAGCCCCTCTCTGTAGGCCCTGGTTATATGATTTCCCAAACAACGCTGGGAACAGGACTGAGTACAGACCATAAGGTCTTGTCTTCTCGAGGCCGTGTCCAGAAGCAGAAATGACCCAAATCCCTGGAACAAAGCTATTCTCTCAGCCAGATCTTTCCTCCTCAGTACGTGGTGACCTTTGTACCCCCAAGGGCTTAGGTTGGTGGTTCTGGGCCGGGAAGCAAGTTCTGGGCCCTCTGATCTATGCCAAGCATTGCTGCATTATCCCACCGCCAGCTATAAAGAGGACTTGGGAAGGACACCTGGTGGCTCAGTCAGTTAAGCGTCCGACTCTTGGTATTGGCTTGGGTCATGATCTCATGGTTCGTGAACTCAAGCCCCGCATTGTGCAGTGCAGAGCCCGCTTGAGATTGTCTCTCCTCTCTGCCCCTCCCCTGCTTACATTCTCTTTCAAAATAAATAAACTTAAAAGAGAAGGATTTGAGAACCCTTTCCTGGTGAACTTACAAGAGAGTGAACAGCTGACACTGCTCTCTCGGCACCGTTAGGAAGCAGGGACGTGGCACCCAAACTTGTTTTATCATCCAGGTGGAAGTAAAACACTGGCCAGACCAGGATTCGGACCCATAGGGAACTCACCGCGAGCCAACCCCTTCAACCCCGCCCCAACATCTGAACCCAATCCTACCAAGACCCGGAAAGCAACAACAATGTAAACAACATCCATGGTCACTTTATTTTCAAACAGAGGGGCATATACCCAAAGGAAAGGAGGACGAAGAGCCATCGTGGGGGCCTGCTGAAGTGATCTGTTTAGCCTCGTGACCCGACGGCTATGGGGATAGAGCTGCCCCTCAATGGTACACATACTAGAAAGGTCATTCCCCACAGGAAATGGAGAAAAGGAGGCAAAAAGTCAATGAATCCCTGGAATAGTGCCTCAGAATCACTCCAGGGATGGGATATGACTGACCGTCAGTCCACAAATGGGAGTGTGAGGGGGATCTGGGGACAGTGGATAGTGTTGGCAGGAAATTATCCTGGATGATGTGCACCGGTCAGAATGGAGGGAGCAGACAAAGCCCTCGGAACAGACAGAGGCAAAGAGCACATTGATTAGAACATTATCTCATAACAGAGGTGGCGCCATTTCCCACCGTTACTGTAAAATAACTGTAACTAATCAAAACACACAGAGGCCTCTTTAATGGAGTTAATAAAACTACGGCAGAATGGGAATGGGGTAGAGGTACGACTCCGCAAGGAGAACCCGGGATCGAGGGAGCCATGCTGGCAGGGCCCTGTGGTTCCTCTCCAGGTTCTTAAAAAGGAGCCTCAGCCCAGAAAACAGCAAATATCCGTGACCACTTTGTGGGGCCAAAACAGAGGGTGCCGGGCGGAGCCCCGGTGAAGTGTCCCCAGCGGCTCTCCAAGGGCCGTCCACACTCTCTCCCCTCCAGGACGGGCTGAACGGAGGTGGACATCCGGTTTTTGTTTCTGGGCACTCTGGCACGTGTCATTACATCTCACAATTTGCACGGGAAGGGGGAGAGGGTGGAGAACGCGGACAGCCCGCGTCCCGCTGCAGGACCTGGGGAGCCTAAGGGCGTCCGGCTGAGACAACAGAAGCGGCGAGGCAGCAAGCCGCCTGCCGCCCGGGGTGGGATCACGGCCGCCAGCCCCGGTGGCCTGAGTTCACCTCCTCAAGGGGAAGTCTCCATGGAATGAGTATGGTCGCCAACATGGCCGGAAAACCCATCGATCCCGCTCATGGGGCAGATGATGAGTGGGGCCGCACTCTTCCCCCCCGAGTAGCTCAGGCTGAAGTAGGGCCGCACGGGCCCGCAGAAGGTAGCATGAGAGAAAGTGAAAGTGTGACACCGCTCAGTCACGTTGTAGAAGGACACCTCGCCAGCGTCATAGTCCAAGAAAACCCCCACCCGCTGGAGAGGGGTCCGTAGGGGGAGGGCAGTCATTGGGGAGGTGAGAGCCCAGTACTCTTTCCCATACCACAAGGACACGGCCCAGAATCCATTCTGGGGGGCCGAGGTCACGCCACCTTTTCTGCACACCGAGTCTTCACAGACGCCGATGGTCCACTTGGCTTTGTCTCCCACCTCCACCTCCCAGTAGTGCCTCCCAGCGATGAAGCACGGAGAGCCCAAGACACAGGGGAACAGATTGAAGCGCTCGGGGTTGTCAGGTAGGTCCTGTTGCAGGTAGCTGTATCGCACTTGCCGGAGGTTATCGGAGAGGATGAGGCTGGGGTAGGCCGTGTCCGGGTCTAGAGTCACGTCCACTGCATAGACAGAGGGGAGGCGAGGGGCAGGTGAGCCAAGGGCCCGCAGAGCGCCTGGAGGGCTCCTGGCCTCTCCCCCACCTCCCCAAGGGGAGAAGACGAGCGCCCCCTGTAGGCTGCCTTCACCTCAAATTCATCCTGGATTCAACATCCCCAAAATGACTCTGCATTAGCTCATCACCTTTCTAAGCCCAGGTATGTCGAAAGTGCCGAGGTTTTACCTCCATTCCCTTTCTTCTACATCTTAAGCCACATTACCCATTATCGGCTGAATCTCCCACACAGCTTTTGGGATCCGAGGTATGTGAATAAGGGACTGCAATCCTGTTACCAATTTGCCCGCCTTTCAAATCACTCTTTTGTATCCTTACTCAACCGTGCAAAAAACCCCAGTCATCTCTTTTTAACGTCCGGTGCAAGACCCACATCTTCATCAAAAAGTTGTTGTTAGCGAGCCGTGCCATCACCCTCTCCCTCCCTTAGGCTCGACATGATTTCTCGCCCACGCCACATCCCTGGGTGCACCTTGCCAACGTGTGGGGACTTCCCGCTTTGAACTGCCAGGGGCTCTCACACGCCTGTCAAATCCTGCTCGGGAGGAAAACTCCAAACCACAGCCCAGGCAGGCTGAAGGACTCCCATGAAAGCTTCATGATGGGCAACCGGGGAGGTGACCTGGGCCCACACTGGGTTCGTGGTTCAACAATCTGTGCACAGTCATCTGTCTGCCATGCCGTGGGTGTGCCTTGAACCTCCCAGCAGACACTAAACTCCAGGGCAGAACAGTGTCTCCTGCTCCTTTGTTCCCTCTACGGCACCCTGCACGGTGTCAGACAGGGCAGGACACACGCGAGGCATGCGCTTAGCACCTGCTGAAACAGTGGAATTCGGATCACAGTGGCCAACACCAACGAACGTAGACCTGCTGTGCTCAGAGCACCTGTCTTCCTGAGGGGGGGTGCACATGACTGCAGACAGCACACACCCATGATGTAGTGCCTCTGGGTCCTTGGGACCCAGTCCCCTGACCCTTGGGTGACAGTGACGGTCATGGGGAGGGGGCTTCGTTCAGTTCCCGCCCAGAGATGGGAGGACCCAACATTCCTGGACCCCCAGCTGAGAACAAAAGCCGAGCTCACTAAGTGGAAGCCCACGGCGGTCCTGAGGCTGGGCCGCAGAGCCACAGGGCACGGTGGGAAGGGGGAGAGGCTTCTCCTCAAGCTCCTGGCCTCCACTTCCTCCACTGGCTTCAGCTTTGGGGCATTTTAGGAAGCAAACACGTTGCAAACACATAGAGACAATGGTTTTTATCTGGTTGTGTTTATCACTTTTACACACATAACCCGAAGAGCCCAAATTTAGGCAGTTTCTCAAATCATTCACGACAGTAGTTTGGGCTTTAGGGTTTTTACTCCTGTTTCCATACAGTTTTGTCTCCATCACCTACCTGAGTATAACTGAGCCTCTCTCAATTCTGAAAGAACAGAGAGAAAGAAGTTATGACTCATGTGAGTATTTCCAAGAAATGCCTAACAGAAGGGGCTCTGGTCACCGTCACCATGAAGCCGCGGCCCTCATTACACAGCCCAGAATCCCTGCTGCCATCGTGCACAGAGTTCTCTACAGGGCACGTGACTCCACGTTCAAGCAAGAATCGGAGGGGAAGGGGGGGCTGGGAATTGTGGGTGGGAAGGATAACCATGTGCCTGAGGCTGGTAGCAAATGGGGCCAAACTGAGCCAAGATCAAGGACCCCACCCCAAAGTGGGCCAGCTGGCTCTGCAGGGGGAAACTCGTTCCATGTTCACACAGTACAGAATTCTTGGCTTCCACAAGCCGCCTCTGCTCTAGGGGCTGCGTGACAGCCGCTACCGTGCTGGGAAAACAGGACCACTCACTTGAAAGGCACTTTCCCAGTGGACAAAGCATGCTCACAAATGAGCTCTCACGAGCCTTTTAAGTGGCAGAGAGCCACAGCAAGGAAGGTCACGTCTGCACTGACCACTGAACTGACCACTTCTGGATCATCCAGTCTCTGGTAGAGTTTCTCCCTATCTGTCTGCTTGTGGAAGACATTGGGTGTCCCCTACCTAAGTGTTGCTAAGATGCCAAAAGAGTGTGTATCTGAAAAGATAAAATGCAAACAAGGTCTTAGCATACGTCATACAGGAAACCACCAGAGATTATGGGGATCTGTAAGCTGTAATAAACAAGAAAAGGGTTCACTTCCATATAAGGGTTCGGATCCCACAAGACCACCTAGGAACTTTAGCATTTAGGATAAACTCAACTCCTACTGAATGTGGCTCGTGACCAGAAAATTTTACATTTAAAGGGGCTTCTCTTAAATACCTAAAACACTTTATCTAATAAACAAAAAATATAGGATTTATCATGTGTCGAGGCCCCATTCTAAAGGCTTTAGAAACGGTAACTAACTTAGTTCTACAGCCTTGTGAGGTGAGAACTACTTTCCCTCACGTTACAGACAAGGAAACTACAGTGTGGAATCCTTCCTAAGCGCCAGAGCTGGGCCCTGGTGGTCTGACTCCTGCAACCCTGTTCCCGCCATTGCCCTGCAGGTGCCGGCCGCGTGACCCCCTGACCTGGTCAGCACCAGTGCCCACGGGCAGAAGTTATAATGTTAAATACCGCTCACATCAAGTACAACTGGCATAGTTTCTGTTCATTCTTTTTCTCAAATTAAAAAAAAAAAAAAAAAAAATTATTAAATGGGACACCTGGGTGGCTCAGTCGGTTAAGCATCCGACTTGGGCTCAGGTCATGATCTCTGGTCTGTGAGTTCAAGCCCCGTGTGGGGCTCTGTGCTGACAGGTCAGAAACTGGAGCCTGCTTCGGATTCTGTGTCTCCCTCTCTCTCTGCCCACCCCTGCTCGTGCTCTGTCTCTCATTCTCTCAAAAATAAACAAACATTAAAACAAAATTTTTTTTTTTTAAGTAGATGTTCATCTTCCCAGGAAACTTCAACATCAAAAGCCCAGTAAATGTACGTATTTACCTTGGATTTTCTCCATATCCGACTGCATTTTTTCTAAGGGGAGAAAAGGAGACATTCAGTTTGCATCCCACAGCTGCCTGGAATATCGATCTTCCCCTCAGGCTATATGCAGATGTTCAGAGCATGAATCCATTTCCCCCGGTGGATCTCTCTGCTTGCATTACCTGTGAACTGCTTCAGACTCTCTGTCAAGAACAGACATTTTTGTGCAAAGATGTGGATTTTCTCTTGCAGATCTGGAGGTGTGATCCAAGGTTCAGGGATCCGGATTCTTTCAGCTCTAAGTTAAAAAAACAAAACAAAACAATGAGTAAATACGTCCCCCAACCCCACAACTTCAGGATCCCAGACAAAGCCTGGGTTACATTGGCAAACGGTCTTTAAATGCAGCCACCACAACTCTTTCCCTGCTCCCCTCCTAGACTGTGATCCTCTCGACAAGAGCAGAAGAAACATCTTGCTCATTCCAAACCCCCCACAGCACGTAGCTCAGGGATTTTCAAATGGCCTGTCCTCAGGAAGGTCCACCTGAACTGAACATAAGGCTGACTTGCCAGAAAGCACCAGATTCCATCCAAGACCTGAGCTTCACGGTGGACAATGACCCAGTGCCCTCAGGTTCCCAAACACGGGGAGAACATCTTCAGAGAGGTGCCCACTCTGCTCCCTGCTTGTGGGGGCTGGGGGGGGGGGGGGGCTATGGTGAAAACCGATTGCCAACTGCCTCCCGGATACCCCTTCTCCCATCTTCCGAGCTTTCCTGGGTTCCTGGCTGCCCGGCCTAGATGTGACCTTGTGGCTGAGTTCTGACCAATGAGACGGAAGAAGGGTCTTGTGCCCATTGAGAAGCCTGCTTTAAGAGGAGTGTGGCTGGCTAGCGCTCCAGCAACCACCTTAGACTGTAAGATCCAGGACCACAACTCGGGCACCGCAGAAGAGCGAAGGCAAGGAAACCAGCAGACGAGCCCCGGGCCACCTACCTGCACGTCTCTTACACGGCGACAGATGTTGTATCATGTCTAAGCCCTAAGCCAATGAGATATTGGGTTCCCTACTTCCCATGGCCAAACCCAAACACGAACGTCACGAGGTGCTGGGCTCTGAAGGACCTGCTCTCCCTAGGTTGGGCCAGGATGGACTGTGGCACCAAACAGCACAAGCAACAAGTAAGGGCCGTAATCACCGGGGCCACGTGGCTGGGACTGGACGCGCTCTAATCCGTCTCCTCAAAACCCGCAATTTTACCAACATAATTCTATCCACATGGCCTCCCAGCCAAGTCACTCCACGGACGCACGAGGCCCTGCCCCAGCTCTTGGGGTGCTCCCTCAGGGCCCCTCGAGTGCTCCCTCACAGCTCCTGAGTGCTCCCTCGTGCGGCTACGAAGTGCTCCCTCAGGGCCCCTGGGGAGTGCTCCCTCACGGCCCAGCTGCAGCCCCCCAGAGGTTTTCACCGTTCAGCATGTCAAGCAACTTCAGCGTCCGGCTCCTTCAAAGTCAGTCTCTGCCCCTGCACCAAACAGCGTGTCCCCGAGGCCCAGCCCACTGGCCCTCACTGTCTGCCCTGCAAACACCTGCCCACATGGGGGTGCCCCTGCTGTTCCTGGCCCGGCATCCAGGGAGCTCTCCCTCACTCCCCATCGCGGACACAGCCCAGGAGTAATGAGGACAAGGCCGGGATCCCCGGAACGGGGCAGTAATTATGTAACCCTGAGCCATTCTCTTCTCCCCGTTATGGAACCAGGAGGGGTGGCGGGGACAGGACTCTGCAACCCGTAAGAAGTGACTGGGCCCCTGGGAGCCTTCACTAGGTCCCCAGACGTGTCCTCACAAACCACAAGCACAATTCCATCCTTCACCCTCACAATTTGTCAGTAATTCCTGAGTTTTACTGAGAAGATCCATGGTCCATGTGGCTCTCTGCACACAGTGACTCAGTCCAGAGACGGGCAGGACATGTCACTTGGGGAAGATATCCTTCCGAGGCTCTGGGCTCCTTTCGGGACTTAGGAGTGTGAGGGACACGCCATCCTGCACTCGATTGGACACTGGGGGGAGAGAACACTGTACCTGCTCAACGTGTCCCCGATGTCCTACGAGAGAAAGGAGAAGGGTAACTGTGAGAAGTTGTAACTTCGCTTTTCTTTCAGGGATGTCTGTTGAAAACCCAACCATGGGCTGGCCCTCCTGTGAGAAGCCAGGAAGACGTGGACACAACCCAGTCAAGAGGCTAAAAATCGGGGCAAGGAAACCAGGAGGCACACGATTTGCTGTCCCAGCATTTCCTGTGTCCGGCTCCTGCCCCACCGGCCAAGGACATCTTGATCAAATTTCCCAAGTCAAGTACCCCACCCATGCACCCCAACTGTTCACTTGTCCAACTTGCTTCGACTTTTTATCGTGACATAATTTCAAATACACAGAAAAACTGCTAGTACATAGCTCGTGTACACTTGTCACCAAATCACTATGAACACATTTATGTTCAGAACCATTTGAGATCACTCTTTACATTATATCCTTTACCCCTTCATACTTCTGTGTGTACTTCCTAAGGACAAGCATGTTTTCTTACACAATCGCAGTAATCAAGCCCAAGAAAATGAACACGGACGCAACAATTATCTAACCCACAGTCCATATTCTTCTTTAACCAATCATCTTTTTTTTTTTTTAAATCTTTATTATTTATTTTTGAGAGAGAGAGAGAGAGAGAGAGAGAGAGAGAGAATGAGCCGGGGAGGGGCAGAGAGAGAGGGAGACACAGAATTTGAAGCAGAATCCAGGCTCTGAGCTGCCAGCACAGAGCCCAACACGGGGCTCGAACTCATGGACTGTGAGATCATGACCTGAGCCAAAGTCAGATACTTAACCGACTGAGCCACCCAGGCACCCCCTAATCATCGTTTTTTTTTTTTTTTTTTAAGTTTATTGATTTATTTGAGAGAGAAAGTGCAAGTGGGGAGGGGCAGAGAGAGAGAGGGAGGCACAGAATCCGAAGCAGCTCCAGGCTCCGAGCTGTCAGCACAGAGCCCGACGCAGGGCTCGAACCCAGGAACCAGGAGATCATGACCTGAGCCGAAGTCAGACACTCAACTGAGCCACCGAGGCGCCCCAACTGTTCATCTTAACAAAGTTCCTCACAGCTAGTCCCCTCCCCCTAGTAACCCAGGACCATTCGCCGCATTCAGCTATCCTGACACTACCTTCCATCTGGAGCGGCTCCCCAGCATTGCTGTCACGACACTGACACTGGTTGTTACGCCAGAACGTCGCCTGTCCTTTGTAGTCTTTCAGACACTCCCCTCGTGATTAAATCCAGGCTGTATCCCCTTGAGGAGTGTATGGTGCATCCTCCTAAAGACACATGATATTCCCTGGCCCCTTACTGGCGATATTTTGATCACTGGCTAGGTACTGTGTTTCCCTCTTATAACTAGTAAGTAATGTGAAAGTGATACTTTGAAATTGTGTTACTATTCCAATCTTTCTCAAACTTCCTCCCTTAGATTTAACATCCACTGATAACGACTGTCTGAATTAACTTCTATGATGGTTGTTAACTGGTCCTTTTCTAGCTCCAAAGTTCATTTTATTTTTTACATGTTTGTTTATTTTTGAGAGAAAGAGTGCGAGTGGGGGAGGGGTAGAGAGAGAGAGAAACAGAGGATCTGAAGTGGGCTCTGTGCTGACAGCAGCGAGCGGGACGCGGGGCCCAAACTCACAAACCTGAGATCATGACCTGAGATGAAGTCGACACTCAACCAACTGAGCCACCCAGTGTGCCCCAAATTCCTCCCATATCCTTAATCAACAGTCCTCCTGGAAAGAGTAGTTTCCTCCTATTTATTATTAGTATGGACTCATATATTCTTACTTTAATAGGCTATAAACCATCACTGTTCTTTATTTTGTTGTTAAAAACTGAGACTTGGCCAGAGTCTCTGTCACTTTTTACCCTATCCCTTTCCATCCATTTCCCCCACCTGTTTATCCTTCCATGGTTTCCTCTGCAAAAAGAAGCAGATACATGACTTTCAATTATCTCTTTTTTTCTTCCACAGAAATTAGCATATGCTGCATTTTGCGCTTTTTCACTGAACACATTCCTGGACACACCGCATCAGTGCATGGGTCTCACGGGCATCTTCCTTCCTCTTCCGTACAGCTGCCTACTATCCCATCGCCTGTACACATGCAGAATTGATTCAACCAGTCTCAGTCTGGAAGGTGGGTTTTTCCCAGTACTTTGCTATTACAATGTCACATCGTGTAACTTTGTGTGTCTGCATTTTTGTACCTATTTTCATACCTAGGTAAATTCCTGCAAGGACCCTTGGTACAGGTCTAATTGCACACATACTTTGTTAAATACTGCCAAACACTTGGTCTTCCCACCAGCATAGGAGTTCTCTCTCCCACATCTTTGCTAACAGCGTATCGAATTAGGAAAATTTTGCTACTCTGGGAGCACCTGGCTGTCTCCATCGGTTAAGCATCCGATTCTTGGTTTCCGTTCAGGTCATGTTCTCACAGTTTGGGAGTTGGAGCCCTACATCAGGCTCTGTGCTGACAGCTGAGAGCCTGGAGACTCGGATTCTGTGTCTCCTTCTCTCTCTCTGCCCCTCCCCCACTTGTGCTGTCTCTATCAAAAATAAATGAACATTAAAATAAAACATTTTAGGGGCGCCTGGGTGGCTCAGTCGGTGGGGCGTCCAACTTCAGCTCAGGTCTGACTCGCGGTTTGTGAGTTCGAGCCCCGCGTCGGGCTCTGTGCTGACGGCTTGGAGCTTGGAGCCTGGAGCCTGCTTCGGATTCTGTGTCTCCCTCTCTGGCCCTCCTCTACTCACACTCTGTCTCTCTCTCTCTCTCAAAAATAAACATAAAAAAAGTTAATAAAATAAATAAACAAAACATTTTAAAAATTGTGAGAAAACAAACAAAAGCCTCCAATACAACGTTAAGCAGAGGCAGGCAACAGCGAGCATCTTGTCCTGTCCCTGACCTCACTCACGGGGAATGCTTCTAACAGTTCCCTGTGAAGTAAGATTCAGCCCACTTTTCCCATGCTGTCCACCGTAGCCACTCTGGTCGTGATCAAGACCCTCTCCCTCCTCCATGTCCACGGCCCTTTTCTTCAACAGATCCATCCTTTCAAAAATGTCCTCGCAAGTATCATCCGCCTTAAGAAGTAATGATAATTTTTAAAGGGCCGAGCGCTCGCTTTGGCAGCACATCCACTCAGACCGGAACGTGGCCCCTGATCACATGATGCAACCAGGCGGGAAGCGAGTCAGGCGCTGCCGTTCGGAGCGCCACTCACAATCGCCAAACGTCCGCCAACTCACGAACGGAATACCACACGAGGAAACATAACACGCTGTGCATCCACACAGTGGAACGTCACCCAGCCGCGAAAGCAAATGCAGCACTGACACAGCTGAACCGAGAATAAGGTTTGCGAGTGAAAGGAGTCAGACAAAAGGCCTGCAGGTGCCGGACTCTAACAGGCAAACCCGTGAGACATGTAGCCGACTAGCGGTGGCCAGTGGGTAGAACCGAGTGACTGACTGTTCAACGGATGGATACAAGGTTTCCTTCTGAGATCATGAAAGCCTTCCCGAGCTACAGAGTTGTGATGATCGAACAATACTGTGAGTTTACTAAATACTGCTGAATGTACACTTCTTTTTGAGAGAGCGAGCGCAAGCAGTGGAGGAGGAGGAGGAGGAGGAGGAGGAGGAGGAGAGAGAAAAAGAGAGAGAGAGAGAGAGAGAGAGGGAGGGGGAATCCCAAGCAGGCTCCACACTCAGCCTGATGCAGGGCTTGATCCTATGACCCTGAGATCATGATCTGAGCTGAAACCAAGAGTCAGAGCCTTGACTAACTGAGCCACCCAGGTGACTCTGTTAAGCTCAGGTCATGATCTCACGGTCCGTGGGTTCGAGCCCTGTGTCGGGCTCTGTGTTGACAGCTCAGAGCCTGGACCCTGCTTCAGATTGTGTGTTTCTCTCTCTCTGCCTGTCCTCCACTCAAACTCTGTCGCTCTCTCAAAAATAAATACACATTAAAAATAAAAAAAAAAACTAAAAAAAAAGAAATGGTTGAAATGATGAACTTACGTAAATTCTCTCCCAATAAACGAAAAAAAAACCTCTCCACTCCACCTAATAAAGCCCTAATCCTGGATACACGCAAATTCCAGCTTCCCTGGGCCTGTACCCCAGCAGTCTGGTCTCAAAGAAATTCACACGACAGGGCAGACTGGCCCCAGTATAAACTGACGTTCCCTGACCGAGTCACCCTCCAACTCTCACAAAGCACCTGGTCTTCCCAGACTCTGAAACAATATTTAAAACCTTCCCCCCATTCTCCAAAGCCCACATTTTCCCAAACTTCTGCTCGGTAACAATAGAGGATCCTGCTTTCCAAAGTCAAGAGAACAAAAGACACCAGGGTCACCTGCCCAGCCTCACCCTGCCTGCATCCTCCCCTCACCCTCCTGTCCCCCCAAAGATCTTCCTGAACTAACTCCTACGCACACGTCGGTCCTCCTTCCCTTCTGCCCTCCCTCTCAGGCAGACAGCAGTGATTTACAGCCTCAGTGATGTTCCCGACCCACATCCTTACAGCAGACTCTGTTTGTTTACCTCGTTTCTTTAAGCATCCCCTCCCCCGCAAGGCCACAACCCCACCCCACCTCCGAGGTACTTTTCCTGCCTCTCCTCACGGTCTTACTCCTCGACATACTCACCCGCCCCTGTGGTGTCCCTCACCCTGCCAGTGACCCCTGTCCCCAACGTGGGTCCTGCCCCACACTGTCCAGTGTTCCTACAGAAGAGCATCTGTGGTGCCCACGGCTTTAAATCAAGTGGATGTCAGCCCTCGACTGCGTGGGACCCTGCTGTCCCCCTCCCCCCTCCCCCCTCCCTCACGTTCTGCCACACACGCTGGCCACGTGTTCCCTCTGCAAAGTCCTCCTTTGCTCCCTGGCAATGAAATACCGGTGCTCATTAAGGTTCAAGGCTAGGCCTTCTTATCCTAAAGCAGGAGTCAGACACTAGCTCTCAAAGGCCACACAGCACGTTCTGCTTTTGCGAGCCGTGTGGGTCTCACAGGTGCACCCTCTGCTCTGGCAGTGGAAAAGCAACAACGCACTGTGTGGCTTCGTGCCAACAGCACGCACACGACGGAGTCAGAATTTTATATAATTTCACGTTCCACAAAATAAAATTCTGATGGTTTCCAATCACTTACAAGTGTAAAGACCACGCTGGGCCCGCAGGCCACAGAAAAACAGGAGGGGAGCACTTTGCTGACCCCTGACCTTGGCCATCATCTCCCTTTTAACGGCATTTATCAACATCTCTTCTATCGCTGTTCACTCCTTTGTTGTCCGACCTCCACACGAGATGAATTTCAGGAGAGCCCCTGCACCATTCACCCCGTGCCTGGACCAGTGCCTGACCCAGAGCAGACTATCCACACGCACGGAGTGAACACCAGCTCTGTCCTGGTCTGGCTGGGTTGGGGGGCCACCCAGCCGTATCACAGGCCCTAGGCCAGGCTTGACTCCCAGGGCGGCTTGGGCCAATGACCCCGGCTCCAGTGCTGACCGTTTGCTGGCTGTGCTCACACGTGTGTGCACGTTAAAATGACGAGATACTGCACGGAGGTGGTCTTTACATGGCATGTGGGCCCAACCCCTCCTTACACCAGGAGATCGGGTCACTGAGGCCCAGAGAAGCCGAGAACCTTGCCTGTGATCACAGCACTTCTTACCCACTGAGCTCCCTGCGGGCTGTGTGGACAGGTGCGCTGACGCTTACCTGCAGTAGCTCCCTGGTGGGCTGCTGCTGCTTCTCCTCCAGCTGGGCAATCAGGCCACTCAAGTGGGAGATGTTGCAGGAGAACTGGGTGATGGCGCCATTGATGCTGTTGTAGATGGCCAGGTCCAGCTCCTCCAGACGGGCCAGGAGGCGGTACTCATGCTCCTTCAAGGAGTGATAGAGCTGCTCAAACTCCCAGACAATCTTCTCCCTCTCCATCTGGGTCAGGCTCTGCGCAGGGGACAGGCAGGGGCACTGAGGAGAGGGAAGGCTCTCTTCTAGCGCCCTTTGTGTTTGTCCTGGACTGTCAGCCCCCCCCCCCCCCCCCATCCCATCCCAGTGTTCTCGCGGAGCACACGCAGTGACAGAGAAGCCACAGAAGGTAAGAGAGGAGAACATACCTGCCTGGCAGGGGGCTGGGAGGCATGAAAGACTGCCAGGAAGTGACGGGTCAGGTACGGGGGACGGACTGGAACACTTATTCCTTGCATCATGACCCTGGCCACGTCACTGAGGCCCTTCCCATGTCACCCGTACCTTCTTTCTGTCCTTCAGGGGTGTTCATCAACTACCCCCTCCCTGGCTCTGGGTGTGTTCCCTCCTGGTGCAGACCTGTTTGCCAAAGCCAGTCCGCCCTCCCTTCTCTACCCCGCCTCCCAATGACAGGCCTCCCTTAAAGCTCTGTGCTCAACTCCCTTTGTTTACTCCTGTGGAATAGAGTTTTATTGGGACACAACCACACCCATCGTTCACATATTGTACTTAGCTGTCGTCAAGTTACAAGAGTTGAGCAGTTGTGACAGAGATGATGCGGCCCACAGAGCCAAAAATACTTAGTATCTGGCCCTTTACAGAAGCTTTCTAAGCCAGACTCCTGAGGATATCCCTTCGTGAAGCATCGGACTAACCGCCATTCCTAAGCACTCACTGTGGGACAGTGATGCTCACACACTTGTTTTAAATCCTTCCCACAAGGTCACACCTCTCCTTAGCTACACTGAGTTTTTTAAAGATATAAAGGATACAATGTAATCTTAGAAATGGAAAATTAAAGCTGAAAGAGATCTTAAAGGGCAACTGACTCAGTGCTTCTCAAAGGGGTTGTTACTGGCACTCTGGTGGGGGGACAAGTTTGCCTGGCATGACCCTGTTGTCCCGTTGCAGGACATTCAGGATCTCTGCCCTCCCCTCCCCAGTCACTCAGTTCCTCAAGTGACAACCAAACCACACAGCACTGGGGGGAAGGAGAGAGCAGTACCAGCCTTGCTAAAAACCACGAGGCCAGACTACCCATTTCACAGAGGAGCAGACCGGTCCAGGGAGGCCGTATCACTCTCTCCATCTACCCAACTGGCTAGTGTCAGGGCCAAGAAGCATGTGCAAGAGTCCTGGTTCTCAGAGATGGGTCTTCCTCCCCTCTGACAACCGTCCCCCAGGGGACACAATGGCTGTGTGCATGGTGACTTGAGTCCACTCAGGCTCACTAAGACACTCTCCATCCATCAGAACTATTTTCAAGCAAGGGGAGCTGAGGTCTCAGAGGATGGTGTGGGCAGAGGAAACGGTGGTGTCTGAAGGCATCCTGAGAAGTTCCCTGTCCAGGGCTGACAAAATTTCACAAGATGGTGCCAGACTCTACTAGTCTAAGACTTGCCTTTCAGATGTAAGCACCTCTAGGGAATTTCTTTAAAAAATTTTTTTTTAATTGTTTTATGTATTTTTGAAAGAGAGACACAGCGTGAGCAGGGACAGGCAAAGAGAGAGGGAGACACAGAATCTGAAGCAGGCTCCAGGCTCCAAGCTGTCGGCACGGAGCCCGACACAGGGCTCAAACCGACACACCGCGAGATCACGACCTGAGCCAAAGTCGGACGCTTCACTGACGGAGCTACCCAGGCACCCCAAGGGAATTTCTAATATTTTACTTACTATTTTAAAAAATTACTCAAGCACCTATATGGTGGATATATAAGTATATATCATAAAAGTCTATGGGGGCACCTAGTTTGCTCCATCTAAGCAACTTCAGCTCAGGTCATGATCTCACCGTTTGTGAGTTCGAGCCCCGAGCCCACAATGGGCTCTGACAGCTTGGGGCCTGGAGCCTGCTTCTGATTCTGTGTCTCGCTCTCCCTGTGACCCTCCCCTGCTTGTGCTCTGTCTCAAAAATAAGTAAATATTAAAAAAAAAAAAAAAGTCTGTACTTCTAGTTTATTTTGTTTTGGCTGTTAAAAAATACACACACACACATCTCGATCACAAATTAGGACATCAGTCACTTGCTGAGGCCACTTCATAAGCCACCGTCAGCAGAATGGCACCAAAGGAAGCTAACCATGACCAAGAATTTCACATGTATCAGTGTCGTCAAGGATCAACCCCATGTACACAAAACTAACAGGTTACACTTTTGATAGGTCAGATCTCCAGGGGTCCCAACCTCAGCTCTTCCCAAATGTGGGAACCCCTCGGTTCTCCAGGTGAGTCCCCAACTGCCATATGGGGTTGTTTCATCTGCATCTAGAAGTTCTGGATGACTTGACTGGATACGTTAAGGGAAGTCACAGCCTCACACGAGACAGAGTGAGCAGCAGTGGCGATATTAGCAGTGAATTCCAAGTTCCCTTACCAAGAGTTCAGCTCGGGCCTGCTCCCCCTGTGCCCGACGCCTCTTCTTTAAGTCTTTCACTCTTTTCAGATGGTCCAGCTGGTTCTGGATTTGCTCCTGGCAAAAGCAAAAAGTTGCACAGTTGGAAATTAGGCAGACCTCAGCATGGCCATTGTGCCTATTACCCACGCGAGACCACATTCCCTGGGACCGTACCGCCAATCCCAGGGCACAGGGGGTCACTCCTCTCTTTGGCAGTCAGTGTGTGTGTCTTAAACCTGCGGGGGGCCTGCCTATCCCAAGAAGGCATCCTCCAGCGAAAAGGTGAGTGGAGGCTTAGGGGTAAGCGGGGGCTCTTCAGAGGCGCACACTGAGAAAATGCCCTGACCACTACCTCCGCAGCCTCCTCGAAGGTTTTCGCCAGCCTAAAATAATGTACCTGAAAGCACCGTAAAGGCTACGTGACTAATTATGCATGAATGCAGTCACTTTCACCTACACACACAGGCCATTGCTCGTGTGCCTTTCCCGCAGCCCTCAAACACACGGACAACAGCACATGCGTTCCCCACACATAGCCTGACAACTGTCACACTCAACACTCTGTTTCCATGTGGCTGTTTGGCTGTGCCAGCGTGCTGGCTCGACGCTTCACAAGGGCCACCCACTCGTGCTGTTTCGTTCAACCTTCATAGTAGCTGCTAACTCCGGAGCCTCGGGGCTCCTAACTGCCTCCAGCAGGAAAGGCCCCCGCTGCCTTCCGTGAGCTTCCAGAACAGGCCGGAGCCCAGGCCAGGGCCGGGGAAACGCGCGCAGACGGAGGCACGCGCACCTGCGGGACGCGAGCACCTGCCGGTCACCGTGCGCGTGTGCTCCGCGCGAGCGATCCGTGTGCGGAGCGCGCGGTCTGACGCGCATCCTGCGCTCGGTCCAGGGAGGGGGGGCGGGTCTCCGCGAGGAAGGGCCCGGGGATGGGGTGGGGGGGGGGACGGGGAGACCCCCGGCTTCCCCCGCACGCGGGCGCCGGGGCTCCGCGGAGGAAATGACGGCTGCGGCGCCCGCGTCCGGCTCAGCCATTTTCTAGGCGGGGAGGAGGAAGCCCCCCGCCCCCGCCCCCCGCCCGCCTTTGTCCGCGCGCCGCGCGGCCCTCACCTTGAAGCCCTCCACCGCCTCCTCGAGCGGCAGCACGCTGTGGCCGCGGTGCTCGCGGGAGCGGTCGCACACCACGCAGATGGGCATCTGGTCCTCCTCGCAGTACAGCTTGAGCGGCTCGCGGTGCTTCTCGCACGCGCCCATCTCGCCGCCGGGCCCCGACGGCCGCTCGGTGCGCAGCTGCTTCACCAGCTGGGTCACGTTGGCCAGGTGCCGGTTGGGCCGCATGTGGCGCTGCGGGAAGGTCTCCCGGCACTGCGGGCCACGAAGTCGGTCTCCGCCGCGCCCCAGCAGCGGTGTGGCACGCGCAGCAGATGTTTGGCCGCAGTTCGAGCATCATGGCTCGGCGAAGTACTGCAGGCACACGGGGCAGCTGGTCTCCTGCTGCAGCACTCGGCCACGCTCCCGGAGGCCATGGCGCGGCCCCACTCCCGCTTCCGGGCGGCGCCTCCCGGGCCGGGACCCCGGGGCGCGCGCGCGCTGGGCCTCCCCCGCCTGCGCCGCGCCCTCCCTGCGCCGCGGCGCGCCCCCGGGGCCGAGCGGGCGTGGGGCCGGGGGCCGGAAGGGGGGGGGGGGGTCCCGCGGCTGCGCGAGGGGCGGGGGGGGGGGCCGCCGAGGGGCGCCGCGGGCCGGACTCGCGCGGCCGGCGCTCGGGGCGCGCAGGACGACGTGGCCGCGTCCGAGCGGATCCCGGCGCGAGCGGAAGGGGCGGCCCGGGGGCGGGGTCTGGGCCGGGATCCCGCGCGCTTTCACCGCCCCGGGTCCGTGCGCGCCTCGCCTCCCGCGGCCCCGGGCCTGGATCGCCCCCACACACCTCTCCGGGCCTGGACCTCCCTCCCCATCCACCTCCCTCCCCATCCACCTCCCCGGGCCTGGAACTCCCTCCACCTTCCCGGGCCTGGAGCTCCCCCCACTTCCCTGAGCCTGGACACACCTACCCGGGCCTGGACCCCCCCCCCTCCACCTCCCGGGGCCTAGTCCCCCTTCCCCCCAGGCCTGGACCCCGCCTCCACCTCCCCGGGCCTGGACACCCACCCCTGCATCTCCCCGAGCCTGGACCTCCACCCACCTCCCCACGTTTGGACCCCACCACCACCACCTCCCCAGCCCTGGACCGCCCCTCCACCTCCCCGGGCCTGGACCTCCCCTCCCTGAGCCTGGATCCCCCCACCTTCACCCGGGCTTTGCTCAGGGTCCCTGCCCGGCCCCCGGCCTCAGCCTAGTTGTGGGGGGCGGGGGGCGGGGGTGGGGGGTGGAGTTGGCGAGGACAGTTGTGGCGTTTCCAGGAGACTGGAGCATGCGAGCAGCCGGAACCCTCGCAATTTTGTTTCCAGAAAAGAAGTCTTACCTGTGTGCTGGCAACATTTCTGTAACACAGAATCAGACCCATGCCCCTCGGCTCCTTCCCACTGTTCCCAAGCGGGTAAACCGCCAGAGCCTCAGCATCCTCTCCGGAGAAATGGGAATGATCACGACAGCCCAACAAGGAGGGAGCGCACCCCGTTTAGTGTTTTAGCCATAAGGGTGTTTATCCATTACACCGAAAGTGCTCAACGGGCACAGAATCGGCTAGAAACCCGCAAGCCAGCCCCTTCCTGGTCACCACTGGATAAGTGCGCCCACCTTGGGATTTCCTGGTCTCCTTTGCTGTTTCCTCACTACTGTCCTCATCCTCTTGGTTTCATTCAATCCGGACAGTCTCGCCTTGCTTTCTCTCTCTACAGGACTCTCTTTATTTTAATTTCCGTTTTTACACCTTGACCGAAGTTATTTCAACACTGTCAGATTGCAGACGTTTTAAGGTGAGTTAGTAGCCAGGTGACTGAGCATTTCCAGTAATTTCCCTACTGACACTGCCAGGATGGGACTCCTCCTTAGTAAAGCCCCCAAATGCCCCTTTCATTCTGTCACTTCTCACTCAAATCTTCAAAGCTACCCTTTTGTTTTTTTTGCCTCCCAGACATTGTCCACACCGTTGAGCACCAGGTTCCAGGGAGCACCCTGGCCTCCACCGCAGACTAACACCTTCACTGTCCTCTCAGGAAGCCACAACCCCAACCCAGCTTCTTAGGGCTTAGGCGGTGCCCGCCACAGCCCTCTGCAGGCCTGCTCACTGATCCTACCCCTCCTCAGAGTGTAACCTAAGCAAACAGCACACTGACGGCTCTCTTCCCCTGTGAGTCTCCCACGTTCACGAGGAACCTCAGATTCTGAGCACTTGGCTGTTTTCTAGGCGGAGACTTCAGCTCCCTTGCAGGGACCCTCACCTCTCTATCAAAGTTCTAAAGCAGGGCATACTTTTTTCTTTCTTTCTTTTTTCATCCCCCTGCCCAATGTTTCCCCATTTTACCCCCTAAGCATACTTTTAAAGTAGGAAGTGACTTTAGCCCTCACACAGCCCAACATACTTCATAAATAGGAAACTGATACCAGACGCTAAGGTACTTCAAAGAGGAGAGTCCTCTCCAGACTGTCTATGCTCTCTATTTCGACTTGCTCTAATCAGACTGAAAATAATTTGTTATTTATTCCGTTGTAAAGTGACCAGTGTTCAAACACACATGCCTATTAGAGGCAAGAGGGAGACTTTTAAAAAAATTATTTGGAGAGAGAAAGAAAGGACAGAGAGTGTGAGTTGGGGGGGGGGGGCAGAGAGAGACAATCTTAAGCAGGCCCCATGCTCAGCACAGAGCCGGACGTGGGGCTCCATCCCATAAACCACAAGACCATGACCTGAGCTGAAATCAAGAGTCAGAGGCCTAATGGACTGAGCCACCCAGGCGCCCAGAGGCAAGAGGGGAATTTACTAGGCAGCCCAGACCAGGAACCAATAGGCAAAATGGGGACAGTGACTAACTGTAGGACAGATGTCCCTTCCAAGAGAGGAGATACTCTCCTCTCTCACCAAAGATTGCCATTGAAAATGCGGGCCCAGCATACTGCCAAAGTTTTAGCTCAAGAGAAGGCAGGAATCTAGAGTTTTATACGAAACTAATGACTTTTAAATGTTGAAAACTAAAGATTGTAAAAATATCTCTGCAGAAGAAACTGACCTCCTGGTCTCCAGTTTGGGGCTCTGGTACACATACTTATTTTAATAAATGCCTTTCTGTCTGAACAGAATAATATTTTACAGCCAGTCTCCACTCATACCTTCCAGTTTTATTCCAGATAGCAGTATGCTCAATAAAAGACACTTCCTGGGCCCTTTGCTGCCAGTGTGAAAGTACCTCCTGAAGGCAGTGTTACCTTGTCCAACTTGTTATGGATATGTTGTTATCAGGTGAACCGGGAAGACTCCAGGCCCTGGGGCCTCAACCCAGCCCCGCCCAAAGATGTCACCAAAGGTTCTTGGTCTCATCAGGAGAAAGAATTCAAGGGCAGAGGCAACACAGTGGACGAGCCACACAGCAGGAAAGTTTATTGAAGACAGAGTTGGGAGAGCCGGAGACAGGGATGGATGGAGAGAGCTGCCTGTAGGGAGAGAGCCAGAGGACACAGGGTGCAAGCCTGTTAGCTGCACGCCCTGGGGTTGGGTTTCTGCCTTTTATTGACAGTTGTTAACAAGGCTGTGGAGAATCCCTTGCTTGGGGTGGGGATTCTTGGAAGCAGGGTTTGGGGGCTCCCTTCCTTATTTGACCAGGAGCGTCCTGTCCTGGTGTGCCACCTGGGGCTTCTCGGGGAGTGCGGCAGACAGGCTTCTGACCCTCCCCACAGCTGGGCATGGCCTCCTCCGTGCTGGCCTCCAGGCTTCCCCTTAGAGCCTAACGAACTGCACTGTGACCCTAGGACTAACCTTTGTCCTTCCTTCTTCCAGCCTGGAATGTGCATGAGATGATAGGAGCTTGAGTGGCTGTCCTGGACCAGGAAGCAATCTGGAACACCAGAAGCCGACTAGGAGGGTGCAGTGGAAAGGCGACTAAGCCTGGGTCCTTGCACACTGCAGAGTGTCAGCAGCAGGCTTCATGGTCCGCTAAAGTCACTGTCTTATTTAAGCCACTTACTTGGATTGTCTGCATATGCAACTAAAACCAACCCTAACTAATAATACACAGTTCTTATTAATAAACAATTTTATTTTTCTTTTTTTCTCTATTTTGAGGGAAAGAGGGACAGAGAGAGAGAGAGAGAGAGAGAGAGAGAGAGAGAGCATGCTCGCAAGCAGGAGCCAGCAGGGGAGGACCAGTCAGCACAGAGCCAGATGTGGGGGCTCAAACTCATGAACTGTGAGATCCTGACCTAAGCACGAAATCAAGAGTCAGATGCTTATTAGACTGGACCACCTGGGTGCCCCTAAGCTATTTTATTTTAAAATAAATTCCTACCTCCTCTCTTTACTCAATCTAGCTGCTAAATATGAGCTCCTAATATTAGCTAAACCCACAGGACACCTCAGTCTTTACCTTACAGGTTTTGAGGCATTTGACAGGGTTGACCCCTTCCCTTCTTGGATTGCTCTTTCTCTGGGCTCCAAACTGAGTAGGGCCTGGTGATGCCTAAGGTATTTCTGCTTCCTCCGCTCCTCTTATCTGCCTTCAGCATGTGACACCAAAGTTAGTCTGGAAAATAAAAATAAAGACCAGTCAGGAGAAACACAAGGCTAGGATAATTAAGGAATAGATGGCCAGATCAATGGGACAGAATAGAAGCTGGCCTGTGGACCCAAATCAGAATAAGAGTTCAGTTTGGATAAAAGGGAAAGTTCAGACTGGTGTCCTACCTTCAACAAATGATCCTGTTTGGGGGGAAAATCTCATCTTCTTACACCAAAGTATATTTGAGATCAGTGAAAGATTTAAATTTTAAAAAACAAATCAATAAAAGCTCTTTTTAAAAAAAAAGATTTAAAAAATGTTGTCTAGAGGAAGGTCTTTCTAAGTAGGGCCACAAACCCAGAAGCCATCCATCAAATGGATACATTTGGTTACATAAAAGTAAAAATCGACTGACTTCTGTACAGGAAAGTACCTTTATTTATTTATTTTTTTAACGTTTATTTATTTTTGAGACAGAGAGAGACACAGCATGAATGGGGGAGGGGCAGAGAGAGAGGGAGACACAGAATCGGAAGCAGGCTCCAGGCTCTGAGCCATCAGCCCAGAGCCCGACGAGGGGCTCGAACTCGCGGACCGCGAGATCGCGACCCGGCCGAAGTCGGACGCTTAACCGACTGCGCCACCCAGGCGCCCCAGGTGTCTGACTCTTGATCTCAACTCAGGTCATGACCTTCCAGTCTGTGGGTTTGAGTCCCAAGGTCGCGCTCTGTGCTGACAGCGCAGAGCCTGCTTGGGATTCTGTCTCCCTTTCTGCCCCTCCCCCTCCTCTCAAGCAAATAGTCAAATAATGAAGGAAAACTAGGAAAAAGTACTTTTAGCAAATAACACAAAGGATGAATTTCCTTGAGAGAGAAAATACTTTCACAAATATAAGTAAGAAGAGACAAAAAGAAAACTCTGAGAAGACAGTGTGGGAAGAAGAACAACTGGTTAATAAACATGTGAAAAGTTCAGCTCACTCAAAGTTAATGAGATAAAATGTGATGCTTTGTATCTATGAGATTAGTAAAGATTAGAAAACTGCAATACTGGTTATTGGTGAGAATGAGGCATTCTAGGACCACGCGGGGTGTAAGCTGGGAGAACATTGTTGAGAACAATTTGGCAATGGCTAAAAAAATCTTAATACACACACTCTTTGAACCATCCAGTCCACTTCTGCCCCCTCTGCACAGAGATGATGGATTGTGTAAGGACTGTAATTCGAACATTGTTTGGGTTTGTAAAACATTGGAACCGACATAAATAGGCTTCGTGAGGGGATGGGTTGATGGAAGACACTGAATGCACACCCGCCATGGAATACTATGTAGGTACCCAAAGGAATGAGTTACATCTTAGTACACGAATATGGAAAGATGTCTGGGATTCATTCATTCATTCACTCATTCATTCATTCATTCAACAAATATTTGTTGAGTGGCCAGGATGTGCCTGACTGTCTTCCAGACTCCAGGATACTGCAGGGAACAAAATAAAGTTCTGTGCTCAGAGTTGCCTTCTAGCAAGAAAGATGGACAAAAAGCAAACCAAGAAATAAATGCAGCGTGTGGAAGATGCCATGAAAAAGGAGTCAGGATACGGAGGGAGCAGTGATGGGGGCGTTAGTTTATACGGAGCAGTCAGGGGGCGCCTCCCCTATGAGGGAACCAAATGGCTGCTACAGTTTGGAGTCTCAAATGTGTCTGTTATTGCGAATGTTCTCTCAGAGAAATGAATGAAAACTTACATTCACACAAAAACCTGCACAAAGCATTATTCAAATAGGAAGTGTCCCAGGATGTGGAGAACAAAGGCAAAAGACGTGCAGAAAAATTAAACTTCCTTACAATTGCAGCCCATCGGCGAGTACTTGGAACAGCCACCTTCCTCTGGAAGCTCAGCGGCCCCCAGGTTCCTACTTTGCGGGAGGCAAAAGGCAACCTTAGCTGGACATCAGCCAACATCCACTTTGCCGTATAAAATCCCTCTGCGAACCTCCTTTACCTCCACCCCCCCCCCCCAAGGTACATGCCTGCAATCATCCTCCAGGCTTATGGCCGCTGATACACAGCGGGAGGGTCTCAGGACCCAGGTTTCGCTCCACTGTAGTCAGTGACCTAACAGCAGCTAGCCCCTCAAGGCCCTGGGAACCTTGCTCCCAAATTCCTTACAGACTTACGTTGTCCCTGACCCCCTCCCAACCTGAGGGTATGTAACCTGTCACTCCTCACAACCCCCCAACCGCCCACGGGTCCTGTCCTCGTGCTTTCATGAAACCACCTTTTTGTACCGAAAATGGCTTACGATTCTTTCTTGACTATTTGCTCCCAGACCCCAACACCGCATCACATCATCCCAGATAAACTGAGACAAATCATCACAGGGTCTTCGAGGATCCTACTCCCAATGCTCTTCTCCACAGCAACTTTCACTGAAATGTCTTGGGCACTTGCAAAAGGAGGCTGGGACGTGCAGTGTTTCCTGGGCACATTTGCTGATGCAACATAAACATCTGGGTTCCCAGGCAAAGAAGGAGGAAGGTGAAAATGGCTGTTGACAGTTTCTGTCACCAGCCCTGAGTTAGCAAGGTCTGTGACCCGATTTCAGAGTTTTATGAAACCTCTTGCCTTTCACCCATCTCTCTGAAGTCACTCCAAATAGCACGTGAAACATGGCTGCGGCCAAACCCTCCCTGGGCCTGTCTTGTCCTTGTGTCTTCATTTTCCAACACCTTCCCGCATCCCGAAGCCAGGAGTGCCTGTGCAGAGAACCCAAGGAGTGTGTGGGCCATGGGCTGAGTCTGGGCGGCACACGCTGTCTGTCTGTCTGTCTGTCGCAGGTGCTGGGAGGGGCCCACAGGGACCACAGGGGCTGCTGTCCCTAGGGGAACCTCATATGTTTACAGCTTACTTCCAGGAGAAGATGAGGGCCAGACCTCTCCTTAGGTGAGGCCAGATTCCTTACTGCACAACGACCATGAACACAAGATGAGGAAAACAGAAATATTCCAAGTGTCTCAAGTCCGGTACTGCACTGCCACCACTTGTCTTGGGTGAGCACTTCAGGGCAGCGTGTAAAAGTGACACATGAGGAACGGCCCTCTTCGCCTTCTGTCCTTTGCCCTCATGCTGATGTAGAGGGGCCAGGAGGGGGTGCAAACAGCACGGTGGGGGGCTGGCCAGGCCCACAAAAATCCCTGCAGAGAAGTGATCAGACTCCCAGGAATCTGGGGGTATTTCTGCGTTGGGGTGAAAAGTCCTCTGTAGCTTTTGAGTTTTGTACCACGTGCACACCTTCCTTATCCAAAGCAAATTTTAAAAAGTTGTATTAAGGACACGAATGAATTCTCAAGGATGTCAAGCACCCTTTCAGCACAGAGAAATGGGTCTTCTATTCTAAACTTCAAACTTCAGTGATGGTTTTGCCTGAATAAAGGAGTGAGTTTTGTTCCAGAAATTTACACTTTGATTTTGAGAGATACTGGTCCATTTACAAACAGGCTCTGGAATCTCTTCTAACAGTAAAAGAAGCCTGAGATATTTCATTCGGAGATAACAGTTTGTGCATTCCTCAGAGTCTGAACACTTCCATTCTAAGACAGCATTTATCTTGCTATTTTCAGGTTTATTTTACTACTCAAATCTAGCTTGTTTGTTTGTGTTTTTTTTTTTTTTGTCTAGTGAGAAAGGGAGAACCAAAATAGTTAAAAAGAAAGCAGCACAGAAAAAAATCATCAAAAATGTATTAGTTTAAAAATTACGGTGCATGCTCGATGTTGTTGTGTCGTTAAAAAGCATGTGTGTACCGACGTGGAAAGACATCCCTGGTAGTTGCTATGTTAGAAAGAAGTTGTGGTACATTGTGTGGAATGAATTAATTTTTTATAAGACAATAGCGCACACGTGCACACACTAAAGAAATCTGTAGGGAAATTTAACCCCAATTAATAAGGGTGTGACGTGTCAGCAGGACTGGAAGGAGGCATAGATGCTGACTGATGTCTGCTTTCTAACTTCCATTTTTCTGCGATGTGTGTTTTATTTTGCCTGCAAGCATCTGTTATTTTGTAGGCAGATAATACAGTAGAGACAACTTAACAGTTTTGAAAAGAGAGGGATTTTAGGGAGCCAGGCAAGAGACCAAAGGGTTACAAGCCAAGAAGTGTCCTCAGACTTTCCCCCCCAAATTTAAAAGTCTCCTGCCTCAGTTTATGGTTTCCAGCCCCTCAGCCCCTTTGTGGCTGCCGGTGAGAGCAGTGATAGTGAAGGCGTCAGGGGGTGACGTCCAGCCACCGCCCAGGCCCGGCGGTGGTGGGACAGGAGGACGCTGCTGTACTTAGTGATGCTGCTCTGTGCTGTGGGCTCTCCTCTCGCCGGACCCAGGCCATTCGGGCGTCCCTTTCTATCTCAGATTTCAGTCTTCCGTTCTGGAAAAGAACCTTGTGTTTCCTTTTTATCTGCTTCCCTTCATCTTTTCCTTTCCTCCCTCAGCAACCCAGGGTTTTGACACCTGCTGGCAGACACACTTTTACTTCCCTCTGGAGCCTCTCCTGCTTTCCACGTGCACCACACTCTCCCAGGGCTTTCCACAACCTTGCTTTGAAATCACTGCACTAAATTTTTTCCCGCCTCCCCTTCTCGCCGTGTTTCATGAATGTTGTTTCCTACGTCACTCGGGACTTAGTTGCGGTTTTAAAATCCAGTTTCCCGAAGGTGTTTCTTTCGCCTTAGTTCTCGTCCCACCTCCTGCCTGTTGGTTTTGTCTTTATTCCAGAAATATTTTCACAGACATCTGATGGTTCCTGTTTGAAGTGAGGACTACGAGCCCAGCTGCGGAATCCCTGGGGTGGAGAGGGTTGATGTGGGGACCTGGCCGCGTGGGTGCGGGGCCTCCGAGGGTCAAGGGTCTGGGTCTGTTCCGTGATTCCAGCACAGCCCAGCCCAGCCCCGGCCCCAGGCGGACGCAGAGGACAGTCCCCGGGGCTCTGGAAGGACAGTCCCCAGGCTTTGGGAGGATCGTCCCCGCGGCCCCGAGAGGACTGTCCTCGCGGCTCTGGGAGGACCATCCCCGGGGACTGTGGGAAGACAGGAAAGTCCCCAGGCTTCAGGAGAACAGTCCCCGGGGCTCCGGGAGGACCATCCCCCAGGGCTCTGGGAGGACAGGACAGTCCCCGGGGTTCTGGGAGGACAGGACAGTCCCCGGGGCTCTGGGAGGACAGGACCGTCCCCAGGGCTCCGAGAGGACAGGGAAGTCCCCGGGGTTCTGGGAGGACAGGACTGTCCCCGGGGCTATGGGAGGACAGGACCGTCCCCGGGGTTCTGGGAGAACTGGACCATCCCCGGGGCCCCGAGAGGACAGGGAAGTCCCCGGGGCTCTGGGAGAACAGGATTGTCCCCGGGCTCTGGGATCTGCGGGCAGGGGGCGCCAGAGCCCAGCGGCGCGTCTCCTCCTTGCCGCGCCGGGTTCCCGCGTCCGCGCGCGAAGCCACCGGCAGTTCTGGACCTTCCCCGCCCCGCCCCGCCCCGCCCCTCCCCGCTGCAGTCTACCCCGACCGCCGCCGTTCTCCCCGGGTCTACACCCGCTCGCCCGCCCGCGCTGAGCTCCGCCCGTTCTGCGCTGCTGGTAGACGAACGGCTTCTCCAGGGCCAGTTGGGGTCGTTCCGGGTGCCAGCGTCCTGCGCCCTGGGGTACCCGCGGGGCAGGGAGGGCAGAGCGCGGGGAGGGACCCCAATCGCAGCCTCGGCGGGGAGCAAAGCACCGGAGCTCGGAGCTTCCGACCCGCCGAGGAAGGGGCGCAGCTCCTCGCCTCCAGGGATCCACCCCACAGGGCACTGAACCCCGGGGGCGCGCACGGGGCGCGCGCTGGAGACGACGAAAGAGTCTGTTCGCGCGCAGAGCGCACCCCCGGGTGTCAGGATGGCCGAGTGGTCTAAGGCGCCAGACTCAAGCTTCGCTTCCTCGGTTCGAGGGTTCTGGTCTCCGTGTGGAGGCGTGGGTTCGAATCCCACTTCTGACACATGCTTTTTTTTTTTTTTCCCCGTTTTTGTCCTCGGTTTGAGCTGTGCTTTCCTTCTGCGGCCCGTGAAGTCTGTCCGCTTACAATCCCCTCCCCTCTTCTCCCCTCCCCCCCATCCACTTCCCCCATTCCCGCCCACCCCCTTACCCACTCCCCAGTGCTGGTTACTGTCCTCGCGACCTCGCTGCCCTCGGCGTGCTTTTTGTTCGGTGGGCACGGCCTTCCCTGAGTGCCTGGGCTGGCCACGCAGCAACGCAAAAGTCCAGGCCTGGGAGTGAAGTCATGTAAAAGGACCGGAAATAGGAAGGTTCCACCGAGATTTGAACTCGGATCGCTGGATTCAGAGTCCAGAGTGCTAACCATTACACCATGGAACCCCACGTGAAAAAGGCCTTGTGCACCATCCATCTGAGACCTTCCTCCTGTGGCCTTGTCCTAACGATTGAAAACGAGACACCGTTTCACCAGTTTTGTTTGTTTTGATTTAAATCCTAGTTACTTAGCACCCAGCGTAGAGTTTATGAGTAGAACCCAGGAATTCATCCCTTAGATACACACCTAGTGCTCATCCCAACGGGTGTCCTCCTTAATGCCCATCACCCATCTAGCCCCTCCCCCCACGTCCTCTCCAGTAATCCCTAGTTTGTTCTCTGTTTTTAGGAGTCTCTTATGGTTGGTCTCCCTCTCTGTTTTTATCTTATTTTTCCTTCCCTTCCCCCATGTTCCTCTGTTTTGTTTCTTAAATTTCACACATGAATGCAAACATATGATATCTGTCTTTCTCTGCCTGACTTATTTCACTAAGCATAATGCCCTCCAGTTCCATCCACGTTGCTGCAAATGGCAGGATTTCATTCTTTCTCATTGCCAACTAGTATTTCATTGTATATATAAACCACGTCTTCTTTATTCATTCATCAGTTGATGGACATTTGGACTCTTTCCATACTTTGGCTATTGTTGATGGTGCTGCTATAAACATTGGGGTGTCTGTATGTGCCCCTTCAAATCAGCACTCCTGTATCCTTAGGATAAATACCTAGTGGTGCTATTGCTGGGTCTAGGGTAGTTTTTTGAGGAATCAAGCACCACTTTAAACAAAAGCTCTGCCTCTTCCTCCTAATTTCTTTCTTTCTTTCTTTCTTTCTTTCTTTCTTTCTTTCTTTCTTTCTTTCTTTCTTTCTTTCTTTCTTAAATTTATGAAGGCATTTTCTGGCGGATGGAAAAATTCCTACACTTTCCAGCCTGAAGGCGATGGAAAAGCCAAATACAAGAGGGGCAGATGGGGGGCAGGTGGTGGGAGGGGGCTTGCACTGACCTTCCACTGGGCCGAACCCCCGGGTTTCTTACCCTCGATGTCAGGGGAAGCATGGAGTCCTAAGGCTATTCTTACTTCTGGTGGTTTTGAGTTTGCCTTCATTTCTGATCCATGCAAAAATAAATTGGATTTTCATCTCACAGTTCAAAAGGGAGAAAAGAAAAATATAACATCTCCTTTCTGTAGCCTCAGTTATTTATTCAAAACACCTGCCAAGGCCTTTGGAGCAACCTTAGACTTTCTTGGCACCTCCCTGCTCAGCTGTAATCATGGGCTCAGAATTTGAACATGTGTCCTCCCACTGCAAAATGTCTTAAGTGTCGGACCCGGTCTCGTTCCTCTTTGATGCCCCAAGTCTGGTAGGGCATAGAAGTCTCATCAATTCTTGTTGCTTGAAGGTGTAGACGAAAGGATGCGAGCATGACTGCTCAGAGGGATAG
This sequence comes from Lynx canadensis, assembly GCF_007474595.2. Lineage (NCBI taxonomy): Eukaryota > Metazoa > Chordata > Mammalia > Carnivora > Felidae > Lynx > Lynx canadensis. The sequence continues at coordinate 1,364,797 of NC_044307.1, read as the reverse complement.
CCCAGGGTTAGACTTTCGGGAGGGTTTCCTTTCCCATTCCTCCATAGGCTAAATCTGACAAGCCTAAAGGGGATGACTGATGCATATTTGGTTTGGTTTTGCTTGTTTTTTGTGCCGGCCAGGTCACGGCTCCCAGTGGACACTCCAGTGTTCATGTGGACCCCTACATAGGCGTCCTCAGATGTTGGTGACCAAGACAGGAAGGACATGATCGTGCTAGACATACTCACTTATTTTTCAAAATCTGAACTTTGTTAAGATACCATGATTATTTACCTAGTAACTGTAAGAACAACACATAACAAAGAGATCATATATACAGCATGAAATATTCAGGTACAAATTACTCTTTACTCAACCTAAATATTAAGTATTGGTCATGTTCTCAATGTGCCTCTGGTAGTCTCCCAAGGCTGAGTTGCTAAGGAATCGCTGAGTCATTTTCTGTAATTCATCCTGTTGCTCGATCTCCAGCCAAGCAAGGCGCCTGTCACAAAATAGCTGCTTATTAAATACGGCGTAGAGAGAAGCAGTGAAACCCAAGGACTTTTGGCCAGGTGACTGTAAAGTTCTTGTAAGTGTCCACACATATAACTCTCCCTCTTCATGAGTCCCCTGTCTTTAAAAGATGGTCTAAGCTGGCTTAGATCCAATAATTCCCGTCTTTTTTTCCCAGCTCAGGGGGCATCCTGTATTTATTTATTTGTTTTTATTTTTTGGATGAGCTACATCCTTATTTCTTAAAGAAAAAGAAAGTGTCCACTGGTTTTAAAAGGATGCCAGAATATTCTGAGGATAGGCAAGGGGAGGGGTAGGAATGACTGGTTTTTCAACCCTAGCACATTTATTCCCTAGGAAAGGACAGTGGGTAAGACCTGGAAAAGAAGGCAAGGGGTTGGTTTATTTTTGAGTGTGGAATTACAAGGCTGCACCCTTTCCTTGGATTGCCCGTGCGTGGCTAACAAATACTGCAGGGCAGATGCAAACAAATGAAGACACAGAGGGGGAGCTACCTGGGGAAGGGGAGAGATGATTGGGCCCCACAGTCCAGAAACAAGCTGGTCCCTGGTGACCTAAACAAGTGGCTTGCAGTTACCTGGTAGCAGAGCGAACCCCCAAGGATCAGGTCAGTGTGGTGTAATCAGCCGCTCACAACCCAGTTCACCGGGGGTGTCCTGTAGAAACGGGCCTTCGGGACACATGGCCCTACCAGAGCTGGGTCCTCAGCTCTGTAAACCCTGCTCTCCTCACAAATTAGCAAGTTATTCTTTCATATATTTATTCATTGGAATTTAACACAAACATGTACTTGGTTTTCATGACATGGGGAAGCAAGAGAAATGTGGTTGTGTATCTGACGAAGCTTATGACACATGAGGAAAAGCAGACAACTACACAAAAGTTCCCGAAAGTTCTGGTAAATACCAAGAGACCGACTGAGCGACAGCGGAGCGTGCCTGGGTCGTGCGCACAGGAATGGGCCACCAAGTGCCCACAGTGTGCCACCAAGAGCCCCAGGCGTGCCCACGGGAGTGGGCCACCAGACGCCAGGCGCAAATGAGGGAAGCCGGCTGCGGAAAGGCTGGCCACGCCCGGGCCTGCTGCATCCTCCCCAGCGCGCTGCGTTGCTCCTTTACTGTGTTTACCACATTGGGGTTTTAAAAGTTCATTCATAAATTCATGAATCCGCTTATTCGATTCATGAGACACATAAGCACTCACTCTAACAAGTCCCTCCCCACCTTGTCTCTCCTCTGACACTGTGAGCCCCTGAAAGGTTGGAATCGCGTCCTTCCCTGTACCTTGTGCGGTCGAATGTTCGATTACATTCTTTGTCCTGATAGCAGATCTAGAATGTCACTCAGCTCATTCCCTCCTAGGCACCGGCGCAGGGAACCTCACTCCCGTTCCTCACGTGCCTTCATTGACTGGCTGGAATTCTGGAGGGACAGATCAAGGAAGGCTTCCTGGGGAAAGCGCCTTCCAAGCCGAGACCTTGAGGGCAGAAGCAAGTGGACCGCGCAGGAGCGGAGGGAGCCCCCGCGAGGACGCAACGCACGAAGAAGGTGCCCGAGTATTTCTAAAATAAAGCAGTAAAGTGGAGGTGTGCCACACGTTGGGTACTCGAGATCGGGGGGTCATCAGCCCGCACAGCCGACGTGCGGCTCGCTCACTGTCATCATGGACTGGGGGCCGATGCCCTGTTGGGGGACTCTGGCGAGAGCGGGCAGTGAAGGAGCGGGCAGGTACGTGGACAGAGCAGTAAAAGCATCCTGGCAGCGGTGGGATTCGAACCCACGCCCCCGAAGAGACTGGAGCCTTAATCCAGCGCCTTAGACCGCTCGGCCACGCTACCGCCCTGAGGGCTCGGGCTGCCCGCGCTTCCCCGACCTCAAGGTCGCGCAGGTCCCGCCCTCCCGCGTGCCCCTCGCCCCTTCCGTCCGCCCCAGGTCGCGCGCTCGACCCGCGCACTCGCCTTCCTGGCGTTGTCCGATCTTCACCCGCGCGGGAGCCAGGCGCCGGCAGAGAGTGAGCCCCCCGGCCTCAGGAGCGAGCAAGTCCCGCCGTCCGGGTCCGGCCCCGGAGCCGCTGCGGAGTAGCAGCAGCAGCAGCAGCAGCAGCAGCCAAGGAAGGAGCGCAAGCCCCGATCGCGCCCGGACGAGGTGCCCCGGGGCGGCCGCAGCGTGACCCCCGCCGCTCCCTGTCCCGCGCAGCCGCGACCCCGACCCGCCCAGGAGCTGGGTCCTGCGGTGTGTTTGTAGGAGTGTGCGCAAGGCCCGAAGGCAGGCGCCTCCTTAGCGCAGTAGGCAGCGCGTCAGTCTCATAATCTGAAGGTCCTGAGTTCGAACCTCAGAGGGGGCATGTCTTTTTTCCCCGACCCCACGACAATGCGGGGGATGGGGTGGGGGACGAGTCTGCCTTCCTTCTCCATCCCTTTCTCCCACAAGTGTGCTTTTTCAACCGCGGGAATCGCCTGGTAAGACTGACGGACAATTCACTGCTGTGTAACGGGGCCACGTGACGCTCAGTTACAAATAGTGACTTTCCACCGAGAACCAAATGCTCCAAAATTCTAACGGTTGTTTTTTATACCAATTTCAGACACAGCCAGGACATTATTTAAATGCCTTTCAGATAGGCTTGGCAATTGTTTTTGTTACAAAAACACCAAGGTCAAGAAACCTACTGGCTCTGGGGCCCAGAGAGGAGGTGTGGAGGGAGGGCCGTTGGGGGGGGGGGTGTACCGTGGGGTGCAATCCTTTGTTATTAATTACCGATTGGTCCTCTCTCACCATTCTTCTGGAATTGCTTAGGTCACCAGGGACATCCCACAAGACAGGGAATCCATACCCACTCCGCCCCCAGTCTCACCACATTGTCCCCTTCTCCTGCTCTTTTACGTTTACTGGACTCTAAGTCACCCACAGAGAGACAAGAAGCGAACACACTGAAGTGATATTTCGAGAGTCAAGATAAGCACCCAACTCACACCAAAATGAACACGATTGAAATTTAGTATCTTACCCTTAGCCTCTCAGCCTATTGTGTAGGAAATATTCAACAGGTGTTTACTGAGGGCCTACTATGTGCCAGGCAAAGCTGTGTCCTTCCTTCCCTGTGAATCCATTCCCTCTCAGCTTTCAAGCCCATCCTTGCGCTCTCTGTGCTGTGATGTTGGGGCTGGGCCTCTGCCCTTCCCACAGGTCCCACCCCTTTGCCAGGAGACCTCAATGCAGTCAGGTGAACAACATGTTGGAGTCCTGGGCCTAGGACGTGCTCTGCACCATTCTGCTACTGCCTCAGAGCCACCAGGCCAAATCTGCACGGCCTCTGTGGGTCCCCATCACCTCTTGCCCCCTTCTGGCCCATTCTTTATGTGAAGCCAGCATACGCTTTCCAGGATCATCTCTGATCAGGTTGTTTCTCCCTGCTTGAAATACCCAGTACCTAGGCATTGCTGCAGGGGTGAGGTCTCCAGTCTACATTCCTGCCATAACCTCAGGACCTGTCCTCTCGGGTGTGTCCCTGCCTTCTTCTCCCACCATCTACCCGCCCTGCCTGCCAGCACCTCAGGTCTGCCTTCAGTTCTTTGAAGGTGCTGTGCTCTTCCCTCTTCCTGGGATGCGGGAGCCACATTTTTGTCCAGCGTCTTATACCAACCCTCCGATTCTCTGTTTAGACAACACTTCCCCGGGAGAAGTGTCCTCTTACCCCTTGAAAAGGTGCCGTCCCTTTACCGTTGGCTGAACTGGAGATGTGGGTAGGGTGGGGGGCTCTATGTACAGTGAGCATACTTTTTTTCTTAATATTCTGCTTCTATTCCTTTATTCTAATTCAAGTCCATTAACATTTTCCACTTTATGTTATCATAGTGAAGTTGTGAAGACCATGGCAAATCTGCTTTAAGTGGTGGCATGAATAAACATATACCTAGAAATGAGCCCCAGGACAGTCTTTGGTGGATGATTGGTAAGTTACTTTTCCCCAGTGACCTGGGGCCACAAATAGCCTGGAGCCATGTTCAAAGGAGTGAAGATAGGGTTGGGAATAAGGAAAAGGAACATGGACAGAATTTAAAGGGAAGGGCTAGAAATAATAAATAAATGAATGAACAAAAAGGAAGACATTTGCACTCTGGACAAAACACTTATTTCACACTAGGACATGGAGGAAACACCTTGCAGCAGGGGCCCGAGTAGCTCAGTCGGTAGAGCATCAGACTTTTAATCTGAGGGTCCAGGGTTCAAGTCCCTGTTCGGGCGTGTCTGCTGGTGTCAGGCCCCACCTTTGTGAAGGCGTTGTTTTGTGCAGAAACAGGGACAGATTAGGTAGGTTGCAACACCCCCAAGGGTCAAATCTTTCAGCTAACAAAATGGATAAGTTACTCCCATAGAAAGTAAAGATAGTGGGAATACCTGGGATTTGTACTAATGTAGACAGCTGGTTGAGATCTTTGTGAATGGAACGAAAGTGAACATAGCACCAGGATCATAATCTTTGCCTATTAGTCTCATTTAAGTGAAAAAAAAAAAAAAAAAAGCTGGAGTAGTTACTACACCCACTTTGTAAAGGATGTGGTTGGCTGTTTGTAGGATTCCTGAGTGAGGCACAGGTGTCTTTAAGAGTTGGTTTGTAAGTGAAGGGCTGAGGAAGGTTTTTGGATATTCAGTTCAAGTTCAGTAAGGGTAACAAGGATACAAATTAAACAGAACTCTCATGTAGCCTTGTATTGTACACTATTCTGTAAAGGTGTCGTAATATTGTAAACTTGCTTAAGAAAATAGCATGCTATGATCAGAACTCAGGGTTTCCATGTCTGCCCTGGGGCCAACCACATGGGCCAAGACCATCATTGCCTGATATCGTAGTCATTGATATTTGATTTGTATCGCTGATGCTTGGAGCAATCTTCCAATGTACTTGATTTCCACTGCAGTCTGCTTTACATAGATGAGAATATGCTAATCGACTACGAATGTGGCTGAAATACGTTCACACCCTGGCTTGGAATGTCTCTGACATTTGGTTACAGTGCGTCTGTCCTCCAGGCCTGAAAAACTCTGGGGTGAAGTAACATGGTTTCTGTGTCTGCAAAGGAGAGGAACAGATTCTGAACAGCGATGGCACCAGGAAGGATCGTTCTCTAAGGAACTGCCTAAAGATCCAACCCATCCAGCCCTCTGGTGTCTCCCAAATCTTTAAGTGCATCCGTTAGGCTGTGGGGATACAGGCTTCTGGAACCAGAGGCTGAGGGGCCTGAAGACACTGAGATGTGCCGTGTTGAGTCTGCATCCCGGCGGCCTGTTGAGAGAGCTCTCCCAACATGCAAAGTCTCGGAGGCCCAGACGTCTTGCGGGAACAGTCCAAGTCTTGCCCTGTCTTTTCCCAGCGCTAAGCCAGAGAGGTGTTGGATTTCAGTAGGTGTGTCCCCTGTGGGCAGTATTGCAAAGATCCAAACTTGAGATGTTGATTGCCTGGAGTAAGAGACTGATAGGGAATACGGAAGGAAGACAGAAAGAGTTCAAATGCTAATTAACTCATGGATTTATTTGAGGAGGGCTCATGGTCAGGTAGTGAGGTATACGCACCGGAGCTACGGGAGTGGACAAAACACATCGGGAGGACCCTCGTGGAGTGTACAGGGTAAGGGCATGGGTGGGTGATAGTAAGCGTGTTGAATAAAAGGACGAGGCAGGTCAGCAGTAAGTGCTGTGAAGAAAAGAACACAGGTGCTCTGGTGTATTGGGAGGTCAGAGGCCGAGAAGGCCTGGTGTGTTAATTTTCTAGGGCTGCCGGCTCGAATCACCACCAACTGTGTGGCTTAACACAATTAGAGCTTCATTTTCTATTCGCAGAAATCAAGTGATTAATTACGTTTTGGAGGCTAGAGTCCAAAATCAAGGTATTGACAGAGCTGCGCTCCCTCTGAAGGTCCTGGGGAAGAACCCTTCCTTGCGTCTTCCCCGCGCGGGCTGGTCCCGGCAACGCCGGACGCGCATGTCTGTGGAGCACGGGCCAGCGCGGTGCGTGTAGGTGGGAAAGCAGTCAGGGCCGGGTTACACGGAGGCCGCGGCCAGGACCTGCGGTGTATGTGAGAGGAGGCCACAGGCCTCGCCGGGAAAACTGAACGTCAGGTTTTCGTTTCCTCGTCCCATCTTGTTTGCAACACACTGAGTGGCACCGGTAAAGGCCACTGCCCCAAGGAAGAACGGAGATCAGAGGGACTCAAGATCCGGCTCTGGGGAAGAGGTGAGGATAAGTCGCGGCGGTTGTAGACGGACCAGGAGCCAGAAAACTGAGACCCCCTCCCTCTCTCTGGCCCCGGGACCCCGGGTCCACCCGCCAGGGCGCAAAAGTGAGCTGCCCCCTCTGAGGTTCGAACTCAGGACCTTCAGATTATGAGACTGACGCGCTGCCTACTGCGCTAAGGAGGCAGGTGGCAAGACGCCCTCGGCGCACGGTTTTACCCAGATTGCACGTGGCCCAGCTTCGCGCCGCCCCCGCCCCCGCCCCGGGCAGAAAACGCCCTCCGGCCGGAGCTGCCAAACCCTCGGGCCCACGGAGGCCGAGGCCCAGGACCCGGACGCGCGCCCCCCGCCCCGGCTTGTCCCGAACTCCCTCGGGGACCCCGCCCGCCCGCGGGACCACCTTGCACACACACGACTGCGGCCCCCAGTGTCAGGAGGAGCCCCAGGTCCCGCCCGTTCTCGGCCTCCCCCCACCCCCCGCCGCGCGGTCCAGACGCTGAGGCGTCCGGGGAGGGGTGGCTGCGGCGCGTCCGACTCCCGCACCTGAGTCCCTGTCCCACCCCCGCACCTGTCGTCCGTCCGACTCCCGCACCTGAGTCCCTGTCCCACCCCCGCACCTGTCGTCCGTCCGACTCCCGCACCTGAGTCCCTGTCCCCCCCCCGCATCCCATCGTCCGTCCGACTCCCGCTCCTGAGTCTCTGTCCCCCCCACGTAGTTCGTCCGACTCCCGCACCTAAGTCCCAGTCCCCCCCCCGCCCCTGTCGTCTGTCCGACTCCCGCACCTGAGTCCCTGTCCCCCCCCCCCGCATCCCATCGTCCGTCTGACTCCCGCACCTGAGTGCCTGTCCCCCCCCCCCATCCCATCGTCCGTCTGACTCCCGCACCTGAGTGCCTGTCCCCCCCCGCATCCCATCGTCCGTCCGACTCCCGCTCCTGAGTCCCTGTCCCCGCCCCCGCATCCCATCGTCCGTCCGACTCCCGCACCTGAGTCCCTGTCCCCCCCTCCCCGTCGTCTGTCCGACTCCCGCACCTGAGTGCCTGTCCCCCCCCCCGCATCCCATCGTCCGTCTGACTCCCGCACCTGAGTGCCTGTCCCCCCCCCCCATCCCATCGTCCGTCCGACTCCCGCACCTAAGTCCCAGTCCCCCCCCCCCCCCCCCTGTCGTCTGTCCGACTCCCGCACCTGAGTCCCTGTCCCCCCCCCCCCCCCCCCGCATCCCATCGTCCGTCTGACTCCCGCACCTGAGTGCCTGTCCCCCCCCCGTAGTCCGTCCGACTCCCGCACCTAAGTCCCAGTCCCCCCCCCCGCCCCTGTCGTCCGTCCGACTCCCGCACCTGAGTGCCTGTCCCCCCCCCCCGCATCCCATCGTCCGTCTGACTCCCGCACCTGAGTGCCTGTCCCCCCCCCCCGTAGTCCGTCCAACTCCCGCACCTAAGTCCCAGTCCCCCCCCCGCCCCTGTCGTCCGTCCGACTCCCGCACCTGAGTCCCTGTCCCCCCCCCCGCATCCCATCGTCCGTCCGACTCCCGCTCCTGAGTCTCTGTCCCCCCCACGTAGTTCGTCCGACTCCCGCACCTAAGTCCCAGTCCCCCCCCCGCCCCTGTCGTCTGTCCGACTCCCGCACCTGAGTCCCTGTCTCCCCCCCGCATCCCATCGTCCGTCCGACTCCCGCACCTGAGTGCCTGTCCCCCCCCCGCATCCCATCGTCCGTCTGACTCCCGCACCTGAGTGCCTGTCCCCCCCCCCGCATCCCATCGTCCGTCCGACTCCCGCTCCTGAGTCCCTGTCCCCCCCCCCGCATCCCATCGTCCGTCCGACTCCCGCACCTGAGTCCCTGTCCCCCCCTCCCCGTCGTCTGTCCGACTCCCGCACCTGAGTGCCTGTCCCCCCCCGCATCCCATCGTCCGTCCGACTCCCGCTCCTGAGTCTCTGTCCCCCCCCCCCGCCCCTGTCGTCTGTCCGACTCCCGCTCCTGAGTCCCTGTCCCCCCCCCCCCGCATCCCATCGTCCGTCCGACTCCCGCACCTGAGTCCCTGTCCCCCCCTCCCCGTCGTCTGTCCGACTCCCGCACCTGAGTGCCTGTCCCCCCCCCGCATTCCATCGTCCGTCTGACTCCCGCACCTGAGTGCCTGTCCCCTCCCGCATCCCATCGTCCGTCCGACTCCCGCACCTAAGTCCCAGTCCCCCCCCCGCCCCTGTCGTCTGTCCGACTCCCGCACCTGAGTCCCTGTCCCCCCCCCCCCCCCCCCGCATCCCATCGTCCGTCTGACTCCCGCACCTGAGTGCCTGTCCCCCCCCCCGTAGTCCGTCCGACTCCCGCACCTAAGTCCCAGTCCCCCCCCCCGCCCCTGTCGTCCGTCCGACTCCCGCACCTGAGTGCCTGTCCCCCCCCCCACATCCCATCGTCCGTCTGACTCCCGCACCTGAGTCCCTGTCCCCCCCTCCCCGTCGTCTGTCCGACTCCCGCTCCTGAGTCCCTGTCCCACCCCCCCGCATCCCATCGTCCGTCTGACTCCCGCACCTGAGTCCCTGTCCCCCCCCCCGCATCCCATCGTCCGTCTGACTTCCGCACCTGAGTGCCTGTCCCCCCCCGTCGTCCGTCCGACTCCCGCTCCTGAGTCTCTGTCCCCCCCACGTAGTCCGTCCGACTCCCGCACCTAAGTCCCAGTCCCCCCCCCCGCCCCTGTCGTCTGTCCGACTCCCGCACCTGAGTCCCTGTCCCCCTCCCCCCATCCCATCGTCCGTCTGACTCCCGCACCTGAGTCCCTGTCCCCCCCCTGCATCCCATCGTCCGTCTGACTCCCGCACCTGAGTGCCTGTCCCCCCCCCGTCGTCCGTCCGACTCCCGCACCTGAGTGCCTGTCCCCTCCCTCGCCCCCGTAGTCCGTCCGACTCCCGCACCTAAGTCCCAGTCCCACCCCCGCACCTGTCGTCCGTCCGACTCCCGCTCCTGAGTGCCTGTCCCCCCCTGCATCCCATCGTCCGTCTGACTCCCGCACCTGAGTGCCTGTCCCCCCCCCGCATCCCATCGTCCGTCTGACTCCCGCACCTGAGTGCCTGTCCCCCCCCCCCGTCGTCCGTCCGACTCCCGCACCTGAGTCCCTGTCCCCCCCTCCCCGTCGTCCGTCCGACTCCCGCACCTGAGTGCCTGTCCCCTCCCTCGCCCCCGTAGTCCGTCCGACTCCCGCACCTAAGTCCCAGTCCCACCCCCGCACCTGTCGTCCGTCCGACTCCCGCTCCTGAGTGCCTGTCCCCCCCCCGCATCCCATCGTCCGTCTGACTCCCGCACCTGAGTGCCTGTCCCCCCCCCGCATCCCATCGTCCGTCTGACTCCCGCACCTGAGTGCCTGTCCCCCCCCGTCGTCCGTCCGACTCCCGCACCTGAGTGCCGTCCCCCCCCCCCCCGTCGTCTGTCCGACTCCCGCTCCTGAGTGCCTGTCCCCTCCCTCGCCCCTGTCGTCCGTCCAACTCCGCACATGAGTCCCTGTCCCACCCCCGCACCCTGTCGTCCGTCAGACTCCCGCTCCTGAGTGCCTGTCCCCCACCGCATCCTACATTCGTCCGTTCTGACTCCCGCACCTGAGTGCCTGTCCCACCCCCGTCGTCCGTCCGACTCCCGCACCTGAGTGCCTGTCCCCTCCCTCGCCCCTGTCGTCCGTCCGACTCCCGCACCTGAGTGCCTGTCCCCCCCCCCCCGTCGTCTGTCCGACTCCCGCACCTGAGTGCCTGTCCCCCCCCCCCCCGTCGTCTGTCCGACTCCCGCTCCTGAGTGCCTGTCCCCTCCCTCGCCCCTGTCGTCCGTCCAACTCCCGCACCTGAGTCCCTGTCCCACCCCCGCACCTGTCGTCCGTCCGACTCCCGCACCTGAGTCCCTGTCCCACCCCCGCACCTGTCGTCCCTCCGACTCCTGCTCCTGAGTCCTTGTCCCCCTGCCGGTCTGCAAGCTGTAGTTTGGGATTCTAGAGACACGCCCTCTGAATGACTTCAATATGCCAAGTGAGCATTTTTGGAGCAGCTGTGTTCTGCCTGTAGCTTAACTCGCGTGCTTTGAATCAAATTCTGCAGTTTAAGTACTTTCAATTGAAGCATAGTTGACACACACAGGTGCTCGTTTCAGGCGTGCAACACAGCGACCAGGCAAGTCTGTACCCTCTGCTGTGCTCAGCACGGGTGCAGCCACCATCGGTCCCCAGGCCAGGCTAGTGCCCCGGGGCTGTGCCTTTCACCCAGTGACTTGTTCATTCTCACGCTAGTGTGATTTTTAAGACTGTGAATAGTGTGACCACATTTTCTAAGAGATCTGGTAATGAAAACGAGAATGATTGCCGTATGAGCCCCAGTGCGACCCAGACATCGCTGAAAAGCTCTAAAATGAAAAAGCAGGTACAACTGGATGAGTCAGGTAATCAAAACAGGGAGAACCTCACTAGAGAAGAGGATCTGGAACCCCCCACGGGGGAGGAGGAGGTGTGGACCTACACAGGGACACTGAGTCCACAAGTCCGATGACGTTCTAAACCAAAGATCTTTCACCTCCCAAATGACACTAACAGTTGAAAATGGCATGGGGTCTAATACTAGGAAAAAACAGGCATGATCTTATTGGTTGCTCTCTTTCCTGGTCAGAGGTTGCAGCAGGTGCATGAACTAGAGAGGACACGTTAGTACCACATGCTGGCCCCTTGTAGCCTGGAGCTGATTCCACAGAGGACCTTGCTGTCTGCAATGTGCTATCACTTTAAGTCATGCATCAAAATACAGCAGCAAGACAGGAGATTTCCCCCAGCCCCTATGCCTTTTATTTGCATCATGGCATTGAAAACCTTCTTCTCGGTCAGTATGTAGATTTAACGAAATTACCAGATACATAAAACAAATGGTTGTTGGTATCTTGTTCAAATACAAACTAGACCTTGCCCGCCTATCTGTATATTTGGCAAAAAGCACAAATGTAAATTTTGACAAATTCTATTTAGCTTACAAACTTTTTACCAAAGTAAATGAAAAGATATTATCTGGTAAGTGTTCTGCACACCTTGTACACAGCACTGCTAAAAAATAATTGTGTTTGTTTCCTCGTGATATTGAGGCTGTTGTGGTTTTGGGAGCCTTATGGTCACTGTGTAGTTTCTTCAAAATGTGCAGAAGAACTGAATGAGATTTCCGACTTCATAGAAATGGACCGAGGCATGTGCCTCCCAGATGGCTATTGTGTGCCATCTGCCATAGGAAAAAATGTCGAACCGCTGGCTTCCTGTAAAACCTTCACTTTCAAAGTGTGAGAATATCCTCTAATTTGGAAACACTTTGAGGGTGAGAGTAGCGAAAAGGACCAAAATAAAACAGAAATTTATATGCTCTTTCTCCAACATTGTTTGATGGTATGATGTAGATTGTGACAAAAGTTTATACACACACATGCAGACACAGACTCGTGTTGAGGGGAAATAACACTGCTTTGGAAAGAAAGAAAATGTTCACAGGAAAGGGCAGCCAAACAGGTGAAACGGGACTTTTTTTATTTATTTACTAAAAGTATAACTTATTTAAAATCAAGTTTTATTTCACACTGCTGTGTTTTCGGGCTCTGCGCTGACAGTGCAAATGGACCCCGCTTGGGATTCTCTCTCTCTGCCCTCCCCCAACTTGCTGTCTTTCAAGATAAATAAACAAACAAATAAAAGAAAAGCAAATTACTGCTGTGTTTTTATCAAGATGAGGACAAATGCAGAAGGAGCAGCTCTGTAGGCTGGAGAGCAGATCAAGGCATCTGTGAGCACATGCCTTTTAGACATTCAGTGGAGGAGACATCAGTCACATCACTGACTACACTCGGTGGGAAATGGGGTTGGAGGTCTAAGTATGGGAAGCATCAGGGCAGAGGGTTCTTACCGTCACGTCATCAGGTGAGCTCAGGCAGGCAGCGGGTGTACATACAGAACATATGTGGACTCACATCAGAGCCCTGGGGAACTCCAAATTTTAGAGGTTGGGAAGATGAGGAAGTAAGGAACTGCATTTAAGTAGAAGGAAAACTGGGAGGGTGTGGTATTCTGGAAGCAAAGTGAAGAATGTGTTTCTGTGAAGAGGAAATATCAACTGGGCCAAATGCTCCTGAGAAGTGGGCAAACTGAAGATTGAGAACTGACCACTGGATTTCTCAGCATAGAGTCTGTGGAGACATGACAGGGTTTCTGTGGAGTGGGGGGAGAAGTCTGGTTTACAATGGGTTAAAAAGAGGAGCACAGTCAGGGGTGTTCTTGACCCACAGATAGAGTCTGGAGAAAGTGGTGGTGCATTTTTGATTTGTCCAGGGGCTGGGAGTGGGGAAAGGAAATGAAGGCTATCCTTGCTAGTAATTCTAATGATTACCCATGAAACCTGGGCTGCATATGGAGGGAGGTGTAGAGGTGAGGAGGAACGAGACACGTTAAATAATTTGCCAGTAGGCAAGAGAAAATGAGCCAGAAAGGCAAGAAGTGGTCAGTATAAGATATAATTGAAATTTACACCTTGGGTTGGTACTTGAAGTTTAAGTGTAAGGTCAAAGGTGGTGAGTTTTTCAAATTGCAGGTTGTGACGCCTGCATCACATGCCTGTTTGTGGGCCATGAATCACTTCAGTGGATCACAACTAGAATTTCAATTTAGATGAAAGAATAGGTTGCAAAATGTCAGCATGCATTACAAATAAGTAAGGGTTGTGATGTGAATAGTGTTTCTGATTACGGGTCCTACTAGAAAAAATTTGAGAAACACTAGGGGAGGAGGGAGAGAATACCTTCAGCAGTGAAAAGCCTAGAGAGAGGAGGGTTGGATGGCAGGAAGGGCTGAGGGAACCAGCATCCCGCTTGCACACCTGGGCCCCATTTGCTCAACGAGGTTTTGGCGTATCCTCTCTCTGCAGGGAAAGGGAAGACAGCATGGGTAGGATTTTTTCTCACAAGTTTCATATGTACCTGGAGAAGGTGGAAGTATAGAAGTTGGCTCCTGACAGAATCATGCAGGCAAATTTACTGAAACCGTGATTCTTAAGGGGGAAGAAACTACAGTTCTCAGATTAAGGGAATTGTTAATATTTCTCTCCCTCTTTGACAATTAGTCTAGCCTAGATTTTATCCTGAAATATCTTCCTGTCATTGTCTTCTAATCCTTTTCTCCCCTCCTTTTTCTCCTCAATCTCCTGCTCTGTCCTCCCCACCTGCTGAGACCCCTCAGTTCTGAGCCAGTTCTCAAGTATGTTAAGGAGATGATTCCCAGCAACACGTCCTCATCAGCTCTGTTGGCTTCCTTTCATTCACTTCCAAACTTGTCTTCTGACCTTGGGGACTCCCATGTGGCAGTGAACAATGGCATTTCTCCACCTGTGTGGACTGGGCCTGTTGTTCTGTTTAGACCCTGATTTTCCAATCTCACATCTTCATAAGAAAAGCATCGCCTTGGAGGAGACCAGCTGCTGTGATGGCAGGTGAATGGCATCATCATGTTCCTGTCCTTTTCAACCCCCGGCTCTGTTTTACTTGCCAGGTTCCTCCAGTGACCTGGTCCCATGGATTCTCCCTCTTCTGTGCTCTACTCAGGGCCTGTCGCTTGACGTGTCCTGCAAACCATTGTGGAGAAGGTGAATAGGGGTTGACGTTGGGCTGAGCCCAGAGACCCCAGCCCTGAGTCCTTGAAAAGAGTTGGCATTTCCCCTGTTTGGTACTTTATTGTAATTCATCCATCCATGTGGGTCACATAATTTGCATAAAGGCACCTGTGTGTCAGCTGAGGCCCAGCTCCCACAGTACTGGCAGGACCAGCCTGCAAAAATACCAGTTACACCGACCTCTCTGGCCAGAAGGACACTTCGAGGTCTCCGCATGGTCTTTGAGGTCAAGTTTAAAGTCTGGAGCGTTGTCAAGACACAGCTCACAATGTGTTCTGATGATCTATAAAAGTGTAAACAAGAGTTACAAAGCATAGAGGCTTGTGGAAGGAAGAATAATGCCTCCCCCCGCCCCCCAACAAAGGTATCCACGTATCCCTGGAACCTGTGAATTTCACATGGTAGAAGGGACTTGGGGGACGCGATGAAGGTCAAGGACCTTGATCACAAGAGTCCTTAAAAATGGCAGGGGAAGCGGAGAGTAGGTCATGAGTGTGATTTGAGAAGGACCCTACTGATGGCTCTTAGGAGCCTTTAGAAGTCGCGAATGGCCATTAGCCTACAGCCAGCAAAAAACAAAGACATCAGTGTCTAAAGCCTCTCAGAAAGAAATGCACTGGCCAAACCCTTGATTTCAGCATGGTGGGACCACACCAAACTCTGGGGCGACAGGAGTCCAAGATCTGTGCTGCTTGAAGCCAATTAAGTTTGCGGCAATGTGCTATGATTTCTAAAAACAAAAACAAAACAAAACAAACCCCATTTTATTCTCTTTTTTGATTCTGTGGGCTTGACTGGGCAATTGTTTCATGTGATGTGAGCAGGAACTCCAGTCCTCCCCAGCAGGCATGATTGGGCTGGGATATCCCCGAGGGCTCACTCACCTGACTGGCAGGGGCAGTTGATGCTTCTGATCTACTAGTGTTGGAGAGATGAATAAAGTACTTCGTCAAAGATGGCCAACGGGACTAAAACAAGCTCTGGTCTCTGGCTTGGAGACCCCTCTTCCGGGTTCTTCTTGCCCCGTTTGCTGTGCCTGAGAAAACCTCCACAGATATGGAGGCTGACAACTATAAATTACCCTTCCCACTTGCATTCGGGGCTCAGGTCTTTGGAGAAATGGTCTCCTTTGAGCCCGCTGGTGTTAAATAAATTTCTGAACCACCAAGATCTCCAAGTGCTGTTTGGTTTTTCCGCCAGCGTTCCAGCCTGGCTCCATAACACTAGGACTCAGCTGAAGCTGCTCCCTGGGGGGTCTTGCCTTGGCCTTGCCACGTGGCTGCTTTCCCACAGTCTGGTTACCGGGTTCTGAGAGGGAGCTTTCCAGGAAACCAAGTGAGAAGCTGCAAGGGTTCTTATGGCTCAGGCCTCAGGCCTGGAGCTGTTGTTGGGGAACTGGTGAGACCCTGGGCCCTGAGGCCTCCACTTGGCCTGTCCAAGACATCGCTGAGGCTCTGGGTCTCCTCAGGAGAGAGAATTCAAGAGTAGACACAACGCAGTGGATGAGAGATGCAAGCAGGTAAGTTTATTAAAGTGAAGAGTGATGAGGTTTTTGCGATGATGGTGGGGTCTGGAGCTGACGGCCAAGAAAAAATTCCTGAAGACGACATCTTTGGTGCAAAAAGATGACTTTATTGAAGCATGGGGACAGGACCCGCGGGCAGAAAGAGTTGCCCAGGACCACGAAGAGAGACTGGTTATATACTATGGTGTTGAGGCAGGTAAAGTACAGGGGAAGTTTCACGTGAGATTTTCATGTGCTAGAGAAGATTCACAGGACACTGGAGGCCTACCTATTGTCATGGTGTGGTGGTTTTCCCTCTAGCAAAGCATTAGCATTGAGACAGTAGGGGGTTCCTGGAGAAATGTTTTACTCTCAAGTATTTGTCAATGGGCTGCAGGTTATAAGGAAACTTAGTTCTACCTGCCATTTCCTTCTGCCTTTGTTCCCACATCACTGTGGAGGAGAGGGTGATGTTGGGGCTCCAGGAAACAGAGTCTATAGGTTTCTGGAGATTAGACAATGGATAAGATTGCCTTTTCTTGTTAGTTACTAAGGCATTTGTAAACTGATGGAGACTCCCGTCCTGCAGGACTTCGATCTCTAGTTAACCCTTTGTTTTCCCCCGTTTTTTGTTCTTGGGCATCCAGGAGAGCCCGAGGAACATCACACATGTCCCACCTGGTTGGTAGTGGTGGGGGGGCTGTTTGCAGCTTGTCAGCTTGCCTTTTGCTCCCTCCTCAAAAAGTACACTCTAGAGATGTGAGAGGGTGAGTGAGAGATAGAGAGAGAGAGAGAGAGAGAGAGAGCGGGAACATGCTAGAGCGAGCTGCGCGCCCCGGGGGTTGGGTTTGTATTTTTTACTGACAGCGGTTAAGGAGGGGCTGGAATGTTCTTACTTGGGACAGGGCTTTCTTGGAAGCAGGGCTACATGCTTCTTTTCCTCCTTATTTGGTTAAGGGTTCCTGTCCTGGCTCCCTTAGGGAGGAGATTTTGGTACGTTAATGTCCTATAATGAAGGAGTAGTGTGAACTGTGACCCACTTTGTAGCCACCTCGCCCATCTAGTGTGATGGGGGTCCTCGGGGAGTGCTGCCTGGCTAGGACTCTGACCTTCCCCACAGCTGTGCACAGCCTCCTCCGGGCTGGCCTCCAGGCTTCCTCTTAGAGACTAACTAACTGCCCTTTCTTACAGAAATGTCACAGGGCCACTTCAATGACATTCTAGGAGGTCAGCCCAGGTTCACTGGGACCAGCCCACAGGGTGGTCAGTGACAGATGTGCCACATTCAGGTCAGTCTTTGGAGACTGGCTATTACACAAGGTGGGTCTGTCATCCTTCCTTTTACCGCCTCATCTTTACCTTCCCTCCATCGGCCTGGCCAGTGTTCCTCTGATTCTCTCGAGCTAAACTAGTAACTGGTGCATTTCCTGATTGGTTTCCCTGGCAACCAGTCTCCGTCCCCTGGGGATCCAAAAGTCACCTCATTAACATAACAAAGCACACCTTTGTAGTTCTCCTAATTTAGGAAATTCCAAGACGTGTGGGAGCTCAGTGCCAGGAACACAATAAAGACCAAATATATATTTATTGTTCAAAAGAAAGCACAGGCCCCAAATGGTGTTATATAGGCCAAGTCACCAAACCTGGGCGTAACACCTAACTTGACTGCAGTTCCAGCCTCCTCTGGAAGTGAAAGTCTCAACAGGTCGGTTGGGAATTTTCTGATCAGCACCAAAGAGGTAATTTGTCACTTGGGCCTTCTCAACACCCCCCGCCCCGCCCCCCCCACAAAGTAAGTTGATGTAATCCTCCTAAGACTCTCCTGCCCCTTACCCAATGGGAAGTTCACTTGCTCGGAACAATCCTTTTTTTTTTTTTTTTTTTTGGCTACCAACTTCTTTTGCTGGGGGGGCGGTGTCTATCAGGCAGACTACCTCACTTACACTGATCGGGAAATTCCTGATTGATTGGTTTAAGATTCCATCTCTGGAAGAGCCAAAACTAATTAAGTCTTGTTTTGGTGACATGGTGCTTAGCATAAGCCACTCCATTTGGGGCCTGTTGTCTTATTATTATTATTATTTTTTAAACACTATCCTATGCTTGATGTTTAGGTTTTGATGCAGGGGAGGGTGGTGCAGTCAGTTGGGACTGGAGGAAACTCTTCTGACCAGCCTATTATCGTGGTGATTTCTCCATCGTGCCCTGGGCCTTTCCCAAAGCAGTAAGGCTGTATCACATTTTGTAAATACAGCTGCATAAGAATTGCACGTGTTATGCCCAGAATTCGTGATCCCCAAATACCATCAGGGAGCCGAGTCCGATGCAAAAGCAAAAGAGCCTTTATTCGAGCTAGCTCGAGCTCAATCCCCTACCTGCACCGACACAGCAGTGAGATACTGGGGAGAGAGAGCGAGTTTCAAAAGGACAAAGGTTTTATTGGGGCCTGGGGGCAGTTGGTGAGGTAATGGCTGTGGCCTCAGCCGATTGGCTGGGGAAGGGTCCGAGTCCTGTTAGGCAGGTGAGGGGGGGGTTAGTCAAGGGGAGGAGGTGTGATCAAGGTGAAGGACACAGAACAAAATGGAGTTGGCAGGCGTAGGCCCGCCCGCCCTTTCACACGCTGTGACAAGTATATAATAAGGCAGTTGGTAACAAGTCCGAACTTCAAGTTGTTTTCAGGGGCTTCTCACACAAAAACCTGCGCACAAATGTTCTTACTGGATTGGACAAAAGACCTAAAGAGATATTTCACCAAAGAAGATACATAAATGCAAATAAGCAGATGAAAAAAGTTTCCACATCATTAGCTGCTAGGGAAAGACAAATTACCACCACAGCGAGGCATCATTCTGTACCTGTCAGAATGGCTAGAGTAAAACTGACCACACCAAAGACTGATGAGGCTGTGTACACGGCTGGTGGGCAGGTGATGGCACAGCCACTCTGAAAAGCAGTTTGGCAGTTTCTTTAGAAACCAAACATGCAAGTACCAAGTTGCAGTCCTGAGTATTTACTCCAGAGGAATGCAGGCTGACATTTACACAAAAACCTGTACACAAAGGTGTATAATAGCTTTATTCATAATAGCAACAAACTGGAAATGACCCAGATGTCTTTCAGTGGGAGGAAGTTCACACAAAGTGTGGTAAATTCACACTAGAGAATACTACTCAGTAAGAAAAAGGAATAAACCATTGATGCATTCAACAACTTGGATGAATCTCCAGAGAATTATCATAGTGAGTGCAAAAAGACAATCTCAAGAGGTTCCATGCTCTGTGATTCCATTTATGTCCCATTCTTGAAATTACAGTTATGGATATGGAAAGCAGATTAGTGATTGCCACATATGTGGGGGTGGGGGGCAGGAGGAAAGTGGATGTGGCTGTAAAAGGTCGACATCCCAGTGCTGATGGAAATGTTCTGTATCTCGACTTTATCATATCAGCAACCTGCTAGTGACATTGCACTCAAGTTTTGCAAGATGTCACCACTGGGGGCAACCAGGTAAACGGTGCCTGGTTGGGATCTCTGTGCCTTATTTACAACTGCATGTGAGTCTACAGTTGTCTAACAATTAAAAATTTAATTCAAAGATGATGGAGGTCAGGACCTGGAAAGTAACCATTTCTAGGGGTCCTTACAGGAGGGGAAGAGGAGAGTCAGAAGCGGAGCAGACAGAGCCGGGAGAAGGATGGCAGGAGTGGAAGTCCCAGGACCAAGGGAAGGCGCTGGAGGCAGGGAGGGACACCAGCAGTGTGCAGCCTGCACACCATTAATTTAGGGCCAAAAAAGAACCAAGGCATTTGAAGGCTGGCAAGTGCAGGGTAATGTTCTCTGAGGGCAGACCTCAGCTACTGCGGGACTGACGCGGCAAAGAAGTGGAGACAAATGCTGTTCTTCCAACGGGTGTGGTGGTGGGTGAAGGGGAGTCCGGGAAGAATCCGGAGGGCAAGGCCGGAGGGCAAGTGTGTGTTTGGTGTGTGAAGATGGAGATTCAGGCATTCCTACCGTGAAAAGAGGCAGGTAAGGGAGAGGTCAAGACCCAGGGCAGCATGGCATGGGCCGAGCGGTCATAAGCTCAGACGAGTGTTAATCAGCCTTGGAAATGAGGGAAACCTTGTTCTCTGAGAAGCAAGGCAAAGACTGGGCCCAGCTCAGAGCGGGCAGGTCAGCAGGAGGGCTAGGGAGGCTAAGGCAGCGTCTGGGCTCCCTCTGCCGCGCTCCCCGCCCCGCCCCGCCTCGCGGAGTACATTCTCAGCCAGTTCCCTGTCCCGGGAACCTTTCCTGTGCTCTCCTTTCCTGCCTCTCTTGCTCTGCAGAGCTGCGTGGAGCGCACTCACTCAATAAATATTTGTTGAAGGGACGTGAAATGGAGAATAAGATGGAATTGCTATTCCTCCTATTAAACTTCCCTTTCCCCTGTACACCTGCAGTCCCTGCCTTTGGCAGAGAATGGGGCTGGGGGTGGGGGAGGGGGTCATGACGCGGAAAGGAGCGCCTCGGGCCTCCTGCCTCGGGCTCCGGGTGCTGGGATTGAGTCCGCGGGCGGGAAGAGAGGGCGGGTTTGTGCGGAGCCGAGCTGCAGCCAGAGAAGCAGATGCCGCAGGGAAGAGGGGAGGGAAGTGGTTTTCCTTGAGCACTTTTGGCTCCTCCCGTTACACGTTCTCTTCCGGCCTCTCCTAGGGCGTCCTTATCGCACCATCCTCCTGGTCTGCACGTTTTCAGAAAAAGTCGCCCTTTTTCTTTTTTCTTTTTCGGTTCAACGGATATTGCCACACTTGTTGGGGTCAAAATCAACATTCTAACTATTACAGGCTCCAGAAAAAAAAGGCCTTTTTGCCGAAACCCGGGATCGAACCAGGGACCTTTAGATCTTCAGTCTAACGCTCTCCCAACTGAGCTATTTCGGCTCCGCCCACTCGGTCCTCTTCTAAGACGGATGACTTTATTACTGGAGTCTTTCTCTACGTATTCAGCGTGCTGAAGCGTGTTGAGGAAAGCAAAGATAAAGGAACGGTTTCGTGTCGGATCCCTCCGCGATCTGCGAGGAGGGGCACGGAAGACAGTCCAGGTAGCTACCATGAAGACCGTCCTAAGGACTGGTTTAGCTCCGCCGTGAACCCCGGGCGGGGTCCACATGCCCCTCGTCCCCTCTGCGGGTGGGGTCCACATGCGCCCCGTCGCCCCTGCGGGTGGGGCCCGGGTGGGGTCCACACGCCCCTCGTCCCCCCTGAGGATAGAGTCCACACGCCCCTCGTCCTCCCGAGGGTGGGGTCCACACGCGCCCCGTCCCCCCTGCGGGTGGGGTTCACATAGTCATCCCCTCCCCCACCGCGCGCCCCCGCGCAGGTATAGACCCCGAGGTCGAGGTCGCACGGCGGCTCACAGGCCGGAGGCAGGTGCATCCAGCCTGTAGGGTTGTTCGGCGCCTCTCCTAGCACCTTCCCTGGTGGTCTAGTGGTTAGGATTCGGCGCTCTCACCGCCGCGGCCCGGGTTCGATTCCCGGTCAGGGAAAGCGACTTTTTCTGCCTGCGCCGGCCGGCAGGAGCAAGTACACTTGGCATTAAATTCTACAAGAACTAACTTTTCATTTTCATGTGAGGCATCTTTGCAACCCTCCACAAGTGTTGGTGTTGCACGTGCAAAATGACAACGTAACTTCGTGGTGTAAACAAAACGATGAGAGAACGCTCACCCGGCTGCACTGCCAGCGCCGCGCGGTTCCCAGAATCCCGCGGCCCCGACCCCACGGGAGGGCTCCGGAGCCGGGAAGTTCGGAGGGAAGCGGTCACCTGCGGGGCTCTTTGAACGAGCTGAGCACCTGGACCACGGGCAGGAGGCCGGGAGGGGCCTGGAAGTCACCAGGCGGGGGTGTCCCGCCACCCCCTCGAGCGCCCAGGACTGCGGCGGCTGATGCAAGCAGGGTCGCCCCGGACAAGCCTTCCTGGCAGGCCGTCCTGCCCTTCCCTGCCCCAGCCCCGGACACCCAGCCCCGCCGTGGCTCTGACCCCTGGGCGCCCTGTCCCTCTGGACGCCCTGTGGCCCCCTGGACGCCTCCCCCCCTACCCCCCCGCCCCCGGTACGCTCTGTCCCCCGCCGTGGCCCTTCCCCCCTGGACGCTCTGTCCCCCGCCGCGGCTCTGACCCCTGGATGGCCTGCTCCGCCGCGGCTCTGACTCTGGGACGCCCTGCCCTCCCCCGCCCCTCCCCCCGGACGCCCTGTGCCACCCTGGACGCCCCCCTCCCCCGGTACGCTCTGTCCCCCGCCGTGGCTCTGACGCCTGGACGCCCTGTGCACCCCGGACGCCCCCGCTCCCCCGTACGCTCTGTCCCCCGCCGCGGCCCTGCCCCCCGGGACGCCCTGTCCCCCTGGACGCCCTGTTCCCCGGGACGTCGGTGGCAACAGCTGCCCGAGGAACTGCCGGGACGGACGCACGAGGGGTCGCCGCGTCCCTGAACGCACACCTGGGGAAGCCGACGGTGAAGTCCCGTCTGTCCCGCTGCGGCACCAGTCTTCTTACTCGGCTTGTCTAGATCGCAGCCACGTTGTAGTGCTTGTTTCCTCCTCATTTCTCGAGTTCCATGCACCGTGACCTCTCTGCTGCCACACGAGGTCGTGGTGCCCCTGATCTCACTGTACCAACAGGTGGGGACACGATGTTTTAATGATCATGTTAAATGAAGCAGTTCTCTTTTTCTGATTAGTTTCACATTCCCGCCCCTTCCCCTCTATATAAAGTCATGAAATCCCCAAACCTCTGTGAGCTGGGGCAGTCCTTTGTCATCCTGCCAATACCTCCCTCAGTTAATAAAGTTTGACACATATGTAAGATTAAGTTGTCCAATAAGTTTGTCTACCATAGACCTGGGCACTATGCTTGGCACTGATTATATATACAAAACCAAAACCCACAGGTAGCAGTCTGGAGAGCAAACGGAACCTACTGTGCTAAGATACAGATTAGGGAAATTTTTTTCTCCATGGAGAAAAAGTAACAGCTTATAACAGGAGAAAAACCATATAGCTTTCAAAGAAGAGTCCCTTGTCCCTAATCTAATTAGCTTTATGTGGAAAAGTTAAAAAAAAAAAAAAGACATTAAGCACATTCAGGGCTCCCACCCAGACTGCTCCCTAAAAATAAATATAAAAAGAAATGAAGCAAAGATTGTTGCTACATATAGAGAAGACAAAATATGACAACGTGAAAAGATTGCTCAGGAAGCAATTACCTTCAGGCCTAGAGGGCTGATTTCCTGTGAAACATTAGGCAGAAAGACACAGAATAGCCTCGTATATACTGGAAGCTGACAAACTATACTTTTTTATTTCTAATTATATATATATATATGTTTTTTTAAATTTTACATCCAAGTTAGTTAGCATATAGCGCAATGATGATTTCAGGAGTAGAATGCAGTGACTCATCCCCTACATACAACACCCAATGCTCCTCCCAACAAGTGACCTCCTTAATGCCCTTTACTCATTTAGCCCACCCCTCACCCACAACCCCTCCAGCAACCCTCAGTTTGTTCTCTGTATTTAAGAGTCTCTTATGTTTTGTCCCCCTCCCTGCAAACTATCCTCTGTAGCTAGCAGTCAATACTTGCTGAATGACTGGGTAGCCTGTCGTTGTCCACTTGTTGATATAGTCTCTCTCAGCTTACTTCATCCTTCTGTTTTCCCCACTGAGTTCATCATGCAGGAATGCAAACACTAGAGAGAGAAATCAGTTTTTGGATGGATCAAGGTGAAGTTGGTGAAGCACTGAATCAATGAACATGTAGCAGGATGGTATTCTTGCTCTGTGTCTCTAAGCATTAAATATGGTCACAAAGTGGTGGGTCTGTACCAAGCTCTGGCCATCGCGTCAGGAGATCCAGAACGCATGGGAGTACACAGTCCTGATGGTGCAGAGGACACTGCTGTCGTGGCGAGGGATTCAGGGAGCACTGGGCAGGGAGCCCAGGTGAGGGCAGCAGACACCACAGGTGAGGAAGGGGGCTCGCAGCTTGGGATATATCGTGGGACTGGGGAAAGTGAGGCTTTAGCTCGGAGGGTGACTATGTTGCTTCTGCTTTCTTGATAATCTTTTTTCTTAGTCATTTTCCTGAAGAAGTTTTGCAGGTAATTACTACAGTATTGCAACTAAGGATGAGGACATACTAGTGAATCACTTTGTGACATACATTTGTTTGTTGAAGCCACACTAACACTTCATTGATCAATCACCCACCTGTCCTCCCTCTCCCACCTGCTTCCCGAGGGAAATCCTCAGCCTCTTTCCACAGTCACTGGCTGTTTCACGCGCCGCCTTCTCTCCATTCAAAGGAGGAAGGAAGAGGGACAAACATGACCCAGCCCCATCGATGGGATGGCACCCCCGCACCGGGTGGGGCTCTCTGGGCAAATTGTGACTCTGAGTTGTGATCCCCCGGTTGTTTACAAAATGGAAAGGAGACAGAGAACGCAAGGAGCGGGATGTGAACGTACATAACGCCACTGAGCTCTACCCTTATAAACGGTTAAAATGCTCAGTTGTGCGTGATGTGTTTTTAACCACAACTTAAAACAAGACAACCTGTGCCTGGCTGGGAGTATGGGGCTCCTGGGTCTGGCCGGAGAGGGTCCTGTCATCCGCAGTGTGAATATTCCGCCATCTGGAATATTCTATTCCTGTCCAGGTGGATACACGTTGTCAAGGACAGTAGGTGTGGGCGCTGTCGCACCTGGGAAGGCTGCTGGGACTCTGTCAGCAGGTTATCAGGCCAACATTTCCAAGGGGCGTTATTGCTGCACAAGTCAACCTCAGCGCCTTACACCTGCCTGGTCGTACCCGAGTCTACGCAGGTCTCTCTCAAGGATGACGGTCCAGCCAAACCCCGGTAAAATAACTAGTGTTTCCAGGGGTGC
The DNA here is from genome assembly GCF_007474595.2 of Lynx canadensis. Classification (NCBI taxonomy): domain Eukaryota; kingdom Metazoa; phylum Chordata; class Mammalia; order Carnivora; family Felidae; genus Lynx; species Lynx canadensis. The sequence goes on along the minus strand of NC_044307.1, from coordinate 1,339,979 downwards.
CCTGGGGCTCCTGTGGGGGAGGTGAAGTGTGCCCGCCACGCTTATTTGGGAGGTGCTCCAGCTTGACCCTGTAAGGCGCAGCTGGTGACCTCTGTAGGAGGCGGTGGCCGTGTGAACAGAGGAGAGCCGTGGATGCTGACCTCGGAGGATGGGGGGATGTGGCCACAACCAGGGTCCGGCAGCCACCAGGGGACTGGCGCCACCCTCTCCGCCAGCGCCTGCGCGCGGGGACACCACAGCTGTGCCTCCAGGACCGCGGGAGTACGCGCATCCCCTCCAGCGCATGTCCCGCGAGACCACGCGCGTTACGCGAGAGCACAAGCATCCCCGCGAGAGCACGCGCGTCAGCGGCTTCCGGCAGTGACGGGAGCCGCGGGAACGTGCGGTGAGTTCCAGGAACGAGTGTGGGAAATGGTACCAAAGGCTAGGCTTCCTTGGAATGTCCGCAAACACACTCCGTGAAAGTTTTGAAGATAAAAGGCAGATCAAACAGAAACTGCAGCTGCTAACTTTACTGCGACCTTATTTCTGACATAAAATGCCCTCAGCGTATTCTCACGTATGGACCAAACTGCCTTTGTCAAAGGTGCGGGTCGTGGCAGCCCCGCGCCTGCGCAGAGCAGACGCGGCGCAGTTTAGCAGCCGATCTGCTCTGTGACGACACAGAGACTGCTACGCCACCGCCGCCCGGCTCCTCAGGGACTGCCTGGTCCCCGCCCGCAGTGAGGGAGGCGGGCTGCCGGTGAGAGGGCGGAGGCCTAGCGAGGCGGAAGTCTCCAGCGGCTGTGTTCACGCCTCTAGGGGGCCGGGAGGGAGCGCTTGCGCCGGAAGTGGTAGCGTGGCCGAGCGGTCTAAGGCGCTGGATTAAGGCTCCAGTCTCTTCGGGGGCGTGGGTTCGAATCCCACCGCTGCCAGGGCTTCTTTTTCTTTCTTCACGCGCAGTGTGGACCGTTCCCACATCCTGAGTCAGGTCCCTTTTTCTCCTCCTTTGACTCGTGTTTACTCCGGATACAGCCGCGGCCCGGCCAGGAGGTGCTTTTGTTCTCGCGGTCCTCAGTACGAACGAAGGACCGTACGACAGACTCCGGCATCCCTTTGTACCTCGAGGCACATCCTCCGACGCCTGTGAAGGAATAAGATGTGTCCAGAATGGCCCCGGATCTTCCTGAGGCCCCGGCAGCGGCCTGTCTCGTGTCTGGAACCCTGTGCAGATCCGACAAGAGACCCCCCGCGGAGGGGGTACTGGTCCCATGACTGCGGACACACCCGCCAGCGCCAGGTGCGATCCAGCGACAGGTGTGTCCCAGCGCCGGGTGCCTCCCAGCTCCAGGTGCTCCCCAGCGCCAGGTGCCCCCTAGCGTCCGGTGCGTCCCAGCGTCGGGTACCGTCCAGCGTCGGGTGCTCCCTAGTGGCGAGTACCCTGCAGCCGCAGGTGCCCCCCAGCGTCAGGTACCCCCAGTGCCGGGTGCCCCCATCGCCGAGTGCCCCCCTGCGGCGGGTGCCATCCAGCGCCGAGTGCTACTTCTAGAGGCGATCCCCTCCCCTCTGCGTGGTTTTCTGCTTCTGCTCAGCTGCGCCGCACGTCGCCGCCGCTTGGGGGCTCCCTGCTCTGAGCAGATCTTATGCACACAGGCCTCTTTTTCATCTTCTAGTCCTTAGTGTGGAAGCTGTTTTCTCCTGGATGCCTTCCCTGGCCTCCCTCTGCCTCCTATCAGCTACAGGGTTAGTATTAGGGAGGGGATATGGAGAAGAGCTCAGAGAACCTCCGCCTCCACCATGAAGCTTAGAGTCCAGTGGGGTTCACAAGCATTACATAAGTTATTACGAAAATATGGTAACATGTCTACCTAAAAAGAGAGTTCGCATGTGGACTTTGAAATTCTGGATTTAGGACAACAGAGAAGTTAGAGAATAGCAGGGGCTCAGGCTGGATGGAAGGACACACACCACACTGTTCACCAGACTCTCCGTTTCTGCGTGCATTGTATCTGTACCGATTTCACTCCCCAGCAACCAATTCTCCGGTTTTCTGCAGACACCCATAAGGCCCACAAGACTGTACCCTGCTTTAGATGCCATTTGCAGGTCCCAGACCTCCCTTCTAGCTGACTGACCAGCTACAAATCAGGGGTTCCCGAGACTCCCTCCTCAGGTTTGATAATTTGCTCAAATGGCTCAGAACTCAGGCCCACATCTGACTTTCATTTACTGGTTTATTATAAACAACTATAAGTCAGAAACAGCCAAGTGGAAGAGATGCACAGGGCAAGGTGGGCACGGGGTGGGGGGATCCGGAGCTGCCCTGCCCTCACCAGGTGGGGCACTTCCCAGCACCTCCAGGCCTTCATCAGCTGGGAAGCGCTCCTAATTCTGTCATTTAGGAGTTTTTATGAAGGTTTCATCATGTAGGGATGATGGATTATAATCCCTAGCCCCTCTCCCCTCCCAGAAAGCTTGGGGATGGGGGTTGGGGCTGAAAGTTCTAGGCTTCTAACTATGGCTTGGTCTTTCTAGCGACTAGTCCCATTCTGAAACCTACCAACACGGCCATGTTAGAACAAAAGAGGCTCCTGGCACCCAGGAAATTCCAAGGGACTTAGGAGCTATGTCAGGAAATGGGGACAAAGACCAACTATATATTTCTTATTATCCCCCAGAGCAGTAACTGCCCTTTCTCCTGGACTGTCTTTCAAGGATACTCATATAAAGAACGGCCTGGGAAGATAGAGATAGTGTCTCCATCTGGTGCAAAGGATAGACGTTCATACTGAGCTCCCTGTGCTCAGGGTGGCTACCCATTGTGTGTGCAGGCATCCATCTCAGCCCATCTGAGTCACCCCTGTGGGAGCTGGTGCTTGAGGAATCTGTAGAGGCTGAGAGCCTGGCTCTTGCTGTTACGGTGAGAAATAAAATGTCCTTTGCCTCTGTAGGGTGGTAGAATAATTCTTTGCCATAAGAATTATTTTGAGCTAAAGGCACTTACAAATACAGCTGCAAGAAGGGTGTTCTGACCCTCTCTTTTTTCTTCTGGAAAGGAGATAAAACCCGTATGTGGAAGATGTCCACCTTATATCCCAACACAAAAGTAGCATTCTTATCATGGAGGGCAGGAGGCTGAAGTTGGGAGAATTCTGCACAGACCTCCTTAAAATAATTTTTCCTTTAGCCTCACCTATTTTAGTTTCCTTTCCACAATTGCTTCTCCGTTCAACCTAATGTAAAGGCATTTCAGTTTTGCCACTGGTTTGATATTCGTTTCCTTAGGAGGGTTCATGTGTTGTGTAAAACTTACATGAGGTCAGTTTGTGTGTTTTTGTCTTGTTCCTGCCCTCTGTCGGGCCAGGTCAGGGTCCTGAGAGAGTGGAGGTAGAGTTTTGCCCAGCTTACATCTCTTACATCTCTTGTGCTCCGCCAGCACCCTTGATGCTCCGACAGGCTAATCTGTGTCTTTATCAGACTTGATAGATGCATGTTGTCAACCGGCAGAGAAAAGAGAAATTAGTGCTTTCACTTTTACATGTTAGTGTTTAGATTGTAGCACATAAGTACAAGCTGCAGTTCGCATCCAGGGATTACAGTTCTGCAAAAGGACCCAGATGTGAGGAGTACATCAGGGGTCAGCCAAACAGTCATCATCCTCCTATTGCTGTTTCCATCCTTGTCCTCTTAAACACTGGTCTTTTCTTCCTGCTTTGGAATTTGTGCACCTATCCCACAGCTGATTTCTGTCTTCCTTCCTCTCTGTACTGTGCACTTTCTCCTACTGAAACAGGTATGAAATGATGATGCCATTGATGAGATATCTGATATTTGCCATCTCGTGCAATTTGATCATGCTGGATTTGTTAGTTACCTTATGTTTTCACGTGATTCGTTTCCTGCCACCATTGGATATTTCCCCCTAATTCTTCAAAATAACAGTGACACTCCTAAATACTCTTTCCCAAGTAGCCAATGCATCAGTTATTATTTTTCCCTGGAGATCTTTCTCTCAGTCTTCTCTGCCTCGCCGATCTGGATCGGCTGCTGCCGGGGTCAGTGGTTTGCCTTGGCTGCTTCCTTTTGCAAGTTTGCTTTTTGGATATTTATTTATTTGATTGATTGATTTATTTTATTGATTTGTTTGGGTGGAGTGTATGATAAAATAAGCATGTGAGGTAAAGTTTTTGAGACCTTTCCTGTCTTTAAGATACCTATTTTACCTCCTAGTGGGTTAATCCTTTGAGTATAGAAACTGAAGTTAAAAACATGTTCCATTAGGATTTTGAAGGCATTGCTCTATTGTCTGTCATCTTCAAGTGCTATTCTTGTTTATTCCCCAGCTAATCTATTTTCTTCTCCTTTGTATTTGACTTTTTTTTTTTTCCTGCCTGAAAACTCTGGAAGTCTTTCTTTTATGCACAGGATTTTGTGATTTCTCATTGGTGTGTTTGGTGTAGATGTTTTGCCGTTCATTGAATTGTGTGCTAGGCAGGGCTTTCTCTCTAGGAGCTAATTTTCTTACGTGATTATGTTGATAATTTCCTGTCTGTTTTTATTGTTCTTTTGGAACTTCTACTAACTGGGATCCCCAGACTGCTCCTCTAGGTTTTTTTGCTTTCTTTTTATTATATTTTATACATTAGAAAAGATATCCAAGTATAAAAATTTTGAAGTGCAATATTAAAATGAGCACTTTTGAACTTGTCACTCAAAATCTAGAATTGTACCATCCAACACAGTATCAACTGGCCACCTATGGCTACGGAGCACTTCAAATGTGGCTAGTGTGACTGAGGAACTGAATTTTTAATTCTAACTATTTAAAAGTTAAATTAAAAAGACAATTCTGCATTCTGTTATTGGAAAACTTTTAAGTATGTTCGGGACAACTTGGCTTTGTGAATTTATTTCTCAACTGTAAGTTTTAGGAATGCGAGCACAGATCTGGCACATTGTCTCTGTCGGACCGGCCCGGGCTAGAACATTACTAAGATGTTCACACCAACTATGAACCTCTCTCTTACCCTATCACTGATTCCTTTTGTCACTGACTCCTTATCATTCCTTTACTTAAACAAATAATCTACACTTATGAATAGATCACTAATCAGAGTATTATTTTGTTTTCTATGTTTTTGAACCTTGTGAAAATGGTACCAAACTGCATGTTGTCTTATGGGACTTGCCTTTCCTGTTCGACAAGAACGTCCGCTCTCTACCCATGTTCGTGGGCACGTTCACCTCTGTGACATACTCATCATTTAAATCTTGCAACGTTTGTTTTCCTACTTACTGTTGGTGAACACTGGGTTGCTCCCGGGGTTTTGCTACTATGAGCAGATGTGCTGTGAAGATCCTTGCACGTGGCTCTCGGTGCGTATGTGCAGGACCTAGGACCATTCCTAGGAATGGAACCACAGAGTTGTAGGGCATGGTTCAGCTTTACAGGAGAGCCTGCTTGTTTCCCAGTGTGCCTGCATCAGTTTTCAGCACGGCCAGTGAGTACCACAACTCCGCGTCCTTGCCAAAACTTGGTCAGGTCCGTTTTATCTTTCTCAACCTAGCGGAGTCTCACAGCCGTCACTGTGCTCAGAGTCCCTGGTTACGAGACTGTACACCCTTTGTGTGTGGTCATCATGTTTCCTGTGAAATACTTCTTCGTGCCTTCTGCCTGTTTTGAGGTTGTCTTTTGCTTATTGATTTAAAGGAGTTTTTATATAAGGTCAAACCATATTAAACTGCCACTATTCAACCTGTAAATATGGCAGTTCATGTGACTAACCCTAAAATATTTTGGATGACAATTATTTGCCCAAGTATGTGAGTTCAAAATGTTTTTTCAATTCATGAGAAAATTGTACTTTCCTTTTCTTTATGGTGAATTTGATGAAAGAAATTCATTTTAATCTAGTCGAATTTATCAGAAATTTTTCTTTAAAAGTAACCTTTTTGGTGTCTTGTTTGAGAAATCTTTTCTTGACCTGAGGGTATACAAATATTATCCAAAATTTACTTGTAAAAGGATAAAAATTTGTCTTTCATAAGGCAAATTCTTGGCTAAGAATTACATTGCAATATAAATTATAGAATCAGTTTGCCATTTTCCACAAAAATGCACTCTTGGGATTTTTATTTAGGTTGCAGTGAATGTGTTGGTCAATTTTGGGAACTGACATTTTAATAACACCGAGTCTTCCAATGCATGAACAAGTATAGTCTTGGCCAAGAACAGTCAAATCAGTCTTGAAGAAAAAGAAATAGGACTTCGTCTACCAGATGAAAAGATATTATAAAGCTGTGGTAATTAACCAGTTTGGCATTGGTGTAAGGATAGGCAGTCGACCAATGGAACAGAAGGGGAGGGTAAGACTTCCAGACCCTAACCCTCCCAAACCCCTCTTCAGCGTGACTGTGTCTTCCTAGAATTCTGCTAGGGTCCTGCCACCTGCTTGAAAGATCCTTTGCTGACTCTCAGTCCCACAGTGAGAAACCCTGCTTCCTGGCTTGAACTCCAGGAATCTTTTGAGGTTTCTTGAAGATTTAAAAATAAACTTCGTGAGAAAACACTAAAGAAATTTCAGGTATTTTGTCTGGTGGAAAAAGAAGTGTTTGATTTGTCTTGAAAATTTTCAAAGAGTATCTTGTGAGAAGTGGGTTAATATTGCTCTGTAATGATCCCAGGGCATCGAACTGCACCCACACGTAGAAGCTACAGAAAGAGGGGGTGCCTGGGAGTAGGCTCAGTTGACTGAACATCTGACTCTTGATTTTCACTTAGGTCATGATCCCAGGGTTGTGGGATTGAGCCCCATGTCAATGTGGAACCTGCTTAAGATTCTCACTCTCTCTAAAAAAAAAAAAAAAAAAAAAGAAGCTACAGAAAGACATTTCTGTACATGGGTGATTTTAAATCTGAAACCTGTATCTTACTCCTTTTGAAAAATGAGTGAAGTGGGCATTCTCTACTTCCTTTGTGAAGGTCAAGTGAAACAATCTCGTCATATCAATGTTTAGTGTGAAATTTTTCTCAGATTTTGCATTTAGAATGTAATTAGGTTAAAAAACTATTACCTGGTGAGTTTTTAAGTAAATTATAACTAGATCAATAACTCTAGTTTTGGTAACTCCTCAGAATTAGTTACAAGAATCTTAGGGTTTTAACACTAACATGTTTTGTTATTCACCTATGCTGCTCACCTTTGAATTCCTTCCACATCATTCAGGCCAAGCCTACTACCTTATGGCAGACCTCTTTTAAATGTACAGACTTTTCCCAAAGGTAAAATATCTGAACTTTCTTCAGTGTTTCTTCACTATATTCATTTTAATGCTCAGGAAACACCAGGAGATTCCTGGAGTTTCAGCCAGTAATGGGAGCTTCTCACTGCAGGACTGAGAGTCTTTCCAGCAGGTGTCAGGATCGTAGTGGAATTCTAGGAAAACATAGTCATGTTGAAGATGGATGGGTGAGGGTGGGTCTAGAAGGCTTCTATTTGGGCTCATCAATACAGAGTCCTCTGAATTCTCACAACAGATTGTCAGGCTGGCCATGCCCTGTGGTTAACTGGTGTCTGAAACGTAGCTCTCCAGTCAACAACACAAAACGTCCACGCTCGAGGACGGTCCAGAACTTAAACGGGATTTGTCCTGTTGCCAGATTCTGTTAAAACTCATTGGGGAAGGGAGATGAAGGATTGCCCTGTCAGGTTCTCAAGTTGGGCTGAGGACCTTGAGCCCCAAATCCCAATATACACCGTAGCGTGTGGGTGCAGAAATAAATGTTATGAACATGTATATGCATTTTCCAAGAGCAGGTACCTGCTGTGAAAAACAAAACCTCAGATTTTCCAGGAAAGCATGATATTTTGCCATCGAGCATTAGAGTACAACATGTGTGCACATGTGGGGGAGCGTGCTGCTGGTATTTGTTGACCATCAAACAAACGGTCCTCAGACTCAAAAAATTATTGGAAAACCACTGCCAGTGCTCCAGACATACCATGAATTCTGTCCTTACTTAGGTCATGTTTTCTCACCCAGAAGCCACGTATCCAGAATTTTCTCCTCCATAGAGACAATGTCATTGAGTTATGTCTTTAATGTTTTCATCTTGGCTTTCACTAATAAACTATGTAAGAAATGGCCACATAAATAAAAAGAATTTTTTTTTGTAGAAACTGAGCCTAAGGAACAATGTTTCAATCCATCCTTTTTAAAGATAAACCATATTGTTACTAGAAAATTGCATCTCGGGGCGCCTGGGTAGCGCAGTCGGTTAAGCGTCCGACTTCAGCCAGGTTACGATCTCGCGGTCCGGGAGTTCGAGCCCCGCGTCGGGCTCCGGGCTGATGGCTCGGAGCCTGGAGCCTGTTTCCGATTCTGTGTCTCCCTCTCTCTCTGCCCCTCCCCTGTTCATGCTCTGTCTCTCTCTGTCCCAAAAATAAATAAACGTTGAAAAAAAAAATTAAAAAAAAAAAAAGAAAAAAAAAAGAAAATTGCATCTCTTGGACACTTTGTCCTTCAGTATTAGATAACCTGTAACCATTTCCCAAAACGTTTTCTGTGATACAGGAGCCCACTAAGATGCTTCAAACAGGACTGTGGTCAGTTTTGGAAAGCAATTTTTTTATTGTTCTTTCAAGGTTTAGAAAAGATATTAGCATATCATAAAGTGAGAAGTCTTTAATTAAAAAAGCCACCCCTAGCCAGCCTTTCCTAAAGTCATTCTTTTAAAAAACTTAGGGGCGCCTGGGTGGCTCAGTCACCTAGGTGTCAGACTCTTGGTTTCGGCTCAGGTCATGATCTCACGGTTTCATGGGTTCGAGCCCCACATTGGGCTCTGTGCTGACAGTGCAGAGCCTGCTTGGGATTATGTCTCCCTCGCTCCCTGTCCCTCCCCCACTCACGCTGTCTCTCTCAAAAATACACTTGAAAAACTTTAACGTGTAAAACACCTTTGAGAAATGTTGGATAGCCCATTGCTCATCTTGTCCCCTCCCCCCGCCCACCCCAGGAGCTGAGGAACTTAGAACTACATTTAATTCTCAGTTATGGTCATTATGCTAATTATGTTGACACGAGCATCTTCTAGGATTTTCAGTCTCTGACAGCCTTATTCACCGTGGGTCTTAATTCTGTTTGTAGAAAGTACTTGTGACATTTGAAGGGTAAAAGTATAAAGAGATACTGAAAAATGTGAAAAAATAGCCACAAATTTCTAAGACACTTGAAAGAGCATTTCATCCATCACAAATAAATATAGCAAATCTTTAAGAAATGAACACGCTGACATCTTGATGTATTTATAGGAAAGTGAGATGGGCTTTGTGCTCTCTCCCATGTAAACTGTTACTTGAGCAGTGCATCCTGCTTACGTCTGATTTCTAAATCTGCCTTCCTTTCCCATCCTGACCCCACATGGGAAGTACCATTCAGCCCTTAAGTTAAAACAACACAGAAAAACCTTGCCAAAAAATGGTCAGTGTTTCATCAGGTAGAACACGGTGGGTGCTGAGCTGAGTTGTGGCTTCGCATCTAAGACGTGGTGCGGGCGAGTCTGAGCGTGGAGGGGGGGGGGGGCGTTGGTGCAGAACCGCCCGGTGAAGTGATCCTGAGCGAGTGTCCTCTTTTCATGCCTTCGCTTCCTCATCCCACAGGGCAGTTCTGTGGTTAAGTGAGTTGACGCGCGGCAAAGCCTTGGGCTACTGGGCAACGCCCTGGAAGTGAGTCCCTGAACAGCCGGGTCAGGACGGGCTCTGGGGATCCCAGTCAGGGAGGGGCCCGAGAACCGGGAGGCCCCAGCGTGCGGAACCCCGGGTGCTGGTGGTCAGTCCCCGACGACCGACAAGGTGTGCGAGGCCGATCCTGGGGCGAGGGCTGCCCCCAAAGTGCCGTCCAGCTCGTGGGTTCCGCGCGCCGGGTGGATTCTTTTCTTGTGTCCGGTCAGATTGGCGCTCACCCGGAACGCTTTCCCACACTGCTCGCACTCGTAGGGCCTCTCGCCGGTGTGGACGCGCTGGTGTCCGAGCAGGGCCGCGCGCTGGCGGAAAGCTAGGCCGCACTGGCTGCAGGGGTAGGGCCTCTCGCCCGTGTGGATCCGCCTGTGCTGGGTGAGCACGGAGCTCTGGGGGAAGGCCTTCCCGCACACGTCGCAGGCGAACGGCTTCTCCCCGGTGTGGACCCGCTGGTGGGCGGTCAGGTTGGACTTGCCGCTGAAGGCCTTCCCGCACTGGGGGCAGGCGAACGGCTTCTCCCCGGTGTGGACCCGCTGGTGCACGGTGAGGCAGTGCCGGTCCTGGAAGGCCTTTCCGCACAGCCCGCACGGGTACGGCCTGTCCCCGCGGTGTCCCCGCTCGTGGGCGCGGCGCCGGCACTCGTGCCGGAAGGCCCTGCCGCACTCGCCGCACCGGAAGGGCTTCTCCGGGGCGGGGGCCCCCCGGGACCCGGCCGGCCCCGCGCGCGCGTGCACCCCCGCGTGCTTGCGGAGGTCCGAGCGGCGGCGGAAGGCCCGGCCGCACTGGCCGCATGTATACGGGCGCTCAGCTGAGTGCACGCGCGCGTGCTTGGCCAGGTCGGAGCTCCCGCGGAAGGCGCGGCCGCACTGCGCGCAGCCGAACGGCCTCTCCCCGGTGTGGGTCCGGCCGTGCGCGGTCAGGCAGTGCTTGAGGCCGAAGGCCTTCCCGCACACGCCGCACCGGTGCGGCCGCTCCGCGCTGTGGACCAGCCCGTGCCGGCGCAGGCGGCCCCTGCTGCCGAAGGCCTTCCCGCACTGCGCGCACGCGTGCGGCCTGTCCCCGCCGTGCTCCCTCCTGTGCCGGCACGCGGCCGCCCTGCTGCCGAAGGCCTTCCCGCACTGCGCGCAGCCGAAAGGCTTCTGGCCGGTGTGCGTGAGCAGGTGCGCCGCCAGCTGTCCGCCGGTCCTGAAGGCCTTCCCGCACTGGGCGCACGCGTGCGGCCTCTCCCCGGAGTGCACGCGCTGGTGCAGGATGAGGTCCGAGCGGCCGCGGAAGCTCTTCCCGCACTGGGCGCACGGCCGGGGCCCCTGGGCGGGGCGGGCGCTGCGCGCTGCGGGCCGGCCAGTCCCCCCGTCCGCTCCTGGCGACCTCCTCGGGGACCCAGGCTCCGGGACCCAGACCCCTCCGCGCTCCAGGACACGCTTCGCCTCCGGCCCGCGGCGGTCCCCGTTCTCAGGCCGCGTGTGGTCCGCCGACACTGAAAAGAGGAAGCAAACACCGGGGCGAGTGGAGCCGGGTCAGGACCGGGTGATCTGACCGGCAAAGGCTGGGGCGGGTTCGGTAGTGGCAAATTCCCAAGTACCGCGCTGTTCACACTGAATAAACCTGATGAAGATCATTGCACACCTGCTCGCTCCCCAGACTCACCAGAGAAGCGAGTGGCAAATCCAAACGCCTGCCCACCTCAGGCAGGAGACGCAGCCTTCAACCCTGTCCCTCCCGGACATTGTACAAGTTACCCCCGTGGGGCCTGTCTGCGGTATGACTGCTGCCGGGGTAGGGCGGGGGGAGGGGGGGGTCTGGGCCGGCGCTGACCCAAGCCGGACCCCCGCTCCCTGGACTCCGGGCCCGTGCTCCCTGGACTCCTCCCTGGACTCCGGGCCCGCGCTCCCTGGACTCCTGTCCTGCTCTCTGGACTCCGGACCGTGCTCCTTGGACTCCTCCCTTGCGTCTGGGCCCGGCTCCCTGGACTCCTCCCTGGACTCCGGGCCCGCGCTCCCTGGACTCCTCCCTAGCCTCTGGGCTCGCACTTATATCCAGAGCCCCAGCCGCTCAGGGGAGGGAAGGCGTGGGCACATGGACTGAGCCACTGGGAAGGAAAGTGGGCCAGGGAGGGAGGGGTGGAGGGACAGAGGCAGGCAGACCCGCAGGGGGCTGACATGCCCAAGTGGTACGAGTAGTAGGAGTAGTACGATAGTAGGTGTGTGTTTACAGAAGCCGGCAGGGGTTAACTCTTCCTGCTGTCAGTCTTCCCATGACCCCCACCCTGACCTGTGCCCTCTACTTCTAGTGCCGGGTCATCAGGTCATTCCGGGTTGCTCACTGCAGCCCCACCGTGTTCTACTCTGCTTCCAAAATCTTCTTTCAAAAAATAAGGTCTTATCACGCCACTGCTGCGCATAAAGTAGTTCGGGGGTGCTCCACAGTAAACCAGACAGACGGGGGTAAAGCCTGCAGCTCTGGAGTGGGAGCATCTAGCCTGAAATCCTAGCTCCCTTCGGGGCGCTCCACAGTGAACCAGACAGACGGGGGTGAAGTCTGAAGCTCTGGAGTGGGAGCACCTGGGCTGAAATCCTAGCCCCGACACCTAAGGGAGGTGTTGCATGTGTCTGTGGCCAGACCACCCAGGTGAGCACTGTGTGCATCCACCTCAGGGCTCAGAGCTGAAGCGTGAGGGGGACAGGGAAAGGAAGGGTCAGAAGCCCAACACGGGGAAGGTCCTGAAGGACAGCTGGAGGCTTTCTGGGCACTGGAGTAACTGATCCACAGAAGGGAGACGAATTCTTGGAGCCTTTCAGAGGACCACATTGCAAAGGGGCCTGTTAGGGTGCACAGAAGCAATTAATGACAGGATAATTGTCCGATTTGCTGCTGTTTCTTTTCTCTCCATTAGGGTTTTCTAAGTGGACTTCCTCCAGGAGGGTGAGGATGGATGACGCAGCACTAAGAACATACTAGAACCAGCTGTCACACGGCACACAGCTGGTGACTGGAGCTTCCCCGTCACTCACCTGGGAAGGAGCAGGTCAGGAACCCCCAGTCCTGCAGGTCCTCAGCGCAGGGCACGGCCCCTTGCTCCAGGTGGGAGATGAGGGGTGGCTTAGGGCAGGCAAGGCCTGCTCGTGGAGAAGGGAAGTCAGTGTGCATAGCAGATCACCTCTGTCCCAACACCCGGCCTTGACCCTTCTGCTCACACTGCAGAGGAGAGTGTGAGCAGGGGGGAGAAAAGGGTGTACTTGGGGGGGTCTGCCAAGGTGTAAGCAAGCATGTAGGGATGACCTCAGAAAGGTCACGCTCAGAAGGGCAGAGGAGGAGACCCCAGGAAGCAGTCACTTGGTTGTATTTTCCCCGTTGTGGCTGCAAGGCAAGAATGAGGGCTCTGACTTTCACTGGGAGGCCCGGAGACGTCAATAGACAGCAAGTAAAGAGTAAGGACAGGAAAAAGGACTAAGCCAAGCACAGGGTGTCCTCACCAGCCGACAGCATGTTGCCATAGTTCTCCAGCATCACGTCAGTGTACAGGTGCCTCTGGGCGCGGGTCAGACACTGCCACTCTCCGCTACTGAAGCACACGGCCACATCCTCAAACGTCACCGCGTCCTGCAAGGATATGCTCCCGCTGACCCGGAGGAAACCCCAGTCCCCAGGAAACAGACGCAGAAGAAGGGATTCTCAGGAGGTTTCTAGAAATGAAAGGTGGTTACTGTTCCACATATATTTGGGGTTGCGGTGGAAGGGGGCATAGGCTGTGCACAGCGAAAATCACGACCGGGAACAGTCCACGAATGGTGTGGCATCCAACAAAGTGTTCCTTGTGAGCGGAATGCCTGGATTGGGGGGGGGGGGGGTCAGGGAGCGAGTGAAAACGAGGCCGTATTCAGGACGTGGTGCTGTATTTCCAGGAAGGATGGAGGGGCCTCAGCTCGCCTGGGCCCCACTCACCGGTGTGGTATTTGCTCCTGGCCAGTCTCCGTGGCTTCCGTCGTTGGCAAAGGCAGGATGCTGAGGAGCCCGCAGGGCTGAGGGAAGAGAAATGAGTCAACTTGGCACGGTATTGACGAGACCCTATGCTTTCCTCCTCTTCCCTAACGTGCAAGTCTAGACCACACCTTCCCCTCATTTCTCCAGCCTGTTTCCAGTTTGGGCAGCAGGCCGTGGCACACAGCCATGCTGACGGTAAATGCCTGCTCTCCCTCACCTACAACGTGGTATTCTGTGGTCGCTCTTCATCCTAGAGTAACCTCGCCTGTCCCCAAGCCCACGTCACTGACTCCTGGCTGGTTCGATGACCTTCTTCCAGGATCTGAGTGTTGAGGTCACTTCCTCCAGAAGGACTAGGGATGGGGATGGATGGGGATTGGCCCACAGCTTGTTCCTTTAGGTAACTTACTAGCTGGCCTACCTCGGGCCATTTTCCCTTGTTCTTACTAGAGAAGCAGCACGTGTCCCGACTCTGAGTCTCCCGTTAGCTCCTGGCACGGAGCCACCGTCCCCTCACCGTGCTGCAGTGCACGCAGCGTATGCAGCATGTGGTGTCCGGGTGTCTGGGGCAGCCCGTAGGGCACTTCGGCCCTCCACCTGGCCGGCCCACATAGCTGGCTAGGGAGCCCTAATTCACTCCTCAGGGACCAGCTCCACCTTTCCTTAGCTTGTGTTTGCAGTGACTAACCTTTCTAGAAAGTTCTTCAACACATCCCCGATCCGAGTCTGAGCAGTCTCTTTCAGAAGATACCAGGGAGATTGGTCACCAACTGATAAGACTCTAGGATCACCCTGTGGACTTAGGTCCCCAAAATTTCATTCCAGTTTTACCAAAACTTCAATTTAGGAGCAAACTGGTTTCTTCCCAGAGAAATTTCCCAAGAACATTGTTCTTTGGTTTAGACCTGGGCTGTGTCTCAGTCCTCATGGGTCCTGCTCTCTTGTTCCATGTCTCACCTACAAGCCCACGCATTCTCTGACTGTTGGTTGCACATGGTCCCACACCCATTGGGCTCACAGCAGAGGGAGGTCTGCTCTGCAAGTATCCTCATGACATCAAAAATGTAACCTCCCAGCTCGGTTTTTTGTTCAATCCACATTTTATTTATTTTCTTCTTTTTTTTAATGTTTATTTTTGAGAGACAGAGAGAGAGATTGGACGTGAATGGGGGAGGGGCAGAGAGGATCTGAAGCAGGCTCTAGGCTCTGAGCTGTCAGCACAGAGTCCGACTTGGGGCTCAAACCCATGACCTGTGAGATCATGACCTGAGCTGGAGTCAGACACTTAACCGACTGAGCCACCCAGGTGCCCCTCAATCCACATTTTATTGTGGATGTTTTCAAATATACAGAAAAGCTGAAAGAACTGTTTGGTAAACATCCACATACTCCCCACTCATGTTCCACAATTAATGTTTGCAATAAACCTCTGTCTGCCTAACTAGCCCTGTCTCTACTAATCCACTCGTCTTTGCTGAGTTTCAAAGTAACGAAGACATGAGCAACTTTACCCCAAAACACTTTCTCCCATGTATCATTAACTGGGGTTCAGTATGTGTTTACATTCTTGTTTTTGAGTAACTTTACATACACATTTATATACACATACATACACAAGTCGTAAGTGTACCATTGGCTGAGTTTTGACAAAGCACAGCCCTATTTGGCCCAAAGTCCCCTCCAGAAACGTCCCCGTTGGATTTTGACTATATCTTCTTCACAGATTGGGATAGTCATTACGTCATAGTGGTTCTTCTTTTAAAAAAGTGTTCATCATGCTATTTTTTTTTTTTAAAGTAGATTCCGTGCCCCATGGGAGGCTTGAACTCACGACCCTGAGTCCAAGTCATGTGCTGCACCAACTGGGCCAGCCAGGTGCCCCCAAAGTTTTTGAACTGTGGCACAGAATATGTGACAAAATTTACCATCTTAAGCATTCTTAAGTGTATGGTTCAGCAGTGTTGAAAACACACAATGTGAGTCATCTCCACAACTTTTTCATCCTGCAAAACTTAAACTCTCTATGCATCACACAACCTGCCTGTGTCTCTCCCTCCCCAGTCCCTGGTCACCACAGTGATTCTTAGGCTTTATTTTTTAGCTTTAGATTTTGAAAGGTCAGTTTCTGCCCTCAAGTTAAAAATGAATCTGGGACACAGGCTGTGTGCTCACGACATGAAACTACCTTGGTCAGCTCAGGCTGCCCTAACAAAATACCCCAGGCTGGCTGGCTCACTTCTCTCAGTTCTGGAGGCTGGACGTTCAGATCCAGGTGTCGGCCCCTCCTGGCTTCCGTCCCTCTCCTCTCACATGGGAGAGACAGAGTTCTGGGCCCCTCCTCATATAAGGACACTACTCTCTTCATTGCCATCCTTATGACTTTATCTAAACCTCATTTCTTCCCAAGACCCCACCCACCTCTCAATATCATCACACAGGGGTTCAGGGACATGTGCATTTTGAGGGGACACGTTCAGTCCGTAACAAAACTATTTGTTAAAGCTGGGCACAGATAGTATCTGGGATGAGGCTGATTCATTTATGATTCCTTATACAGTAGAAATGTCAGGATTTCTCATTTGGAAGTGCCAATAACATACTTTTTTTTTCGTTGTAGACAATAAATACTAAAAGCCTACTTTTGAGGTGCCTGGTGCCTCGTCCCCTGTCCAAAGGTCGGTGCCATTCAGGGTCTGCCTGTAGGACTCCAGAATTGCTAAACGCCAGGTCCTGGGTTTTACTTCCAGCAGCCACGTCTATACAGTCTTGTCCACCTTCCTCTGCACATGTCCCATCAAAGAGCATTTCTAAACCCAGCCTCTCATTTTCCCAAAGCTTCACGACAAGACCTTTGCTCCTTCTTGGCCAGTTGTTTCCAGGTACTCATTCTATACCTTTAAAATCTCAGGGTTCCAAAAAGGTTACAGAAGTAAAATTACATACACTCAAAATTTAAACGTTGGTAAAACTGGTGGGTGGGGTAGGAGTTACTAAATTATTTAAGTTTTATGCACACATATATGCTATTTATCATGTGTCAAGTTGTACATAAAACAAGTGATTGAATGCATTCCATTTCCTTGATAAACTGCTCTGAAGTACCTTAAAAAACTTTTTTTTAAAGTTTATTTATTTTGAGAGAGACAGAGACAGAAGGGGAGGGGCAGAGAGAGAGGGAGAAAGAGTCAATCCCAAGCAGGCTCCATAGTACTGTCAGCTCAGAGCCCGATGTGGGGCTTGATCCCACAAACCATGAGATCACGCATGACCTGAGCTGAAAGCAAGAGTTGGACATTTAACCGACTGAGCCACCCAGGCATCTCCGGCTTTGTAGAGTCTTTTATTATTTTTTCCAAATTTGATTTAAGATGAGGGCAGAAACTGAATAATTTAGTTTCTCTCAATACTGATCCAAGCCTAGTATAGAAAAAAATAGAAGGCTTCCAATAAATGCTCAATAAGGAGATTTCCAGGCCCCAGGAAGCACCCTACCCACCATGCCCCTGCTCCGTTTCAGCTGCCAGGGCCCCTGGCACAGCCTCCTGTGCGCCTCACCTCCTTCCTGCAGGAGCTCGGCATCAGGGGCCCGCTGGTGTGGTCCGGAACTCCCGTCTGACAGCATCACCTGTCACAAGGCACAGAAACACTCCGGGAGGTTAGGAGGGAGGGGAAAAAGCTCTGGCCAGCTATGAAGGTTTGTCCGTGGACGTCAACTCCCAGAAATATCAAGAGGGGCGAGGAATTCAGGGACTCGTCCCTGAGGAGAGACAGAAAGGGCATCCCATTACTGTCTGTTACTGGAAAGCTTAGGTGGTCGCCAGGCCATCCAGGAAACGCAATACTTCACAGCAGAAAACCTTACTCCCCCCCCCCCCCCCCATGCTGCAGACCCTCCTTTTCTCACCCCCAGCATCCTTCCCCGGCTTTCTGTGGTCTTCCACCGCTGGCCAGGTCGCTCGCTGGCTGGGCGAGGCTCCCGCCGTCAGTTCTGGCCTTGCCCGGACGTCACGGTTTGACGTGGCCTGGGGGACGCCAGCGGCCTTCTGGGACACACGTGTTGGTGGTGCCCGCCAGAGGCCCCCGCGGACCCCCAGGGCAGCTGCTATTGGGCTTCATGCGTCAAAACCTGCCCTGGACTCGGGGCCTATCAGCAGCACTGACCTCGCTGTCATCGGTACCTTGTTTCCCTGCGTATTCGAGGGCAAGGGACAGGGAGGAAGCCGAACACCGCAAAGAGGGGGAGCCACTGAGGGTTCA
Source organism: Lynx canadensis (assembly GCF_007474595.2). NCBI lineage: Eukaryota > Metazoa > Chordata > Mammalia > Carnivora > Felidae > Lynx > Lynx canadensis. The sequence continues at coordinate 1,322,025 of NC_044307.1, read as the reverse complement.
GGACGGGAAGGCCAGCTGGGGATGTCGCGTGCCCGGGAATCCAGCCTCCTCCCTTCCCGCCTGGTCCGCATCGCCTCTCGGGGTCTCCCGCCTGTCTCTTCTCAGTACCGCAGTCAGAGAGGCCTGTCTACAACCTGGGCGGCTGAGTTCCGCTCCGCCTAAAACCCCTGGTGTCCAGTGTCCGCCTTACTCATACACAGCGGCGCACAAAGCGGTGTAATCTACACGGTCCCACGACTCCCCTCCCAGGTCCACCCTCTCCCACCGCAGGGCCTTTGCACTGGCGCTCCGCCCCCCTCTCCCCCCCGCCCCCCCCCCCCCCAGCTTCCCAAGGTATCCCGAGAAGACACACCCCGGGGCCCTGTGCTCCCCGGATCCCGACGCCGCACTCGCTGCGTCTTCGCCTGCTCAGCAGCTCTTCATCCCGCCGCGACGCGCGGGGCTAGGATGCGCACACCACGTGCCCCGCTAACACCTGAGCTCTTCCCACCGTGCTCGCAGAATCCCCGTCTACACCCGCGCCCGCGGCTCAGAGAGTGAATACAGGCAGGGGCGCGGGCGACAAAGACGAGCGCCGGGCGGCTGGGGCCACAGGAGCCAGGGGCGGGGCGGGGCGGGGCAGGTGTGTGTGGGAGAGACTCGCCGACCCGGCCACAACCCTGGGGCCGCCCCTGGGGCGGCTCGAAAGCCCGCCGCTGCGTCCCCGCCCCGCGCGGGGTGGAGGCACCACTCTCCCCGCCCAGGTGTCTCCAGGCGCCCAGAGACCCGGGCACCTGCGCTAACTCCGCTTTCAGGTCCTCCGGAACCACTTCCGGCGACTTTCTAGGAAGCGCCACTCGCTGGTGGGAAGTCGGCTCCGAGTCGCGCGGGGCCCCTCGCGCATGCGTCCTCGAGCCACGCGCGTTCAGAGGCCGCGACCTGGGCGGTGGCCGGCGTGTCCGCACAGCGATGATTTCGCGGGAACTTGGAGACAGAAATAGGTGAAAAAGTCACTTAATTAGGAACCCAAATCACGAGATAAATAATGGAATGCCCTTTTTCAAAACTTAAAAAGTTCCTTGTGAAAATTTAACCCTAGTTGGAAGTTGGGAGAAGGTTGGGAGAAGACTAATGAACCCGAATGGGCTCATCACTCAGACTTAACAATAAATAAGATTCGGATTCTGGTTTGGTCTGTTTCCCTGCCGTTTTCCATGCAAAAATATTTTAAAGCAAAACCCAAAGATGCTTTTTCAATTTTGTGCTTTTCAGAATACATTTCTCCCCCAAATTTTAAAATTCTAGTTAGTTAATATACAGTGTAGTATTGGTTTCAGGAGTAGAATTCAGTGATTCATCACTTACTTACATACACACCCAGTGCTCATCACAAGTGCCCTTCTTAATGCCCATCTCCATCTAGCCCATCCCCCACCTCCGTCCGTCAACTCTTTGTTTTCTGTGGCTAAGAGTCTCTTATGGTTTGTTTCCCTCTCTTTCAGAATGCATTTCTTAAAAAATATGGACATTTTCTGACAACTACAATGCCATTATCCCACCTAACAAGTTCCTGGTTTCCACTAAATACTGAGTCCATGCTAAACTTGTCCAAATACGTAAAGCATGCTTATTTTTTAATCAAGATCCAAAGTCTACATGCTTTTTTTTTTTTTTTTTTTGGTTCTTTTAATTTTCTTTTAATTTAGATCTAGAATAGTACCTTCTTCCATTTTCTATTCCATGCCCCCTGAACAAATTGGGTATTTGTCCTAAATGTTTCACATGCTGCTGGTTTTGTCTATTTGTATCTTCATTTATTACTCTAGCCTTGTATTTCCTGTTAGCTCTAAAAGTTTGGTTCAAGTTTGGTTTACTTTTATGGCTAAGAATTATTTTTAGGTGGGGCTATGTACTTCTTTTTGCTTTATATTGGGAGGTGTATAATGTCTGACTTGTTCCACACTCTGTGATGCTAAGATTGTTCACTGAGTGCAGCTCTTGATTGTTGTGTCTGTCCATGTGTAGTTCCCTATCAATTTTTCGTTTGGTGGTTTCACCTACCGATCTTTGCCTAAATGAACCATTTCATCAGGGGTTGCAGAATTGTGATTTTTCTAAGTCCAGAGGTCTTGTCACATTTATGAACAGAAATTTCTTTAAAAAGAAGGATTTTCTCTCAGCCTATCAATTCAGGGTGATTTGATTATTCTGAAATAACCATACATGAATAAAAATAAATACTTTCTTTTTAATTTAACTGCTAGTATTCAGAGTAAATAGTTGTTTGCCCTAGGTGCCATGACCATGTGTTGGCCATCCTTTGAAATGGCTATCAGTGAACCCTTCCAGGATTCTTTTCCTGTGTAGCTCCCGTGCCTATTGTACCAGAACTGGTTTGTGTTACCAGTTGAATATGGCAGAAGTGATGTTATGTTGCTTCTAATGTTTTGTTAAGTTATAAAAGAGACTGTGGCTTCCAGCTTGATCTCTCTCTCCCTCTCTCTCAGATCACTCACTCTGAGGGAGGCCAGCTGTCACATTGTGAGGAGTGGCCCACGTGGTGAGGAAATGAAACCCCCGCCAACAGCCATTTGAATGAGTTTAGAAGTGCATCCTCCAGCCCCCAGTCTAGCCATCAGATGACTACAGCCCGGGTCACAGACTCAAAGCCAACAGCTGAGCTGCTCTCAGATTCCTGATCTGCAGAAACTGTGTGAGGTAATAAACATTTGATGTTTGATTCTGAATTTTGGGGGTACTTTGTTATGCAGCAATTGATAACTACTTTTTTTTGGTTCTCTCTTTTTGAATATCACTACAAATGCATCGGGTTTTTTTCTCCTTTTTTTCTTCATAATTAATTAGTTAATTATTTACATCCAGGTTAGTTAGCATATAGTGCAATAATGGATTCAGGAGTAGATTTCAGTGATTCATCCCCTATGTATAACACCCAGTGCTCATCCCAACAAGTGTCTTCCTTAATGCCCCTTACCCATTTAGCCCATCCCCCCTCCCACAACCCCTCCAGCAACCCTCAGTTTGTTCTCTGTATTTAAGAGTCTCTTATGTTTTGTCCGCCTCCCTGTTTTTATATTATTTTTGCTTCCCTTCCCTTGTGTTCATCTGTTCTGTGTCTTAAAGTCCTCATATGAGTGAATTCATATGATATTTGTCTTTCTCTAATTTCGCTTGGCATGATACACTCTAGTTCCATCCACGCAGTTGCCAATGGCAGGATTTCATTCTTTTTGATTGCTTAATAATACTCCGTTGTACATATATACCACATCTTCTTTATCCGTCATTAGTTGATGGACATTTGGGCTCCTTCCATACTTTGGCTATTGTCGATGGTGCTGCTATAAACATTGCGGTGCATGTGCCCCTTCGAATCAGCACACCTGTATCCCTTGGAGAAATACCTAGGAGTGCAATTGCAATAGAACTACCTAAGGTAGTTCTATTTTTAGTTTTTTGAGGAAACTTCATACTGTTTTCCAGAGTGGCTGCACCAGTTTGTGTTCTCACCAGCAGTGCAAAAGAGATCCTCTTTCTCCACATCCTTGCCAACATGTGTTGTTGCCTGAGTTGTTAATATTAGTCATTCTCATTGTGGTTTTGATTTGTATTTGCCTGATGATGAGTGATGTTGAGCATTTTTTCACGTGTCTGTTAACCATCTGGATGTCTTCTTTGGAGAAGTGTCTATTCATGTCTTTTACCCATTTCTTCACTGGATTACTTATTTTATGGGTGTTGAGTTTGAGATGTTCTTTACAGATTTTGAATACTAACCCTTTATCTGATATGTCATATGCAAATATCTTCACCCATTCCATTGGTTGCCTTTTAGTTTTGCTGATGGTTTCCTTCGATGTGGAGAAGCTTTTTATTTTGATGAGGTCCCAATAGTTCATTTTTGCTTTTGTTACCCTTGCCTCCAGAGACGTGTTGAGTAAGAAGTTGCTGCGATCGAGCTCAAAGATGTTTTTGCCTGCTTTCTTCTCTAGATTTTGATAGCTTTCTGTCTTATGTATGGGACTTTGATCCATTTTGAGTTTATTTTTGTGTATGGTTTAAGAAAGTGGTCCAGGTTCATTTTTCTGCACGTGGCTGTCCAGTTTTCCCAGCACCATCTGTAGAAGAAACTGTCTTTATTCCACTGGGTATTCTTTCCTGCTTTGTCAGAGATTAGTTGGCCATACATTTGTGGGTCCATTTCTGGGTTCTCTATTCTGTTCCGTTGATCTGAGTGTCTGTTTTTGTGCCAGTGCCATGATGTCTTGATGATTACAGCTTTGTAGTATAGCTTGAAGTCTGGGATTGTGATGCCTCCTGCTTTGGTTTTCTTTTTCAAGATTGCTTTGGCTATTCAGGGTCTTTTGTGGTTCCATACAAATTTTAGGATTGTTTGGTTTAGTTCTGTGAACAATGCTGGTGTTATTTTGATAGGGATTTCATTGAATATGTAGATTGCTTTGGGTAGTATTGACAGTTTAACATTTGTTCTTCAAATCCATGAGCGTGGAATGTTTTTCCATTTTTTTGTGTCTTCAATTTCTTTCATAAGCTTTCTATAGTTTTCAGTGTATAGCTTTTCACCCCTTTGGTTAGGTTTATTCCTAGGTATTTTATGATTTTTGGTGCAATTGTAAATGGGATCAATTCCTTGATTGTCATTTCTGTTGCTTCATTATTGGTGTATAGGAATGCAACTGATTTCTGTGCATTGATTTTGTATCCTGCGACTTTGCTGAATTCATGGATTACTTCTAGCAGTTTTTCGTGGAATCTTTTGGGTTTTCCATATAGAGTATCATGTCATCTGCAAAGAGTGAAAGTTTGACTTCCTGCTGGCCAATTTGGATGTCTTTTATTCCTTTGTGTTTTCTGATTGCTTAGGCTAAGACTTCCAATACTGTGTTGAATAACAGTGGTGAGAGTGGACAGGCCTGTCATGTTCCTGATCTTAGGGGGAAGCTCTCAGTTTTTCCCCACTGAGGATGATATTAGTGTTGGGTCTTTCATATATGGCTTTTATGATCTTGAGGTATGATTCTTCTATCTCTACTTTCTTGAGGGTATTTTTTTTTACCAAGAAAGGATGCTATATTTTGTCCAATGCTTTCTCTGCATCTGTTGAGAGGATCATGTGGTTCTTGTCCTTTCTTTTATTGATGTCATATATCACATTAATTGTTTTGTGGGTATTGAACCAGCCCTACATCCCAGATATAAATCCCACTTGGTCGTGGTGAATAATTCTTTTAATGTATTGTTGGATCTGGTTGGCTAGTATCTTGTTTAGGATTTTTGCATCCATATTCATCACGGAAATTGGTCTGTAGTTCTCCTTTTTAGTGGGGTCTTTGTATAGTTTTGGAATCAAGATAATGCTGGCTTTGTAGGATTAGTTTGGAAGTTTTCCTTCCATTTCTATTTTTTGGAATAGCTTCAGAAAAATAGGTGATAACTATTTAAATGTTTGGTAGAATTCCCCTGGAAAGCCATCCAACCCTAGACTCTTGTTTGTTGGAAGATTTTTGGTTACTAATTTAATTTCTTTACTGGTTATGGGTCTGTTCACATTTCCTATTTCTTCTTGTTTCAGTTTTGGTAGTTTGTATGTTTCTAGGAACTTGTCCATTTCTTCCAGATTGCCCATTTTATTGGCGTATAATTGCTCATAATATTCTCTTATTATTGTTTGTATTTCTGCTGTGTTGATTGTGATCTCTCTTCTTTCATTCTTGATTTTATTTGGGTCCTTTCCCTTTTCTTTTTGATCAAACTGGCTAGGGGTTTATCAATTTTGTTAATTCTTTTTTTTTTTTTGTTTGTTTTTTCAACGTTTATTTATTTTTGGGACAGAGAGAGACAGAGCATGAACGGGGGAGGGGCAGAGAGAGAAGGAGACACAGAATCGGAAACAGGCTCCAGGCTCTGAGCCATCAGCCCAGAGCCTGACGCGGGGCTCGAACTCACAGACTGCGAGATCGTGACCTGGCTGAAGTCGGACGCTTAACCGACTGCGCCACCCAGGCGCCCAATTTTGTTAATTCTTTAAAAAAACCAGCTTCTGGTTTCATTGATCTGTTCTACTGTTTTGTTTTGTGTTGTGTTGTTTTGTTTTGTTTTGTTTTTTGGTTTCAGTAGCATTGATTTCTTCTCTAATCTTTATTATTTCTTGTCTTCTGATGGTTTTGGAGTTTGTTTGCTGTTTTTTTTTTTCCAGCTCTTTAAGGCATAAGGTTAGGTTGTGTATCTGAGGTCTTTATTCCTTCTTTAGGAAGGCCTGGATTGCTATATACTTTCCTCTTATGAGCACCTTTCCTGTGTCCAGGAAGTTTTGTGTTGTGGTGTTATCATTTTCATTGGATTCCATGACCTTTTAAATTTTTTTTTAATGTTTATTTATTTTTGAGACACAGAGAGACAGAGCATGAACGGGGAAGGGGCAGAGAGAGTGGGAGACACAGAATTGGAAGCAGGCTCCAGGCTCTGAGCCATCAGCCCAGAGCCCGACGCAGGGCTCAAACTCACGGACCGTGAGATCGTGACCTGAGCTGAAGTCGGACACTTAACCAACTGAGCCAGCCAGGCGCCCCATAAATTTCCTCTTTAACTTCGTGGATAGCCCATTCATTCTTTAGTAGGATGGTCTTTAGTCTCCAAGTATTTGTTACCTTTCCAATTTTTTTCTTGTGGTTGATTTTGATTTTCATAACGTTGTGGTCTGAAAATATGCATGGTATGATCTTGATCTTTTTGTACTTGTTGAGGGCTGATTTATGTCCCAGTATGTGATCTATTGTGGAGAATGTTCCATGTGCACTGGAGAAGAATGTGTACTCTGCTGCTTTAGGATGAAATGTTCTGAATATATCTGTGAAGTCCATCTGGTTCAGAGTGTCATTCAAAGCCATTGTTTCCTGGTTGGTATTCTGTTCAGACGATCTATCCATTGTTGTAAGTGGGGTGTTGAAGTCCCCTATGATTATGGTATTATTATCGATGAGTTTCTTTATGTTTGTTATTAATTGATTTATATATTTGGGTACTCCCACTTTTGGAGCATAAATGTTTACAATTGTTAGATCTTGGTGGATAGACCTCTTAATTATGATATAATGCCCTTCTTCATCTCTTGTTACAGTCTTTATTTTAAAATCTAGGCTGTCTGACATAAGTATGACTATGCCAACTTTCTTTTGGTGACCATTAGCATGATAGATGGTTCTCCATCCTATTACTTTCAATCTGAAGGTGTCTTTAGGTCTAAAATAAGTCTCTTGTAAACAGAATATAGGTGGATCTTGTTTTCTTACCCATTCTGTTACCATATGTCTTTTGATTGGAGCACTTAGTACATTGACATTTAGAGTGAGTACTGAAAAATATGAATTTATTGCCATTATGTTGCCTGTAGAGTTTGAGTTTTTGGTGATGTTTTCTGGTCCTTTCTAGGCTTTGTTGCTGTTTTTTCTTTGTGTATTTTCTCCTCTCAGAGAGTCCCCCTTAAAATTTCTTGTAGGGCTGGTTTAGTGGTCACAAACTCCTTTAATTTTTGTTTGTATTTGAAACTTTTTATCTCTCCTTCTATTTTGAATGACAGGCTTGCTGGATAAAGAATTCTTGGCTGCATATTTTTCTGATTCAGCACATTGAATATATCCTGCCACTCCTTTCTGGCCAGCCAAGTTTCTGTGGATAGGTCTGCTGCAAACCTGATCTGTCTTCCCTTGTAAATTAAGGACTCTTTTCCCCTTGGCTGCTTTCATGATTCTTTCCTTACCTGAGTATTTTGTGAATTTTACTGTGATATGCCTTGTTGATGGTTGGGGTTTTTTTTTGTTAAATCTAATGGGAATTCTCCGTGATTCCTGGATTTTGATGTCTGTGTCTTTCCTCAGGTTAGGAAAGTTTTTTGCTGTGTATGCCCACATAAACCTTCTATACCTTTTCTCTCTCTTCATCATCTGGGACCCCTATGATTCTGATGTTGTTCCTTTTTAATGAGTCACTGATTTCTCTAATTCTTATATCATGCTCTTTTACCTTAGTCTCCCTCTGTTTTTCTGCTTCATTATTCTCCATAAGTTAGTGGTCTATATCACTGATTTGCTGCTCTGCCTCATCCATCCTTGCCACTGTGGCATCCATTCGAGATTGCAGCTCAGTTATAGTATTTTTAATTTCATCCTGACTAGCTTTTACTTCTTTTATCTCTGCAGAAAGGAATTCTAATCTATTTTCAACTCTAGCTAGTTCGTGATTCTAAATTCTGATTCAGAACATCTTGCTGCTGTCTGTGATGAGTCCCTGGCTGTCACTTCTTTCTGTTCTTTCTTTTGTGGTGGATTCCTTCGTTTCATCATTTTGAAAGAAGAAAAGGAATTACTAAAGTAAAAAAATAAAAATAAAAAATTAAAAACAACACAAAAAAATGAAATAAATGATGCTAGATTGTAGGTGTGTTTGGGTCTGGTTGTTGAAAGAAGCTTGTTACAATAGAGAAAAAAGGGAAAGAAAGGAAAAGAAAAAAGGAAAACATTTGAAAATTTGAAAAAATGAGTACTATAATTAGAATGAAATGAAATCATAAAAGTAGAATAAAATTTTAAAAGCTTAGAAAAAGATGAAAAAATATGGTAAAAAATGAAAGAAAAATCTTTTTTATTAAATAAAAATAAAAATAAATTTGTTCTTAATCAAGAATAAGAAAGGAAAAGAAAAAGGAAACAAAAGTGAACAGATGGACCAGTGAACAGACTGAAAGATGATTGAGATTACATCCTGTTTTCCCTAGTTGTCAAACTATGAAGCAATTTATAGTCTGTAAAGTAAGCAGGTGGAGAGACTTGTGGTGTTCCCCAAGAGGGCTGTTGGCCCAGTATGGCAGGGTTTGCTGTAACAGCTCCATTCTCCACTAGATGGCGCTGCTTAGCTTACTGTGGTGGATTGTTGTGGCGCTTGTAGGTGCATATGCGCATGTGCAGGAGGGATGAAAATGGCGTCACCCAGCTACCCAGTCTCTAGTATCGGAACTGTGTTCTCTCCGATCAGCAATCACGCACCCCTCCTTTGTGTCCGGCTTCTGTCTACTCTGCTTTTACACTGTCAGTGACCAATCCATCAGGTTGCCAGGTGGCACCTCCATCCTGAGTTTTATCTCAGATGGGCTGGTTCCCAACCCCTCACTTCTGAGGGACTGTAGCTTTGACCCATTCTGACCCTCTGTGGGAGGGTCTCACTGAACAATGGCTGGGTGCCCGCCCATACCCAGGAACGTTTGCAGGACCATCGTGCTGATGTTGCCCAGAGACTGAAGCCAGGTGTCAGCCCGCCCCAGAAAAAGATCATGCAATTGTGTAGCAGCAGTGTTTCAGGGATTGTGGACAATCACAACATACATCTGGCACCAGCCTTCCCCCTTAACATCTTTGTTCCAGCACCAGTGAACATGGTTGTTCTCTGGGGTCCACTGGGGCCTTTGGCTATGGGGAGGCCACACAGCCTCTACCAGGTGTCCTTCCAGCAGTGGAACCACCTCTCCCCCTGTGGCCTGAGGACCTCTCCGATAGCACTCTGTTCCTGGGGATCCACCCTTCCCACCAGAGCACCACCAGGTATCGAGCGTCAGAATTTCAGACTCTGCGCTTCTCCCGTTTATAGAGTCTTAATGGAATTTAAACCCTCTCCTTTCTCCTTTCTCCCTTTTTAGTTCATTCCCTGCAGCTGTTTCCACTTTTCCATTTTCTCTCCAGCTACTTTGCGGGGGGTGCTTTTCCTGTATTCTCCCCCTAGTCTGTGTCCTCTCTTCACAAGCAAAAACAGCTCCCTACCCTCTGCGGCTTTTCTCTCCCCTAGTTCACCTCTCCACACTGTGTACCTGCTAAATTCTGTGGTTCAGGTTATGCAGATTATTGTGTTAATCTCCACATCAGTTTTCTATGTGCAGGATAGTTTAGTGTTGATCTGGCTGCATTTCAGGGATGAGAGATGCAAAAGAAACTTCCATGCTGTTCTGCCATCTTGGCCCCCTGCCATAAATGCATCAATTTTTTAAAAAAATACTGAAGGAGTTTTAATCATTTGCAGTCTTTATTTTTGATGTTCAGATCATTCCATCTTTGGCAGATGGGAGTGCCTTTATTTTGTCTCCTGTGTCCTTTTCATTTAACTCTAAGAGTCCTTGATAATTTTTTTACTTTCTGGCAGGACAAGATACTTCAGGCTTATTTTGTATATTTCCTGCTTCATTTCTCCAAGGTATCAGTCATTACTCCAAGAGTCTTGGTTCCTTTTGGTGGGGTGAATGATTGCATATCTTTGTGAATGGTTACAATTAGCTTCATTTAAAGCATATTAAAATGAAATCAAATTTATTTAATTATGGGATTGAATTCAGGTTAATCCACTTGGTATGTGTGTGTGACATCCCAGCCAATTATACCTCATGCCTCAGTTTCCTTATCTGCAAAATAGATCCAGTGTAAGTGCCTAGTTTTTGGAGTTGTGATGATTAACTGAGATACTGTATTGAAATAATTTAACACATTGTCTGGCCTCAAATTTCATGATTAGGATAATAGATTTGCAAGCCTGGATGATATCATAGTGATCACTGGTACAATGCCTTCATTTCACACTTCAGAAAACTGAGGACAGGGGCTCCTGGGTGGCTCAGTCAGTTAAGTGTCTGACTTTGGCTCAGGTCATGATCTTGCCGTTCGTGAGTTTGGGCCCCGCATGAGGGTCTGTGCTGACAGCTCAGAGCCTGGAACCTCCTTTGGATTCTGTGCCTCCCTCTGTCTGCTCCTCCCCTGCTTGTACCCTCTCTCTCTCTCTCTCAAAAGTAAAATAAAACATTAAAAAAAATAAAAAAAAAAGAAAAAAAACTGAGGCCCAAGAGATCAACAATATGTTTAAAACTACAAAGGAGGATAAAGAAGAGAAAAGAAATTCATGACTCCAGAGTCTTGGATCTCAAACCTGGGTTATTTTGAATGTAAACACAGCCTCTCCCGCCCAGTCAGACCTTCTGTTTATTCAAAGCCAAAGGAGGTTAGAAACAATTGACATACTGGTTAAAAAGTGAAATTGCAGAAATGGTACCATCTTAGAAGACCTGATTAATGGCTTTGCTACTCACTAGCTTGATATTTTTGGCAAGCCACTTAACTCCTTAGCATTGCAATTACTGCATCTATAAAGTAGTGACAATAAACACTTCACTCACAAGTTCATTGTGAGGATGAAAATGCAATATATTGTATAGGAAAATGCCTGGCTCATAATAATTGCTAAATAAAGATCATTATACAAAAATATTTCCTTGATTCCTCCAATTTAGTAACATTTTATCCTCTTTCTCTAAAGGAAATTGAGTTTGATTAGACTTATTCCTAAAGAGACGAAGTCCCTAATTCTGTGATTGAGTTCAGGGCCTTCTGTACAAAGGTACTGAGTAAGAGGTGCAGGAAGGATGCTCTGTGTGGTCACTTAACCTCCAGGCTGAGTGTCCATTCTTCCTAATGATAGTAATCTACTTAACAGTCCTATTGACCTCCAGGCTGAGTGTCCATTCTTCTTGATGATAGTAATCTAGTTAAGAGTCCTATTAACCTCCAGGCTGAGTGTCCATTCTTCCTAATGATAGTAATCTACTTAACAGTCCTATTAACCTCCAGGCAGAGTGTCCATTTTTCTTGATGATAGTAATCTAGTTAAGAGTCCTGTTAAAAAAAAAAAAAAGAGTCCTGTTTAACTCCAGGCTGAGTGTCCATTCTTCCTGATGATAGTAATCTAGTTAACAGTCCTACTAACCTCCAGGCTGAGTGTCCATTCTTCCTAATGATAGTAATCTAGTTAAGAGTCCTATTAACCTCCAGGCTGAGTGTCCATTCTTCCTAATGATAGTAATCTAGTTAAGAGTCCTATTAACCTCCAGGCTGAGTGTCCATTCTTACCAATAGTAATCTACTTAAGAGTCCTAAACGTCCAGTTCACATATATTCACAGGGTACATTTGCCATAGCCTTTGCTGATGTGAAGATACTTTACTTCTACAGCAGACCCTTAGTACAGGACTCTAATAACATAGTGCAATTGAAATAGAGTTTATATACACTATCTGTTCTTGGTTAACCCAACTGATCATAAATGATCTGAAATAATCAGGACAACTTTGTCAGGGATTCATTTCAAACTTTTCAGCCTGTTAATTCCACAGTTCACCTTTTTTACTTTTTGAAAATTTGGATATTTGCCAGTCTTGCGCATCAGTGAAACTTATTTTTTTTTAACTTTCTTTTTTATTTTTTAAAATTTACATCCAAATTAGTTAGCATATAGTGAAGCAATTATTTCAGGAGTAGATTCCTTAATTCCCCTTACCCATTTAGCCCATCCCCCCTCCTACCACCCCTTCAGCAACCCTCAGTTTGTTCTCCATATTTATGAGTCTCTTATGTTTTGTCCCCTCCCTGTTTTTATATTACTTTTGTTTCCCTTCCCGTATGTTCATCTGTTTTGTCTCTTAAAGTCCTCATATGAGTAAAGTCACATGATTTTTGTCTTTGTCTGACTGACTAATTTCACTTAGCATAACACCCTCCAGTTCCATGCACGTAGTTGCAAATGGCAACTACGATGAGTTTCTTTATGTTTGTGATAAATTGATTTATATATTTGGGAACTGCCACATTTGGCGCATAAATGTTTATAATTGTTAGGTCTTCTTGGTGGATAGACCCCTTGATTATGATATAATGCCCTTCTGCATCTCTTGATACAGTCTTTATTTTAAAGTCTAGATTGTCTGATATAAGTATGGCTACTGTGGCTTTCTTTTGTTGACCGTTAACATGATAGATGGTTCTCCATCCCGTTATTTTCAATCTGTAGGTGTCTTTAGTTCTAAAGTTGGTCTCTTGTAATCAGCATACAGATGGATCTTGTTTTCTTATCCATTCTGCTACCCTATGTCTTTTGATTGGAGCATTGAGTCCATTGATGTTTATTTTTTTTCAATATATGAAGTTTATTGTCAAATTGAATCCATTGATGTTTAGAGTGAGTACTGAAAGATATGAATTTATTGCCATTATGATACTTGTAGATTTGGGAGTTTCTGGTGGTGTTCTGTGGTCCTTTCTAATCTTTTGTTGCTTTTGATATATATATATATATATTTTTTTTTTTTTTCCATGTTTTCTCCCCTCAGAGAGTCCCCTTCAAAATTTCTTGCAGGGCTGGTTTGGTGGTCACAAACTCCTTTAATTTTTGTTTGTCTGGGAAACTTTTTATCTTTATATTTTGCATGACAGCCTTGCTGAATAAAGAATCCTTGGCTGCATATTTTTCTGATTCAGCACACTGAATATATCCTGCCACTCCTTTCTGGACTGCCAAGTTTCTGTGGGTAGGTCTGCTGCAAACCTGATCTGTCTTCCCTTGTAGGTTAGGGACTTTTTTTCCCTTGCTGCTTTCATGATTCTCTCCTTGCCTGAGTATTTTGTGAATTTGACTATGATATGCCTTGTTGATGGTTGGTTTTTGTTGAATCTAGTGGGAGTCCTCTGTGTTTCCTGGATTTTGATGTCTGTGTCTTTCCTGAGGTTAGGAAAGTTTTCCGCTATGATTTGCTCACATAACCTTTCTACCCCTGTTTCTCTTCTCTTCCTCCTCTGGGACCCCTATGATTCTGATGTTCCTTTTTAATGAATCACTGATTTCTCTAATTCTTTAATCGTGCTCTTTTGCCTTAATCTCCCTCTTTTTTTCTGCTTTGTTATTCTCTATAAGTTTGTCCACTATATTGCTGATTCTCTGTTCTGCCTTGTCCATCCTTGCCACTGCTGCATCCATCCATGATTGCAGCTGAGTTATAACATTTTTCATTTCCTTCTGGCTATTTTTTACTTCTTTTATCTCTGCAGAAAGGGATTCTAATCTATTTTTGACTCCAGCTAGTATTCTTATTATCGTGATTCTAAATTCTTGTTCAGACATCTTGCTTGTATCTGTGTTGGTTAAATCCCTGGCTGTTGTTTCTTTGTGCTCTTTCTTTTGGGGTGAATTCCTTCGTTTTGTCATTTTGAAGGGAGAAAAGGAATTAATGAGGTAGAAAAATTGAAATAAAAAAATTAAAATTAAAAAAATATTAAAATTAAAAATTAAAAATTAAAAACACACACAGACAAAAATTGAATAGATGTTGCTAGATCCTAGGTGTGTTTTGGTCTGGGTGTTGAAAATGGTTTGACAGATTAGAGAAATGAAAAAAAAAAGGGGGGTGAAGGAAATCATTTGAAAATTTGAAAAAATTAATACACTAAAGTAGACTAAAATGATGTGGGTAAAATGGAATTTGAAAAAATATACACAAAAGTACAGAATATAGTAGAAAAAAATTATAGAAATATTTTTTAATAAAAATTAAAAATTAATATGAATTTTTTCGTTTTCTGTATGTAAGAAGAAAGAAAAGAAATGAAAAAGAGAAAAAAGATAAAAAAAGAAAAAAGAAAAAAATCGTTTGAAAATTTGAAAAAGTAATACACTGTAGTAGACAAATAAAATGATGGGAGTACGATAGAATTTGAAAAAAATTACATAAAGCAAAAAATATAGTAATAAAAATTAAATAAAAATATTTTGAAAAGAAATTGAAAGTAAAAATGAAGTTTTTCTCTTTCTGCATTCAAGGAAAAAAGAAAAGAAAGAAAAAAAGAAAAAAGGAAAAGAAAGAAAAAAAGGAAATTGTTTGAAAATTTGGAAAGGTGAGTACACTGAAGTAGACTAAAAAAATGATGGAAGTAAAGTAGAATTTGAAAAAATTTACACAAAAGTAAAAAATATAGTAATAAAAATTAAAAACATTTTTTTTTTCAATTTTTTTTCAACGTTTATTTATTTTTGGGACAGAGAGAGACAGAGCATGAACGGGGGAGGGGCAGAGAGAGAGGGAGACACAGAATCGGAAACAGGCTCCAGGCTCTGAGCCATCAGCCCAGAGCCTGACGTGGGGCTCGAACTCACGGACCGCGAGATCGTGACCTGGCTGAAGTCGGACGCTTAACCGACTGCGCCACCCAGGCGCCCTGGTTTCTGCGTCTTAAAGACGTAGACATGGTTGAGCAAAATCCAAGGAATTACAGTATTTTGTGAAAACATGTGAAAATGATAAAGCTCTTAAAATTTTTTTTAAGTTTATTTATGTATTTTGAGAGAGACAGAGGCAGTGCATGTCGGGGAGGGGCAGAGAGAGAGGGAGAGAGAATCCCAAGCAGACTCTGCAGTGCTGTCAGTGCAGAGCCCGACCTGGGGTTCAAACCCACACAACCGTGAGATCATGACCTGAGCTGAAACCGAGAGTGGGACGCTCAACCGACTGAGCCACTCAGGCACCCTGAAAATTCTAATTTCAGTGCCCATAAATGTCACTGGAACATAGCCAGGCTCATTTGTTTATGCATTGCTCTCATGCTACAGCAGGATTGAGCACATGCATAGGACTTGAGACCGTATGGCCTGCAGTGCTCTAAATATTTGCTATCTGGCTCTTTAACAGAAAATGTTAGCAGACTATCAGTGTTGGCTTTTGGGTGATTCACAGTTTTGGGTGATTCACACCTCGCTCTTTTTTTTTTTTAATTTTTAAATGTTTTATTTATTTTTGAGAGACAAAGAGCATGAGCAGGGGAGGGGCAGAGAGAGACGGAGACACAGAATCTGAAGCAGGTTCCAGGCTCAGCACAAGCCCCACACAGGGCTCGAACTGTGAGATCATGACCTGAGCCAAAGTTGGACGCTTAACTGACTGAGCCACCCACGTGCCCCTTCACCCCTCATTCTTAAAAGTTGCTATGGAGATTGAACTTCCTGTTCTCAGCAGTTCCAGGCTTCATAGTTCTGTCTTTACCCTCCCCCACTCCCAAAGCTCTCTCTGGACATCACTATCAGTCAAGAGCGGGACAAGCAGGCCAGTCTCTTGAGTCTGCAGCTTGGGTCGGTGTTTGGGTGCTTCCTGGGTCACAGTCCCTGAGTCCTCAGAACTTGCTTAAATCCCAAAGCCTGGAACTATTCATGGACCGTAGGTAGGAGAGCCTGTATGTGGACCTGCAGACTGGTTTCTACTTGCAGTAAATAGGGCAGGGGCCCTCTGTCCAGGACATCATCCCTAAAGCCCTTCTCCCCCTAAGAGGCCTGGGAAGGTCTGGCCCTTACTGGGCTTGTCAGGTTAGCTTAGGCAGGGGTCCCCTACTTAGGAATCTGGCACAGGGAAAAATCTAAGCCTCTGGGTGAAGATGTAGAGGGATTGTCCCAGCTTCTACTTGGGGGGGGATAGGGAGAGAACAGAAACCTTTATCTGATATGTCATTTGCATATATCTTTTATTGATTGTTTCCTTCGCTGTGCAGGTTTCTTTTTCTTTTTCTTTTTTAATCTTGCTGAGGTACCAATAGTTCATTTTTGCTTCTGTTTCCCTTCCCTCCAGAGACATGTCAAGTAAGAAGTTGCTGTGGCTGAGGTCAAACAGGTTGTTGCCTGTTTTCTCCTCTAGGATTTTGGTGGTTTCCTGTCTCACATTTAAGTCCTTCATTTTAAAATTTATTTTTATGAATGATGCAAGAAAGTGGTCTAGTTTCATCCTTCTGCATGTTTTTCCAGTTTTCCCAACACCCATTTGTTGGAGAGACTGTCTTTTTTCCATCGAATAGTCTCTCCTGCTTTGTTGAAGATGAGTTGATCATATAGATGTGGGTCCATTTTGGGGTTCTGTATTCTGTTCCACTGATCTGTATGTCTGTTTTTGTGCCAGTACCATACTGTCTTGATGCTTACAGCTTTGTAAGATAACTTGAAGTCTGGATTTGTGATGCCTCTCACTTTGCTTTTCTTTTTCAACATTACTTTGGTTATTCAGCATCTTTTCTGGTTCCATACAGTTTTTTTTAGAATTGTTTGTTCCAGCTCTGTGAAGAATGCTGGTGGTATTTTGGTGGAGATTCAGTTGAATGTGTAGATTGCTTTGGGTAGTATAGACATTTTAACAATGTTTGTTCTTCCAATCGATGAGCATGGGATGCTTTTCTTTTTCTTTCTTTTCTTTCTTTTCTTTTCTTTTCTTTTCTTTTCTTTTCTTTTCTTTTCTTTTCTCTTCTCTTCTCTTCTCTTCTCTTCTCTTCTCTTCTCTTCTTTTCTTTTCTTTTCTTTTCTTTTCTTTTCTTTCAAGTGAGTGGGGGAGAGGGGCAGAGAGAGAGAGAGTCCCAAGCAGGCTTCACACTCAGCATGGAGCCCGACGCAGGGCTTGATCTCATGATCCTGGGATCATGATCTGAGCCAAAATCAAGAGTTGGACATTCAGCTGAGTAAACCACCCAGGAGCCCCTGTTTTTCCATTTCTTTGAGTTTTCTTCAATTTATTTCATAAATTTACGTATCATTTACCTTTTTTGGCTAGGTTTATTCCTAGATATCTTAGCGTTTTTGGTGTAATTGTAAATGGGTTGATACCTTGATTTCTTTTTCTGCTGCTCCATTATTGGTGTATATAAATGTAACCAATTTCTGTACATTGATTTTGTATCCTGTCACTTTGCTGAACTCATGTATGAGTTCTAGCAATTTTTTGGTGGAGTCTTTCTGGTTTTCCACATAGAGTATCATGTAGTCTGCCAAGAGTGAACATTTGACTTTTTCCTTACTGGTATGGATGCCTTTTATTTCTTTTTCTTGTAGGATTGCTTAGGCTAGGACTTCCACTACTATGTTGAACAACAGTGACAAGACTGGACATCCTGTCATGTTTCTGACCTTACTGAGAAAGCTCTCAGTTTTTCCCCATTGAGGATGGTATTAGGTGTGGGTCTTTCATATATGGCCTATGTGAAGTTAAGATATGTTCCTTCTATGCCTACTTTCTTGAGGGTTTTTATCAAAAAAACATGTTTTGTCAAATGCTTTTTCTGCATCTGTTGAGAGGAACATATAGTTCTTATCTTTCATTAATGTGGTATATCACGTTGATTGATTTGTGGATATTGAACCAGCCCTGCATCCCAGGAATAAGTCCCACCTGATCATGGTGAATAATTCTTTTAATATACTGTTGGATTCAATTTGCTAATGTCTTGTTGAGAATTTTTGTATCCAGGTTTATCAGGGATATTGGTCTGTAATTCTTTTTAGAGGGGTCTTTGTCTGGTTTTGAAATCAAGGTAATGCTGGCCTTGTAGAGTGAGTTTTGAAGTTTTCCTTCCATTTCTGTTATTTTTGGAACAGTTTCAGAGTAATAGGTATTGATTAGTAAAGGTATATTATAATAATTATTAATTATTCTTTAAATGGTTGGTAGAATTATCCTGGGAAGCCATCAGGCCCTGGACTCTTCTTTGTTGGGAGATTTTCTTTAATTTTTTAAATGTTTTATTACTGAGAGAGAGAGACAGAGAGAGAGAGAGAGAGTGTGTGAGCAGGGGAGGTGCATAGAGAGAGGGAGACACAGAATCTGAAGCAGGCTCCAAGCTCTAAGCTGTCAGCACAAAGCCTGAGGCAGGGCTGAGATTCATGAACCTGTGAGATCATGACCTGAGCTGATGTCGGATGCTTAATTGATTGAGCCACCCAGATGCCCTGGGAGATTTTCTGTAATGTTTATTTATTTATTTTGAGAGAGAGAGAGAGAGAGAGCAAGCAGGGGAGGGGCAGAGAGAGAGAGAGTGAGAGAAAGAGAGATCCTAGCAGCCTCCGCATAGCACCAAGCCTGATGTAGAGCTTGAACTCACAAACTGTGAGATCATGACCTGAGCCAAAATCAAGAGCGAGCTGCTCAACCAACTGAGCACCCAGGAACCCCCTTTGTTGTTGTTTTTTTTTTTAAATTAGTGATTTAATTTAATTTTGGTTATGGGTCTGTTTAAATTTTCTATTTCTGTTTCAATTTTGGTAGTGTATGTTTCTAGGAATTTGTCCATTTCTTCCAGATTGCCCAGCTTATTGGCATGTAATTGCTCATGATATTCTCTTATAATTGTATTTATCTGGTGTCAATTGTGATCTCTCCTATTTGATTCATGATTTTATTTATTTGGGTCCTTTCTCTTTTATTTTTGATAAGTCTGGCTAGGGCTTATCAATTTTGTTAATTATTTTCAAGAATCAGCTTCTAGTTTCATTGATCTACTGTTTTTTTAAATTTATATATCATTTATTTCGGCTCTAATATTATTATTTCCTTTCTTCTGTTGGACTTCATTTGATGTTCTTTTTCCAGCTCCTTCAAGTGAAAGGTTAGGTTGTGTATTTGAGGCTTTCCTTGCTTTTTTAAAAAAAATTTTTTTTAACGTTTATTTATTTTTGAGACAGAGAGAGACAGAGCATGAATGGGAGAAGGTCAGAGAGAGAGGGAGACACAGAATCTGAAGCAGGCTCCAGGCTCTGAGCTGTCAGCACAGAGCCCGATGTGGGGCTCGAACTCACGGACCGTGAGATCATGACCTGAGCTGAAGTCGGACGCTTAACCGACTGAACCACCCAGGCGCCCCTTTTCCTTGCTTTTTGAGGAAGACCTGTATTGTATATACTTTCCTGTTATGACTGCCTTTGCTGCATCCCAAAGACTTTGGACTGTTGTGATATCATTTTCACTTGCTTCCATGTATTTTTAAATTTCTTTTTAATTTCCTGGTTAATCAATTGATTCTTCAGTAGGATGTTCTTTAACTTCCATGTATTTGAGGTCTTTCCATTTTTTTTCTTCTGGTTTACTTTAACATTCATAGTGTTGTGATCTGAAAACATGCATGGTATGTTATACTTGTTGAGGCCTGATTTGTGACCCAGTATGTGATCTATTCTGGAGAATCTTCCATGTGTATTTGAGAAGAATGTATCTTCTGTTGCTCTAGGGTGGAATGTTCTAAATACATCTGTTAAGTCCATCAGGTCCAGTATGTCATTCAGAGCCATTGTTTCCTTGTTGATCTTCTGTTTAAATAATCTGTCCATTGCTGTAAGATGGGTGTTAATGTCCCCTACTATTTTTTAAAATTCTAAGTTTATTTATTTATCAGAGAGAGAGAGAGAGAGAGAGGGAGGCAGAAAGAGAGGGAGAGAGAATCTCAAGTAGGCTCCATGCGGTCAGTGCAGATCTTGATGTGGGGCTTGATCTCATGAACCATGAGATCATGACCTTAGCCAAAATCAAGACTCAGGCACTTAAGTGGCTGAGACACCCAGGCACCTCTGCCTTACTATTATTATATTATTGTCAATGAACTTCTTTAAGTTTTTTTTTAAACATATGAAATTTATTGTCAAATTGGTTTCCATACAACACCCAGTGCTCATCCCAAAAGATGCCCTCTTCAATACCCATCACCCACCCTCCCCTCCATCCCACCCCCCATCAGCCCTCAGTTTGTTCTCAGTTTTTAAGAGTCTCTTATGCTTTGGCTCTCTCCCACTCTAACCTCTCTCTCTCTTTTTTTCCCTTCCCCACCCCCATGGGTTCCTGTTAAGTTTCTCGGGATCCACATAAGAGTGAAAACATACGATATCTGTATTTCTCTGTATGGCTTATTTCACTTAGCATAACACTCTCCAGTTCCATCCATGTTGCTACAAAGGGCCATATTTCATTCTTTCTCATTGCCACATAGTACTCCATTGTGTATATAAACCACAATTTCTTTATCCATTCATCAGTTGATGGACATTTGGGCTCTTTCCATAATTTGGCTATTGTTGAGAGTGCTACTATGAACATTGGGGTACAAGTGCCCCTATGCATCAGTACTCCTGTATCCCTTGGGTAAATTCCTAGCAGTGCTACTGCTGGGTCATAGGGTAGGTCTATTTTTAATTTTTTGAGGAACCTCCACACTGTTTTCCAGAGCGGCTGCACCAGTTTGCATTCCCACCAACAGTGCAAGAGGGTTCCCATTTCTCCACATCCTCGCCAGCATCTATAGTCTCCTGATTTGTTCATTTTAGCCACTCTGACTGGCATGAGGTGGTATCTGAGTGTGGTTTTGATTTGTATTTCCCTGATGAGGAGCGACATTGAGCATCTTTTCATGTGCCTGTTGGCCATCCGGATGTCTTTAGAGAAGTGCCTATTCATGTTTTCTGCCCATTTCTTCACTGGATTATTTGTTTTTTGGGTGTGGGGTTTGGTGAGCTCTTTATAGATTTTGGATACTAGCCCTTTGTCCGATATGTCACTTGCAAATATCTTTTCCCATTCCGTTGGTTGCCTTTTAGTTTTGTTGATTGTGTCCTTGCTATGCAGAAGCATTTTATCTTCATGAGGTCCCAATATTCATTTTTGCTTTTAATTCCCTTGCCTTTGGGGATGTGTCAAGTAAGAAATTGCTACAGCTGAGGTCAGAGAGGTCTTTTCCTGTTTTCTCCCCTAGAGTTTTGATGGTTTCCTGTCTCACATTCAGGTCCTTTATCCATTTTGAGTTTATTTTTGTGAATAGTATAAGAAACTGGTCTAGTTTCAACCTTCTGCATGTTGCTGTCCAGTTCTCCCAGCACCATTTGTTAAAAAGACTGTCTTTTTCCATTGGATATTCTTTCCTGCTTTGTCAAAGATTAGTTGGCCATACTTTTGTGGGTCTAGTTCTGGGGTTTCTGTTCTATTCCATTGGTCTATGTGTCTGATTTTGTGCCAATACCATGCTGTCTTGATGATTACAGCTTTGTAGTAGAGGCTAAAGTCTGAGATTGTGATGCCTCCTGCTTTGGTCTTCTTCAAAATTCCTTTGGCTATTCGGGGCCTTTTGTGGTTCCATATGAATTTTAGGATTGCTTGTTTTAGTTTCGAGAAGAATGCTGGTGCAATTTTGATTGGGATTGCATTGAATGTGTAGATACTTTGGGTAGTATTGACATTTTGACAATATTTATTCTTCCAACCCATGAGCACGGAATATTTTTCCATTTCTTTATATCTTCTTCAATTTCCTTCATAAGCTTTCTATAGTTTTCAGCATACAGATCTTGTACATCTTTGGTTGGATTTATTCCTAGGTATTTTATGTTTCTTGGTGCAATTGTGAATGGGATCAGTTTCTTTATTTGTCTTTCTGTTGCTTCATTATTCGTGTATAAATGCAACTGATTTCTGTACATTGATTTTGTATCCTGCAATTTTGCTGAATTCATGTATCAGTTCTAGCAGACTTTTGGTGGAGTCTAACGGATTTTCCATGTATAATATGTCATCTGCAAAAAGTGAAAGCTTGACTTCATCATTGCCAATTTGGATGCCTTGGATTTCCTTTTGTTGTCTGATTGCTGATGCTAGAACTTCCAACACTATGTTAAACAACAGCAGTGAGAGTGGACATCCCTGTCGTGTTCCTGATCTCAGGGAAAAAGCTCTCAGTTTTTCCCCATTGAGGATGATATTAGCTGTGGGCTTTTCATAAATGGCTTTTATGATTTTTAAGTATGTTCCTTGTATCCCGAGTGTCTCAAGGGTTTTTATGAAGAAAGGCTGCTGAATTTTGTCAAATGCTTTTTCTGCATGGATTGAAAGGATCATATGGTTCTTATCTTTTCTTTTATTAATGTGATGTATCCCATTGATTGATTTGCGAATGTTGAACCAGCCCTGCATCCCAGGAATGAATCCCACTTGATCATGGTGAATAATTCTTTTTATATGCTGTTGAATTTGATTTGCTAGTAACTTATTGAGAATTTTTGAATCCATATACATCAGGGATATTGGCCTTTAGTTCTCTTTTTTTACTGGGTCTCTGTCTGGTTTGGGAATCAAAGTAATACTGGCTTCATAGAATGAGTCTGGAAGTTTTCCTTCCCTTTCTATTTTTTGGAATAGCTTGAGAAGGATAGGTATTATCTCTGCTTTAAACGTCTGGTAGAACTCCCCTGGGAAGCCATCTAGTCCTGGAGTCTTTATTTGTTGGGAGATTTTTGATGACTGATTCAATTTATTCACTGGTTATGGGTCTGTTCAAGCTTTTTATTTCCTCCTGATTGCGTTTTGGAAGCGTGTGGGTGTTTAGGAATTTGTCCATTTCTTCCAGGTTGTCCAGTTTGTTTGCATATAGGTTTTCATAGTATTCCCTGATAATTGCTTGTATTTCTGAGGGATTGGTTGCAATAATTCCATTTTCATTCATGATTTTATCTATTTGGGTCATCTCCCTTTTGTTTTTGAGAAGGATGGCTAGAGGTTTATCAATTTTGTTTATTTTTCAAAAAAACAGACTTTTGGTTTCATTGATCTGCTCCACAGGTTTTTAGATTCTGTGTTGTTTATTTCTGCTCTGATCTTTATTATTTCTCTTCTTCTGCTGGGTTTGGGGTGTCTTTGCTGTTTCATGCTTCTATTTCCTTTAGGTGTGGTGTTAGATTTTGTATTTGTGATTTTTCTTGTTTCTTGAGTTAGGCCTGGATTGCAATGTGTTTTCCTCTCAGGACTGCCCTCGCTGCATCCCAAAGCGTTTGGATTGTTGTATTTTCATTTTCATTTGTTTCCATATATTTTTTAATTTCCTCTCTAATTACCTGGTTGACCCATTCATTCTTTAGTAGGATGTTCTTTAACCTCCATGCTTTTGGAGGTTTTCCGGACTTTTTCCTGTGGCTGATTTCAAGCTTCATAGCATTGTGGTCTGAAAGTATGCATGGTATGATCTCAATTCTTGTATACTTATGAGGGGCTGTTTTGTGACCCAGTATGTGATCTATCTTGGAGAGTGTTCCATGTGCACTCGAGAAGAAAGTATATCCTGTTGCTTTGGGATGCAGAGTTCTAAATATATCTGTCAAGTCCATCTGATCCAGTGTATCATTCAGGGCCCTTGTTTCTGTATTGATCCTGTGTCTAGATGATCTATCCATTGTTGTAAATAGAGTATGAAAGTCCCTTGCAATTACCACATTCTTTTCAATAAGATTGCTTATGTTTGTGATTAACTGTTTTATATATTTGGGGCTCCCGTATTCGGTGCATAGACATTTATAATTGTTAGCTCTTTCTGATGTATAGGCCCTGTAATTATTATATAATGCCCTTCTTCATCTCTTGTTACAGCCTTTAATTTAAAGTCCAGTTTGTCTCATATAAGTATGGCTACTCCACCTCTCTTTTTATTTCCAGTAGCATGATAAATAGTTCTCCATCTCCTCACTTTCAATCTGAAGGTGTACTCTGGTCTAAAATGAGTCTCTTGTAGACAGCAAATAGATGGGTCTTGTTTTTTTATCCATTCTGATACCCTATGTCTTTTGGTTGGTGAATTTAGTCCATTTACATTCAGTGTTATTGTAGAAAGATAGGAGTTTAGAGTCATTGTGATGTCTGTAGGTTTCATGCTTGTAATGATGTCTCTGGTACTTTGTCTCACAGGATCCCCCTTAGGATCTCTTGTAGGGCTGGTTTAGTCGTGATGAATTCCTTCATCCCTTCAGTTTTTGTTTGTTTGGGAAGACCTTTATCTCTCCTTCTATTCTAAATGACAGATTTGCTGGATAAAGGATTCTGGGCTGCATTTTTTTCTGTTCATCACATTGAAGATTTTTGCCATTCCTTTCTGGCCTGCCAAATTTCAGTAGAGAGATCCGTCACGAGTCTTATCGGTCTCCCTTTATATGTTAGAGTACGTTTATCCCTAGCTGCTTTCAGAATTTTCTCTTTATCCTTGTATTTTGCCAGTTTCACTATGATATGTCGCTCAGAAGATTGATTCAAGTTACGTTTGAAGGTAGTTCTCTGTGCCTCTTGGATTTCAATGCCTTTTTCCTTCCCCAGATCAGGGAAGTTCTCAGCTATTATTTCTTCAAGTACACCTTCAGCACCTTTCACTCTTTCTTTCTCCTCTGGAATACCAATTATGCGTAGACTATTTCTCTTTAGTTCATCACTTAGTTCTCTAATTTTCCCTTCATACTTCTGGATTTTTTTAACTTTCTTTTTCTCAGCTTCCTGTTTTTCCATAATTTTATCTTCTAGTTCACCTATAATCTCCTCTGCTTCTTCAATCCGAGCTGTGGTTGTCTCCATTTTATTTTGCAGCTCATTTATAGCATTTTTTAGCTCCTCCTGGCTGTTCCTTAGTCCCTTGATCTCTGTAGCAATAGATTCTCTGCTGTCCTCTATACTGTTTTCAAGCCCAGCGATTAATTTTATGACTATTATTCTAAATTCACTTTCTGTTATAATGTTTAAATCCTTTTTGATAAGTTCATTAGCTGTCGTTATTTCCTGGAGATTCTTTTGAGGGGAATTCTTCCATTTCATCATTTTGGATAGTCTCTGGAGTGGTTCAGAGCTGCAGGGTACTTCCCTTGTGCTGTCTTGAATAACTTGCGTTGGTGGGCGGGGCCGCAGTCAGACCTGATGTCTGTCCCCAGCCCACCGCTGGGGCCATGGTCAGACTGGTGTGTACCTCCTCTTCCCCTTTCCCAAGGCCAGGACTCACTGTGGAGTGGTGTGGCCCCTTTCTGGGCTATTTGCACACTGCCAGGCTTGTGGTGCTGGGGATCTGGCGTGTTAGCTTGGGTGGATCGGCAAGGTGCACAGGGGCGGGGGGGGGGCAGGCTCAGCTTGCTTTTCCTTCAGTGATCTGCTTCGGGAGGGGCCCTGCGGGACCAGGAGGGAGTTCGACCTTCCACCGTAGGGATGGACCTGCAGAAGCACAGTGTTGGGTGTTTGCGCTGTGCAAGCATGTTCCCTGACAGGAACTGGTTCCCTTTGGGATTTTGGCTGGGGGATGGGTGAGGGAGATGGCGCTGGTGAGTGCCTTTGTTCCCCTTTGCTCGCCAAGCTGAGCTCTGTTGTCCGGGGCTCAACAACTCTCCCTTGCGTTGTCCTCCATCCCTCCCGCTCTCCGTGCAATGCTGTTAGCGTATAACCTTCCAGATGTTGAGTCCCGCTTGGTGTCCAAACACACTCCATCTGGCCCCTCTGCTTTTGCAAGCCAGACTTGGGGGCTCTGCTTGGCCGGTGGGCTGCCCCTCTGCCCTGGCTCCCTCCCGTCAGTCCGTGTAGCGCGCACCGCCTCTCCGCCCTTCCTACCCTCTTCTGTGGGCCTCTCGTCTATGCTTGGCTCCGGAGAATCCATTGTGGTAGTCTTCTGGTGGTTTTCTTGGTTATTTAGGCAGGTGTGGGTGGAATCTAAGTGATCAGCAGGACGCGGTGAGCCCAGCCTCCTCCTACACCGCCATCTTCCTTCTTCTCTTTAAGTTTGTTTTTAATTAATATATTTGGCTGCTCCTAAATTGCAGGCAAAATATTTACAATTGTTAATCTTCTTTTTAGATGGACCCCCTTTATATAGTGCCCTTTTTCAACTTTTATTACAGTCTTTGGTTGAAAATCGAATTTGTCTGATATAACTATGGCTACTCCAGTTTTTGTTTGAAGTCCATTAGCATGATAAGTGGTTCTCCACCCTCTCACAATCTGGTGGTGTCTTTGGGTCTAAAATGAGTCTTTTGTAAGCAGTGTATTGATGGACCTTGTTTTTTTTTTTTTTTATTTTTTATTTATTTATTTTTTTTATCTATTCCAAAACCTGTGTCTTTTGCTTGGAGCATTTAGTCCATTTACATTCAGAGTAATTATTGATAGATATGAATTTAATGTCATTGTATTACATGCACATTTGCTGTTCCTATAGATTGTCTCTATTCCTTTTTAGTTTTTGTTGTATTTGGTTTCTTTTTCCCACTCAAGGGGTCCCCTTTAATAATTCTTGATGGGCTGGTTTAGTGATCATGAACTCCTTTAGTTTTTGCTTGTCTTGGAAACTCTCTATCTCTCCTTCTGTTCTGAATGACAGCCTTGCTGGATAAAGGATTCTTGGCTGTGTATTTTTCCTATTCAGCACATTGAGTGTTTCCTGCCACTCCCTTTGACCTTCCAAGTTTCAGTGGACAGGTCTGCTGCTAACCTTATATGTGTCCCCTTGTGGTTTAAGGACCTTTTGTCCCAAGCTACTTTTTAGAATTCTCTTTTTATCTTTGTATTTTGCAAGTTTCCCTATGATATGTCTAAGTGTTGACCTGTTTTTGTTGATTTTGAAGGGAGTTTTCTGTGCCTTTTGGACTTGAATGCCTGTTTCCTTTCCCAGATTAAGGATGTTCTCAGCTATAATTTGTTCAAATAAACCTCCTGTCCCCTTTTCCTGCTCTTCTTCTTCTGGGATTGCTATAGTATGGATATTATTGTGCTGTATGGTATCACTGAGTTCCCTAAGTTTATATTATGATCTAATAGCTTCCCCCCACCTCTTCTTTTCAGCTTTATTATTTTCCTTAATTTTATCTTCTCTATCTCCTATTTGATCCTTTGCTTCTTCCATCCTCATTGTGATTACATCCAGTCAGTTTTGCATCTCACTTATAGCATGTTTTTTTAACTATGTCCTGACTAGTTTTTAGGTTTTTTTTTTTTTTCATCTCTGCAGCAAGGGTTTCTCTGGTGTCTTCTATTTTTTTTCAAACCCAGCTAGTATTCTTATGACTATTCTAAATTCTTGTTCAGATATATTGCTTATATCTGTTTTGAGCAAATCCCTGGCTGTTTCTTCTTGATCTTTCTTTGGGGGAGAATTGCTGCATCTTGTCATTTTATCTAGGTTTCTGTTTTTGAGTTATGTTATGTTATGTTATGTTATGTTATGTTATGTTGAGTGTTAGTTTATGTTTCCTGCTCCTGAGAGTATTGCTATATTAGAAAGGGGCCATATACTGTCCAAGGCCTGGTACTTCAGGAAGTGTTTCTGATGTATGCTTAACTCTGCTGTTGTGTTTGGCTGTTCTTTTCCCCAGACCAGTCCTCAACAGAGTTCCTTGCAGTGGGGAGTGTTTGGACCTTTAACTAGATGTGCTTTGATTTGTTTGTGAAAATAAGCCTGATTTAAAAAAAGGCCTAATCTGGAAAAAAAAAGAGAGAAAAGGAAAAGGAACAAAAAACCCCAAACCAACAGACAAACAAAAAACTATAAGCCTGATTTCAAAGAAAAAGAAACTGAAAAGGAAGAGGAAGAAGAGGAGGAGGAGGAAGGGGAGGAGGAGGAGGAGAGGGGGAGGGGGAGGGAGATAGGGAGAAGGAGGTGGTTGATCCCAAAAAACGAGAAATAGAAATGAAGAAACAAATGAATAAAAAACTATATGTGGCACCTGGGTGGCTCAGTCAGTTAAGTGTCCCACTTCAGCTCAGGTCATGATCTCACAGTTTGTGAGTTCAAGCCCCGCATCAGGCTCTGTGCTGACAGCTCAGAGCCTGGAGGCTGCTTCAGATTCTGTGTCTCCCTCTCTCTCTGCTCATCCCCTGCTCATGCTCTGTGTCTCTCTGTCTCTCAATAATAAATAAACGTTAAAAGATATATAAAAAACAAAACTATAAGCCATGGGCACCTGGCTGGCTCAGTCAGTTAAACTTCTGACTCTCAGGTCATGATCTCATGGTTTCGTGTGTTTAAGCCCAGCATTGGGCTCTGCACTGACAGCACAGAGCCTGGTTGGGAATCTTTCTCTCTCTCTCTCTGCCTCTCCCCCACTCACATGGTCTCTGTCTCTCTCAAAAACAAATAAATAAACCTAAAAAAATTGAAAAAACCTTTAAGCCTGATTCCCCCCAAAACAAAACCCCACAAATCCTGGTCCTATTTCCACCAAAACTGAAGCTGATGCTTTGGAGCACTCTATGATTGGTAGACATGGTTCATGCATTGAGGGGGCTTGTGTTGGTCCTATGGAGGAGAGGCCCACTGTGTTGGCCCTAGTAAAGGTGCTCCTGCAGGGTGCAGGGGGAGTGGAGGTTGTAGTAAGTGGCCTCAGCCTTGACTGGGGGTGCTGTGTTGCTCGTTGAAGTCCAACTGTGCTGGTGGGCATGGGGTTGCATTGGGAAGATGGCATCACCCCACTCTTGTTCCATATAAGTGAGCTCACACCCACCACTGCTCAGGTAGCCTTCACAGACAAGCAAGCAATCTCTCTTCCTGTGTCCCAGGGTTTCATAAGATCCCTGCTCTCAACCATTCTGTTCCTGAGCCATTGACAGCCTTCCAGTGTTTTTTCTCTGGCGCATGACTGGGATTCAAAACTCCAAATCTTAAAGGACCTGGCAAGGCGCAGACCTGTTCCCGTCTGGAAGAGAGCCTAAGGGCACTGTGCCTGGTACTGTTCTATCCCAGAAGAGCAGTTGCACAACTACGCAGGCTCCTGGGGTTTGTGGTGAAGCACAAGAAAAGCTGCGACCACATTATTTGCCCCTGTGTGCACCTCTGTCCCCTGCTATTGAATGACCACTCAATGTTGCCAGGGGGTCTTTTATCCTTGGAGAGGCAATATAACCTCCTCCAAATGCACTCCAGGAAGGGGAACATTCTCTCCCAGTGAAACTCAGGGGATCCCCACACCTCACTGTCCACTGTCCATGGGCTTACCCCCACTTCTCCCCTGGAACACCACCATTTGCCCAGATCTACTTCAGCAAATTGCACAGACTTCCAAAAACTCATAATTTCAGCTCCACTGTGCAAAAACTTTCAATAGTCAGTTCCTCATGACTCCCCAGTCATTGGTTTTGGGGAAGTGCTTTTTAATTTATTTAGAATTTTTAAAAAATATGAATTAGGGGCGCCTGGGTGGCTCAGTTGGTTGAGCGTCCGACTTCGTCTCAGGTCATGATCTCACAGCTTGTGAGTTTGGGCCCCGCATCGGGCTCTGTGCTGACATCTCGGAGCCTGGAGCCTGCTTCAATTCTGTGTCTCCCTCTCTCTCTGTCTCTACCCTGCTTGTGCTCTCTGTCTCTCATAAATGAATAAATGTTAAAAAAAATGAAAAAAAAGATTTGATTTATTGTCAAGTTGGCTAACATACAGTGTATACAGTGTGCTCTTGGCTTTGGGGGTAGATTCCCATAGTTCATCACTTACATACAATGCCCAGTGCTCATCACATCAAGTGCCCTCGTCAATGCCCATCAGCCATTTCCCCCTGTCCCCGGCCCCTGTTTTTCAACCCTCAGTTTGTTATCTGTATTTAAGAGTCTCTTATGGTTTGCCTCCCTCTCCGTTTGAAATTATTTTTCCCCTTCCCCTTCCCATGGTCTTCTGTTAAGTTTCTCAAGTTCCACATATGAGTGAAAACATATGATATCTCTCTCTGACTGACTTATTTCACTGGGCATGATACTTCCAGTTCCATCCATGTTGTTGCAAATGGCAGTATTTCATTTGTTCTCATTGTCAAGTAGTATATCATTGTATATAAAAACCACATCTTTATCCTTTCATCAGTAGGTGGAAATTTGGGCTCTTGCCATAATTTGGATATCGTTGAAAGCACTACTATACACATTGGGATACATGTGCCCCTATGGATCAGCGCTCCTGTATCCTTTGGACAAATTCCTAGTGGTGCTATTGCTGGGTTGTAGAGTGATTCTATTTTTTATTTTTTTGAGAAACCTCCATACTGTTTTCTAGAGTGCCTGCACTAGTTTGCATTCTCACCAACAGTGCAAGAGGATTCCTATTTCTCCACATCCTTCCCAGCATCTGTTGTTTCCTGAGTTGTTCATTTTAGCCACTCTGACTGGTGTGAGGTGGTATCTCATTGTGGTTTTGATTTGTATTTCCCTGATGATGAGTGATGTTGAGCATCTTTTCATGTGTCTGTTGGCCATCTGGATGTCTTCTTTAGAAAAGCGTCTATTTATGTCTTCTGTTCATTTCTTGACTGGATTATTTGTTTTTTGGGTATGGAGTTTGGTAAGTTCTTTATAGATTTTGGATAGTAACCCTTTATCTGATATGTCATTTGCAAATATCTTCTCCCATTCCATTGGTTGCCTTTTAGTTTTGTTGATTGTTTCTTGCAGTGCAGAAGCCTTTTTTATCTTGATGACGTCCTAATTGTTCATTTTTGCTTTTATTTCCCTTGCCTTCAGAGACTTGTCGAGTAAGAAGTTGCTACAACTGAGGTCAAAGAGGTTGCTGCCTGTTTTCTCCTCTAGGGTTTTGATGGTTTCTTGTCTCACATTTAGGTCTTTCATACGTTTTGGGTTTATTTTTGTGTTATGGTGTAAGAAAATGGTCCAGGTTCATTCTTCTGTGTGTTGCTGTACAGTTCTCCAACCACCATTTGATAAAGAGACTTTTTTTCTGTTGGATACTCTTTCCTGCTTTGTCAGAGATTAGTTGGCCATACATTTGTGGGTTCAATTCTGGGTTCTTTATTCTGTTTCATTGCTTTATGTGTCTGTTTTTGAGACAGTACCATATTGTCTAGATGATTACAGCTTTGTAGTAGAGGCTAAAGTCTGGGATTGTCATGCCTCCCACTTTGGTTTTCTTCTTCAATATTACTTTGGCTATTCGATGTATTTTGTAGTTCCATACAAATTTTAGGATTGTTTATTCTAGCTTTGAGAAGAATCTGGTACAATTTTGATTGGGATTTCATTGAATGGGTAGACCTTTTGGGTAATATCAACATTTTAACAATATTTGTTCTTCCAATCTAACAGCATGGAATGTTTTTTCATTTCTTTGTGTCTTCTTCAACTTCTCTCATAGTTTTTCTATAGTTTTCACGTACAGATCTTTTAAATCTTTGGTTAGGCTTATCTTTGGTATGTTATAGTTCTTGGTGCAATTGTAAATGGGATTGATTTCTTGATTTCTCTTTCTGTTGCTTCATTATTGGTATATAGAAATGCAACTAATTTCTGTTCATTGAGTTTGTATCTTGCTGAATTCACCTATCAGTCCTAGTAGTTTTTTGGTTTTGGGTTTTCCATGTAGAGTATCATGTCATCTGCGAAAAGTGAAAGTTTGACTTCTTCTTTGCCAGTTTGGATGCCTTTTATTCCATGTTGTTGCCTGATTGCTGAAGGTAGGACTTCCAACACTATGTTAAACAATAGTGGTGACAGTGGACATCCCTGTCGTGTTCCTGATCTCAGGGTGAAAGCTCTCAGTTTTTTCCCAGTGAGGATGATACTGGCTGTGGGCTTTACATAAATGGCTTTTATGATGTTTAAGTATGTTCCTTGTATCCTGACTTTCTCGAGGGTTTTTTTTTTTATTAAGAAAGGATGCTGTATTTTGTCAAATGCTTTTTCTGCATCTATTGACAGGATCATATGGTTCTTATTTTTTCCTCTATTAATGTGATATATTACATTGGTTGATTTGCAAATATTGAGCATCCCTGCAGCCCAGGAATGAATCCCAGTTGGTCATGGAATAATTAATTTAATATACTGTTGAATTAGATTTGGTAGTATCTTGTTGATAATTTTTGCATCCATTTTCATCACGAATATTGGCCTATAATTCTCCTTTTTAGTGGAGTCTCTGTCTGGTTTGGGAATCAATGTAATGCTTGCTTCATAGAAAGAGTCCAGAAGCTTTCCTTCCATTTCTGTTTTTTGGAACAGCTTGAGAAGGACAGGTATTAAATCTGCTTTAAATGTGTAGTAGAATTCCCCAGGGAAGCCATCTGTCCCAGGACTCTTATTTGTTGGAGGGTTTTTGATAAGTGATTCAATTTCTTCTTTGGTTATGGTCTGTTCAAACTTTCTAGTTCTTCCTGTTTGAGTTTTGGAATTGTGTGGGTGTCTGGGAATTTGTCCATTTCTTCCAGATTGTCTAGTTTGTTGGCATATAATTTTTCATAGAATTGTCTTATAATTGTATTTGTGTGGTGTTGGTTGTGATTTCTCTTCTTTCATTCATGATTTTATCTGTTTGTGCCCTCTCTCTTTTCTTTTTGAGAACTCTGGCTAGAGGTTTATCAATTTTGTTTATTATTTCTAAAAAAGCAGCTCTTAGGGACACCTGGGTGGCTCAGTCAGTTAAGCGTCCAACTTCAGCTCAGGTCATAATCTCACAGTTCGTGAGTTCAAGCCCTGTGTTGGGCTCTGTGCTGACAGCTCAGAGCCTGAAGCCTGCTTCAGATTCTGTGTCTCCCCCTCTTTCTCTGCCCCTCCCATGCTCATGTTCTGTCTCTGTCTCTCAATAATAAATGTTAAAAAAATTTAAAGGGGCGCCTGGGTGGCGCAGTCGGTTAAGCGTCCGACTTCAGCCAGGTCATGATCTTGCGGTCCGTGAGTTCGAGCCCCGTGTCAGGCTCTGGGCTGATGGCTCAGAGCCTGGAGCCTGTTTCTGATTCTGTGTCTCCCTCTCTCTCTGCCCCTCGCCCGTTCATGCTCTGTCTCTCTCTGTCCCAAAAATAAATAAACGTTGAAAAAAAAATTTAAAAAGCAGCTGTTATATTCATTGATCTACCTTTATTTTTTTGGATCCTATATCATTTATTTCTGCTCTAATCTTCATTATTTCCCTTCTGCTGGCTTTGGGCTTTATTTGGTGCTGCTTTTCTAACTTCTTTAGGTGTAAGGCTAGGTTGTGTATTTGGGACCTTTCTTGCTTCTTGAGATAGTCCTG